>NC_057798.1:456892128-457492128 GCF_018294505.1 Triticum aestivum | reverse complement strand
ATAGATACGTTGGAGACGTATCAAGCATCCCCAAGCTTAATTCCTGCTCGTCCTCGAGTAGGTAAATGATAAAAACAGAATTTTTGATGTGGAATGCTACCTAACATATTTATCAATGTAATTTTCTTTATAGTGGCATGAATGTTCAGATCCGAAAGATTCAAGACAAAAGTTTAATATTGACATAAAAATAGTAATACTTCAAGCATACTAATAAAGCAATTATGTCTTCTCAAAATAACATGGCCAAAGAAAGCTTATCCCTACAAAATCACATAGTTTGGCTATGCTCCATCTTCGTCACACAAAATATGCAAATCATGCACAACCCCGGTTTCAACCAAGCAATTGTTTCATACTTTAGTATTCTCAAAAAATTTCAACTTTCACGCAATACATGAGCGTGAGCCATGACATAGCACTATGGGTGGAATAGTGGTGGTTGTGGAGAAGACAAAAAAAGAGGAGATAGTCTCACCTCAACTAGGCGTATCAATGGGCTATGGAGATGCCCATTAATAGATATCAATGTGAGTGAGTAGGGATTGCCATGCAACGGATGCAGTAGAGCTATAAATACATGAAAGCTCAAAAAGAAAGTAAGTGGGTGTGCATCCAACTTGCTTGCTCATGAAGACCTAGGGCATTGGAGGAAGCACATCGTTGGAATATACAAGCCAAGTTCTATAATGAAGAATTCCCACTAGTATATGAAAGTGACAAAACAAGAGACTCTCTATCATGAAGACCATGGTGCTATTTCGAAGCACAGGTGTGAAAAATAGATAGTAACATTGTCCCTTCTATCTTTTTCTCTCTTTTTTTGATTGGCTTCTTTGGCCTCTTTTTTTATCGGCTTCTTTGGCCTCTTTTTTTATTTCCTCACACGGGACAATGCTCTAATAATGATGATCATCACACTTCTATTTATTTGCAACTCAAGAATTACAACTTGATACTTAGAACAAAATATGAATGCCTCCGGCGGTGTACCAGGATGTGCAATGATTCAAGAGTGACATGTATGAAAGAGTTTTGAATGGTGGCTTTGCCACAAATATGATGTCAACTACATGATCATGCAAAGCAATATGATAATAATGAAGCGTGTCATAATAAACGGAACGGTGGAAGGTCGCGTTGCAATATATCTCGGAATGGCTATGGAAATGCCATAATAGGTAGGCATGGTGGCTATTTTGAGGAAGGTAAATGGTGGGTGTATGGTACCGGCGAAAGTTGCGGGGCACAAGAGAGGGTAGCAGTGGTGGAAGGGTGAGAGTGCGTATAATCCATGGACTCAACATTAGTCATAAAGAACTCACATACTTATTGCAAAAATCTACAAGTCATCAAAACCAAGCACTACGCGCATGCTCCTAGGGGTAGGGTTGGTAGGAGGTAACCATCACGCGATCTCGACCTCCACACATAAGGAGGACAATCAAAGAGATACCTCATGCTTCAAATTTGTTACACAACGGTTACCATACATGCATGCCACAGGACTCACAAACCTCAACACAAGTATTTCTCAAATTTACAATTACACCACTAGCATGAATCCAATATCACCATCTTCATATCTCAAAACAATCATAAAGAATCAAACTTCTCATAGTATTCAACGCACTTTTTTATGAAAGTTTTTATTATATCCATCTTGGATGCCCATCATATTAGGACTAGTTTTGTAACCCAGGCAAATTACCATGCTGTTCTAAAAGACTCTAAAAATAATATAAGTTAAGCATGAGAGTTCAACAATTTATATAAAATAAAGCCACCGCCTTGCTATAAAAAGATATAAGTGAAGCACTAGAGCAATATTGTCTAGCTCAAAAGATATAAGTGAAGCACATAGAGTATTCTAATAAATCACGATTCATGCGTGTCTCTCCCAAAAGGTGTGTACAACAAGGATGATTGTGTTAAACTAAAAAGTAAAGACTCAAATCATACAAGACGCTCCAAGCAAAACACATATCATGTGGTGAATAAAAATATAGCCTCATGTAAGTTACCGATAGACGAAGACGAAAGAGGGGATGCCTTCCGGGGCATCCCCAAGATTAGGCTTTTGGTTGTCCTTGAATATTACCTTGGGGTGCCTTGTGCATCCACAATCTTAGGCTCTTGCCACTCCTTACTCCATAGTCCATCAAATCTTTACCAAAATCTTGAAAACTTCACAACACAAAACTTCAACAGAAAATCTCATGAGCTCCGTTAATATAAGAAAATAAATCACCACTTTAAGGTACTGTTGTGAACTCATTCTTTATTTATATTGGTGTAATATCTAATGTATTCCAACTTTTCCATGGTTCATACCCCCCGATACTACTCATAGATTCATCAAAACAAGCAAACAACACGCGAAAAACAGAATCTGTCAAAAACAGAACAGTTCTGTAGTAATCTGTAACTCTAGAGTACTTCTATAACTCCAAAAATTCTGAAATAAATTGGTGGACGTTAGTAATTTGTCTATTAATCTTCTTCAAAAAGAATCAACTCAAAATCACTCTTCTATAAAAAAAATGACAGCTAATCTCGTGAGCGCAAAGTTTCTGTTTTTTACAGCAAGATCACATTAACTTTCACCCAAGTCTTCCCGAAGGTTCTACTTGGCACAAACACTAATTAAAACTTAAAACCACATATAACCAGAGGCTAGATGAATTATTTATTGCTAAACATGAGCAAAAAGCAAAGAACAAAAATAAAATTGGGTTGCCTCCCAACAAGCGCTATCGTTTAACGCCCCTAGCTAGGCATAAAAACACGAATAGATCTAGGTATTGCCATCTTTAGTATGCAATACATAAGTGGCTCTGATAATAGATTCATAAGGTAATTTAATATTATTCCTAGGAAATTGTTCCATGCCTTTCCTTAACATAAATTGGAATCTAATGTTTCGTTCTTTCATATCAATAATTGCACCAATCGTTCTTAGGAAAGGTCTACCAAGAATAATAGGACATGTAGGATTGCAATCTATATCAAGAACAATGAAATCTATGGGTACATACTTCCTATTTGCAACAATAAGGACATCATTAATCCTTCCCATAGGTTTCTTATTGGTGGAATCCGCAAGATGCAAATTTAAAGAACAATCATCAAATTCACGGAAACCTAGCACATCACTCAAAGTTTTTGGAATTGTGGAAACACTATCACCCAAATCACACAAAGCATAACATTCAGAATCTTTAATCTTAATCTTAATAGTTAGTTCCCACTCATCATAAAGTTTTCTAGGGATAGAAACTTCTAGTTCAAGCTTTTCTTCAAAAGATTGCATCACAGCATCAACGATATGTTTAGTAAAAACTTTGTTTTGATTATAAGCATGAGGGGAATTTAACACGGATTGCAACAAGGAAATACAATCTATTAAAGAACAATTATCATAATTAAATTCCTTGAAATCCAAAAGAGTGGGTTCATTGCTACTTAAAGTCTTGACCTCTCCAATCCCACTTTTGTCAATTTTTGCATCTAGATCTAAAAACTCCGAATCATTGGGATGCCTTTTAATTAAAGTTGACTCATCTCTAGTCCCATCTTTATCAAGATTCATATTGTAAAACAAAGATTTAATAGGAGTCACATCAATCACTTTTAGATTTTCATCATTATTATCACGACAACTAGAAGAACACGCTTTACAAACCAATCTTTTTTAGCACGCACCTTAGCGGTTCTTTCTTTGCACTCATCAATGGAAATTCTCATGAAATTGAGAGACTCATTGATATCATGCTTAGGTGGGATAGATCTAAGTTTCAAAGAATCAATATCAAGAGAAATTCTATCCACATTCCTAGCCAACTCATCAATCTTAAGCAATTTTTCTTCAATCAAAGCATTGAAACTCTTTTGCAAACTCATAAATTCTTTAACATTATTCTCAAAATCAGAGGGCATGTTATTAAAATTTCCGTAAGAGTTGTTGTAGGAATTACCATAATTATTAGAGGAATTACTAGGAAACGGCCTAGGATAAAAATTGCCTCTATACGCGTTGTTACCAAAATTGTTCCTACCAACAAAATTCACATCCATAGATTCATTATTATTCTCAATCAAAGTGGACAAAGGCATATCATTAGGATCAGAAGAAACACTTCTATTAGCAAATAATTTCATAAGTTTATCCATCTTTCCACTCAAAACATTAATCTCTTCAATCGCATGAACTTTTTTACTAGTGGATATTTCAGTGTGCCATTGAGAATAATTAACCATAATATTATCTAGGAGCTTAGTAGCTTCTCCTAAAGTGATTTTCATAAAAGTGCCTCCCGCGGCCGAATCTAAGAGATTTCTAGAAGAAAAATTCAATCCGACATAAAATTATGTATAATCATCCACAAATTCAAACCATGTGTGGGGCAATTACATATCATCAATTTCATCCTCTCCCAAAATTGTGCAATATGCTCATGATCAAGTTGCTTAAAATTCATAATATCGTTCCTAAGGGAGATGATCTTAGCGGGAGGAAAATACTTAGAGATAAAAGCATCTTTACACTTATACCATGAATCAATACTATTTTTAGGCAGAGATGAGAACCAAGTTTTAGCACGTCCTCTAAGCGAAAATGGAAATAGCTTCAATTTAACAATACCATTATCCACATCTTTCTTCTTTTGCATATCGCACAAATCAACGAAATTGTTTGGATGGGATTCGACATCTTCACTAGGAAGGCCAGAAAATTGATCTTTCACAATGAGGTTCAACAAAGCGGCATTAATTTCACAAGATTCAGCATTAGTAGTAGGAGCAATCGGAGTGCTAATAAAATCATTGTTGTTGGTATTGGAAAAGTCACACAATTTAGTATTATCTTGAGCCATCGTGACAAAGCAATCAATCCAACACACAAGCACACAAGAAGCAAGCAAAAAGAGACGAACAAAAGAGGGGCAAAGAAAAGGCAAAGGTTTTCAAAAATCATTTTAGAAGTGGGGAAAGGAAAACAAGAGGCGAATGGCGAATAATGTAATTCAAGGGAGAAGAGTTTATGATGGGTACTTGGTATGGCTTGACTTGACGTAGATGTCCCCGGCAACGGCGCCAGAAATCCTTCTTGCTACCTCTTAAGCTTGCGTTGGTTTTCCCTTGAAAAGGAAAGGGTGATGCAGCAAAGTAGCATAAGTATTTCCCTCAGTTTTGAGAACCAAGATATCAATCTAGTAGGATACAACGCACAAGTCATTGAATACCTTCAGAAACAATCAATAACTTGCACCCAACGCGATAAAGGGGTTGTCACTTTCACGACCACTTGCAAAAGTGAGATCTAATGGAGATAGATAAACGATAAAGTAAATATTTTTGGTATTTTTGTTTTATAGATTGGAAAGTAAAGATTGCAAAATAGTAGATTGGAAACTAGCAAGATGTAAACAAGATTCAATAATATGAAAAAGAGACCCGAGGGCCATAGGTTTCACTAGTGGCTTCTCTCGAGATAGAAAATATTACGGTGGGTGAACGAACTACTGCCGAGATTGGTAGAAAAGCGCATAGTTATGATGATATCTAAGGCAATGATTATGAACATAGGCATCACGTCCGTGTCAAGTAGACCAACTACTGCATGCATCTACTACTATCACTCCACACATCGACCGCTATCCAGCATGCATCTAGAGTATTAAGTTCATAAAGAATGGAGTAACGCATTAAGAAAGATGACATGATGTAGAGGAATTAACTCAAGCAATATGATGAAAACCCCATGTTTTTATCCTCGATGGCAACAATACAATACATGCCTTGCTGCCCCTACTGTCACTGGGAAAGGACACCGCAAGATTACACCCAAAGCTAAGTACTTCTCTCATTGCAAGAAAGATCAATCTAGTAGGCCAAACTAAACCGATAATTTGAGGAGACTTGCAAAGATATCAAATCATGCATATAAGAATTCAGAGAAGAACCAAATAATATTCATAGATAATCTTGATCACAAATCCACAATTCATCAAATCTCGGGAAACACACTGCAAAAGAGTATTACATCGGATAGATCTCCAAGAACATCGAGGAGAACATGGTATTGAGAATCAAAGAGAGAGAAGAAGCCATCTAGCTAATAACTATGGACCCAAAGGTCTATGGTAAACTACTCACGCTTCATCGGAGAGGTAATGGTGTTGATGTAGAAGCCCTCCGTGATCGAATCCCCCTCTGGAGGACGCCGAAAAAGGTCCCTAGATGGGATCTCACGGGTACAGAAGGTTGCGACAATGGAAAAGTGGTTTTGTGGCTCCCTTGAATGATTTCGGGGTATAAGAGGATATATAGGCGAAGGAACTAGGTCAGGGGAGCTATGAGGGGCCACGAGGGTGGGGGGCACGCCCTCCTGCCTTGTGTCCGCCTCGTTGCCTCTCCGACTTCATCTCCAAGTCTTCTGGTTTGCTTTCAGTCCAAGAAAGATCATCACGAAGGTTTCATTCCGTTTGGACCCCGTTTGGTATTCCTTTTCTGCAAAACTCTAAAATAGGCAAAAAAACAGAAACTGGTACTGGGCCCTCGGTTAATAGGTTAGTCCCAAAAATAATATAAAATAGCATATAAATGCCTATTAAACATCCAAAACAGATAATATAATAGCATGGAACAATAAAAAAATTATAGATACGTTGGAGACGTATCATTGTTTGCCACACGGAGGGGAGTACAAGGCTTTACTGGTGTCTGCCGTCGCCAGAGAATAACAGGAATTGTGGGTGCGTAGAGGGATGACCAGGCCAGCGATGGGAGCATTGTGGAGCGGTTAGGCCTGCGCGGCAGCATAGCCGACCACGGGAGGCATGAGCAGGCAGTACGGTCGGAGCTGATTTGGGTGGCTGGAGCAAGAAGACCAGAGGTTGAAGAAGCAGCACGGCCGTTGGATTAACATCCAACGGTCATTGCTGCTAGAATCATTTGTGGACTAAGTTGACAAAGCCGTTCGTACACGTTAACCTAGTAGACCCACAAGTCTGCCTCCAAATCTAGCCCAAACAGCATACAGCCTGAAATTTCTAGCCAGATTCAAATTAATTTAAAAATTAGACATACCATAATTTAAAATCCAATGAAATTTTACCCGCACAAAAACAATGAAATTTAAAATATCAAAATCCAAAAGAAAAAATTAATTTGGAACTAATTGCATGTTTGCTGTATTTTTCATTTTACGTCCCATTTCTTATTACTTATAGCCCATCTTCTGGGAAAATCAAATGCATTCCTCCTTGTCTTGAAGATTTTTGGCCTAGCAGGGCATAGAAAAGCAAGTAGGCCTTCATTGGTTATTCTGCAAAAAACAAAATAGCCGGGCTAGTCATTTTCAGAAAGAAAATACAAAACGGGGCTGGTCATGTGGTAAACATATGAAATAAAAGCCTGGGCTAGACGGGCCACAGCTCCCGCACAACCAAGTTGATACCTGCTCCGTCCAAAAAACAAACAAAAAAATACTGCGCAAGCTACTGAGTCCCGGGTGTCAGCCGCTCCTTGTGTAGTTGTCTCGTTTATTGACTATGTTGACAGTGGCATGCGACCCAGATGTCAGGAAACCATCAGGAGGAACCATTTTTTCTTGTAATAAAGGAGGCACTTGCTTGCCTACTGCCATGATCCTGGTGTGTCCCTACTGTCATCCTCACCATGTACATTCATATCCTTATTCCTCTCGGTTGTTGACCATGTTGACAACACCGGAGAGCAGCGCCGCGGCGAGCGAACCAAGTCAGTGGACGATGGTGAGCCCTCGGACGTGAACGAATAGGAGCCAGGGAAGATGCACAGAGTTTTAGGGTGCGATGTGGCCGTGATGCGTGCGTGGCAGCACAGCCAGCCGTGGGAGGCGGGAGAAGGCGGTCCCGCCAGTGCTGGTTTGGCTTTGGCGGCTGGAGCAAGAAGAGACTAAAGAAATACGATAGACGTTGAATATCAATCCAATGGTCAAGGTTGGCACAATCACTTGTTGACTAACCTGATACCACGTAGAAAAACTGGGCTCGTTCGCCAGATAACATTCCCATAATTGCCACCGTTTGATCTTGCGTTGCAACTAAAACAGCCAGGAAAATGCGTTCGTTTGCCGTCCTCCTCCCAGGGAACGTTCACCACATAACATTCCCAAAAATCAAAGACTCGAGAAGGCGTACAGAACAAGCTAGTGTACCAGTAAAGAGACATTGCTGAGTTTTAGAAAAAAGAGAGACGTGCTCCTGTAGCTGGTTCAAATCCAAACCTAGACTATGACTACATATAGTGCTATGCTACTCTGCAAGTAATGAAACTGACATATCCAATGTTCGCTTATCGTCTTCTCTAGTTACTCTGCCTAGCATCAGAAGCTTCGGCCGCATCAACCATATCCGCTGGCGGCTCGTCCACCTACTCTTCAGCAGGTAACAACTAGATACGGCCCAAGTCGCCACCCGTACCATCCCCTGTGGGTCTCAGCACACCCCCGCCGACACACTCACCGCAGCCGGTTGCTCATTGCAACCCGATGCCGTTGGTGTGGTGCCTCTGCTGCAAATCACGCAGAGTCATCCGTCGCGTCTCAACTACAATCCTCAACCCTGGCTGAGTCTTCTACAAATGCCTGAATCATGGGGTAATAATATGTTTAAGTTTTGTTCGCCTGCTTCCAATTGTTTTTTTTAATAGTTTGGTTGATGATCTTCCAATTTGATTTGTGCAGAAAAGGGTAGATTCATGTGATTTGTATTTCTGGGAAGTTGCTGATGTGGGGGAATGGAACTACGTTGATTATTTGGTTAGTTGAGGAATCCCAATACCAGCAGGTTGGGTTGTTGGACAAGTAACTGAAGGAACGACAGAAGAGGAAGATGCAGAGTAGAAGGTTAAAGATGCAGTTCCTCTGATCATGGCCAAGCAACAGCTCCTGAACGGCTTTGACACCAATGAGGAGATGAAAGAGCTTGTGAAGATAATGGGCAAGATCGTTGTGCTCTATAGGACTCGTGATGCATTCAATGGCTATGACATGAGCACCTTGCTGAAACTAATAATGAATGAAACATGTTTAGCAGGCTGGGCGTAGTGTTGTGAACATCTAATGATTTCTATTAATGGAAATCGAGGGATATCCCCTTTTGCTCATAAATAAATAAACAGCAGAGGCCTTTTGCTAATAAATAAATAAATTAGGAGAGGCCCTGTCGGGTCAGCTTTGTTCCCATTCGAAGACGTCGAGCAAATTGTAGTCTAGCAGCAAACTATGTCATAAAATACAAGTTTCACAGCCAAATATGAGTACAACTAAACAATAATGTCATCATGTTTTATTCGTCATACAATCACCAAACACAAATCAACATACATAATAAGTGATGTTCTCACAGCAAAATACTAAACAACAACTTCATCAGGTTTTAGTTGGCATAGCAAACACAATTTCAGATAGTAGATAAAAAGTCGTCTTCTCACAGGCAAATACGATAACAACAATCTAATCATCATCTGCATCAGCAGCATCAACATCTTCACCACGTGTATCAGTCTGAATCGTAATTCCCCCAGTGTCATCTTCTTCTTCATCCTCAATGTCCTCAAACATTGGCGACTTATTGATCAACTGTTGTATGTCCACAACCCGACAGGGAATCTTTTTGCCAGTGTGACGTGATGGTTCTCAAAGATATTAGGAACATATGTGGAATCTTCTACATCAGGAGCAGTGTAAGCATCATCTTGTTGCGCAACTTCATTAAATGAATTCCTCTACTCGAACCTTTCAAATACTCTCCAGTCATTGCTACATGCATATGTGTCTACCAAGAAAAATATCTATGTTGCTTGAGTTTCCAAAATAAAAGGCTCCTCGGTCTGGTATGCCGCCTTGACATTGGTGGATTTGAAATAATCATCAGCTCTAGGTTTTGCAATCCTGGAAAACAGGTTATACCAATGACAGCACAACAGAACCACACACAAATGAACCTCGAAACTAGAGATATACTTCAACTAAACAATGTCTGTTATATTAGCATACATTTCAGTTGTCTCTTCGTGGTACTTATCCGTGCTCATGATGGCACTGTTTTGTGTCTTCCTGCCTTCGTCACGTGCAATGGTGTTGCGCACTTCTCCAACAATGCAAGATTCATAATGTCTTACCCGAGTATCAGGACCCATTGCTAGTGCGTAAAGGGTATCATTAACTGCCTGCCCATCCTCCCGCATCTTCTTAACCTATGGTTAGAAAATAGACAAGCTGATCATCTTATGTACTCAATATATTAAAAAAACTAACAGTGCAATTCAAAAGGTTACATGGCTCTTGAACCATTTCGCAAATCCTGCCATAACCAGTTTGTCAATATTTCTTGTATTTTGCGGCAGTAAATCCTTTTTGTAGATGCTGCACAAAAAATGATCGCTTCAAACATCTAAATATATAAGAATGTGTTGCAAGTTTAGTAGATTATGATGTATAAGCTGCAGTACTTAGCACTTACTCGGTATAAGGTAGAATCTCAGGACAAGTATTCAACACATACCAAACCATTTTGTCCAACTTTTTAGGTTTGTCGTCTTGTCGACTCTTCCTTGTAACTCGAACAGAACAATCGAAAACATTGAGCTCGGGATTGTCTTCACCCACCTCTTTGCTAAGTTGATCAGTTGTTCCAATGTATTTTGAGCAGAATGTCAATGCTTCTGTAGCAATGTAGGCCTCTGCAATGGAACCCTCAGCTCAAGCTCTATTCCAAACATAGCCCTTGAAAGTGCCTAGACGCCTTTCAATAGGGTACAACCAGCCATACTGTACTTGACCTCTAAGTAGTGCCTCATCAAGTAGATGAACAACCAAATGCACCATCACATCAAATAAGGCTGGAGGATATATCTTCTCAAGGTCACATAAGATAGTTGGTATCTTGTCTCTAAGATGCTCCAAAGCATCTATCCTAATATTTCTACTGCAGAGTTCCCTGAAGAATTGTCCCAACTCTGCAACTGCTCTGTATAAGTCAGGGCGACCCAATCCTCTAAGGATAATAGGTAAAACCCTTTGAAGTAGGACGTGGCAGTCATGAGTTTTCAACCCTGGTACCTTGTTTCCATCTGCACTGACCCTCCTTTCAGGGTTGGAAGCAAATCCATGTGGGAATCTCACACGTGATAGGACCTTGCAAAATTCACTTCTTTTTACCTTGTCCAAGACGTACACAACTGGTGCCATATCCCGTGGTGCACCATCATCTTCCACCTGCAAATCCCTTCTGATACGCAGGTGTGTCAAACTAGATTTTAAGGTATCTTTCATCTTGACTTCAATATTAAGAAGTGTCCGATAATGTCGTCACATATATTTTTCTTGATGTGCATCACGTCAAGATTATGCCGTAGATCCAAATCTTTCCAATACTCCCCCACAAAGTGGATATGTGGTTAAACAATAATCTCTCTTCTACTCTGCCATGCTTCCTTTTCCCGCTACCATTATCAGGATGGTTTCCTGCTGTAATATGCCTGACCTTCTCTAAATCCACTTGCAACTCATCGCCGGTGAGCCCCTTTGGTACATCGCGGTTTTCATGCTTTGCATTGAACACATGTCTTTGGTATTTTATAGGACACGGCTTGTCCTTGGCAAGGAAACGGCGGTGTACAATGTAACAGATCTTTCTAAGTATTGTGTATGACAGCGGATTCTTGTCACGGTGAACACATGCATTGTAACCATGTGTCATTCTCCCTGACATAGTGCCCAAAGTCGGGTATCATGGATGCACCAAATTATAACAGCACTCAGAAAGAAATCAGCTGGTGGGCTGCTATATAGGTCTCGAGTGAGAACACCCCTCCATAGTTGTCGAAGTTCCTCCACAAGAGGCTCCGTGAATAAATCAAAATCCTTTCCAGGACTTTTTGGACCTAGGATGAGCAAGGCCATCATGTAGTTTGATACTTTGGTGCAGACATTTGGTGGCATGTTGTAAGGATAACAAGCACTGACCACATGCTCTATGTGGCGCTCTGGTAGCCAAATAGGTTGAATCCATCTGTATCTAAGCCAAGTCTAATGTTTCTCGGGTCAGCAGCAAACTTTTTGTGTTTCTGATTGAAGCTTTTCCAGTTACTACCATGATATGGACGATTATCTCTTTATTTGCAGTGTATGTAGCACTCATGATGCATTCAGTGGCTATGACATGAGCACCTTGCTGAAACTAGTAATGAACGAAACCTGTTTAGCAGGCTGGGCGTAGTGTTGTGAACATCTAATGATTCCTATTAATGGAAATTGAGGGGTATCCCCTTTTGCTCATAAATAAATAAATGGCAGACGCCCTTTTGCTAATAAATAAATAAATTAGGAGAGGCCCTGTCGGGTCAGCTTTGTTCCCATTCGAAGACGTCGAGCAAATTGCAGTCTAGCAACAAACTATGTCATCAAATACAAGTTTCACAGCCAAATATAAGTACAACTAAACAACAATGTCATCATGTTTTATTCGTCATACAATCACCAAACACAAATCAACATATATAATAAGCGATGTTCTCACAACAAAATACTAAACAACAACTTCATCAGGTTTCAGTTGTCATAGCAAACACAATTTCACATAGTAGATAAAAACTCGTCTTCTCACAGGCAAATATGACAACAACAATCTAATCATCAACCACATCAGCAGCATCAACATCTTCACCATGTGTATCAGTCTGAATCGTAATTCCCCCAGTGGCATCTTCTTCTTCATCCTCAATGTCCTCGAACATTGGCGACTTATTGATCAACTGTCGTATGTCCACAACCCGATAGGGAACCTTTTTGCCAGTGTGACATGATGGTTCTCAAAGATATTAGGAACATCTGTGGAATCTTCTACATCAGGAGCAGTGTAAGCATCATCTTGTTGTGCAACTTCATTAAATGAATTCCTCTACTCGAACCTTCGAAATACTCTCCAATCATTACTACATGCATATGTGTCTACCAAGAAAAATATCTATGATGCTTGATTTTCCAAAATAGAATGCTCGTCGGTCTGGTACGCCGCCTTGACATTGGTGGATTCGAAATAATCATCAGCTCTAGGTTTTGCGATCCTGGAAAATAGGTTATACCAACAACAGCACAATAGAACCACACACCAATGAACCTCAAAACTGGAGATATGCTGCAACTAAACAATGTCTGTTATGTTAGCATACATTTTAGTTTTCTCTTCGCCGTACTTATTCGTGCTCATGATGGCACTATTTTGTGTCTTCCTGCCTTCGTCGCGTGCAAGGGTGTTGCGCACTTCTCCAACAATGCAGGATTCATAATGTCTTACCCCGAGTATCAGGACCCATTGCTAGTGCGTAAAGGGCATCATTAACTGCCTGCCCATCCTCCCGCATCTTCTTAACCTATGGTTAGAAAATAGACAAGATGGTCATCTTATGTACTCAATATATTAAAAAAAACTAACAGTGCAATTCAAAAGCTTTCATGGATCTTGAACCATTTCGCAAATCCTGCCATAACCAGTTTGTCAATGTTTCTTGTATTTTGCGGCAGTAAATCCTTTTTGTAGATGCTGCACAAATAATGATCGCTTCAAACATCTAAATATATAAGAATGTGTTGCAAGTTTAGTAGATTATGATGTATAAGCTGCAGTACTTAGCACTTACTCGATATAAGGTAGAATCTCAGGACAATTATTCAACACATACCAAACCATTTTGTCCAAATTTTTAGGTTTGTCGTCTTGTCGACTCTTCCCTGTAACTCAAACAGAACAATCGAAAACATTGAGCACAGGATTGTCTTCACCCACCTCTTTGCTAAGTTGATCAGCTATTCCAATGTATTTTGAGCAGAATGTCAACGCTTCTGTAACAATGTAGGCCTCCGCAATGGAACCCTCAGCTCTTGCTCTATTCCGAACATAGCCCTTGAAAGTGCCTAGACGCCTTTCAAAGGGTACATCCAGCCATACTGTACTTGACCTCTAAGTAGTGCCTCATCAGGTAGATGAACAACCAAATGCACCATCACATCAAATAAGGCTGGAGGATATATCTTCTCAAGGTCACATAAGATAGTTGGTATCTTGTCTCTAAGATGCTCCAAAGCATTTATCCTGATATTTCTACTGCAGAGTTCCGTGAAGAATTATCCCAACTCTGCAACTGCTCTGTATAAGTCAGGGCGACCCAATCCTCTAAGGATAACAGGTAAAACCCTTTGAAGTAGGACGTGGCAGTCATGAGTTTTCAACCCTGGTACCTTGTTTCCATCTACACTGACCCTCCTTTCAGGGTTGGAAGCAAATCCATGTGGGAATCTCACACGTGACAGGACCTTGCAAAATTCATTTCTTTTTACCTTGTCCAAGACGTACACAACTGGTGCCATATCCCGTGGTGCACCACCATCTTCCACCTGCAAATCCCTTCTGATACCTAGGTGTGTCAAACTAGATTTTAAGGTATCTTTCATCTTGCCTTCAATATTAAGAAGTGTGCTGATAATGCCATCACATATATTTTTCTTGATGTGCATCACGTCAAGATTATGCCGTAGATCAAAATCTTTCCAGTACTTCCCCACAAAGTGGACATGTGGGTAAACAATAATCTCTCTTCTGCCCTACCATGCTTCCTTTTCCCGCTACCATTATCAGGATGGTTTCCTGCTGTAATATGCCTGACCTTCTCTAAATCCACTTGCAACTCATCACCGATGAGCCTCTTTGGCGCATCGCAGTTTTCATGCTTTGCATTGAACACATGTCTTCAGTATTTTATAGGACACGGCTTGTCCTTGGCAAGGAAACGACGGTGTCCAATCTAACAGATCTTTCTATGTATTGTGTATGACAGAGGATTCTTGTCACAGTGAACACATGCATTGTAACCATGTGCCATTCTCCCTGACATAGTGCCCAAAGTCGGGTAATCACGGATGCACCAAATTATAACAGCGCTGAGAAAGAAATCAGCTGGTGGGCTGCTATATAGGTCTCGAGTGAGAACACCCATTCATAGTTGTTGAAGTTCCTCCACAAGAGGCTCCATGAAAAAATCAAAATCCTTTCCAGGACTTTTTGGACCTGGGATGAGCAAGGCCATCATATAGTTTGATACTTTGGTGCAGACATTTGGTGGCATGTTGTAAGGATAACAAGCACTGACCACATGCTCTATGTGGCGCTCTGGTGGCCAAATAGGTTGAATCCATCTGTATCTAAGCCAAGTCTAATGTTTCTCGGGTCAGCAACAAACTTTTTGTGTTTCTGATTGAAGCTTTTCCAGTAACTACCATGAGATGGATGATTGTCTCTTTATTTGTAGTGTATGTAGCACTCGTGATGCATTCAGTGGCTATGACATAAGCACCTTGCTGAAACTAGTAATGAACGAAACCTGTTTAGCAGGCTGGCATAGTGTTGTGAACATCTAATGATTTCTATTAATGGAAATCGAGGGGTATCCCCTTTTGCTCATAAATAAATAAACAGTACAGGCCCTTTTGCTAATAAATAAATAAATTAGGAGAGGCCCTATCGGGTCAGCTTTGTTCCCATTCGAAGACATCGAGCAAATTGCAGTCTAGCAGTAAACTATGTCAACAAATACAAGTTTCACAGCCAAATGTAAGTACAACTAAACAACAATGTCATCATGTTTTATTCGTCATACAATCACCAAACACAAATCAACATACATAATAAGTGATGTTGTCACAGCAAAATACTAAGCAACAACTTCATCAGATTTCAGTTGTCATAGAAAACACAATTTCACATAGTAGATAAAAAGTCGTCTTCTCACAGACAAATACGACAACAGCAATCTAATCATCATCCGCATCAGCAGCATCAACATCTTCGCCATGTGTATCAGTCTGAATTGTAATTACCCCAGTGTCATCTTCTTCTTCATCCTCAATGTCCTTGAACATTGGCAACTTATTGATCAACTGTCGTATGTCCACAACCCGGCAGGGAGTCTTTTTGCCAGTGTGATGTGATGGTTCTCAAAGATATTTGGAACATCTGTGGAATCTTATACATCAGGAGCAGTGTAAGCATCATCTTGTTATGCAACTTCATTAAACGAATTCCTCTACTCGAACCTTTGAAATACTCTCCAGTCATTGCTACATGCATATGTGTCTTCTAAGAAAAATATCTATGCTGCTTGATTTTCCAAAATAAAAGGCTCGTCGGTCTGGTACGCCGCCTTGACATTGGTGGATTTGAAATAATCATCAGCTCTAGGTTTTGCGATCCTGGAAAACAGGTTATACCAACGACAGCACAACAGAACCACACACCAATGAACCTCGAAACTGGAGATATACTGCAACTAAACAATGTCTGTTATGTTAGCATACATTTTAGTTGTCTCTTCGCCATACTTATCCGTGCTCATGATGGCACTACTTTGTGCCTTCCTGCCTTCGTCGCGTGCAAGGGTGTTGCGCACTTCTCCAACAATGCAAGATTCATAATGTCTTACTCGAGTATCAGGACCCATTGCTAGTGCGTAAAGGGCATCATTAACTGCCTGCCCATCCTCCCGCATCTTCTTAACCTATGGTTAGAAAATAGACAAGCTGATCATCTTATGTACTCAATATATTAAAGAAAATAACAATGCAATTCAAAAGCTTACATGGCTCTCGAACCATTTCACAAATCCTGCCATAACCAGTTTGTCAATGTTTCTTGTATTTTGCGGCAGTAAATCCTTTTTGTAGATGTTGCACAAATAATGATCGCTTCAAACATCTAATTATATAAGAATGTGTTGCAAGATTAGTAGATTATGATGTATAAGCTGCAGTACTTAGCACTTACTCGATATAAGGTAGAATCTCAGGACAATTATTCAACACATACCAAACCATTTAGTCAAAAAATTTAGGTTTGTCATCTTGTCGACTCTTCCTTGTAACTCAAAAGAACAATCAAAAACATTGAGCTCGGGATTGTCTTCACCCACCTCTTTGCTAAGTTGATCAGCTATTCCAATGTGTTTTGAGCAGAATGTCAACGCTTCTGTAACAATGTAGGCCTCTGCAATGGAACCCTCAGCTCTTGCTCTATTCCAAACATAGCCCTTGAAAGTGCCTAGACGCCTTTCAATAGGGTACATCCAGCCATACTGTACTTGACCTCTAAGTAGTGCCTCATCAGGTAGATGAACAACCAAATGCACCATCACATCAAATAAGGCTGGAGGATATATCTTCTCAAGGTCACACAAGATAGTTGGTATCTTGTCTCTAAGATGCTCCAAAGCATCTATCCTGATATTTCTACTGCAAAGTTGCCTGAAGAATTGTCCCAACTCTGCAACTGCTCTGTATAAGTCAGGGCGACCCAATCCTCTAAGGATAACAGGTAAAACCCTTTGAAGTAGGACGTGGCAGTCATGAGTTTTCAACCCTGGTACCTTGTTTCCATCTTCACTGACCCTCCTTTCAAGGTTGGAAGCAAATCCATGTGGGAATCTCACACATGACAGGACCTTGCAAAATTCATTTCTTTTTACCTTGTCCAAGACGTACACAACTGGTGCCATATCCCATGGTGCACCATCATCTTCCACCTGCAAATCACTTCTGATACCCAGGTGTGTCAAACTAGATTTTAAGGTATCTTTCATCTTGCCTTCAATATTGATAAGTGTGCCGATAATGCCGTCACATATATTTTTCTTGATGTGCATCACGTCAAGATTATGCCATAGATCCAAATCTTTCCAATACTCCCCCACAAAGTGGACATGTGGGTAAACAATAATCTCTCTTCTGCCCTGCCATGCTTCCTTTTCCCGCTACCATTATCAGGATGGTTTGCTGCTGTAATATGCCTGGCCTTCTCTAAATCCACTTGCAACTCATCACCGGTGAGCCTCTTTGGCGCACCGCAGTTTTCATGCTTTGCATTGAACACATGTCTTCATTATTTTATAGGACACGGCTTGTCCTTGGCAAGGAAACGATAGTGTCCAATGTAACAGATCTTTCTAAGTATTGTGTATGACAGCGGATTCTTGTCACAGCTAACACATGCATTGTAACCATGTGTCGTTCTCCCTGACATAGTACCCAAAGTTGGGTAATCACGGATGCACCAAATTATAACAGCACTCAGAAAGAAATCAGCTGGTGGGCTGCTATATAGGTCTCGAGTGAGAACACCCCGCCATAGTTGTTGAAGTTCCTCCATAAGAGGCTCCATGAATAAATCAAAATCCTTTCCAAGACTTTTTGGACCTGGGATGAGCAAGGCCATTATGTAGTTTGATAATTTGGTGCAGACATTTGGTGGCATATTGTAAGGATAACAAGCACTGACTACATGCTATATGTGGCGCTCTGGTGGCCAAATAGGTTGAATCCATCTGTATCTAAGCCAAGTCTAATGTTTCTCGGGTCAGCAGCAAACTTTTTGTGTTTCTGATTGAAGCTTTTCCAGTCACTACCATGAGATGAATGGCTCATTACATTCTGATCTCTGTACTCTTGGTTCCTAGAATGCCACGGTACATCCTCTCTTGTTTCAGCATTATGAAACAACCTCTGCAATCTTGGTATAATTGAAAAATGTCTCAGAACATTATGAGGAATCCTCTTCACAGCATCGCCATCTTTCCATCTTGATGATTTGCATTTTGGGCATTCACTTAAGTTGGCATAATCCTTCTGGAACAAAACACAATTATTCTTACAAACATGGATCATATCATATCCAATTCCAACTGCACGAAGGAAATTCTTCATTTTACTATAGGTGTGTGGCAGCTCAGACGCATCTGGGAAAGATTTGCGGAAAGCAGCCAACATTGCATCGAATTATTTGTTGGTCATCCGCTCAGATGTCTTCACCTGAAGAAAGGTGACCATAGCTGATAATACTGACAGCTTATTTCCTGGGGTGACTGCCACATTGCAATGTTCCAACATGCGGGACCACCGTTTTTCTTCTGCACGTGAAAGTTCACGAAATGCGAAAGCATTTCATAGCATTGTTTCAATGTTGGTCAAACTCACTGGCTCCGCCGCCACCACCTCCTCCTCCTCTTCCACCTGAGCAGCAGGCAGATCAAGATGGTGATCTGCTGATTCCACATAGTCAGTAAAATTGACGTCCACAGCTTCACCAGGATGAACCCACCTAGTATATCTGACCGACATCCCATACAAGTGTACGTGATTTTGCACAGTTGACTGTGGTCTGTAACAGCCTGCATTTTGGCCCTTTTCTTTTTCTTTTGATTTATTTGGTTTGTTGCTCTGTTTTTCTTTTTGAAGTGGTTTAGTGGCCTTGCCACCTGGGAAATCATCCTCAATTCCCCTCCCAAGTGTCTCATCATTCTCAAAACCTTGAGATCATGTCACTTCACTCCTTGACCAAACCCAAAAATCTTTTTCTAGGGAATATTCCTTTTTCATTAAAGGAATAACCCTATCTGCCCTAGGTTGTGAAGCAACCTATATTTCTTTCCATCCAAAAATCCCCAAATAATTCTCATAATTCCTTTGGGTCATATGTAGCTCAAATATGCCCAAACATTGCCTTGGCCGGTTCAAAAATAATTCCCAAATATTCCTTTTTCTATCTTGTCCTGAATGGCACTTTGTGAAGGAAGTGTCATTTATATTTCTCCTAGTGACTCCCAACCTATTTGGGCATGTTTATATGTCCAAATAATTTCCCCATGCACAATTTCAAATTTATTTGCCTAGCCAATCTTCCTCAGTGAATTTTCAAAGTTTCTGTCAGACAGAAGGCTTTGTGAAGGAAGTACTAGCTAGGAGTATCCAAATAAGTTGAGATTTTGCACACTCCTTAATGTGCTCATATTAAACCCCTTCACCCATTTGTAGCATTATCCAATCATCTATATGAGCACAGGATCAAATCTTTGATTCTGGCCTTATTTTCAGGTTGTGAAGCAAGTGCATTTTATATTGCTCAAAAAACCCTGATAAATTACCAGATCATTCTTATTACCGTTAAAAAAATTTCCACCCAATTTGGCATCATTTCATTGATCCATTTAACCACTAATATTATTCCAAGTTTCTGGTCAGCAGAGATGTTTGTGAAGCAAGTTCTATTTTGTCTTGTCCATTTAGCATGATCTTTTTACAGCATCTCCATATGACCAAATGATCAAGCTTTTCCCAATTTGAGCTCAAGTGGACACTCCATGTGAGTGCACCTTCCTCATCTTCATTTCTGGACCAAGTATGCAGTTGTGAAGCAACTGCAGTAAATCTTGATCCCTTTACCCTCAAAACCTCCAGGATCATAGTCCCTCCATAGCTAAACACTCCACACATCTTATTTGGCCTCAAGCAGTTCCCTGTTGATCACCAGTGCATGGCTAAGTTTACTACAGTAAACTTCAGCAGTTGATAACCATTTAACCATAACCGTTTTCACCCATTTACCACCTCATTTGAAACCACCCTACGAAGGACTACGTGGTAGACATGGTTTGACCTCAGCAAAATCTCCAGAGCGCGCTATGCCAGTGGTGACCACGAGTGCAGACAGCCAAAATGGTGGTCTAGCCACTGTTGGCCTCGGCATCGTTGCTCCAGCTGGATTTGACTCGTCCCCGCATGTCTAGTAGCTCCGCCTCATCCTTGCCGTTCGCCTGGACCCCTCTCCCCCTCCGGCAGCTTCCTCACCGATGCAAACCGCCGCGCGCCCTCGTGCGTACAGTGAAGGTTTGGATCCGTTCGTCACCGTCGTCTTCCTCTCTGCGCCCCCTTAGCCTCCTCTGCCCCGTGAGAGCCCCAACTGCTCTTCCCTCGTCGTTTGCCTCCGAGCTCATGCATGCGAGCACGCGTCCGCGGCGCCGGACGCGCGTCCGCGGCGACGCCAACTCAGCTCCCTCTCGCCCTGCTATATATAGCCATCCCCGAGCCCTCCTGAGCTCATCACTCGCCTCCCCTCACTCCACTAGCCCCGCCCATGCTCTTCCCCGAGCTCCAGGAGCTCCCAAGCCTTCAATCGCCGCCTTGGCCGCCGTCTCTGTAGTTCTCTGTCGTTGCGGCCTCCCCTCCGTTTCCCCCTTCCCCGGTGCCCCCTTTTCCCCTGGATGGGTGCGGCCCGTCGCCCCGCACCCGCCGGTGGTCTCTGTCCGGACGGAGATAGCCGGAGCCGCCCACGCCCTTCGTCGCCCCTCCGCCCCTGTTCTTCTCTGCCAGTGCCCCTCTCCGTCATTTTGGGCTCCTCTCTGCGGGAACGGAGGCGGCGGAGCAAGCCGCGCTCGCTGGTGCCCTCGCATCGACCGGAGGTGGCCGGAGGCGGCGAGGCCGGCGCCGGCAGCGCCCCTGCCTCTGCTCCGTTGGGCGTCGATGGAGGAGGAATAAGACGAAGGCGTTGACCCCCCTGGAGCCTTCCAGCTGGCCGCGGGCCCCGCGTGTCAGCCTCACGCCGTTGACCGGTCAGCGCCAGGTGGATAAGTGACGGGCCCCACCCATGGGACCCACACGCGTCAGCCCCGCCATTGTTCCAACGGATAAGGTGAAAGTGTATTCCTCTGTTTACGTTTTCACTTTTTCTGTTCAGGCCCCTGGTTGAAAAGATTTTCATTGCAGATGGGTCCTTGGCAAAAAAACATCCATATCTTTTTAACCGTAGCTCCAAATCAGGTGAACCCAACGCTCACTTCTTTGTTTCGTCGAGCCCTTTCTGTTGGTGTCACTTTCACCATGTTTTGACATTATGAAAATGACCATTTTGCCCCTGCCCTTAATCAGCCCCCTCCGAGAGAGAAAGATTTCCGGCGATTCTTTCCGCGAGCTTCTCACACTTTCTCCCGACGATTTCTTCCACCCCAGGCAAGCCACACCCTCCATTTGCATGATTGCAATATAGTGACATGGTTTATTTCATTTTGAACTTGCTTAAAATATTGCTTTAGCAACATGACTCTGTGCATGGCATTTTCTCGGAGTATTATTTTGATCTTGTTGTTGCCATGCTATTGCTTGGATTACTAGGAGTTATGTTTGTGGTTGATTTTATCATGTTGCCATTGGAGTATTAGTGGATGGTATTATGATTGTTTCATGATGATATCTGTTATTATATTCTTGGAGTATTACCTTGGATATCATGTTGCCTTTGGATTATTAGTGGTTAGTATGATGATTTGCATGATGCTAGTTGATGTTCTGTTGTTTGGGATATTATTTTCGGAGATGATGGTTACATGTGGATCTTAGCTGGATAGCTGTATTCTTGTTATTGGAGTAGTAGGATTATTGTTTCGGATTCATCATGATAGTAGTGTTATGCTATCCTCGGAGTATTTTGAGATGATGATATTATGCTTGGATTATTTGTTGGATATTGCTATGATGTGGATTATAGTTTGATGGTTGACATTGGAGTATCAGTTATCATGGTTAAAGTTTTGTGGATAAATTCCGTCAGTAATTTGGTCAGGTGCCGCCGAATCGAACTTTTCTAGTGCAACCACATTTGTCGGTATGGGACGGCCCTAATGCGGTCTATTGTCGTGCCTCTCGCCGGTGCCTCCAATGAGGGAAGGTTATGGGCGTGCGCTACCCTGATCAGGTAGGCGGACATAAGCCTTGTGTGCCCGGTTTTGATTTGATTTTGCACTAGGTTCCCAGAGTGGATCGGGCCACGACGGTGGTCGTTGTGTCTGGAGGTAGACATGGGGCCACCCATGACTAGCCTAGTGCGGAGTGAGTCGAAGTGGTCGGGAGAGTGTCATGGCAGTAGATCGGTTTTGTCGGAACGTCGTTGGTCCAC
Source organism: Triticum aestivum (assembly GCF_018294505.1). Taxonomy (NCBI): domain Eukaryota; kingdom Viridiplantae; phylum Streptophyta; class Magnoliopsida; order Poales; family Poaceae; genus Triticum; species Triticum aestivum. The sequence continues at coordinate 457,469,311 of NC_057798.1, read as the reverse complement.
CCGAATGGGAGTGCGAGGCCATGGGTTCTGTGGTGTGGGTACAGTGCGCTAGCTCTGCCGAGTGTGTGTGTTTAATCTATCGATAGCCGCGTCCTTAGTCATGGGCATGGGTTCGTACTAGGGTACACCATTCGATCAACACTCACCTGACGGAATGACGTATAGTTGATGGATATTTGGAGCAGTACAGATTGGCCAAGTATTGGTCGGGTTGTGATCACCGTAAGGATCACGGGCCATTTATTGGTCGGGTTGTGATCGTCGTAAGGATCACGGGCCATTTAATGGTCGGGTTGTGATCACCGTAAGGATCACGGGCCATTTATTGGTCGGGTTGTGATCATCGTAAGGATCACGGTTACAGTTTGGTTTTGATCACGAGGTGATCAAGATGGTATATTGCTTGGCCGATTAGCCAAGAGAGATATGGTTATGGAGATCGGAGATGGTGATTTATCAATATTGTAGTAGTTTCATATTATGCTTAGGAGTTGTTGTTATATCATGGTAGCTGTTAATTTAATTAACCTGCTTAATGCTATATTGTTGTCTTGCCTTGATGTTTTTGGTTGTTGTGAGCTTGCAAGTACATGCGTGTCATGCCAGATTGCAGGTGATGCCGTGATTGCTTGATTGCTTGTCGTGGTTTCCGTTTGTGCAAGCTAGATCGTGTCCCAGCCAGAGTCCCTACGGAGTGGAGTTCACCACCTTCGTCGTTGTTCCGCTGCTAGAAGATTTCCGCTGCTACGAGTTGTTCTGCTGCTAGCATAGAGCAAGTGTAGTATCGCAGGCGTAGTGTCGCCGTGCTGATGTGAACCTTTGTAACATCAGACCTTTGTATTATTATTCTTGTAATAGAAAGCTGGTTTGTTCTATGTCAAGCCATGCCGTATTCCAGAAGACTTTTCCTCGATCTCTGGGCTGGAATATGGGGCGTTCCGGTTTCTCTAAGCCGGGGTGCCACAGGCTTGGTATCAAAGCAGGTCTGGCTATAGGATGCCCTAGACCGCGCGAATGTTAGAAAGCGGTAGTATAGACCCCAGTTGGTTTGTTGCATTTAGTTGCTGCATTTGTTTGTTGCATAGCATGCATATAGCCTTAGTATTTGTGACAACGGTTTATCTGGTGAGTGTAGTTGGCATCGGTTTGAATCCACTACAGCTCAACCTTTGCATTTCTCCAGTTCCTTTTTCTTTCGGTGTTTGGTGTCATTTCTGTCCCAGTAGAGTGATGCCAAGTGATCCCGACACTGTTTGCAAAAATGGGGGTCAGGTATCGCACCGATGTCTTTCTTTCAGTCTTGTCTATCATTTCGGTGATGGACATGTTTCTATCCCGGATCATTCTTTTGTCATGTTGGCAACCCTTAATGATCTTAGTTATCAAGAAAGGGCAATGTCAGCAGCCTCAGTTTTCCCTGCTATCCTATTTCTTGGACAAGTACGGATCTTCTTCCGTCCGCTTGATAATAATGTGGTTGCGACCTTCGTGTCCCACTACATGATTAAAGAGTACGCCCTCGCCTCCGAGCTAGTCCAGGTTGCTATCTGGCTAAGCTAGTACTTGGTGTAGCGTTGTTTACACCAATTCTTCCACACATTTATTCGTCCTCGTGCACATCGTCACAGCATGCTAGATCGTAGAACCGGAGATCTCATGAAATTTGTGTGCTTAAGTAGGCATGCACATTGTGTGACTAGCAGTAATATGTGACATTGATTGTGTGTGAATTGTTTGTTGTTGTGTGTTTGTTTAGTTGAGTTTTCTTTTTCTTCTTTGTTTTGGGCCCCGGTGTTACATTATTTTTCCCTATAAAGGAGTACTCATCCGCTGACACCGGACCCAAAGAAGCAATAAGGATTTGAAATACTTGGAAGAAGCTCAGCTAAATATTATGGTCTACCCAGTCAACTGCATTATGGCATTAATATCTGCTCAGAATACCAATGGTGTATTGAATTGATTATCAGGATCGAGTCTACCTCAGTGCAAAATCCTCACAGCAGTTATGATCCAGCCAGCCAAAAGATAAGTCAGGTACAAGACCAACGATATATTTTCAGACAGAGGTATGGATCATATACCAAGTTTTGGCTCAACAATGCATGATGCTTGAAATATGTTATCATCCGAAATAAAGTCAGAATGTGATATGCTCAAGGAAGATAGTCAAACTATTTTTCTCATGCAAATAATCAGCCTCCGAATATTATGGGCATCTGTATGGATTTCAGACTGCATATCAGTATGAAGTTTTGGATATAAGAAACCCAGTATTATTCCACACGCTATAGGAAGAGATTTAGGAGGCAAGGCTCCTCAATTTTTCTCAGCATGATATGTGAACAATTTCCGGTCCACGATACCCGGTCTTTCACATCAAGATACCTTGATAAAAGCTTCTGACAAACGGAAATGAATTTTTCTCAACAAGCCAACCCGAGCTGAAGCTTCTCACTTACGAAACTTAGGCTTCTCCAGCACAGTAATCAGAGCAAGCTTCATGTGTAAGCTATAGAGCCTTCTTCTGCATGATACCCAGACAAAAGCTTTGAGCAGAAGTTAACAAGTCTTCCTTAGCAAGCTACTCGGATGGCTTCTCTCGTAAGTCATGCAGTCTGCATCAGTACCACAATATTGCACCGTCCTTGGAGATTATATGATGAGTTGCCAATGTATGGCAGTACCGCTCAAGGACCAGATTTGCAATAATTTTGTCAGAGGTAAAATTTAGACAAAACAGATGCCTACCGCAAGGATCGAGTGATCGGTGGCATATCCTTCTTATATATGGTGAGCATGCATCCCCAGTCATATCAGTAACTCATATGAGATGCGGCAAAGATCCAGCAGATATACCTAAGAAAGGTAAGGATTCAACAACCTCCCCAGTCAGGCAAAGGAAAATAAGCAAAAATACATCTCATGTGATGCAAGAAGCGATAATAATTGGAGATGATATCACAAAATCCATAGTCTTGACAATGGTCCTCAAGATCATTATTCCCGCAAATTGACAAGGGATATTATAAAACCTTGTCTCCTTCTTGTATGATTGGCCTCAGCAATGAGCTCTCTACAGCTACAAACCCTAGGTATATGTCATATGTGTGCGGACTCAGGTCAAAAAACAAGGAGGGATAATGTCAAAAATATTGCACTAATCGCATCCATGGTCATACGAAGAATCAAGGACATGTGTGGCCAAGTTATTTCAGTAGGGTATCCTAACAAAGAAAATCATGACCTAAAAAGGATGAGACTGACAGCAAAGGTATGATGATTTTTGCATGACCATCAGGGTCCGGATACCTAAATCAGTTGGAGACCATAATCCCATATGTATCCACAATGTCATACTCTCAGCAGCCTACTCTATTTACAAGGATTTTCATATCCCGCCAACCCGCTTGACATGGTTAGTTTGGAATATCCAAGTCTGTTATGTCAGATTAGATATTCCTTGGCAACCTCAGCAGTTTAACTTCAGTGACAACATGAAAGCATATCACAGCCTATTGCCACAGATGGGTATATCAACCACATGAGAAAAATCAAAAGACGAGCAATCAACTCAGACCCAGTATACCCACCGACAGAATCAAGTGCATGGTCAGTCTGTCAGGAAAAGCATTTGTCCGTCCGCCCCCTGTCGAGCTAGTTTCAAGATGTAAATATTTGAGGTATGACACAGCTATAACTCCATACACCGTTATATTGCTCATGACAGAAGGCAGTCAAATCCTCGATACATACCTCATGCTCGAGCCAAAGGCATAAATCAAGATAAATCAGTGCCACCTGTGAGCAGTCAGATTCCATCAGGAGATGGCCATGATAATTCTCAGCATTTATTGAACCCAGAAGGCATGTATTTATTTGAAGCAACCACATGACAGAAGCAAAAAGGTTTTCATGATCAAAAGAAAATTTATGCTCAGATCCATTGGATACCACCGCAGATATGGGTAATTTCACGACAGTAAAAGGATTTGGTTTATGAGCAAAGGCCTGTCAGAATTTAGGAAAGGTGAAGCAAACCACCCCAGATCAAGGTAAGTTGATCATCTGAAATTCTCGGGGGAACAATAAATAAAGGAAAAAGGATACCCGAGTTGGAAACGGTGTCCTCAAGTCATACTTGTTCCCTGAGCAACCAAATCTCGAGGACGAGATTTCTTGAAGGGGGGAAGGTTTGTAACAACCTGGATTTTGTCCCTTTTCTTTTTCTTTCGATTTATTTGGTTTTTGCTCTGTTTTTCTTTTTGGAGTGGTTTAGTGGCCTTGCCACCTGGGAAATCATCCTCAATTCCCCTCCCAAGTGGCTCATCATTCTCAAAACCTTGCCAAGATCATGTCACTTCACTCCTTGACCAAACCCTAAAATCGTTTTCTAGGGAATATTCCTTTTTCATTAAAGGAATAACCCTATCTGCCCTAGGTTGTGAAACAACCTATATTTTATATTGCTTCAAAAATCCTGATAAATTACCAGATCATTCTTATACCCATAAAACATCTCTCCACCCAATTTGGCATCATTTCATTGATCCATTTAACCACCAATATTATTCCAAGTTTCTGGTCAGCAGAGATGTTTTTGAAGCAAGTGCTATTTTGGCTTGTCCATTTAGCATGATCTTTTTACAGCATCTCCATATGACCAAATGATCAAGCTTTGCCCAATTTGAGCTCAGGTGGACACTCCATGTGAGTGCACCTTCCTGATCTTCATTTCTGGACCAAGGATGCAGTTGTGAAGCAACTGCAGTAAATCTTGATCCTTTTACCCTCAAAACCTCCAGGATCATAGTCCCTCCATAGCTAAACACTCCAGACATCTTATTTGGCCTCAAGCAGTTCCCTATTGATCACCAGTGCATGGCTAAGTTTACTGCAGTAAACTTCAGCAGTTGATAACCATTTAACCATAGCCGTTTTCACCCATTTACCACCTCATTTGAAACCACCCTACGAAGGACTACGCGGTAGACATGGTTTGACCTCAGTAAAATCTCCAGAGCGTGCTATGCCAGTGGTGACCACGAGTGCAGACAGCCAAAACGGTGGTCTAGCCACTGTTGGCCTCGGCATCGTTGCTCCAGCTGGATTTGGCTCGTCCCCGCATGTCCAGTAGCTCCACCTTGTCGTCGCCGTTCACCTGGACCCCTCTCCCCTCCGGCAGCTTCCTCACCGACGCAAACCGCCACGCGCCCTCGTGCGTATAGTGAAGGTTTGGATCCGTTCGTCGATGTCGTCTTCCTCTCTACGCCCCCTTGGCCTCCTCTGCCCCGTGAGAGCCCCTACTGCTCCTCCCTCGTTGTTTGCCTCCGAGCTCATGCACACGAGCACGCATCCGCGGCGCCGGACACGCGTCCGCAACGACGCCAGCTCGGCTCCCTCTCGCCCGGCTATATATAGCCATCCCCGAGCCCTCCCGAGCTCACCACTCGCCTCCCCGCACTCCACTAGCCCCGCCCATGCTCTTCCCCGAGCTCCAAGAGCTCCTGAGCCTCCAATCGCCGCCTTGGCTGCCATCTCTGTAGTTCTCTGTCGCCGCGGCCTCCACTCCGTTTCCCCCTTCCCCGGTGCCCCCTTGCCCCTAGATGGGTGCGACTCGTCGCCCCGCACCCGCCGGTGGTCTCTGTCCGGCCGGAGACAGCCGGAGCCGCCCGCGCCCTTCGTTACCCCTCTGCCCCTGTTCTTCTCTACCACCGCCCCTCGCCGTCATTTTGCCGCTCCCTAGGGCTCCTCTCTGCGGGAATGGAGGCGGCAGAGCAAGCCGCCCTCGCTGGTGCCCTCGCATTGACCGGAGGTGGCCGGAGGCGGCGAGGCCGATGCCGGCAGCGCCCCTGCCTCTGCTCCGTCGGGCGTCGATGGAGAGGAAGAAGATGAAGGCGTCGACCCCTCCTGTAGCCTGTCAGCTGGCCGCGGGCCCCGCTTGTCAGCCTCACGTCGTTGACCGGTTAGCGCCAGGTGGATAAGTGACGGGCCCCACCCGTGGGACCCGCACGTGTTAGCCCCGCCACTGTTCCAACGAATAAGGTGAAAGCGTATTCCTCTGTTTACGTTTTCAATTTTTCTGTTCAGGCCCCTGGTTGAAAAGATTTTCATTACAGATGGGTCCCTGGCAGAAAAACATCCATATCTTTTTAATCGTAGCTCCAAATCAGGTGAAACCAGCGCTCACTTCTTCGTTTCGTCGAGCCCTTTCTGTTGGTGTCACTTTCACCATGTTTTGACATTGTGAAAATGACCATTTTGCCCCTGCCCTTAATCAGCCCCCTCCGAGAGAGAAAGGTTTCCGGCGATTCTTTCCGCGAGCTTCTCGCACTTTCTACCGATGATTTCTTCCACCCCAGGCAAGCCACACCCTCCATTTTCATGATTGCAATGCAGTGACGTGGTTTATTTCATTTTGAACTTGCTTTAAATATTGCTTTAGCAACATGACTCTATGCATGGCATTTTCTCAGGGTATTATTTTGATCTTGTTGTTGCCATGCTATTGCTTGGATTACTAGGAGTTATGTTTGTGGTTGATTTTATCATGTTGCCATTGGAGTATTAGTGGATGGTATTATGATTGTTTCATGATGATATATGTTATTATATTCTTGGAGTATTACCTTGGATATCATGCTGCCTTCAGATTATTAGTGGTTAGTACGATGATTTGCATGATGCTAGTTGATTTTCTATTGTTAGGGGTATTATTTTCAGAGATGATGGTTACATGTGGATCTTAGCTAGATAGTTGTATTCTTGTTATTGGAGTAGTAGGATAGTTGTTTCAGATTCATCAAGATAGTAGTGTTATGCTATCCTCGGAGTATTTTGAGATGATGATATTATGCTTGGATTATTTGTTGGATATTGCTATGACTTGGAATATAGTTTGATGGTTGACATCGGAGTATTAGTTATCATGGTTAAAGTTTTGTGGATAAATTCCGTCGGTAAGTTGGTCAGGTGCCGCCGAATCGAACTTTTCCAGTGCAACCACATTTGCCGGTATGGGACGGCCCTAATGCGGTCTATTGTCGTGCCTCTCGCCGGTGCCTCCAATGAGGGAAGGTTATGGGTGTGCGCTACCCTGATCAGGTAGGCGGACATAAGCCTTGTGTGCCCGGCTTTGATTTGATTTTGCGCGAGGGTCCTAGAGTGGATCGGGCCACGACGGTGGTCGTTGTGTCTGGAGGTAGACACGGGGCCACCCACGACTAGCCTAGTGCGGAGTGAGTCGGAGTGGCCGGGAGAGTGTCATGGCAGTAGATCGGTTTTGACGGAACGTCGTTGGTCATTAAATATCATCATGAAAATCCAGCCAGTTTTGGCTATTAAAGATTTGAATACCTCATCGGTTGACAAGTAAATCCGGAGTTTAAATACCTGGCGGCTCTTGGCCGATGGCGACTTAATGCGCATTCATTGTAAGCCGGAATTTTTGTAACCCAGTGGCCTATAGCCCTTGAGAAAATCAATAATTGATAACCCTTTTGAGACACCAATTTCAGTGATGAGCTTGGACTGAAGCATTTATATAAGTCATAGTTCTGCAAATCCTGCACAGAGTTTAAACAACATATGCCTTGGCGACTTAACATCGAGAGCCAGGGTGGGTAACCACCCAAATGTAGTATTATCCTGCACACAAGTAGATCACAAGATCCCTATGGTCCTTTGAATGATACCACCAGTTTATGTGACCTGGACAGTGAAGGTGATAACTCAACTTTGTGAGAGCCGGCACATATGATATTTGTGGTAACTCAAATACTTGCGATTGTATAAAAACAGAAAAAAAATTGAGGATTTTGATTCGAATACGACCAGTAAACCGTTCCAAAGGGGTTAAGCTAAGATTCGAATACGATCATATAGCCCCCAGTGGCATTGGCGTTGCCGATCAAGTGGGTATCGACAGCTATGTTCTCTTTGGTTCGAATACGACCTATGTTTGAACAGGAAGCCCCCAAATGACCTTAAGAGTTGTTTAGCGACGCTGATTCGAATACGATCCACGTCGATTCCCAAAGGGGTTGAGCTATGATTCGGATACGATCAAGAAGCCCCCAAGTAGGTTCAGCAGTTTGCTAATCAAAAGGGTATCGACAACTATGTTCTCTTTGGTTCGAATACGACCTATGTTTGAACAGGAAGCTCCCAAGTGACCATAATAAGATAAGCCGTAAGGCAGGATACCCATGTTTGGAACCGTGCATCATGGCAGCAAGCTCTATTTGGTAACCACTAATTTGTCTGAGATCTTGAACTTGCGAGAGATTAATTCTTTTTGAACCGGAAATTCTTAAACCGGATATTGAGATCCTCAAAGCTTTGTAAGGGACAAATTTACCTTGAGCCAGATGTTGAGCCGGTTTTGAGAGCTTTAAAGCTTTGCGGGAGAGAGATGTCTCTTGAGCTGTATTTTAAACCTGAATCTTCATTTTGAGCCGGAAATTTTTCTGACGGCCTTTAAATATTTGCCAATAAAGCAGTAGCCTCCAGGGCCGGGTTATCTTCCCTTCAATGACCCGGAATTCTTGAATTCTTTGAAACCGGCTAATTTTGCCGAGCCATACCATTGTAGCCCCCGAGTCTTAAGATGACTCAAAGAGTTGGCTTGAGATTCTCCATATTTGACCATAGTAGAAGGTGTATATCATTGGCATTGATAACGCGATGTGAATCCACAGAAGGTTGAGATGACTATGGCGGGTTATAAATGATCCCGTATGAACCATGTCAGCAACTCGGCCAATGGTTCCTTCCAACTGGTTGTTTGAAGTTTAACTAAACCGCAGTGGCGGCGACTTGTGCGCCTACCCATTGAGCCATCCAGTGCAGACGGCGGCTGATAATACATGATAATTTGCCTCCAATTTGTTGGAAGAAAACCGGGCTTCCCAAGTAGTGACTTGCTCATACTCAATAAACAACTCATGCAGATAGGTGCGGCCCGATGTGTTGATGTAGACCAGGCCATGAGAGACGAACGGTAAAGATGACTGCAACATCTGAGGCGGCACAGACAGATAAACCGGCCGTGGCGTTGTAAGCCAGTATGGACGGGCAAGTTGTCCTCCTTGTTGTAAGCCGACGTGGTCGCGAGAGACGGACATGACGTTGTAAGCCGGTGCGGGAGTCCGTTGAGTAACGACGACCACCTGTGCCAAAAGATGTTGGTGTGCCTCCATCTCCGTGGTATATATCACTTTTTGTCATAAATAATTGCCCTGCATAAATAATATTGCAGACCAAGGCAAAGATAAAACATTCTTTGATGAAAACAACATGTGCTAATAAGACAAACTTGGATGGATATCACCTGATTTGTTTGGACGATGGATGACCCGTTTATCGCGATAGAGGTAGCTCAGGCAGACCAGCGACTCAAAATAGTTCCGTCGGCTCAGGCAGTCCGACAACTTAATATAACCCCGGCGGCTCAAAGCGGCAAGGGCGGCTCACCGTAGCTCCGGTGGGTTGATGTAGATTAAGCTGCACGGGCGGTGATTTGAGCACACCTGATATGTTAGGCTGGAAATTATCTGTCGCGGAGTTGATGATCACTACGGTGAAGTTGAAACCAATCATGAGCGAGTCAACCGCGAAAGCAGGCAGATGAGTCAGCCGCAGGGTTTTAAGCCGGCGCGGATGGGCGAGTCAATTGCGACGTTTTTATAATCCGGTGCGGACGCACGAATCAGCCGCAGGTATAGACGGATGTAATCCGAACAGTGGGGTGATGATTTGCACGTGTATCCGTCGAGCATCATGACACGGACAAGCACTTAGTGCAAAAGTGATGTTTACGCGCACCCCTTATGCGACACCCTTGTAATGAATAATGGTCCTGCGAAAAAATACCACAGACTAAGTAATTGTTCACAAATAATTTATATGTGATGATAAAATAGATGAAACAAATAGCACCTGGTATTATTGTCACACGAGTGCGGACTCTGAGCTAGAGCAGCGGCGCACTTGATCTTTTGTCAGTCTTGTTTTGGACAGACAAGTAGTAATAAAAAAGTATCAGCAATAATGGAGTAACTGATTCATCACTTTGACTAGTCTTGTCTTTCACGTGATGGTTGATGGTCCTTCTTGGAAATTGTGCCATTGTGCCTTTCATTTAACACTAGTAGTAAGTCTTTGAAGAGAAAAGGCAGACTTAGGTTAGAATCACGCCGATTCATTGTTCTTGCATCTTCTTATGATAGCCAACACAGACTACACCAGATCGTCTGCAGCGGCCATGACAAAAATCTTTCCGTGGTTGTTGTCGATGAGGGCGGAATTGGTGTCTGCAGAATGACATTGTTTGGGTAGTAAATTAACTGATCAGGACGATCTGAAAAACCTTTTGAACATAGCTATGATGGCTTGTGCTGGTAGCTTGATTTGTAACAACAGTAGTACGCATTAGTACTAGTATCAATATACTTGCTCGCTGGACTTGTGACAACAGCCATCATAGCAGGCTCGCCGCCTTGACCAGTATGGAACAAGGACCAAGCAGGACACGGTTCACCAGAGTGGGCAGCAACTTCCATAGACGGGCTCGGGCGGCCGCTCAGAGCAAGGCCAGGGCGACAGAGTTAGCAGGGTCGGCCCGGGGCGGCTTGGAAGTGGGAGATGAGCAGCAACGGTTCTCGGGTGCAGCAGCGGACGGGCTCAGGGCGGCTCACGGGCACGACAGCGGTGACTCGACGAAACTGGCCGGCTCAGCAGCGGCGACTCACAGGCGTAGAAATAGCAGCTCAGACAGAGGCAGCGAAGCCGGGTCAAAGCTCACAATAACGGGGCGGCTCGGAGATCCGCAGGCCCGTGGGTGCTCGGATTTGGGCACGCAGAGGAACAGTGCGGGAGCGATGTCGTCGACCGGCGCGGGCCCAGAACAGGGCGGCTCGTGGCCGGACACATCCGGAGGCAACCCGACGGGGTCTCGCTGGGACGGCTGAGGCGGCTTAGCGGCAACAGGGGGCTGAGTTGAAACTGCGCAGAAACAAGACGCTCTTCGGCAGCTCGGTGAGATGACAAACGGCGGCGACTTCGCATAGCGGTGGTCGGCTCAGAAACAATGACGGACATTGGCCCTTTCAATACGCGGCGGTCAACGGCCCAGAGGAAGATCTATCTTGAAAGCAGCATCAATCCACGCCCACCTCCAATGTCTCCGATAGTAGACAGTGTTTGAAGACCCAGAAATCTGATATGTACTGAATTAATACCAGCATCACGTATAGTGCAATAGGAGACCAGCCTTGACCACCACATGAGGAGCAATTATAGTAATACTTTCTTGATTGGTGACGGCCTGATGGGAATCAGCAGCGGTAGGACCTTGTAGGTGGCCTTCTTGGGACTTGAAACCAGCGGCAGGGGAACTCAGACGTAACCCGGAACGATTTGTACGCATACCGTGCAGCAGATCAACTCCTTGTCAACATCGGACTCAACGTAGAAACGGTTTCGGTGGCAGTGGCGGAGCTAGACCAAGAAGATTGGGGGGGCAAAGAGAAAAGACAGTGGAAAACATGTCCATTTTTCCAATCTAAATCTCTGTAAAAAAATTCTTCACTAAATTTGCCAACGTTGGGGGGCCATGGCACCTGCAGGAATGCACATAGCTCCGCCAGTGTTCGGCGGATCGCCTCATCACGTCTAGCGGCGCAGACGACGGAACCCTAACCTCTTGATCTCAAACCCCTGTGCTGTAAACTCCTAAGTTAGTCATGATTTTGACCATCAAACCATCTTTTCCTCATCTGACCAATCACGAGCTTCTCGATCCCTAAAAAGTGATCCCTCCAAGAACTCAACACCACCGTGCGTGATCCCCACGGTGGGCGCCAACTGTCGTAGAATTGTCATGGCAGATGTCCTTAGTGTAAGGACTTAGTCGCGAGGCCAACGCATCTATGTGGTAGCTTGAGAGGGGTTGATCGGAATCGAGAGACGCAACACACAAGACAAGGATTTAGACAGCTTCGGGCCCCGGGAAACATCATCCGGAATAGCCCTACATGTTGTTTGAGGCTAGGTCTCATTATGTTCATGAGGGAGTCGCCGTAAGTCGGCTCTCCTCTTTCTGTCTAGCCCTAGATATTATTTCTTGTTGCTTGTCCCTCTTTGGGGTGCCCCGCCCCTCCTTATATAAGTTAGAGGGGCAGGTTACATGTGGAGTCCAAATAGGATTAGGACTAGCCTATCTTCTACTACAAGCCGGATACAAGTCCGGGTCTTGATTCCTTGTAAGGAAGATATTCCTCACGCCTTTCCTCTTAAGCCGGCCTACCATAATGTAAGCCGGCCTTCTGGGCTTTGAGCCTCCTGGCCCCCCGGGCCTTGTCGCTCCTCTGATCCGCTTGCCAGGTCACCCATAAGTCACCAGGATCGGGCGGGTCACTTAGTGTGTCGTCCAGCCAGGGCGCGTCATTAGTGAGTCGCCAAGTCCGGACGTGTTATACTTCCGGCCGGGTTACACCGCGGGGTATATCCCCGACAACAACGATAGTTCGTTAAGTTAGTGTTGTTTTAAACTTCTCAAGGACCGGGCGTAGCCACACTCGGTTCAACTAAAGTTGGAGAAACTGACCCGCCAGCCACCTGTGTGCAAAGCACGTTGGTAGAACCAGTCTCGCGTAAGCGTACGCGTAATGTCGGTCCAGGCCGCTTCATCCAACAATACCGCCGAACCAAAGTATGACATTGCCGGTAAGCAGTATGACTTGTATCGCCCACAACTCACTTGTGTTCTACTCGTGCATATAACATCTATGCATAAAACCAGGCTCGGATGCCATTGTTGGGGAACATAGTAATTTCAAAAAAATTCCTACGCACACGTAGGATCATGGTGATGCATAGCAACGAGAGGGGAGAGTGTTGTCCACGTACCCTCGTAGACCGAAAGCGGAAGCATTAGCACAATGTGGTTGATGTAGTCTGTAGCGACCAGACCTCAAACAGTCTGATCTTTGTGCATCAGTGTCATCCCTGGATCAGTAATGCTGACACACACAGTACTCGAAGGATTTATAACAGAATAGCAATCACACACTTATTACATCGAATGTCTCAAAAGAGAACTTATTACAATAAATATGGCTTAAGGCCATCTAATAGTGATAACAGCGGAAGGCTTGGAAGATAAGTGAGTCCATCAACTCCAACGGCATCACTGAGTATAGAACCACGACCTAAAGGCACCTTACTCATCATCTGAAAAGTCTGCAACATGAACGTTGTAGCCCGAAATGGGTCAGCACATGGAATATGCTGGCAATGTAACACATAGAGAGTAATGAAAGAATAAGGCTATACTACATGCATATATGGCTGGTGGAAAGCTCTATGGTTACAGTTTTTGCATAAAGCCAATTTTTCCCTACTACAAAGGAATAATTTTTATTTAACTATCATGGTGGTTGTTAAACATTGAGAGTGTAGACACCCTCTCAATCCCAATTAAACATCATCATTAAAACCCAACAATATTAATTAAAAGTAACATGATGAGATTCACATGATAATCCAAGTACTAGATACTCAAAACGTCCATAACCGGGGACACGGCTAAACATGATTAGTTTATACACTCTGCAGAGGTTTGCGCACTTTTCCCCACAAGACTCGATCTCCTCCGTTGGGATTCTCGCACTGCATGGTGTTTGAGAAACGGATGACCGAGACATAGTCTTTCAGAAGCGCTAGCACCTTACGATCGGGTAGACCGTTACACCTACTTTCCCCTACATCTGCTAGTCTACCACTGTAAGAGTTCGCACGACTTAATCAACTATTCTAGAGCCCATAGTAGCTTGTGGCTGCACACGGAAGTTTCTAGCATGAATAATCTCATGATCCCTTTGAGCCTGGGTGGCGGTCCATAAAGAAAAACAACAGGCAATCACTGGAATACCCAGGTGCCTCAATCCACCCAGATGTGTGTTAAAGTTGCCACCTTAAATAAACCATTAATTAAACAAACTCACATCCATCATGGATACACTCACCCAATCCACGTCTACTAGCATAGCATGGCATAATAAGCAAACGTAGAGGTAACTCCCAAGGGTTTGATAATAAAACAGGTAATAGGTACTACCTCATCTACTTCCCAAAACCCACATATTAATCAAATCCTAATCATGCAATCGTTTGAGGATTGATCTAATGCAATAAAACTGGGTAGTAAAGAGGTATGATCAAAGTGTTACTTGCCTTGTTGATGATCCGTGAAACCTAGACATTCGAAGTAGCAAGCGGCGCACTCCGGGTACTCTATTGCAAACAAACAAGCATACAATAAGTACTCACCTAATGCACAGGTAAAACTTAAATAAGAGATCTAACCAAAAAGTTCAACTTAAGAACTCCGGTTTGCAAAAAGAATCAAATCAAACGAAGCAACTAAAGTCAAACGGCGAAAGAAACAAGCTTCGTTTACTAATCTGAACCTAAGTCAAATTTTACAGTAGCAAAAACTTGTTTGAGTTGGTTAAACGGAAAGAGGGTTTTGAGACGAAACTCTAGGCGCTTGAATCGCCTGATTCCGATAAACGCGCGAAAAGATAAACTAAAACGAAAAACAGATCGGAAATCGCGATCAGAAAAAATCGCGGAAAATCCAAGAAAAAGAAAAGCTGACGAACAGGCTAACGAACGAACCTTCGCTGTCTGCGGCTAAACGATGAAAACCGTTCGTTAAAATGAACGTACGGACGAACGTCCGCTAAATAAACTAAACCGAAAAAACGGATCTAGGTTTTTTTATAAAAAAACTGAACGAAAAACAGGCGGAAAAACCGAATGTTTTCTCGAGGAAAACCGCCGGCGGCGAGGCGGCGGCTACCTCCGGTGAGGGGGTGACGGGGTCGGCGACGGGGTCCGGCGGGGCGGTGGCGGCGGCGGCGGCGGCGGCGGCGGTCAGGGCAGCGGCGCGGCAGCGGCTTAGGGTTAGGGTTTGGGCGCCGGGGCGGGCTTGGTGGCTCGGGTGGGCTCGGGCGGCGCATTATAAAGGCCCGGCCAGGCGGAGTCCTGGCCGAACACGGCCCAAAGGCGGTTTCGTTTTTTTAAAAGAAAACCTTACGCACAGAAAAATAAATAAAACAAATACTAAACGAACTCCAAAAATACCGGAATAAATTTTCCCCGACTTCTAAAATCAAGCCGGTTTAGATGAACATTTATTTGGGGCCTAAATGCAATTTTGAAAAACGTGCATTTTTCCTAAATTCAAATAAAATAGCAATAAACTCCAAAATAAAATCTTATTTGATTTTATTATCAAATCCTCAATATTTATTTATTTTGAGAAATTCATTTTATTCCCTCTCTCATATTTTCATAGTAGAAATAATTGAAGATAAAATAAATAAAGTCAAATGATCCTATTTTCAAAATTTGAGAAAACTCAAATATGAAAATAACGAAATTCCCAACTCTCTCCGTGGGTCCTTGAGTTGCGTGAAATTTCTAGGATCAAGCCAAAATGCAATAAAATATGATATGCAATGATGATCTATGTATAACATTCCAAATTGAAAATTTGGGATGTTACATAGTCGTACGTCTTCACGATCCGACCGATCAAGTACAGAACGCACGACACCTCCGAGTTCAGCACACGTTCAGCTCGATGACGTCCCTCAAACTCCGATCCAGCCGAGTGTCGAGGGAGAGTTCCGTCAGCATGATGGCGTGGTGACGATGATGATGTTCTACCGTCGCAGGGCTTCGCCTAAGCACCGCTACAATATTATCGAGGAGGACTATGGTGGAGGGGGGCACAACACACGGCTAAGAGATCAATGATCTATTGTTGTGTCTAGAGGTGCTCCCCTGCCCCTGTATATAAAGGAGCAAGGGGGGAAGGGTGGCCGGCCAGGGAGGAGGCGCGCCAAGGGGAGTCCTACTCCCACCGGGAGTAGGACTCCCTCCCTTCCTTGTTGGATTAGGAGAAGGGGGGAAAGAGGAGGGAGAGAGAGGAAGGAAAGGGGGGCGCCACCCCCCTCTCCTTGTCATATTCGTACTAGGGGGAGGGGCATGCGGCCCTCCCCTGGCCTCCTCTCCTCTTCTCCACTAAGGCCCACTGTCAGGACCCCGATCCTAAGTCACACCGATCTAGCATGTAACACATCATATCACTTTGCGGCCTCACACACGGTATTCCCATGGGTGCCACCTTACCTGGCCTGGGACAGTTTGCGCCTTTTGGCTCACGTATATGATAGTGTCGCTAGCATCCATATGACAAAGAACCCGGGCTGACATGGCTAGTCGTGAACCCAAAGTGGCACTAACTTACAGGGACAGGCATACATGACCCAACAACGAACGTGTCGGTCATCAGTGAGTGAATCCAGGCTGTAGCACTGGGCTAGCAGGACTCCGGTGAACCGGGCTGTAGCGGGCTAACAGGACTCCGGAATTCGTCGCGTGACATTTCCCCGAGGGGACAGACACAGGAACGAAGAAGGACACATGCCGGCCAGCCTAAGTGTTTCGGAGTAGTAGCAAGCTACCATAGCTCTGTGGAAACACTAGGAGACATTTCCCGGTAAGATAGGCTACTAAGGATAAACAACTAGATAGTCAGATCCCACACATACCAAGCATTTCAATAACATACACACAATATGCTCAATATGTGCAAATACAACATGGCATCACAACATGACTCTACAACTCAAGTATTTCATTCAATAGGCTCCGAGGAGCGAGATATTACATACATGGGTCTCATGACCCAACAATCAGAGCATACAAGTCAAAGCACAAGCGGAAGCTTAACATGTCTGAGTACAGACAT
The DNA here is from genome assembly GCF_018294505.1 of Triticum aestivum. Classification (NCBI taxonomy): domain Eukaryota; kingdom Viridiplantae; phylum Streptophyta; class Magnoliopsida; order Poales; family Poaceae; genus Triticum; species Triticum aestivum. The sequence goes on along the minus strand of NC_057798.1, from coordinate 457,452,486 downwards.
CTACAAATGAAAAAGGCTGAGAAGCCTGACTATCTACCAGATCCAGCCGAGGGCACAAGATCGTAGCTGAGGTAACAAGCTAAACATCGAAGTCCACGTGGAACTACTAGCGAGACTGAAGTCTCTCTGCAAAAACATAAATTAAGCAACGTGAGTACAAATGTACCCAGCAAGACTTACATCAGAACTAACTACATATGCATCATTATCAACAAAGGGGATGGTGGGGTTTAACTGCAGCAAGCCAGCTTTGACTCGGTGGCTATCCTAAACTACGACTGCAAGTAACTCTTTTGAGGTGGCGCACACGAGTCCACATATTCACCATATGAATACACCACTATGGATCCGCTCCCGTCTCCCTACGAGAATGCCATCCATAGCACTCACGCTTATCTTGCGCATTTTAGAGTATCCACTTTCACTTGTCTATGAACTGTACAGGCAACCCAGAAGTCCTTTACCGTGGACACGGCTATTCGAATAGATCATATTAACCCTGCAGGGTGTACTTCTTCACACACGCTCTCACCACTTACCGCCGTTTACATGACATGTACTCGGCAACCTTCAAGCGGAAGCCCAGCGAGGGTGTCGGCCACGACCTGACTAACCACACAAGTCTCTCGTCCAGGTTTATCGCCTATTCGGGTTCCATCCGCAAGGAGATCCGGCCGGGGTGTCGCTCACGGCCCCAAACGATGTGAGCAGGGTTACCAAGCCCACCATCTGGGTGCCACTTGGTACACCGTGCCACTGTGCCTAGTCTGTCCCAAGCCCACCTATACCGGGTGCACTTGGTAGATTACTAACACTACCTACAAACACCATAAACTAGTTGCAACTCCTGGACAGAGATCGAGTTGATTAATAAGTCGAGAGGGGCACTTAAGCATTCCAATGCGTGGTAGTAGCTGTTCATGGATCACAAACACAGAACTCAGTTCCTAAGGACGGCTTCAATGAGACAACCCACCATGTACTCCTACATGGCCTCTCACCGCTACCTTTACCAAATCGTGTTCACGCACTTAGCTCACACACAGTAGGACATGTTCACACACCTCCAATTCATCCCTGATGAATCAGACCTGACTCAACTCTAAGCAGTAGCAGGCATGACAAACAAACATGAATGAGTAGGCACATCAGGGCTCAAACAACTCCTACTCATGCTAGTGGGTTTCATCTATTTACTGTGGCAATGACAGGTCATGCAGAGGAAAAGGGGTTCAACTACCGCAGCATGTAACAGTTGAATCGGTGTTGTCCTAATGCAGTAAAAGAGAGCAGGAGCGAGAGAGTGGGATTGTATCGGAATGAACAAGGGGCTTTTGCTTGCCTGGCACTTCTCAAGATAATATAGTTCTTCATTGGTGTCATCGATCACATCGTCGGTACACGTCTATCGAGAGGGGATAATTACCGGCAAACAAGGAAGAACACAATCAATCAATGCAACAATATGATGCATGATCATGACATGGCAATATGTTGTGGTTTGTGCTAATGCAGCTAAGACCAGATTAAATGAAGTTGGTTTGAACCAAGGGTTCAAATTCAAACTCCATATGTGGTTATTTAAATGCCATTCATACCATTTGTCCTAAACAGTAGTAATAAGTTGTTCTAACATGCATGAAAATGGTACGGATGAATAGATTGGATTTTTCTGATCATTTTTCATATATAAATTATTTTAATCTGAGCTACGGTTGAATTTCTATGATTTATTGAAGTTTAAAGCATTTTCTGGAATTTCCTGAACTAACAATAACACCAGAAAAGCTTTATGGCGTCAGCACTACGTCATGCTGACCTCAACAGGTCAACACGGTCAGCCACGGTCAAACCTGACACGTGGGTCCCTCATGTCAGTGTAACAAGGCAGGAGCAGAGGCTGACCAGTGGGGCCAGGTCAAAGCTGATTGGGCCGGTCAAACTTGACAGCCTGGGCCCACTGGAGTTAATCTAATCCTACTCAGAAACTAATCCAGGTTAATTAAGGGCTGTGGGGCCCGTCTGTAAGTGAGCTAGGGGGTTAGTTAGTGGTAGTATTAGCGGGTGGTTAGCCGCTAATGACGTGCCACATCAGCTTTGCCGGAGTATGGCCGGCGGCGACCTCAAACCGCAGCGGCGTTCGCCGGAGTTGCGCCAGAGACGACGGATCGACGCGCCAAGGGCACCAGGAGGTAGCCCGTGGCCGCGCGCATCCAGGGGAACCAACGGAAGGGTGCGGGGTGGTCGGCATTCGCCGAAAGCGAGGTTGTGGCGGCGGCCGGAGTTCGGGCGCCGATGAAAACAACGACGCCGTGCATGGGAGGATCTACGGTTAGCACCTACGCGTTCTATGAGAGCTCACGAACCCAACGGAGGCACGCACGGAACCAAATGGCCACCGGAGCCTCGTCGGCGACGAGCTCGTGCGGCGGCGCGGTTCGGTCTTCAAGGGGGCGACGGCTACAGCAAGAAATCGAGGCGGGGAAGAGGGGGATTCGGTGCGGAAGCTCACAGCGGTCACGCAGAGAAGCTCAGACGGCTCGGAGAGGCGTCGGGGACGGCGTACGGTCGCCGACGATCTCGGTGCAGAGGCGGCAGGGTCGAGCTCGATGGCGAGGCTCCACTACTTCCGGAGATGCGTGGCTCGTCGAGGAGGAAGAGGGGGGACGAGGTGGAGCTTCTTGGCGCGTAGGCAAGGCGTGGAGTGGCCGGTGGCCGCGGTGGCAGCGAGTGCGGCGGCGATGGCGTTCGGTGGCTGCGTGCGAGAGAAACAAAGGAGGGGAGAGGAGGAGTGGACAGGCCAGAGGGGGTCGGGGGGGTTGCGTGGCATCTCCAGCCAGCCCCCAGCGCCGGCGGAAGCAGGAGGTGGCTCGGGCGCGTGCCAGCGCGCGGCGGCCACGCGCCTCTCGTCCTTCTGGCGAGAGGTTGGTGGTGACTGGCAGCGGCGGTGGGCTGGGCCAGCTCCTTGGCCGGCCAGCTGCAGTGCTGGGCCGCACAGAGCAGGGCCTCTCGGCTGTAGGTAAGCGCCAGGTAACTCTCTCTCTCTCTCTCTCTCTCTTATTTCTGTTTTCTATTTCTGACATATGTTTTAATTTGGTTTTTGAACCAAACTAATTTTGTTGCTTCTGATAAATTTTGCAGGGACTAAAAAGGATTATTCCAAAGCCCCTCAACAAAAAATCAGAATTATTGGAGCAATAAATTATTTATAGTATTTATTTGCTCCAATTCAAAATACAATATGTGTTAATTCAACAATCCAAAATGTCATGCAAAAATGTGCATCACCTCTGGTTGTTGTTTCCAGCATTTCCAAAAATGATGAACATTTTTGAAGGCCATTTGGGTTCACTGAAAAATATTTTAGTTGAACCTGGTGGAATCCTTTTTAATGCTAGGGTTTGAACATCCCCCATTTCAATTTTCAAAAGAATTTAAACATGATGCATGGAAGCTAAAGCAAAGACAAGCAAGGCCTGAACTGGGGATGTGACAACTCACCCCCACTAAACAAAAATCTCGTCCCGAGATTCAAGCGTAGGGTAATAAGACACAGGGACACAAGCTAACACGATCTTCACGATCCAGGTTGCACTTCATAAGGACGCTGACTCTATCACCATCTTTATCTTGATGTCTTGCTCCGAGAACTCTAACCGACATGACAACGAGAGGAGAAAGAAAGCTCTAGAAGGATCGATCTTCTCGAAGGTCGAACAACTCGGGATTAACTCACTAAGTGGGACAAATGACGAGGGTTCACTAGGTAGACAACAATTCCACGCTTAAAAGGGTGGTGAACGATTGTCAACGTAGCGAGGAGTTGAGTTGCCATGATACCATAACGAGACATCTTGGAGGAGGTGACTCATGGAGTCATCCCTTAAGTGGCAAAAAGAATTACCTTTGAAATAGAGATCATTGAAACTCTTTATACCAGCCTGAGGAAAAAAGATCACAATTGATTGTTTGAAGCAATTCTAAGGAATGGCATACTCAGTTTTGGAATGGAACTATGGTTATAGATCAATCGACAAATGGAAGGCACAATCCGATTGATTCCGAAGATATAACCTAGTGTCTGAGCGTGCTCTTAAGAACTTGAGCAATTCCATAATCATCATACTTCTACCAACATCTATGAAAAGAATGTTAATACAACTACATACTACCATGATGAATAACGATGGAGGATGCAGATGGAAAGGAAGACAACACTTTCTCAGATTTCACCCTAGCAATGCCAAGGAAACAAAATCTGGATGATCGACCGAGAGACATTTAGCACTCCGCTTCTAATGCTCTCCTTGATGTACTAGGTACCATGGTCAATGCTTAAAACATCAACATGGCCATCAAGTAAAGGCCGGACTTCGGAAGCACAAAAATCCATAAGGAACAACTTGTGGAATAAGTCATACCAAATCCTCATGGAGAAGATGGTCGAATTGCTCATTCAAGATACTACAATAATAGATCTTCCGACTAGGTATGTCGGCTAACATCAACCTTGTCGGGACCTACATCATAGACCTTGGAATAGTTCCAACCATCATATCTGCCTGAGATTCAGATCTGGTTGGTAACAGGACATTTCAGATAGCATGTCTGGAAAAGAAAATTTGCAACACAAACCGAAGAGATGACGTTGCGAGGTTCTCAGGAAAATGAACTACGATAGCATGTTCCAAAACATGAGCTGGTTCTGCTACAAACCTGTGAACACGCTGTCCAAGACAAGCATGACCACGTAGTAGTCTTATAAATAAAACACTACCGAGTTCAGGTGGGGAACCATCATCGAGGATAACGAAGTCCTAACATAAGTCATGATTAGCTCTTATGAAGGTACTTCATGTGCTTGAACAAATCAGTTAGTGGCTTGGTGTGCTAGGAAACCCATACAGAATGGAGGCGGCCAACCTACCAACCCATAGAGTACTTCGCACATGTGCATGACCAACTTGGGACGATTCCAGAGGAAGCAAAAACAATCTTTCTCGGATCCACGGCGACAACTTGCACCAAATGCACATGAATTCGAGGAAGTCACTTCTTCCATCCAAGCATAAGCTTCATGAACGGAACACGAAGGCATTGCTTACAAAATTTTCAACACTAGGTTGATGTTCAACATGAATCATGGGGGAGATAAAATGCTGCTGATGGACTCAACAGCAACTCATCGAAATTTCCATATCACTGGACTTCCACCATCATGTGAACACGGGGGTAGCATTGGTCAGACCAAAAAAATATAATGATGTATGCTCGAGGGATCAACCACGAGTAAGACAACATTATGAACATCGTTGGTTCTGATTTGATTTGACGATAGCCCATATCAAATCAAAGATGGAGTAAGACAATAGGTCCAACAACTGATCACAAGGACCAATTGATGAAGATATCATCTTTCTTCAACACACACACACACAGAAAGATATCCCTTAACATGAACTAAGTCAGACAAGCTTTTATCTTCCAACTCTCCAAGTTGTTGTTTAGCTTGACCAACTAGCTCAGGGGTATCCCACACAGATTCTTGGAGAAGGGGTGGTTTACAAGAAACCATCTTGATCACGAACTCAACATAGCGGTCAGGTGGCAACCTGGTAATACTTCCGAGAAGATATTCAGAAAATCACAAACCATCGATATGTTACTAAGCTCGAGAACAACCTTGCTTTTCAGGGCAAGACGATATGATCACAAGAGTGAGGGACTGGCACAATCCTAACTCATTGATCGAGGAGTGCACCGGAAATAAGGACTAGGTAGCACAATCTATCTTAGAATGATGATTCAAGAATCAACATGCTAAGAATGAAATTATTGTCCATTAATCACTATGCAACATGGTTGCTAGGAATACAGATTTCATACATCATGATTCACTTGTCAGCACTCCAGTTGCGACAACACGGAACCGAGGAATGAATAATGGTGGCAAGAAGTATCACTACGTCAAGAATCCATAAGAGAAGGTGCAATCCTCATGACATTCCTGACATAAAGTGGGTAATACTTCAGGGTAGAACAACACAATAGCTGGATTGGCATTTTGATCTGCGGAATACAACTATTTTGACCCAATCCTAGATATGGATGAGGTACCGGAGTTTGTTTCTCCTAGCCATCCGGAATAGAATGGCTTGACGGACCACAAGAATAATAGGCATCAATGAGCACAATTGCACACATACTCTTGACTATCAATTGATAGACGAAGGTCAGAAGACAACTAAAGAGGGACAATTCAAAAGAACATACAATTTTCTGAGTTGTGGATGCATGGATTAGCATGTCAAACGAGTTCAACATATTTCTTCCGGGTAACTCATGCGGAGAAGGTAGGACTGGCAAAGTCACATCTTAGAATCGAGAACTCGTCAAGAGCACACTGATTGTGATCTTTCGGTTCAGCCAGGAACTTCTGCCATAAGCAGTACATGGTATTTGGAAGAAGGAAATACCACGGACATAGAGGACTAATGCAAAGGTTACCAATACCCTAAAGGAACTAGCAAACACTAACAACATGAAGTAAGTAGGGAAATCTCGGGTTCAGAAACCCAGGAGTAGAATACCTACTACTAAGTGGCATCATGGGATGCTTTCGAGAATGATGGCCAGAATCATCACACTGGGAACACAAAGCATGACTGGATTACTAGGTGATACTCTAGACACCTAGGGTCATAATAATAACTCCAACATATATGTCGAGGCAATAGAGTACCTCAACTCAGCAATTAGTGTGATTAACCTGGCCTAAAAGAACATCGAAACCAAAGGGAAAGGATTTTGCAAATGCATCAGACTATTTAGAAACCTGGATGACTCGGACAGCATAACGGCTGTAAATGCTCAAAATAATTTGAGACATCCTGCAAAATGGTGGCATAATCACTCAGAAGCACAATAACAAGGTTCCGAGACCAACTATGAACACACAAGGGTATTAGAAACTGAACTGAGGCTTAAATCCAACAATCTTATGAGTCTACTGATTAGTAACACGTGATCCTGATAGAAAGAAGAGAAAGCCTAGTTCCTTAATTAACCCCGTAGGAAAGATAAGATGACTCAGATCAGAAGGGCATAAGGTATAAGGAGTAAAAAGAGCCTTACGTTCCATCCCACAATCAATTCCCTTATATAACTAAAGAATTTCTAGACTCAACTTCGACAAGTTTCGCTTGGTAATCCTATAGGCAGTCAAGCTCTGATACCAAAGCTGTCAGGACCCCGATCCTAAGTCACACCGATCTAGCATGTAACACATCATATCACTTTGCGGCCTCACGCACGGTATTCCCACGGGTGCCACCTTACCTGGCCCAGGACCGTTTGCGCCTTTTGGCTCACGTATATGATAGTGCTGCTAGCATCCATATGACAAAGAACCCAGGCTGACATGGCTAGTCGTGAACCCAAAGTGGCACTAACTTACAGGGACAGGCATACATGACCCAACAACGAACATGTCGGTCATCAACGAGTGAATCCAGGCTGTAGCACTGGGCTAGCAGGACTCCAGTGAACCGGGCTGTAGCGGACTAACAGGACTCTGGAATTCATCGTGTGACATTTCCCCGAGGGGACAGACACAGGAACGAAGAATGACCCATGCCGGCCAGCCTAAGTGTTCCGGAGCAGTAGCAAGCTACCATAGCTCAGTGGAAACACTAGGAGACATTTCCCGGTAAGAGAGGCTACTAAGGATAAACAACTAGGTAGTCAGATCCCACACATACCAAGCATTTCAATAACATACACACAATATGCTCGATATGTGCAAATACAACATGGCATCACAACATGACTCTACAACTCAAGTATTTCATTCAATAGGCTCTGAGGAGCGAGATATTACATACATGGGTCTCATGACCCAACAATCAGAGCATACAAGTCAAAGCACAAGCGGAAGCTTAACATGTCTGAGTACAGACATCTACAAATGAAAAAGGCTGAGAAGCCTGACTATCTACCAGATCCTGCCGAGGGCACAAGATCGTAGCTGAGGTAACAAGCTAAACGTTGAAGTCCACGTGGAACTACTAGAGAGACTGAAGTCTCTCTGCAAAAACATAAATTAAGCAACGTGAGTACAAATGTACCCAGCAAGACTTACATCAGAACTAACTACATATGCATCATTATCAACAAAGGGGATGGTGGGGTTTAACTGCAGCAAGCCAGCTTTGACTCAGTGGCTATCCTAAACTACGACTACAAGTAACTCTTTTGAGGTGGCGCACACGAGTCCACATATTCACCATATGAATACACCACTATGGATCCGCTCCCATCTCCCTACGAGAACGCCATCCATAGCACTCACGCTTATCTTGCGCATTTTAGAGTATCCACTTTCACTTGTCTATGAACTGTACATGCAACCCAGAAGTCCTTTACCGTGGACACGGCTATTCGAATAGATCATATTAACCCTGCAGGGGTGTACTTCTTCACACACGCTCTCACCACTTACCGCCGTTTACACAACATGTACTCGGCAACCTTCAAGCGGAAGCCCAGCGAGGGTGTTGGCCACGACTTGACTAAATACACAAGTCTCTCGTCCAGGTTTATCGCCTATTCGGGTTCCATCCGCAAGGAGATCCGGCCGGTGTGTCGCTCACGGCCCCAAACGATGTGAGCAGGGTTCCCAAGCCCACCATCCGGGTGCCACTTGGTACACCATGCCACTGTGCCTAGTCTGTCCCAAGCCCACCTGTACTGGGTGCCACTTGGTAGACTACTAACACTACCTACAAACACCATAAACTAGTTGCAACTCCTGGACAGAGATCGAGTTGATTAATAAGTCGAGAGGGGCACTTAAGCATTCCAATGCGTGGTAGTAGCTGTTCATGGATCACAAACACAGAACTCAGTTCCTAAGGACGGCTTCAATGAGACAACCCACCATGTACTCCTACATGGCCTCTCACCGCTACCTTTACCAAATCGTGTTCACACACCTAGCTCACACATAGTAGGACATGTTCACACACCTCCAATTCACCCCCGATGAATCAGACCTGACTCAACTCTAAGCAGTAGCAGGCATGACAAACAAACATGAATGAGTAGGCACATCAGGGCTCAAACAACTCCTACTCATGCTAGTGGGTTTCATCTATTTACTGTGGCAATGACAGGTCATGCAGAGGAAAAGGGGTTCAACTACCGCAGCATGTAACAGTTGAATCGGTGTTGTCCTAATGCAGTAAAAGAGAGTAGGAGCGAGAGAGTGGGATTGTATCGGAATGAACAAGGGGGTTTTGCTTGCCTGGCACTTCTAAAGATAATATAGTTCTTCATTGGTGTCATCGATCACATCGTTGGTACACGTCTATCGAGAGGGGACAATTACCGGCAAACAAAGAAGAACACAATCAATCAATGCAACAATATGATGCATGATCATGACATGGCAATATGTTGTGGTTTGTGCTAATGTAGCTAAGACCAGATTAAATGAAGTTGGTTTGAACCAAGGGTTCAAATTCAAACTCCATATGTGGTTATTTAAATGCCATTCATACCATTTGTCCTAAACAGTAGTAATAAGTTGTTCTAACATGCATGAAAATGGTACAGATGGGTAGATTGGATTTTTCTGATCATTTTTCATATATAAATTATTTCAATCTGAGCTACGGTTGAATTTCTATGATTTATTGAAGTTTAAAGCATTTTCTGGAATTTCCTGAATTAACAATAACACCAGAAAAGCTTTATGACGTCAGCACTACGTCATGCTGACCTCAGCAGGTCAACACGGTCAGCCACGGTCAAACCTGACGCGTGGGTCCCTCATGTCAGTGTAACAAGGCAGGAGCAGAGGCTGACCAGTGGGGCCAGGTCAAAGCTGACTGGGCCGGTCAAACTTGACAGCCTGGGCCCACTGGAGTTAATCTAATCCTACTCAGAAACTAATCCAGGTTAATTAAGGGCTGTGGGGCCCATCTGTAAGTGAGCTAGGGGGTTAGTTAGTGGTAGTATTAGCAGGTGGTTAGCCGCTAATGACGTGCCACGTCAGCTTCGACGGAGTATGGCCGGCGGCGACCTCAAACCGCAGCGGCGTCCGCCGGAGTTGCGCCAGAGACGACGGATCGACACGCTAAGGGCACCAGGAGGTAGCCCGTGGCCGCGCGCATCCAGGGGAACCAACGAAAGGGTGCGGGGTGGCCAGCGTTCGCCGGAAGCGAGGTTGTGGCGGCGGCCGGAGTTCGGGCGCCGATGAAAACGACGACGCTGTGCACGGGAGGATCTACGGTTAGCACCTACGCGTTCTATGAGAGCTCACGAACCCAACGGAGGCACGCACGAAACCAAATGGCCACCGGAGCCTCGTCGGCGACGAGCTTGTGCGGCGGCGCGGTTCGGTCTTCAAGGGGGCGACGGCTACAACAAGTAATCGAGGCGGGGAAGAGGGGGATTCAGTGCGGAAGCTCACAGCGGTCACGCAGAGAAGCTCAGACGGCACGGAGAGGCGTCGGGACGGCGTACGGTCGCCGGCGATCTCGGTGCAGAGGCGGCGGGGTCGAGCTCGATGGCGAGGCTCCACTGCTTCCGGAGATGCGTGGCTCGTCAAGGAGGAAGAGGGGGGACGAGGTGGAGCTTCTTGGCACGTAGGCAAGGCGTGGAGTGGCCGGTGGCCGCGGTGGCAGCGAGCGCGGCGGCGATGGCATTCGGTGGCTGCGTGCGAGAGAAACAAAGGAGGGGAGAGGAGGAGTGGACAGGCCAGAGGGGGTCGGGGGGGTTGCATGGCGTCTCCAGCCAGCCCCCAGCGTCGGCGGAAGCAGGAGGTGGCTCGGGCGCGTGCCAGCGCGCGGCGGCCACGCGCCTCTCGTCCTTCTGGCGAGAGGTTGGTGGTGACTAGTAGCGGTGGTGGGCTGGGCCAGCTCCTGGGCCGGCCAGCTGCAGTGCTGGGCCGCATAGAGCAGGGCCTCTCGGCTGTAGGTAAGCGCCAGGTAACTCTCTCTCTCTTTCTCTTATTTCTGTTTTCTATTTCTGACATATGTTTTAATTTGGTTTTTGAACCAAACTAATTTTGTTGCTTCTGATAAATTTTGCAGGGACTAAAAAGGATTATTCCAAAGCCCCTCAACAATATGTGTTAATTCAACAATCCAAAATGTCATGCAAAAATGTGCATCACCTCTGGTTGCTGTTTCCAGTATTTCCAAAAATGATGAACATTTTTGAAGGCCATTTGGGTTCACTGAAAAATATTTTAGTTGAACCTGGTGGAATCCTTTTTAATGCTAGGGTTTGAACATCCCCCATTTCAAGTTTCAAAAGAATTTAAACATGATGCATGGAAGCTAAAGCAAAGACAAGCAAGGCCTGAACTAGGGATGTGACACCCACTATGGCCCATTAAGCCCCCGGGGGGTTCCGGTAACCCCTCGATACTTCGGTAAAATCCCGATTTCACCCAGAACACTTCCGATATCCAAATATAGGCTTCCAATATATCAATCTTCATGTCTCGACCATTTCGAGACTCATCGCCATGTCCTTGATCACATCCGAGACTCCAAACAACCTTCGGTACATCAAAACTCATAAACTCATAATATAACCGTCATTGAAACTTTAAGCGTGCGAACCCTACGGGTTCGAGAACTATGTAGACAAAACCGAGACATGTCTCCGGTCAATAACCAATAGCGGAACCTGGATGCTCATATTGGCTCCTACATATTCTACGAAGATCTTTATCGGTCAAACCGCATAACAACATACGTTGTTCCCTTTTGTCATCGGTATGTTACAAGCCCGAGATTTGATCGTCGGTATCCCAATACCTGGTTCAATCTCGTTACCGACAAGTCTCTTTACTCGTTTATGTAATGCATCATCCCGCAACTAACTCATTAGCTACATTGCTTGCAAGGCTTATAGTGATGTGCATTACCGAGAGGGCCCAGAGATACCTCTCCGACAATCGGAGTGACAAATCTTAATCTCGAAATACGCCAACTCAATATGTACCTTCGGAGACACCTGTGGAGCTCCTTTATAATCACCCAGTTACGTTGTGATGTTTGGTAGCACACAAAGTGTTCCTCCGGTAAACGGGAGTTGCATAATCTCATAGTCATAGGAACATGTAGAAGTCATGAAGAAAGCAATAGCAACATACTAAACGATCAAGTGCTAAGCTAATAGAATGGGTCAAGTCAATCACATCATTCTCCTAATGATGTGATCCCGTTAATCAAATGACAACTCATGTCTATGGTTAGGAAACTTAACCATCTTTGATTAATGAGCTAGTCAAGTAGAAGCATACTAGTGACATTATGTTTGTCTATGTATTCACACATGTATTATGTTTCCAGTTAATACAATTCTAGCATGAATAATAAACATTTATCATGAAATAAGGAAATAAATAATAACTTTATTATTGCCTCTAGGGCATATTTCCTTCAGCAGGGTTGCTTGAGAGAGACCATATTCATCCTACGCCTCCTACGGATTGATAAACCTTAGGTCATCCACTTGAGGGAAATTTTCTATTGTCCTACAAACCTCTGCACTTGGAGGCCCAACAATGTCTACAAGAAGAAGGTTGTGTAGTAGACATCAAGCTCTTTTCTGGCGCCGTTGTGGGGGAGGCTAGGTAAGCGGCACTCTCACCCCGTCAACTAAGCTCTTTTCTGGCGCCGTTGCCGGGGAGGTGAGTGCTTGAAGGTATATCTTTAGATCTTGCAATTGAATCTTTTTGTTTCTTGTTTTATCACTAGTTTAGTTTATAAAAGAAAACTACAAAAAATGGAGTTAAGTTTGTCTCATACGCTTCATCTTTTTAATATCTTTCGTGAGTTTGATGAAAAGGAAAATTGTGCTCAAGTGCTAGAAGAAGAAGTCTATAAAATGCTTGATACTAAATATTTATATGATGAGCATGATTGCAATGTTGTTAGTTTGAATTCTTTGAATATCCATGACGCTAATGATATGCAAAGCCACAAGCTTGGGGAAGCTATGTTTGATGAAGATGATATTTTTTGTCCCCCAAGTTTTGATGAGCAAATTTATTATGATAGCATGCCTCCTATTTATGATGGTTATATTGATGAAAGTGGGTTTGGAAGAGTGTCAACTTTAGAAAGTAATGATCCCACTATTTTGGAGGGTGTTGAATCTTATAATATTTATGAAAGTGGATTTGGAGAGGTCATGACTTTATTTAGTGATGAATCCACTATTTCGGAAGAGGTTCCAATTGATTATGAGAACAAAGTTGCTATCTATGATGGTTATTGTGATGACTTCTATGCTATTAGGAATAATGATAACCATGAAACTTGTCATCATGATTTTAGTTTTCAATTGGATTATGCCTCACATGATAATTATTTTGTTGAGTTTGCTCCCACTACTATTCATGAGAAGAAATTTGCTTATGTGGAGAGTAGTAAATTATCTATGCTTGTAGATCATGAAAAGAATGCTTTAGGTGCTGGTTATATTGTTGGATTCATTCATGATGCTACTGAAATTATTATGAGGGAGTAACATATGCTTGTAGGAATTGCAATAATGTCAAGTTTCCTCTCTATGTGTTTAAAATCTTGAAGCTATGCTTGTTTTGCCTTCCTATGCTCCCATAAGTTGTCTGCTCACAAAATCCCTATGCATAGTAAGTGGGTTAGGCTTAAATGTGCTAGTCATATGCTTCATGATTCTCTCTTTATGTTTCACTTCTTATCTTTTATGTGAGCATCATTGTCATCATCATGCCTAGCTAGAAAGGCATTAAAGAAAAGTGCTTTTTGGGAGACAACCCAATATTTACCCTTACTGTTTTAGTGTGTCCACATGATTATTCTACTGTAGTAATCATGTTTTATAGCTTTTATTTCAATAAAGTGCCAAGTAAGACTGTTAGGATAGCTTACGGTGATAGTTGTGTTGATCCTGCTGAAAATTAGAAACTTTTGCACCCAGTAAATTAGTTTTGATAATTCACAGAAACGTGATTATGATCTGATTCGTTTTGCTCTGGATTGTTACACAAATTTACTAGCACTTCCTAATTTGGTAGGATTTTTTGAGTTGCGGAAGTATACATTTGATACAGATTACTACAGACTATTCTCTTTTTGACAGATTTTGTTTTCTATGTGTTGTTTGCTTGCTTTGATTAATCTATGAGTAGTATCGGAGGGTATGAACCATAGAGAAGTTGGAATACAGTAGATATTACACCAATATGAATTTAGAATGAGTTCATTACAGTACCTATGTGGTGATTTATTTTCTTATACTAACGGAGCTTACGAGTTTTCTGTTGAGTTTTGTGTTGTGAAGTTTTCAAGTTTTGGGTAAAGATTCGATGGACTATGGAATAAGTAGTGGCAAGAGGGATTCCCAAGGCACCCCAAGGTAATATTCAAGGACAACCAAGAGCCTAAGCTTGGGGATGCCCCAGATGGCATCCCCTCTTTCGTCTTTGTTCATCGGTAACTTTACTTGAAGCTATATTTTTATTCACCACATGATATGTGTTTTGCTTGGAGCATCATTTTCTCTTGTTAGTATTTGCTTGCTGTTATTTCAATAATGTTTTGCATCTTTATTTTCAATAAAAATGTCAAGGATAGCTTTTACCATGCTTATTTTGCAAGTATACATGTTGCTGTTTGAAAACAGAAAGTTTACCGTTGTTGCAAAAATTCCCTCGAAAAGTCAGAGAATGATATAATGTTGAAACTTTTTGCATATTTAGCTCTGATAAATCTTATACAGCGTAGTATTTTTCTCATAATTTTTGGAGTTAGGGAAGTATGATGAATCTTGCATTCTTTACAGACTATACTGTTTTGGCAGATTGCTATTATGGTTGCATTGTTTGCATATGTTTGCTTGTTTAATGATTCTATTTGAGGATAGGAGTATTAAATATGCAGAGGCATTTAGTATGCAATGTTGAATAATAATTTTAGTGATTTTTTACAGTAGAAAATGATAAGGTTTTGCATTGGTTTATACTAACCTATCTCACGAGTTCTTGTTGAGTTTGGTGTGGATGAAGCTTTTTGATAAAAAGAGAAACCATGATATGAGAGGAATTAAGGAGACACAAAAGTTCAAGCTTGGGGATGCCCAAGGCACCCCAAGATAATATTTCAATAAATCTCAAGCATCTAAGCTTGGGGATGCCCCGTTAGGCATCCCACCCTTCTTCTTCAACAACTATCGGTTAGTATCGGTTGAGCCTAAGATTTTGCTTCTTCACATGAGTTATGCTATCCTTGCAATATCATTCTATTTTGTTTTGCTTGCTGTTTGAATACAATACCAAGATCTGAAATTCTTAAATGAGAGAGAGTCTTCACATAGTTACACAATTATTTAGCTACTCATTGATCTTCACTTATATCTTGTTGGAGTAGTTTGTCATTCGCTCGTGTTCTTCACTTACATCCTATGAGTAAATGGTTGAATAAGTTGATTGTCATAAATCTGAAATTATATATGTCTCATTTGCTTATCCCATGGGGAGTAATGACTTCACATCTAAAAAGTAGATGTTGTAAATTTATTGAAGGTTAGCAAGCATTGTATTGGTCATTTGAACAATTCATGAAAGAATATTGAAGGAAGAGAGATTTCACATATAAATATACTATCTTAGACATCTTTTATAATTGTGAGCACTCATTAAGTATGACATGCTAAAGAGTTGATGTTGGACAAGGAAGACAACGTGATGGGTTATGTTTTCTCACATCTTAGTTAAACTATATTGTCATCAATCATTCAAACATGTTGAGCTTGCCTTTCCCCCTCATGCTAGCCAAATTCCTTGCACCAAGTAGAGATACTACTTGTGCTTCCAAATATCCTTAAACCCAGTTTTGCCATGAGAGTCCACCATACGTACTTATGGATTGAGTAAAATCCTTCAAGTAAGTTGTCATCGGTGCAAGCAATAAAAATTGCTCTCTAAATATGTATGATCTATTAGTGTGAAGAAAATAAGCTTTATAAGATCTTGTTATGGAAGCAATAAAAGCGACGGACTGCATAATAAATGTCCATATATAAGTGGCAATATAAAGTGACGTTCTTTTGCATTAAGATTTTGTGCATCCAACCATAAAAGCGCATGAAAACCTCTGCTTCCCTCTGCGAAGGGCCTATCTTTTACTTTATGTCTTTTACTTTATGCAAGAGTCAAGGTGATCTTCACCTTTCCCTTTTCATTTTATCCTTTGGCAAGCACCTCGTGTTGGAAAGATCCTGATATATATATATCCAATTGGATGTAAGTTAGCATGAAATATTATTGTTGACATCACCCAAAGGTGAATACGTTGGGAGGCAACACTATAAGCCCCTATCTTTCTTAGTGTCCGATTAAAACTCCATAACCATTAGTATTGTGTGAGTTTTAGCAATCATGGAAGACTATATGATAGTTGAGTATGTGGAGTTTGCTAAATCAAAGCTCTGACATAGACCCTTCCTGAAAATAAGATGAATTGTAATTGTTTAATGACTAAGAATGAAGTTTGCTAGTTTTCAAGAAAGTTTATGGTCTATGCTTTAACATGTGAATAGCTTGTTACTTGATCATGAGAAGTTTTATGAGATGAACTACTATTATGGCATATAATCATGCTAGAAAAGGTGATTGGAATTATCATTGATCAAACTTGTGCACCTTCTAGCATTCACACTTCATAAATACTTTCTTTTATCATTTACCTACTCGAGGACGAGCAGGAATTAAGCTTGGGGATGCTGATACGTCTCCAACGTATCTATAATTTATGAAGCATTCATGCTATATTATTATCTGTTTTGAATGTTTATGGGCTTTATTATACACTTTTATATTACTTTTGGGACTAACCTATTAACCGGAGGCCCAACCCATATTGTTGTTTTATTGCCTATTTCAGTATTTCGAAGAAAGGAAATATCAAACGGAGTCCAAACGGAATGAAACCTTTGGGAGCGTGATTTTTGCAACGACGTGATCCAGGAGACTTGGAGTTGAAGGCAAGGAAGCTTCGAGGTGGCCACGAGGGTGGGGGCGCCCCCCCCCCCCCCTACTGGGCGCGCCCCTGTCTTGTGGGCCCCTCGAGACTCCCCCGACCGACTTCTTTCGCCTATATATTCCCATATACCCTAAAAACATCGAAGAACAAGATAGATCAGGAGTTCCGCCACCGTAAGCCTCTGTAGCCACCAAAAACCTCTCGGGAGCCTGTTCCGGCACCCTGTCAGAGGGGGGATCCCTCACCGGTGGCCGTCTTCATCATCCTGGCACTCTCCATGATGAGTAGGGAGTAGTTCACCCTCGGGGCTGAGGGTATGTACCAGTAGCTATGTGTTTGATCTCTCTCTCTCATGTTCTCTCTATGGCACGATCTTGATGTATCGTGAGCTTTGCTATTATAGTTGGATCTTATGATGTTTCTCCCCCTCTACTCTCTTGTGATGAATTGAGTTTTCCATTTGAAGTTATCTTATCGGATTGAGTCTTTAAGGATTTGAGAACACTTGATGTATGTCTTGCCGTTCTTATCTATGGTGACAATGGGATATCACGTGATCCATTTGATGTATGATTTGGTGATCAACTTGCGGGTTCCGCCCAAGAACCTATGCATAGGGGTTGGCACACATTTTCGTCTTGACTCTCTGGTAGAAACTTTGGGACACTCTTTGAAGTACTTTGTGTTGGTTGAATAGATGAATATGAGATTGTGTGATGCATATCATATAATCATGCCCATAGATACTTGAGGTGACAATGGAGTATCTAGGTGACATTAGGGCTTTGGTTGATTTGTGTCTTAAGGTGTTATTCTAGTATGAACTCTATGATAGATTGAACGGAAAGAATAGCTTCATGTTATTTTACTACGGACTCTTGAATAGGTTGAGCAGAAAGGATAACTTTGAGGTGGTTTCGTACCCTACCATAATCTCTTCGTTTGTTCTCCACTATTAGTGGCTTTGGAGTGACTCTTTGTTGCATGTTGAGGGATAGTTATATGATCCAATTATGTTATTATTGTTGAGAGAACTTGCATTAGTGAAAGTATGAACCCTATGCCTTGTTTCCTAGCATTGCAATACTGTTTACGCTCACTTTTATCATTAGTTACCTTGCTGTTTTTATATTTTCATATTACAAATACTCATATCTACCATCCATATTGCACTTGTATCACCATCTCTTCGCCAAACTAGTGCACCTATACAATTTACCATTGTATTGGGTGTGTTGGGGACACAAGAGACTCTTTGTTATTTGGTTGCAGGGTTGTTTGAGAGAGACCATCTTCATCCTACGCCTCCCACGGATTGATAAACCTTAGGTCATCCACTTGAGGGAAATTTGCTACTGTCCTACAAACCTCTGCACTTGGAGGCCCAACAACGTCTACAAGAAGAAGGTTGTGTAGTAGACATCACCCCCAACCGCGCTGACGAGCTCAACGATCTGCTCGAGCCATTCCTCGTAGAAGTCGTCTACCGGGCGGTAGCGAAGGATCTCTCGCGCCATGAGCAGAGCGTCCTACGCGTTCGCCGAGCCGTGACGCGCGTGGGAGGATGAAGCTGCGGGGTCAGTGACAGAGTGGTGGTGTGCCCATCATGGCGCACCGAAGGGTGCGGCGAAAAAGCTTGCTGCTCATGGCCGCAGGGCTCGTGGCCGACAGGGCCCGTAGTGGCGTTGGCCACCGGAGACGGAGCACGACGAGCACAACCATCGCCCGCCGGAGACGTCTAAGCAACACGAGCAGCGACTGTGGCCCGGCGCGAGCCTGGTGTGCGTCAGCCATGGAGGTGTCGGAGTGATGGTGGATCGATCGACGGAAGAGAAGATCCGATGCACCCCTACCTGGTGCGCCAAATGTCAGATTATGGGTTCCGCAAACCCTTGAAAGGTTCAAACTCTAGGGTGCGTGCGGAGATCTCAACCTACCCAGCCTGCCTACTCGCAATCCTCCTAAGCCTAGCGCGACGGGCTCGAAGAGACAAAGAGACGCAACAGTTTATCCTGGTTTGGGCCATCTTGCGGTGTAATACCCTACTCCAGCGTTTTGGTGGATTGCCTCGAGGGCTGAGGATGAACTAGTACAGTGGATGAACAGGCCTCAGGAGGCGAGGTGTTCTTGAGCTCAAGAGAGCTGGTGAGGTGGTCGGGTGAGAGTAGATCTCTTCCCCTTGCTCTCCACTTGATCTGATCCCCTTCTATGGTGGTGGCTAAGTCCTATTTATAGTGTCCTTGGTCCTCTCCCCGAAATGTTGGTGGGAAGGGATCCCACAACGGCCGGATTTGAAAGGGGACAAGTAGTACAGCTTATCCTGACTAAAGTGGTCTTCACCTGCGAAAAGCCGCTGGTCGTGACGCTGCGGTGGGCTCGGTGATGACCTCCGTCCTGCTGTCCCGGTGGTCTTGGTCTTGTTGCACCAGAATGGAAACCTTTCGGCGATTCCTCAGGACTCCGCGCCTGCAGCTTGCCTCCCTTGCACCAAAGAGGGAACTGGTGCTCTGCGCCCGCTGGTGCCCGCCTGGCCTTGGTCGTCATGGCTCACGTCAGCTGAGCCTCGTGAGGTGCACCTTGCATAGAACTCTCCGCCCCTCGGGAGCCAGCCTACAGAGGCCGATCCCCTCGGGTGTCTTGGTGTCGCCCGCCTCGTGAGGCTTGGCCCCTCGCGAGAGTCTTGAGTCGTTAAAGCTGAAGCTGGGCCATACCAGGCCGTCGGTGGAGCCACGTGGTGGGCCACAGGCAGGCAAGGCTGGATACCCCATATCCAGAACGCCGACAGTCTCCGGCAAGGAAGAGTAGAACACGAGAGACGGGTCGGCCAGTTGGCACACCATGCCCTGCCGCCTCCCATGCCCTACTCATCCTTGGAGGAGTCCTCAACCTCGGCGGTGCCGGTGGACGTGACGACGGCAAGTAGGATGCGTGTATGGCGGTGCTCCCATCATCGGTGGCCAGCGTGGCCACCGCTTGTGCGGTCGCATCCGCGTCCGGCTATGCCGGTATTGTGTTGCGAGATGCAA
Organism: Triticum aestivum; assembly: GCF_018294505.1. Taxonomy (NCBI): domain Eukaryota; kingdom Viridiplantae; phylum Streptophyta; class Magnoliopsida; order Poales; family Poaceae; genus Triticum; species Triticum aestivum. Next base: position 457,432,415 of record NC_057798.1, on the reverse strand, counting down.
GTTGAGTGAGGGCGGGGACCTCGAGATTCATCCCCAAAGACAAGCTCTCCCGCAGAGTGTTCCCGCTCGCGGTCATGGTGGATGTGGTGCCAGGTAGGAGGATGCGCCATGGTGTGGAGTTTAGCTGGGCGTTGCCGCTTTAAGTAGCGCATCCCGGCGAGGCCAAGCGTTCGGGTGTGTCAATAAGTCACCGGAGTTGGTTCCTCGGGCAGCGAGCCTACTTAATGACGACATACGGACGGACAACATGAAGGTAGTTGGCTCCGGCTGGGAACGCATGCGCGACGACGCGAGGGACGAGGGTTTTTTGTGTGCCAGGGTAGTCAGATGCGGGCGTGACAATGTTGGACATGTCCTTTTCTTGCATGTTATCCCGCGTGTCATTGCAAGACGACCCGACATGGTCTCGGGTCCTGGGGATGCAGTTGGCCGCGCTAGAACACTCCACGGACACATCGCAGTGCGCGCGCACTTTGGTGCCCCGTGCATCCTCGATGATCCGGGCGTTGATCTCTTGGTCGTGCCACAGCAGTAGCGCCACCCTCGGCACCCTGAAGCCGAGCCTGTCCAACGGCGATGAGCATGTCGCTCACCGCGGTCGCCGTGTCTAGAGGCGGTGCGGGAGCTGCGCCACATTGCTGGCCCCCACGACCCACATGAACGGTTGCCGGTGGCGAGGAGGTCGTGGGCTAGCTCCTCCATTGGACTAGTCTGCGCGATGTCAACCCGACAGGTGTGCCCCACATGTCGGTTTCCCTATTTTCCCAGCCAAATTCGAGCATCAGTATGGCCTCATAAACACTCGGCCGACCTCCCTCTCTCTTCTAGTCTAGTAGTAAATGACGCGGGTGGGGGAGGGGGAGGGACATCAGTTTGCTCTCAACTGCAGTCCCACAAGCGAGCGAAAACGCAAGGCGAAGCGCATTCCATTCAGTGAGCGACGTGTAGGGTCCATTGTGCAGGGGTGCAACGCGAACGCGACAAGAGTAATGTACACCATCCATTCCTTATGAACTTGCATACTTCGAGTACTCCTTTTTTGAACACAGTACAGACGCAAGCCCTCGTACATGCGCGCATACACTCGCCCCTCTGAACGCACACATGCACACCCTACCCCTATGAGCACCTTTGAGAGACTGAGCCGTCATATCTACTACTAGCAAGCCATGCATTGCACGGAACATCAAGATGCATTTATACGAGTTGTTTATCTCGTGGGAGACGAAGATGAATGCGGGAAGGCCTTATGTGCAAATGTGGAGAGGGGTGCGGGTATCTTTTTGCAAAATTCCCATTGTTTGCTTTCCATCCGTCAGATATAGATCAAACGGTCTATATTGCAAGATGGCAGGCACACCATCAACAAGAATAGACCATTCATTAAAGGTGCATGACCATAAAAGATATTACACATATAAATAGAACAACCATTCTTCTCTGACTTAAATGAATAACCATCTCGCATTAAACAAGATCCAGATATAATGCTCATGCTCAACACCGGCACCAAATAAAAATTATTGAGGTTTAGAACTAATCCCGAAGGTAGATGTAGAGGTAGCATGCCGACGGCGATCACATCGACCTTGGAACCATTCCTGACGCGCATCATCACCTCGTCCTTAGCCAATCTTTGTTTATTCCGCAACTCCTATTTCGAGTCACAAATATGAGAAACTGAACTAGTATCAAATACCCAGGTGCTGCTATGAGCATTAGTAAGGTACACATCAATAACATGTATATCAAATATACCTTTGTTCACTTTGCCATCCTTCTTATCCGCCAAGTATTTGGGGGCAGTTCTGCTTCCAGTGACCATTTGCTTTGTAGTAGAAGCACTCAGTTTCAGGCTTGGGTCCAGCTTTGCGCTTCTTCACGGGAGCGGAAACTTGCTTGCCATTCTTCTTGAAGTTCCTTTCTTTCCCTTGCCCCTTTTCTTGAAACTAGGGGTATTGTTAACCATCAACACTTGATGCTCCTTCTTGATTTATACCTCTATTGATTTAGCATCGCGAATATCTCGGGAATCGTTTTCGTCATCCCTTGCATATTATAGTTCATCACGAAGCCTTTGTAGCTTGGTGGCAGTGACTGAAGAACTCTATCGATAACACTCTCAACTGGGAGATCAATTCCCAGCTGAGTCAAGTGGTTATGATACGCAGGCATTTTGAGTATGTGTTCACTGACAGAACTGTTCTCCTCCATCTTACAGCTAAGTAACTTGTTGGAGACTTCATACCTCTCAAGCCGGGCATTTGCTTGAAATATTAACTTTAGTTCTTGGAACATCTCATATGCTCTGTGGCATTCAAAACGTCTTTGAAGTCCCGGTTCTAGGCCGTAAAGCATACCACACTAAACTATTGAGTAGTCATCGGATCGAGCCTGCTAGATGTTCATAACATTTGCAGTAGATCCTGTAGTAGGTCTGTCACCTAGCAGTGCATCAAGGACATAATTCTTCTGTGTAGCAATGAGGATAATCCTCAAGTTACGGGCCCAGTACGTGTAGTTGCTATCATCATCTTTCAACTTAGCTTTCTCTAGGAACACATTAAAATTCAAGGGAACGGTAGCACAGGCCATTGATCTACAACATAGATATGCAAAAACTATTAAGACTAAGTTCATGGTAAATTTTAGTTCAAACAATCAAATTACCAAGGAACTCCCACTTAAATCAACATCCCTCAAGTTTTCTAAGTGATACATGATCCAAATCACCCATGTCCGATCATCATGTGAGATGGGTTAGTCTTCAATGGTGAACATCTCTATGTTGATCATATCTACTATATGACTCATGTTCGACCTTTCGGTCTCTAGTGTTTCGAGACCATGTCTGTACATGATAGGCTCATCAAGTTTAACCCAAGTATTCTGCATGTGCAAAACTATCCTACACCCGTTGTATGTGAACGTAGAGTCTATCAAACCCGATCATCACGAGGTGCCTCGAAATGACAAACTTTGGCAACGGTGCATACTCAAATGGACACTTTTATCTTGAAATTAAGTGAAGGGATCATCTTATAATGCTGCCATCGTTCTAAGCAAAATAATATGCATAAAGGATAAACATCACATGCAATCAAAATATGTGACATGATATGGCCATCATCATCTTGTGCTTTTGATCTCCATCTCCAAAGCATCGGTATGATCTCCATCGTCACTGGCTTGACACCTTGATCTCCATCGTAGTGTTGGGGTCGTCTCACCAATTATTGCTTCTACAACTATTACTAACGCATAGCGATAAAGTAAAGCAATTACATGGCGCCTAGTGAATGACACGCGGGTCATACAATAATTAAAGACAACTCTGAGGCTCATGCCAGTTTTCGTACTCATCGACATGCAAGTCGTGAACTTATTACAAAACATGATCATCTCATACATCAACATATATGATATCATATCTTGACCATATCACATCACAACATGCCCTGCAAAAACAAGTTAGACGTCCTCTACTTTGTTGTTGCAAGTTTTACGTGGCTGCTATGGGCAACTAGCAGGAATTGTTCTTACCTACGCAAAAACCACAACCGTGATTATCAAGTTTGTTGCTTTAACCTTCTTCAAGGACCGCTCGTAGTCAAATTCGATTCAACGAAAGTAGGACAAAACAGACACCCGCCAGCCACCATTATGCAAAACAAGTTGCATGTCAGTCGATGGAACCGGTCTCATGTGCATGGACATGTAAAGTTGGTCTGAGCCGCTTCATACCACAATACCGTCAGATCAAAATAAGACGTTGGTGGTAAGCAGTATGAACATCGCCGCCTACTACTCCTTTGTGTTCTACTCATGCATATCATCTACGCATAGACCTGGCTCGGATGCTACTGTTGGGGAACATTGCATGGAAAACAAAAACAAATTCTATGCACATGCAAGATCTATCCATGGAGATGCATAGCTACAAGAGGGGAGAGTATGTCTACGTACTCTCGTAGACCATTAAGCGGAAGAGTTTATAAACGCGGTTGATGTAGTCGTACACCTTCGCGATCTGCCCAATAAGTACCGAACGCACGACACCTCCGCGTTTAGCACACATTCAGCTCAGTGACGTCCTTGCCTTCTTGATCCAGCAAGACGGGAAAAGTTGTAGATGATTTCCGTCAACATGACGGTGTGGTGATGGTGGTGGTGCAACTATCTCCATAGGGCTTCACCGAGCACTACGAAAATTATGATCGAGGATGAACTAGAGGGAGAGGGGCGCCTGATATGTCTCCAACGTATCTATAATTTTTGATTGTTCCATGATACGTCCATTTTGCATCATGCTTTTATACCAATATTTATTGCATTATGGGCTATTATTACACATTATATCTCAATACTTATGGCTATTCTCTCTTATTTTACAAGGTTTACCATGAAGAGGGGGAATGCTGGCAACTGGAATTCTGGCTGGAAAAGGAGCAAATATTGGAAACCTATTCTGCACAGCTCCAAAAATCCTGAAACTCCACGGAAGTCAGTTTTGGAATTAATAAGAATTATTGAGCGAAGAAACTACCATAGGGGGCCCACACCCAGGCCAGGAGGGTGGGGGCGCGCCCACCCCTACTGGGTGCGCCCCCTGTCTCCTGGGGCCCCTGGTGGCCCTCCGGTGCCCATCTTCTGCTATGTGAAGACTTTTACCCTGGAAAAAATAAGAAGCAAGATACGGGACGAAACTCCGCCGCCACGAGGCGGAACCTTGGCGGAACCAATCTAGGGCTCCGGCAGAGCTGTTCTGCCGGGGAAACTTCCCTCCGGGAGGGGGAAATCATCACCATCGTCATCACCAACGATCCTCTCATCGGGAGGGGGTCAATCTCTATCAACTTCTTCACCAGCACCATCTCCTCTCAAACCCTAGTTCATCTCTTGTATCCAATCTTGTATCCAAAACCACAAATTGGTACCTGTGGGTTGCTAGTAGTGTTGATTACTCCTTGTAGTTAATGCTAATTGGTTTACTTGGTGGAAGATCATATGTTCAGATCCTTAATGCATATTATTACTCCTCTGATTATGAACATGAATATGCTTTGTGAGTAGTTACGTTTGTTCCTGGGGACATTGGTGAAGTCTTGCTATTAGTAGTCATGTGAATTTGGTATTCGTTCGATATTTTGATGAGATGTATGTTGTCTTTCCTCTAGTGGTGTTATGTGAACATCGACTACATGACACTTCACCATTATTTGGGCCTAGAGGAAGGCATTGGGAAGTAATAAGTAGATGATGGGTTGCTAGAGTGACAGAAGCTTAAACCCTAGTTTATGCGTTGCTTCGTAAGGGGCTGATTTGGATCCATATGTCTAATGTTGTGGTTAGGTTTACCTTAATACTTCTTTTGTAATTGCGGATGCTTGCAATAGGGGTTAATCATAAGTGGGATGCTTGTCCAAGTAAGGGCAGTACCCAAGCACCTCCACCCACATATCAAATTATCAAAGTACCGAACGCGAATCATATGAGCATGATGAAAACTAGCTTGACGATAATTCCCATGTGTCCTCGGGAGCTCTTTTCTCATTATAAGAAATTGTCCAGGCTTGTCCTTTGCTACAAAAAGGATTGGGCCACCTTGCTGCACTTTATTTACTTTCATTGCTTGTTACTCGTTACAATTTATCCTATCACAAAATTATTTGTTACCTACAATTTCAGTGCTTGCAGAGAAAACCTTACTGAAAACCGCTTGTCATTTCCTTCTGCTCCTCGGTGGGTTCAACACTCTTACTTATCGAAAGGACTACGATAGATCCCCTATACTTGTGGGTCATCAAGACTCTTTTCTGGCACCGTTGCCGGGGAGTGTGGCGCCTTTGGTGAGTGGAACTTGGTAAGGAAACATTTATAATGTGTGCTGAAATTTTCTGTCACTTGTTACTATGGAAACTAATCCTTTGAGGGGCTTGTTCGGGGTATCTTCACCCCGACCAGAAGAGCAAAGAGTTGCTCCTCAACCTACTAAACCTACTGAAAATATTTACTTTGAGATTCCTTCGGGTATGATAGAGAAACTGCTAGCTAATCCCTTTGCAGGAGATGGAACATTGCATCCCGACTTACATCTTATCTTTGTGGATGAAGTTTGTGGATTATTTAAGCTTGCAGGTATTCCCGATGATGTTGTCAAAAGGAAGGTCTTCCCTTTATCTTTGAAGGGAGATGCATTGACATGGTATAGGCTATGTGATGATACGGGATCTTGGAATTATAAACGATTGAAGTTGGAATTTCACCAGAAGTTCTATCCTATGCATCTTGTTCATCGTGATCGTAATTACATATATAATTTTTGGCCTCGCGAAGGAGAAAGCATCGCTCAAGCTTGGGGGAGGCTTAAGTCAATGTTATATTCATGCCCCAATCATGAGCTCTCCGGAGAAATGATTATTCAAAAAAATTATGCTCGGCTTTCTCCCAATGATCGCAACATGCTCGATACTTTCTGTGCTGGTTCTTATATGCTGAATACTATTGAATTCAAATGGGACTTATTGGAAAGAATTAAACGCAGCTCTAAAAATTGGGGTTCAGACGATGGTAAGGAGTCAGGTATGACACCTAAGTTTGATTGTGTTAAATCTTTTATGGATACCGATGATTTTCGGGGATTTAGTGCTAAGTATGGACTTGACTCTGAGATTGTAGCTGCTTTTTGTGAATCTTTTGCTACTCACGTTGATCTCCCTAAGGAGAAGTGGTTTAAATATAATCCTCCCATTGAAGTAAAAGTAGTTGCACCTATTACAGTTGAAGAAAATACTGTCACTTATAATGATCCTATTGTTCCTAGTACTTATGTTGAGAAACCTCCTTTTCCTGTTACGATAAAGGATCATGATAAAACTTCGACTGTTGTTCGTAAGAGTAATACTAGGACTTATGCACCTCCTGAGCAAATCGAAGTTGAACCTAGTATTGCTATGGTTAAAGATCTCTTGGATGATAATTTAGATGGGAATGTTATTTATTTTTGTGGCGAGACTGCTAATATTGTTAGACCAGATGCTAAGATACATAGACATGTTGTAGGCATGCCTGTTATTTCTGTTAAAATAGGAGATCATTGTTATCATGGCTTATGTGATATGGGTGCTAGGGCGAGTGCAATACCCTATGACTTATATAAAGAAATTATGCATGATATTGCACCCGTTGAATTGGAAGGTATTGATGTTACTATCAAGCTTGCCAATAGAGATACTATTTCACCAATAGGGATTGTTAGAGATGTTGAAGTCTTGTGTGGGAAGGTTAAATATCCTGCTGATTTCCTTATTCTTAGTTCCCCACAGGATGACTTTTGTCCCATTATTTTAGGTAGACCATTCTTGAATACTGTTAATGCTAGGATTGATTGTGAAAAGGATACTGTTACAATTGGCTAAGAGGATGTGTCTCATGAGTTTAATTTTGCTAAGTTTCATAGACAACCTCGTGATAGAGAATTACCTAGTAAGGATGAGATTATTGATCTCGCTTCTATTGCTGTGCCTCCTACTGATCCATTAGAACAATATTTGCTAGACCATGAAAATGATATGTTTATGAATGAAAGAAGGGAAATAGATAAAGTGTTCCTTCAATAGGAACCTATTCTGAAACACAACCTACCCGTTGAAATTCTAGGGGATCCTCCTCCACCCAAGGGTGATCCCGTGTTTGAACTCAAACCATTACCTGATAATCTTAAGTATGCTTATCTTGATGAAAAGAAAATATATCATGTTATTATTAGTGCTAACCTTTTAGAGCAAGAAGAAGAAAGATTATTGAAAACTCTGAAGAAGCATCATGCTGCTATCGAATATACTCTAGATGATCTCAAGGGCATTAGTCCCATGTTATGCCAACACAAAATTAAATTGGAGGAAGGTGCCAAACCAGTCAGAGATCCTCAACGACGATTGAATCCTAAGATGAAAGAAGTGGTAAGAAAGGAGATACTAAAGCTCCTTGAGGCAGGTATAATTTATCCCGTTGCTGATAGTGATTGGGTAAGCCCTTTCCATTGTGTTCCTAAAAAGGGAGGTATTACTGTCGTTCCTAATGATAAAGATGAATTGATCCCGCAAAGAATTATTATAGGTTATAGGATGGTAATTGATTTTCGTAAATTAAATAAAGCTACTAAGAAAGATCATTACCCTTTACCTTTTATTGATCAAATGCTAGAAAGACTATCCAAACACGCACATTTCTGCTTTCTAGATGGTTATTCTGGTTTCTCTCAGATACCTGTGTCAGCGGGGGATCAATCAAGAACTACTTTTACTTGCCCTTTCGGTACTTTTGCTTATAGACGTATGCCTTTTGGTTTATGTAATGCACCTGCTACCTTTCAAAGATGCATGATGGATATATTCTCTGACTTTTGTGAAAAGATTTGTGTGGTATTCATGGATGATTTCTCTGTTTATGGATCCTCTTTTGATGATTGCTTGAGCAACCTTGATCGAGTTTTGCAAAGATGCAAAGACACTAGTCTCGTACTAAATTGGGAAAAGTGCCACTTTATGGTTAATGAAGGCATTGTCTTGGGGCATAAGATTTCTGAGAGAGGTATTGAAGTTGATAAAGCTAAAGTTGATGCTATTGAAAAGATGCAAGACATAAAAGGTATAAGAAGTTTCCTTGGTCATGCCGGTTTTTATAGGAGGTTCATTAAGGACTTTTCTAAAATATCTAGGCCTCTGACTAATTTATTGCAAAAAGATATCCCTTTTGTCTTTGATGATGATTGTGTAGAAGCATTTGAAATACTTAAAAAGATTTGATCACTGCACCTATTGTTCAGCCACCTGATTGGAATTTACCCTTTGAAATTATGTGTGATGCTAGTGATTATGTTGTAGGTGTTGTCCTAGGGCAAAGAGTTGATAAGAAATTGAATGTTATCCAGTATGCTAGTAAGACTCTTGATACTGCCCAGAGAAATTATGCTACTACTAAAAAAGAGTTCTTAGTAGTTGTGTTTGCTTGTGATAAGTTTAGACCTTACATTGTTGATTCCAGAGTTACTATTCACACTGATCATGCTGCTATTAAATATCTTATGGAAAAGAAATATGCTAAGCCTAGACTCATTAGATGGGTTCTCTTGCTCCAAGAATTTGATTTGCATATTATTGATAGAAAGGGAGCCAAGAACCCCGTTGCAGATAACTTGTCTAGGTTAGAGAATGTTCTTGATGACCCACTGCCTATTGATGATAGCTTTCCTGATGAACAATTAGCGGTCGTTAATGCTTTTCGTACTGCTCCTTGGTATGTTGATTATGCTAATTACATTGTTGCCAAATTTATACCACCTAGTTTCACATACCAGCAAAAGGAAAAGTTCTTTTATGATTTAAGACATTACTTCTGGGATGACCCACACCTCTATAAAGAAGGAGTAGATGGTGTTATTAGACGTTGTGTACCTGAGCATGAACAGGAACATATCCTACGCAAGTGTCACTCTGAATCATATGGAGGACACCACGCTGGAGATAGAACTGCACATAAGGTATTGCAATCCGGTTTTTATTGGCCTACTCTCTTCAAAGATGCTCGTAAGTTTGTCTTATCTTGTGACGAATGTCAAAGAATTGGTAATATTAGTAGACCTCAAGAAATGCCTATGAATTATTCTCTTGTTATTGAACCGTTTGATGTTTGGGGCTTTGATTATATGGGACCTTTTCCTGCCTCTAATGGTTATACACATATTTTAGTTGATGTTGATTACGTTACTAAGTGGGTAGAAGCTATTCCAACTAGTAGTGTTGATCATAACACCTCTATCAAGATGCTTAAAGAAGTTATTTTTCTGAGGTTTGGAGTCCCTAGATATCTTATGACTAATGGTGGTTCACATTTTATTCATGGCGCTTTCCGTAAGATGCTTGCTAAGTACGATGTTAACCATAGAATTGCATCTCCTTATCACCCACAGGCTAGTGGTCAAGTAGAGTTGAGCAATAGAGGGCTCAAATTAATTTTGCAAAAGACTATGAATAGATCTAGAAAGAATTGGTCCAAAAAACTTGATGATGCATTATGGGCCTATAGAACTGCATACAAAAATCCTATGGGTATGTCTCCGTATAAGATGGCTTATGGAAAAGCATGTCACTTACCTCTAGAACTTGAACATAAAGCATATTGGGCTATTAAAGAGCTCAACTATGACTTCAAACTTGCTGGTGAGAAGAGGTTATTTGATATTAGCTCACTTGATGAATGGAGAACCCAAGCCTATGAGAATGCCAAACTATTCAAAGAAAAATTCAAACGCTGGCATGACAAAAGGATACAAAAGTGTGAGTTTAACGTAGGTGATTATGCGTTATTATTCAACTCTCGTTTAAGATTTTTTGTAGGAAAACTTCTTTCTAAATGGGAAGGTCCTTACGTGTAGGACCTTGAGAAGAGGTGTCTAGAGGGGGGGTGATTAGACACTAAGTACCAAAGTTGCAGTTTTTAAGATTCTTTAAGTTTAAGTGGAGATTAGGCACAAGTTTAACATTCACAATACATATCAAGCAAGCATGCAAAGAGTATATGAGGAGCGGAAAGTAAAGCATGCAACTTGCAAGAAATTAAAGGGAAGGGTTTGGAGGATTCAAACGCAATTGGATACACGGATGTTTTTGGCGTGGTTCCGATAGGTGGTGCTATCATACATCCACGTTGATGGAGACTTCAACCCACGAAGGGTAACGGTTGCGCGAGTCCACGGAGGGCTCCACCCACGAAGGGTCCACGAAGAAGCAACCTTGTCTATCCCACCATGGCCGTCGCCCACGAAGGACTTGCCTCACTAGCGGTAGATCTTCATGAAGTAGGCGATCTCCTTTCCCTTACAAACTCCTTGGTTCAACTCCACAATCTTGTCGGAGGCTCCCAAGTGACACCTAGCCAATCTAGGAGACACCACTCTCCAAGAAGTAACAAATGGTGCGTTGATGATGAACTCCTTGCTCTTGTGCTTCAAATGATAGTCTCCCCAACACTCAACTCTCTCTCATGGGTTTTGGATCTGGTGAAAAGAAGATTTGAGTGGAAAGTAACTTGGGGAGGGCTAGAGATCAAGATTCATATGGTAGGAATGGAATATCTTGGCCTCAACACATGAGTAGGTAGTCCTCTCTCAGAAAATGTATGCTAGAAGTGTAGGTTCGTTCTGATGGCTCTCTCCACGAATGAAGAGGAGGTAGAGGGGTATATATAGCCTCCACACAAAATCTAACCGTTACACACAATCTACCAAACTCGGTGGGACCGAATCGTTAAACTCGGTCAGACCGATTTAGCAAATAATGTGACCGTTAGGGTTTTCGGTGGGACCGAAATGCAACTCGGTGAGACCGATCCGGTTAGGGTTAGGGCATAACATAATCTCGGTAAGACCGATTACAGAAACTCTGTGAGACCGATTTTGGTAATAAGCTTTCCAGAGAGTTGGTCAGGCAAACTTGGTGGGACTGATTACTCAAACTCGGTGGGACCAATTTTGGTAATAAGTTATCCAGAGAGTTTGCATTGTAATCTCGGTAGTACCGATTGCTCAAACTCGGTGAGACCAATCTCGATAATGTACATACACAGAGAGATTACAATCCCATCTCGGTGAGACCGAGATCCCTATCGGTAAGACCGATTTGCTTAGGGTTTGTGGCAGTGGCTATGACTTTTGGAATCGGTGGCGCCGGATAGGAAGAATCGGTGTGACCGATTTTGGCTTTGGGTTTAGGTCATTTGTGGAAGTGGGAAAGTAGCTGAGGGTTTTGGAGCATATCACAAAGCACATGAAGCAAGAGGCTCATTAAGCAACACCTCATCCCTCCTTGATAGTATTGGCTTTTCCTATAGACTCAATGTGATCTTGGACCACTAAAATATAAAATGAAGAGTCTTGAGCTTGAAGCTTGAGCCAATCCTTTGTCCTTAGCATCTTGAAGGAGTTCCCACATCCTTTAGTCCATGCCACTCCATTGTTGAACTTATCTGAAACATACTAGATAAAAGTGTTAGTACAACAAGAGATATGTTGACATTAATTACCAAAACCACCTAGGGAGCACTTGTGCTTTCAATCTCCCCCTTTTTGGTAATTTATGGCAACATACATCAAAGCTTTTAGATAAAGATATAAAGAGTAGCAAGTAAAGCTTTGGAAAGACATGTAACAAACATAGGCTCCCCCTACATGTATGCAATCATGTGAATGTGGAATAGAGAGGCATGTGAGAGCATAAACATGATAGAGCAGGCAATGTGTTACATGTATCTTGGCCATATGCATCAGAGCAAAGAATGTTAAGGAAAATACCTTCATGCTCATGAGTCCTTCTTGCAAACAATATGTACATCAACAAGAATTCCTCATACACATGATTGTGATGCATACACTTACCTTGTAGTCTTTAGTTGGCTTAGGATGGAATCAACCTGCGCAAATGAGGTTAGATAACACAGATGCACCTACTAGCCAGAGCAAACAAAAGAAACTACAAGAATACCAAGACTGGGATGACATGTAGAGAGTGAGTACTAAGTACCACATTGGATTAGACATGTCCCCAAGAGTAAAGATATGCAATGAATTTAAATGATTTCTTTCCCTTAGATGTCTTGATCCCCCTGAATCTAACATGGGATACTGGGAGAAGATAGGGAAAAGAAAATCAGAGCTGAAAAAAAACAGAGCTGAAAGATATGAATGATGATCAGAGCTATATGAATGCTAATGCAAAAGATCATATGGACATGTCTCTCCCCTCAAGAAGACATGTGAGCATCTCTCCTCTTGAACACCAAGCATCTGGGATCCTTGAGAAATACTTTTCTGCTAAGTATTCTCTCCCCCTGGAGATCTCTCTCTCCTTTGAGGAGGTGATAAACTCTTTCTAAATGATAAGCTTTGATGTTCTCTCTCTCCCCCTTTGACATCAATTTCCAAGAAGGGTCTTCTGGAATCCGTCTAATAGGTTTGGTCCTAGAGACAGAGCACAAAGCAAAGATAAAAATGGGATGCTTGTAGAGGACAAGATTCATTGAGTGGAGCTGGATCAGAAGAAACATAGAATATGTGGCAAACTGTTTTTCCTGATGTGAAATCGGTGGCACCGAGTGGTATGCTTTGGTTGTACCGAAAAGATTCGGTTGGACCGAAAGCAACAAATCGGTGAAACAGAGTTCATCGCAGGAAACACTTGTCACCTCAGCTCACTAGACTAGTAAGATCTCACAAAGATTTGCAAGGAATTTACTGAAAGATGTGCAATGAATTGGAATGCAGAAAATGCAGAGCAAACAAAAAGAAATCTAGATGAAGTTTTTTTTGAAAGGGGAAACAAATATGCATGTGACAAATGCAAAAGCACAGAAAAGAACACAAGAGAACTTCATCTAGAGATGGTCGGCGACAAAGTCACCTATGTTAGAGTATATTGACTTAGGAGTCAAGTGAGATCACTTGATCATAGGTCATACTCATCATTTAAGCTCAAAATGGGGTTGCCATTTTTCGTTTAAGCGTCTTGATCTATTCACATCTTGTCGAGTTGCTTTAGCTCATGACTCGGAGTAAAGCTTCTCTAAGATGGAATGACATACCTTGGTTGGTGGTGTTGTCCATGTAGTTGAACTTGTGTGGGTTGCGCAAGGTTGATGTAGCTCATCAAGAATTAGAGCACCACTTGGAATTTGAGTCCATCTACCTACATGGGTTAGTTCTTGCAAGGAAGAGCACTTGTGTATCCAAAAATGACAATCATAAAGCTTAACATAGAATTTTGTCAAAGGATATGTTTGAGTGGTTCCGTGCTTCCTTGTATTCAACCACCATAGTGTAGAGACTTGGTGATGTAGAGATTGCTCGAGATATGAGTAGATTACAATCTCATGGAATGTGATTCCACCAAGTACCTACATGGGTTAGATAACATGCAAGATACAAATATATCCAAGACATAAGATTTCCATCATAAGAGAAATATCAAGGATTAGTCATAAGCCATGTCTTGCATGTATCCAATGGAGTTTCTACTCCAAGTTTGAAGCATTAATGATGTTCAATTATCCTCTTAGTCTGCAAAACACTTTCTCATCAAGAGGTTTAGTGAATATATCCGCTAATTGCTTTTCGGTGTGAACATGTTTAAGATCAATGTCACCCTTAGCAACATGATCTCGAATGAAATGATGACGAACTTCAATATGCTTAGTTCGAGAATGTTGCACAGGATTATGACCAATTTTGATAGCATTTTCATTGTCACAAAGCAATGGAACATGTCTCACATATATCCCATAATCCTTAAGAGTTTGGGTCATCCAAAGTAATTGAGCACAACATGAACCAGCGGCAATATATTCAGCTTCGGCGGTGGATAAGGATACCGAGTTTTGTTTCTTGGAGGACCAAGACACAAGAGATCTACCAAGAAATTGACAAGTACCTGAAGTGGACTTTCTATCAACCTTGTCTCCGGCATAGTCCGAGTCGGAATAGCGAACAAGATCGAAAGAGGCCCTCTTAGGATACCAAATGCCAAAGTTTGGTGTATGGATTAAGTATCTCACTATCCTTTTTACGGCCTTAAGATGACATTCCTTAGGAGCAACTTGATATCGTGCACACATGCACACACTTAACATGATATCGGGACGTGAAGCACATAGATATAACAATGAACCAATCATAGAGCAATAAACCTTTTGATCAACCGGTTTGCCATCTTTGGTCAAGTAATTATGTCCACTAGTAGGCATGGGTGTAGACATACCTTTGCATTCTTGCATATTGAACTTCTTGAATAAGTCCTTGGTGTACTTCGTTTGAGAAACAAAGGTACCTTCCTTAGTTTTCTTGATTTGCAACCCAAGAAAGAATGTGAGTTCACTCATCATAGACATCTCAAACTTCTCCGACATTAGCTTCCCAAACTTTTCACTAAAATGAGGGTTAGTTGAACCAAATATAATATCATCAACATAAATTTGGCACACAAATAGTTCTCCATTAACCCTTTTAGTAAAAAGAGTAGAATCAATTTTCCCAATTTAGCCTTTTTCTATAAGAAACTTGGTCAAGCATTTATACCAAGCTCTAGGAGCTTGTTTAAGACCATAGAGAGCTTTGTGAAGTTTGTAAACATGATTGGGTTTCTTAGGATTGACAAAGCCGGGAGGTTGCTTAACATAAACTTCCTCCTCTATTTCACCATTTAGAAAAGCACTTTTAATGTCCATTCGGTACAAGGTGATGTCATGATGATTAGCATAGGCAAGTAAGATGCGGATGGACTCAAGTCTAGCAACGGGGGCGTAAGTCTCACCATAGTCCATACCTTCGACTTGTGTGTAGCCTTGGGCGACGATACGTGCTTTGTTGCGAACTACTTGTCCATCTTCATCTTGCTTGTTGCGAAACACCCATTTGGTACCGATGACGTTGTGGTTGTTGTCGGGCTTCTCAACCAATGTCCAAACTTGATTCCTCTCAAAGTTATGTAGCTCTTCATGCATAGCATTTATCCAATCCGGATCTTCCAATGCTTCTTTAACCTTCATAGGTTCAATGCTAGAGATGAAAGAATAGTTTTCACAAAAGTTAGCTAAACGAGTTTTAGAGCGAGTGATTCTCCCGGTTTGAATGTCATTGTAGATTTGCTCGACGGGATGATCTTTAGCAGTTCTTGCTCGAACTGGTGAAAGCTTTTGCTTGGGTCTTTGTTGAACATCATCTTCATCTTGTTCTTCTTCTTCTTGGCCTTCTTCATTGTTGGCATTGTCGTTCCCTTGTCGTGGTGGAGAAGGAGGCTGTTGACGTTCATCTTGATGCACTTCCTCGTTTTCTTCATCTTGGTGTGTCCCGCTTGTGGATGCTTCCGTAACAACTCTTGGTTCACCTTGTTGTGAAGTTGAAGCTTCCACTTGGACGGATGAGGTACTCTCCTTCACCTCCGTTGGACGAACCTTGCCAACAGCCAAGTCTTGAATTGCTTTCGAAGGATCTTTGTCACCTACATCAATTGGCAATTGCTCTACTTGTGAGCCGTTAGATTCATCAAACTTCACATCTACCGTCTCTTCAACCTTCCGGGTGAAATTGTTGTAGACACGGTAAGTGTGAGAGTCTGAGCCATAACCTAGTAGGAAACCTTCATGAGATTTAGGAGCAAATTTAGAGCGACGATGCTTATCAAGAATGTAGCACTTTGAGCCGAATACTCGAAAGTATCCAACTTGGGGTTTGTTACCGGTGAGGAGCTCGTATGCCGTCTTGCCGAGTAGCTTGTGAAGATACAAGCGATTTGTTGCATGACAAGCTGTCTCAACCGCTTCCGCCCAAAAGTGCTTCGGCGTCTTGTACTCATCAAGCATCGTTCTCGCCATTTCGATGAGCGTCCGGTTCTTCCTCTCAACAACTCCGTTTTGTTGAGGTGTGTACGTAGCCGTGAACTCGTGTGAAATCCCTTCTTCGTCAAGAAAGGTGTCCACATTTGCATTCTTGAACTCCGTTCTGTTGTCGCTGTGAACCTTCTTGATCTTCACTTCAAATTGATTTTGGGCCTTCCTAGCGAAGTTTTTGAAGATCTTTTGGACCTGTGATTTATCATCGACAAAGAACACCCACGTAAATCTTGAAAAATCATCAACTATAACTAGACCAAAAGAATTTCCACCGAGACTCTTGTAAGAGTTGGGACCAAAGAGATCCATGTGTAGTAGCTCGAGTGGCCTCCTTGTGGTCATGATGTTCTTCATGGGATGCCTTCCTCCAACCTGTTTACCTGCCTGACAAGCTCTGCAAAGTCTATCCTTATCAAATATGACATTGTTAACTCCAAGGATATGATTTCCTTTAATAAGCTTGTCAAGCTTTCGCATACCAACATGACCTAATCGTCTATGCCATAACCAACCTTTTGAGGATTTAGCAATGAAGCAAGTTTTAGGTTGAGCCTTTTTAGTGAAATCAACAATGTATAGATCACCTCTACGCACACCGGTAAAGACCATTTTATGATTATCTCGACGAAACACTTGGCAGTCTACTTCTGTAAATAGAACATTGAAACCGAAATCAGCAAGTCTAGATACTGAAAGTAAGTTGTAACCAAGAGATTCAACGAGCATGACATTTTGTATGGAGCTATCATGTGATATGGCCACCTTACCGAGGCCAACCACCTTACCCTTTGAGTTGTCACCGAAAGTGACATACTTTCGAGGACTATCATTATCAGCAAGCTCACGAAACATGTTTTTATCTCCGGTCATGTGATCGGTACATCCACTATCAAGAACCCATTCCTTTCCTCCTGACATATATCCCCAAAGATTTGCCATAAGACCAAAATGTCTCATTGCATCATCAAGATCGAAGTCACTATCATCATCCTCATCATAGTATCCATGTTCAACATCGTCATGTGGTGGATCAAGTCCTAGAGAGGGTGATTCATTAGAGTGAGTTTGACAATGATCTTGCTTATGAATTTTTATAGCTTCGGAAATAATATCACTAATAATACCAAAATTTCCTTTGGCACGCATAAGGTTTGTAAGCTCAAATAGACGATCACCAAACATAGGATCACTAGTATTCATCTTACTCAAGGCAGTAGACTTATGGAGAATTTCATCAAGATTCTTCAAGGAATAATCTGGAAATCGTTCCTCAAGAAATTTCCATATGGTATAAGCACACTTAAAAGTAGGCAAACATCCAATCAAGTTTCTAGGCAATCCTCTAATGATAAGTTCGGCAGTTCTAAGATTCCTAATCATGTCAATTGACTCATCATGGGTAGGATGCATAGGATCAACATAAGGTGCACAAGGGCTAGCAATGTACTTGTTCAAATGATATTTATTGAAAATAACAAGCATCTCATTTTTCCACTCATGAAAATACTCTCCATCAAGAATAGGCACTCTATGTCTAAGACTCCCAATAATAGACTCATCCATCTTCCTCCAATGGTGATTAAACCAAAGCAATGGAGACCAATGCTCTGATACCACTTGTAGGACCTTGAGAAGAGGTGTCTAGAGGGGGGTGATTAGACACTAAGTACCAAAGTTGCGGTTTTTAAGATTCTTTAAGTTTAAGTGGAGATTAGGCACAAGTTTAACATTCACAATACATATCAAGCAAGCATGCAAAGAGTATATGAGCAGCGGAAAGTAAAGCATGCAACTTGCAAGAAAGTAAAGGGAAGCGTTTGGAGGATTCAAACGCAATTGGAGACACAGATGTTTTTGGCGTGGTTCCGATAGGTGGTGCTATCGTACATCCATGTTGATGGAGACTTCAACCCACAAAGGGTAATGGTTGCGCGAGTCCACGGAGGGCTCCACCCACGAAGGGTCCACGAAGAAGCAACCTTGTCTATCCCACCATGGCCATCGCCCACAAAGGACTTGCCTCACTAGCGGTAGATCTTCACGAAGTAGGCGATCTCCTTTCCCTTACAAACTCCTTGGTTCAACTCCACAATCTTGTCGGAGGCTCCCAAGTGACACCTAGCCAATCTAGGAGACACCACTCTCCAAGAAGTAACAAATGGTGCGTTGATGATGAACTCCTTGCTCTTGTGCTTCAAATGATAGTCTCCCCAACACTCAACTCTCTCTCATGGGTTTTGGATCTGGTGGAAAGAAGATTTGAGTGGAAAGTAACTTGGGGAGGGCTAGAGATCAAGATTCATATGGTAGGAATGGAATATCTTGGCCTCAACACATGAGTAGGTAGTCCTCTCTCAGAAAATGTATGCTAGAAGTGTAGGTTCGTTCTGATGGCTCTCTCCACGAATGAAGAGGAGGTAGAGGGGTATATATAGCCTCCACACAAAATCTAACCGTTACACACAATCTACCAAACTCGGTGGGACCGAATCGTTAAACTCGGTCAGACCGATTTAGCAAATAATGTGACCGTTAGGGTTTTCGGTGGGACCGAAATGCAACTCGGTGAGACCGATCCGGTTAGGGTTAGGGCATAACATAATCTCGGTAAGACCGATTACAGAAACTCTGTGAGACCAATTTTGGTAATAAGCTTTCCAGAGAGTTGGTCAGGCAAACTCGGTGGGACTGATTACTCAAACTCGATGGGACCGATTTTGGTAATAAGTTATCCAGAGAGTTTGCATTCTAATCTCGGTAGTACTGATTGCTCAAACTCGGTGAGACCGATTTTGATAATGGACATACACAGAGAGATTACAATCCCATCTCGGTGAGACCGAGATCCCTATCGGTAAGACCGATTTGCTTAGGGTTTGTGGCAGTGGCTATGACTTTTGGAATCGGTGGCGCCGGATAGGAAGAATCGGTGTGACCGATTTTGGCTTTGGGTTTAGGTCATTTGTGGAAGTGGGAAAGTAGCTGAGGGTTTTGGAGCATATCACAAAGCACATGAAGCAAGAGGCTCATTAAGCAACACCTCATCCCTCCTTGATAGTATTGGCTTTTCCTATAGACTCAATGTGATCTTGGACCACTAAAATATAAAATGAAGAGTCTTGAGCTTGAAGCTTGAGCCAATCCTTTGTCCTTAGCATCTTGAAGGAGTTCCCACATCCTTTAGTCCATGCCACTCCATTGTTGAACTTATCTGAAACATACTAGATAAAAGTGTTAGTCCAACAAGAGATATGTTGACATTAATTACCAAAACCACCTAGGGAGCACTTGTGCTTTCATTACGTTATCGAGGAGGTCTATCATTCTGGTGCCATAAAAATCAACAACTTCGAAGGCACAAGTCCAAGGGTGGTGAACGGTCAAGGAATTAAACATTATATCTTAGGTAACCCTATCAATGTTGAAACTAATATTGTTGAGACCGTAACCCCGGAAGAATACATAAGGGACACTTTCCAGAATGTTTCAGACTCCGAAAAGGAATAGGTATGTGGTACTGTAAGTAACCCGACTCCAAAACAATTCTAATGGCAATTTTTATCCATTTTGGAATATATAAGAATTTTGGAAAGAAACAAGTAGTTCGGGAAGGACACGAGGCCTCCACGAGGGTGGAGGGCGCGCCCACCCTTCCTGGGCGTGCCCCCCTATCTTGTGGCCACCTTGTGTGCCTCCCGGATTCCGTTTTCTTGCATGTTACGAATTTTGGTTGGTAAAAATTCATTATATAATCTCCCGAAGGTTTTGACCACCGTATCACGCAAAACTCCTCTGTTTTTGTTTCGAGCCATTTCTATTACAAATTTAGAGCAATATGTCGTCTCAAGATTCGGAAGGGGAAAGCTATGTGGCTGATTACCTTGCAGACCCTAAGGTCTACGGGGATTTGGAGCATGGTGGCTGGACCACTGAAGAAGAGGAAGACTATGAGCCTAAGGGAAAGGAGGAGACGAGCTTAGACGAAGACGAAGCCCCATTACCTCAACCTGGGGACATGCATGTGGAGTTTAAAAAGTCAAGCCTCCCTGATAGAGCAAAGAAGTCAAAGATCGAGTTTATCCCTTTTCGTATCTTGCAGGAAAATAAACAGGAACTATGCAAAATAATATTAAGTCTTGAGCAGGAGATCGATGATCTAAAGGAGCAAAATATTATCCTCAAGCGTAAATTGAGGAATAAGCCTACATCATCAACAACTCCTACTTCACCACCTCCGAGGACATAATCACATGGGTATGGGCACTCCCCTTGGCAACTACCAAGCTTGGGGGAGGTGCCCCGGTATTGTATCACCATCACACTCCTATCTTTGCCGTTTTATTTAGTTTGATCCTTTTAGTAGTATCTTGATCTAGTAGATTGAAGTTTTAGTATCAATTAGTTTTGATTTTTGCTTTGTGATCTCTTTATGTAATTGAGTCCGTGAGCTATCTATAATAAAGATTAGTGTTAGTCAAGGGCTTTGCTATCTTGCCATGATCTTGAGAAAGTAGAAAGAACAAAAAGAATAAAAGAGTTCATATTGATCTTATGGATAGTAATGACTTCAGACATAGAAAGTATGAGGCATAAAAGTTGTTGAGAGTTGACAAACGTAGTTTTAGTCATCGTTGCAATTAATAGGAAGTAATAAGGAAAGAGAGGTTTTCACATACAAATATACTATCTTGGACATCTTTTATGATTGTGAGCACTCATTAAGTACGACATGCTAAAAGAGTTGATGTTGGACAAGGAAGACAATGTAATGGTTTATGTTTTCTCACATCTCAGTTAAAGTATATTGTCATTGATCTTCCCAACATGTTGAGCTTGCCTTTCCCCCTCATGCTAGCCAAATTCCTTGCACCAAGTAGAGATACTACTTATGCTTCCAAATATCCTTAAACCCAGTTTTTGCCATGAGAGTCCACCATACCTACCTATGGATTGAGTAAGATCCTTCAAGTAAGTTGTCATGTTGCAGGCAATAAAAATTGCTCTCTAAATATGTCTGACTTATTAGTGCAGAGAAAATAAGCTTTATACGATCTTGTTATGGAAGCAATAAAAGCGATGGACTGCATAATAAAGTTCCATATATAAGTGACAATATAAAGTGACGTTCTTTTGCATTAAGATTTTGTGTATCCAACCCTAAAAGCACATGACAACCTCTGCTTCCCTCTGCGAAGGGCCTATCTTTTACTTTGTGTTTTTACTTTATGCTTGAGTCAAGGTGATCTTCACCTGTCCCTTTTTCATTTTATCCTTTGGCAAGCTCCTCGTGTTTGAAAGATCTTGATATATATATCCAATTGGATGAAAGTTAGCATGAACTATTATTGTTGACATCACCTAAAGGTGAATACATTGGGAGGCAACACAATAAGCCCCTATCTTTCTCAGTGTTCGGTTGAAACTCTATAACCACAAGTACTGCGTGTGTTAGCAATTGTAGAAGACTACATAATAGTTGAGTATGTGGGCTTGCTGAAAAGCTCTATTCTTGACTCTTTCTGATGTTATGATAAATTGCAATTGCTTCAATGACTGAGATTATAGTTTGTTAGTTCCCAATGAAGTTTCTGAACCATACTTGACATTGTGAATTGATCGTTACTTGAGCATAAAGAAATCATATGATAAAATCTATTTATATTGTTGTTATAAGAATGATCATGATGCCCTCATGTCCATATTTTATTTTTAGCGACACCTCTATCTCTAAACATGTGGACATATTTTTCGATTTCGGCTTCCGCTTGAGGACAAGCGAGGTCTAAGCTTGGGGGAGTTGATACGTCCATTTTGCATCATGCTTTTATATCATTATTTATTGCATTATGGGCTGTTATTACACATTATATCTCAATACTTATGGCTATTCTCTCTTATTTTACAAGGTTTACCATGAAGAGGGGGAATGTCGGCAGCTGGAATTCTGGCTGGAAAAGGAGCAAATATTGGAAACCTATTCTACACAGCTCCAAAAATCCTGAAACTCCACGGAAGTCAGTTTTGGAATTAATAAGAATTGTTGAGCGAAGAAACTACCAGAGGGGGCCCACACCCAGGCCAGGAGGGTGGGGGGCGCGCCCACCACTACTGGGCGCGCCCCCTGTCTCCTGGGCCCCCTGGTGGCCCTCCGGTGCCCATCTTCTGCTATATGAAGGCTTTTACCCTGGAAAAGATCAGAAGCAAGCTTACGGGACGAAACTCCGCCGCCATGAGGTGGAACCAATCTAGGGCTCCGGCAGAGCTGTTCTGCCGAGGAAACTTCCCTCCGGGAGGGGGAAACCATCACCATCATCATCACCAACGATCCTCTCATTGGGAGGGGGTCAATCTCCATCAACATCTTCACCAGCACCATCTCCTCTCAAACCCTAGTTCATCTCTTGTATCCAATCTTGTATCCAAAACCACAAATTGGTACTTGTGGGTTGCTAGTAGTGTTGATTACTCCTTGTAGTTGATGCTAATTGGTTTACTTGGTGAAAGATCATATGTTCAGATCCTTAATGCATATTATTACTCCTCTGATTATGAACATGAATATGCTTTGTGAGTAGTTACATTTGTTCCTGAGGACATGGGTGAAGTCTTGCTATTAGTAGTCATATGAATTTGGTATTCGTTCGATATTTTGATGAGATGTATGTTGTCTTTCCTCTAGTAGTGTTATGTGAACGTCGACTACATGACACTTCACCATTATTTGGGCCTAGAGGAAGGCATTGGGAAGTAATAAAAACCTAGTTTATGCGTTGCTTCGTAAGGGGCTGATTTGGATCCATATGTCTAATGTTGTTGTGGTTAGGTTTACCTTAATACTTCTTTTGTAGTTGCGGATGCTTGCAATAGGGGTTAATCATAAGTGGGATGCTTGTCCAAGTAAGGGCAGTACCCAAGCACCGGTCCACCCACATATCAAATTATCAAAGTACCGAATGCGAATCATATGAGCATGATGAAAACTAGCTTGACGATAATTCCCATGTGTCCTCGGGAGCTCTTTTCTCATTATAAGAAATTGTCCAGGCTTGTCCTTTGCTACAAAAAGGATTGGGCCACCTTGCTGTACTTTATTTACTTTCATTGCTTGTTACTCGTTACAATTTATCTTATCACAAAACTATTTGTTACCTACAATTTCAGTGCTTGCAGAGAAAACCTTACTGAAAACCGCTTGTCATTTCCTTCTGCTCCTTGTTGGGTTTGACACTCTTACTTATCGAAAGGACTACGATAGATCCCCTATACTTGTGGGTCATCATTCCATGGTATTATATTATCTGTTTTGGATGTTTTATATGCATTAATATGCTATTTTATATTATTTTTGGGACTAACCTATTAACCTGGAGCCCAGTGCCATTTTTTTGCTTGTTTTAGAGTTTCGCGTAAAAGGAATACCAAACGCAGTCCAAATGGAATAAAACATCCGCGATAATCTTTCTTGGACCAAAAGCAAACCAGGAGACTTGGAGATGAAGTCAGAGGAGCCACAAGGCGGCCACAAGGGTGGAGGGCGTGCCCCCCTGTCTTGTGGGCCCCTCGTGGGTCTCCTGACCTAATTCTTTCGCCCATATATACTCTTATACCCCAAAACCATCAGGGGGAGCCACGAAAACACTTTTCCACCGCCGCAACCTTCTGTACCCATGAGATCCCATCTATGGGCCTTTTTCGGTGTCCTGCCGGAGGGGGATTCGATCACGAGGGCTTCTACATCAACACCATTGCCCTTTCAATGAAGCGTGAGTAGTTTACCACAGACCTACGGATCCATATAGCTAGTAGCTAGATGGCTTCTTCTCTTTGATTCTCAATACCATGTTCTCCTCGATGTTCTTGGAGATCTATTCGATGTAATATTCTTTTGCGGTGCGTTTGTCGAGATCCAATGAATTGTGGATTTATGATCAGATTATCTGTGAATATTATTTGAATCTTATCTGAATTCTTATATATATGATTTGATATCTTTGCAAGTCTCTTCAAATTATCGGTTTAGTTTGGCCTACTAGATTGGTTTTTCTTGCAATGGGAGAAGTGCTTAGCTTTGGGTTCAATCTTGCGGTGTCCTTTCCTAGTGACAGTAGGGGCAGCAAGGCACGTACTGTGTTGTTGCCATCGAGGATAAAAATATGGGGTTTTCATCATATTGCTTGAGTTAACTCCTCTACATCATGTCATCTTACTTCATGCGTTACTCCGTTCTTTATGAACTTAATACTCTAGATGCATGCTGGATAGCGGTCGATGTGTGGAGTAATAGTAGTAGATGCAGAATCGTTTGGGTCTACTTGACACGGACGTGATGCCTATGTTCATGATCATTGGCTTAGATATCGTCATAATTATGCGCTCTTCTATCAATTTCTCGGTAGTAATTTGTTTACCCACCGTATTATTTGCTATCTTGAGAGAAGCAACTAGTGAAACCTATGGACCTCGGGTCTCTTTTCCATCATATAAGTTCTCTTTTCCATCATATTAGAGCATCTCCAACAGGCGCCGAACACACTACACGCTAAATTCTGGTTTACGGCACGCCCATCTCCAGGTTTGGCGCGGCGCGCAGCGCTGGCTCCAGCGGCCGCGCTAAAATGCAGCGCGCGCGTAGCTCCAGCAGGCGCGCTAAAATGCAACGCGCGTGCTCTCGCACAAACATTTTTTAATAACTTTGCATAGATAAAAAAGATACATAGTCATAGCATAGATAAAAAAGGATACAAAGATATTTTACATAGTTCCGAAGCATAGATAGATAGAACTATGGTGCAACTAGATAGAAAAAACTACGGTGCAACTGAGAAAAACTACGGTGACTCCCAGCCATCATCATCATCACCATCATTGTCCTCAGTGGTGTTGTCCAAGGTATCAAGCCACATGTCATCCCAACGCAGATCGTTGGGGGAGAAGATCGACTGCCCGCCTGCCTCGACGATATCGCACTGTGATAAGGCCAGTGCCTTGCGCCGACGCCTGTCGGCATGCTCCGTGCGGCACCTTGCCGTCCTCTCTGCCCAAAAGGCGTTCTCGACGGCGACGTCCTCCGGGTGTGGCGCCGGCGCCACTCCGCCATGGCTCGCTCATCCTCCTCGGTGACGACGAGGCGGCGCTGCAGCCGAACATGGTCCGCACGGTCCTGGTCCATGATGAGACGAGGCGGAGGGGCGATGTGCTGCGCCTGCTCGCGCGTGAAGACGTCCCGGAAGTTCATCTGCGATGGGGGCCTCTTCAAGCGCCACGCTACCGCGTCGTATGCGCGGGTTGCCTCGTGTGCGGTCCGGAACGAGCCGAGGCCGAGAAGGACGTCGTCGGACCGGATCTCGGTGGAGTACCAGCCGTTGGGGCGCTCGCGGACACCGCGGTAGCCCGAAGAACCCCGGCAGCGCGGCGGCATGGTGGCGCGGTGGTGGCGGGGAAAGCGGCGAGAAAGATTGGAAGCGGCGAGGTGGCAAGGGGAAGGGCGCGTGGCAGTGTGTTTAAGCACGTGGTGAGCGCCGGATTTTATAGGCGCGCGCGAAGCAGTGCGCCAAATCTATCGCGCCAGCTGCCGCTTTCTCCCCCCGCGCGCAAACGCTTGCTGCGCATGCTAGTTTGCCGCCACCGCTGGAGCACGCGAAACCGGGCCGCGCGCGCTAAAAAACGATTTACCGCGGCGCGCACGTCTTTTGGCGCGCCTGTTGGAGATGCTCTTAGTTTCTAATCTACTATTTTGCAATCTTTTACTTTCCAATCTGTAAACCAAAAATATCAAAAATATTTACCTTACCGTTTATCTATCTCTATCAGGTCTCACTTTTGCAAGTAACCGTGAAGGGATTGACAACCCCTTTATCGCGTTGGGTGCAAGTTTGTTTGATTGTTTGTGCAGGTATTCGGTGACTTGTGCGCTGTCTCCTACTGGATTGATACCTTGGTTCTCAACTAAGGGAAATACTTACTCTACTTTGCTGCATGACCCTTTCCTCTTCAAGGGAAAAACCAATGCAAGCTCAAGAGCTAGCAGCGCCGCACACGGCTTGGGGATCATGGCGTGTGTTGCCCCTCTCCCTCCTCACATCTATATAGGTGGAGGGGGAGAGGAGGCAGCCCTAGGAGCCCCCTCCCTTTCCTTCCTTTAGGCGTGGAGGAAAGGGCAGGAGGGGGGCCGACGGCTACCCTGTGTCAGGCGCACCCCCCTTCCATATTTCATGCATGGGGGGAGGAAAGGAGGGTCGGCTGACCTAAGGCGCCCCTCCTTCCTTCTGTGCATTGGAAGGGAGGTGGGGCGTGCCCAATCCCTTGTGGGCTAGTGTGCCTCCCTGGCCCATGAGGCCCACCAAGTCCTACCGGTGGTCTCCCGGAACCCCTCCTGGTACTCCGAATTCCGGTACTCCAAAGACTATCTGGTGCATTCCGAAACCTTTTCGAAACCCAAATACTTTCATCCTATATACTAATCTTTGCTTCTGGACCATTCCGGAGCTCCTCGTCATGTCTGCGATCTCATCCGAGACTCTGAACAACATTCGGTCACCAACTCACATAACTCATATAATACTATATCGTCAACGAACGTTAAGCGTGCGGACCCTACGGGTTCGAGAATGATGTAGACATGACCGAGACTCTTCTCCGGTCAATAACCAATAGCAGGACCTAGATGCCCATATTGGTTCCTACATATTCTACGAAGATCTTTACCGGTTGAACCTTTATGACAACATACATAGTTCCCTTTGTCTGTTGGTATGTTACTTGCCCGAGATTCGATCGTCGGTATCTCCATACCTAGTTCAATCTCATTACTGGTAAGTCTCTTTACTTGTTCCGTAATACATCATCTTGTAACAAACTCCTTCGTCACTTTGTTTGCAAGCTTCTTGTGATGTTGTATTACCAAGAGGACCCAGAGATACCTCTCCGATATGCGGAGTGATAAATCTCAATCTCGATTCACGCCAACTCAACAGACACCTTCGGAGAGACCTGTAGAGCATCTTTGTGATCATCCAGTTACATTGTGACGTTTGATGACACACAAGGCATTCCTCCGAAGTCCGGGACTTGCATGATCTCATGGTCAAAGAAACATGTATTTGACATTAAAAAAGCAGTAGCAATAAATTGAACGATCATATGCTATGCTAACGGTTGGGTCTTGTCATCACATCATTCTCCTAATGATGTGATCTCGTTATTAAGTGACAACACATGTCTATGGTTAGAAACCATAACCATCTTTTGATCAACGAGCTAGTCTAGTAGAGGCTCACTAGGGACATGGTGTTTGTTTATGTATTCACACATGTATTTAATTTTTCGGTCAATACAACTCTAGCATGAACAATAAATCTTTATCATGAATAAAGAAATATAATAATAACAACTTTATTATTACCTTAGGGCATATGGATTCGGTGACCGCCCCCGGGATGGGCTGGCCCAAAAGTGCGCGTTGGGGAATGACGGGTGCACATTGCGCAGACATGCTCAGTAACCAGTACAATGACCTTACCTTGTCGACTACTATCAGAAAATGGCTTTATTTGAGCCTTCATCTAGAACAACATTAATTTCTCAAAAATAATCTAGTACAACATTAACATATATTATTTACCTAGTACAAAATATTTGTAAATAAATTAAAATAAAAAATATGTCGCTAATTTAATTCTGAAAGTTCACAGGTTTGGAAAGAAATGTTCAAAAAATTAAAAAAATCACGAATTTTAAATAAAGTTCATCTATTTGAAAAAGTGTTCATCAATTTTGAAAATGTTCGCAAAAATAAAAAAATGAATTTGAAAACAATAAAAGAATTGGAAAAAAGTTCATCAATTTTGGAAAAAACGTTCATTGGTCTTGATTTTGTCGAATTTGAAAAAACATTCATGTATTTTAAAAAATAGGTCACGGATTCAAAAAAGTTCATCAACTTGAAAAAAGTACATAGATTCAAACAAAATCATGTTTATTATTGTTTTTTTATTGATTTTGAAAATAAAAAGTCACGTTTTCAAAAAAACAAAAAAAGATAGAAGAGAAGGAAAAAAAGAAAAGAAGGAAATCAAAAAAAAGAAAAAAAAAGAAAGAGAAAAAACAATAAGATGATGTAAGTAATGACATTTGGGTGGGTGGCCTGGTTGTTTACCGTAGCTTATTCTAGAAGAAGAGAGGTCGTGGGTTCGAATCATAATCCTTGCTTGGGGAGGTCCGAGTCAGCGCTTAGAGCGCTGGTTGACGTACCGGCGCTCATGCAAACAAACTGGTGGGCTGGCCCATTAGCAAGGCGCTCGCATCGCTCGGTCGGTCGATAGCCGGATCTATCCTCGCTCGCTCGATTCCGCTATATTTGATTGTTTAATCTTGTTGATCATGGACTTCTCAAAATTTGAAAAAAAAAAGTCTATCAAACTTGATAAAAAGTTTATGAATTTGGAAAAAAGTTCATCTATTTGACAAAAAACGTCAACTTCGAAAAGGTTCAAAACATAAAAAAATAGTTCATCGAATTTGGAAAAATAATCAAAACTTGGAAAAAAGTTCATCAATTTTGCAAATCCATGGTGTTTGAAAAAATAGGTACGAATTTAGAAAAGTTCACGAATTCAAAGAAAATTCATCGGATTTTGATTTTTTTCTTTATCATTTTTTATAAGAAAAGGGTTACATTTTCAGAAAAATGAAAATGAAAAAGGAAAGGGAAAGAAGAAGAAACAAAGAAGAGAAGGAAAAAAGAAGAGAAGAGAAAAGAAGAAAGACCAAAAAGAAAGATAAAAACAATAAAATGATGTAACTAATCACGTTTGGGTGGGTGGCCTAATTGTTATCATAACTTATACTAGAAGAAGAGAGGTCATGGGTTCGAATCATAACCCTTACTTGGAGAGCGCCTAGTCAGCGCTTCGAGCGTTGGTTGCGGTATCGGCGCTCACGCCCACGATCTGGTGGGCCGGCCCATTAGCAAGATGTTTGTATCACTCCATCAGTCGACAGCAGGATCGGACCTTGCTCGCTCGGTTCTGCTATATTTGATTGTTTAATCCTATTGACTATGGACTTCTCAAAATTTGAATAAAAGTTTATCAAACTTGAAAAAAGTTCACAAATTTCAAAAAAGTTAATCGAGTTTGGAACAAAAGTTCATCAAATTGGAAAAAAGTTCATAGAATTTGAAAAAGATCATCGCTTTTGAAAAAGAGTTCATTGATTTTGAAGAAAACATTCATCAATTTTGGGAAAAAATCATCAATTTTGGAAAAAAAGCATCGCTTTCCAAAAAAGTTCAAAAATTTGGAAAAAGTTCATGAAAATGTTTAAATTCACAAATTTTGAATAAAATCATCAATTGAAAAAAGAGTTTGTGGATTATTTTTAAAATGTTTTAAATTTTGAAGAAAAAGTTCATTGATTAAAATCACGCATTTAGGAAAAAGAAATAAATAGAAAAAAAAGAACAGGAAAAAAAGAAAAAAGAAAAAGAGACGCAAACTGGAGAAAGAATAAAAGAACGAAAGAAGCTACTATGCACAAAGTGTGCGTTGTCCCTAGTGGTTAGCGCAGCTTGCTGTGAACGTAAAAGTCTCGAGAACGTACAAGTCTTGAGTTCGATCTATCGCACCATTTATTGCACTTTAAATAGATAAAAGAAAAACGCAAAAATGGGCCTGCCCACCTTCCAATAGAGGGTGTGCGCTTTAGGCGTCCGTTTGCAAAATGACCAATAATGGGCATCTAAAGCGCCAAATATGAACCGACCCTTGCTTGTACCGAAATCACTAATTAAGAAGTATTCCTTGCTAAGATCACTTCATTTTTTTTTCGTAGATTCGTTTATTCAAAACAGTTTATCTCTTAAACCGTGCGTCCAAATCTCAAACCGCTTTCGCCATTGGATTCCTCACATCGAGATCTTCTAAACTATATCCCATGTTGATAGATTTTGACGAACTTTTTTTTCACAAAAAAACCGGACGCAAAAAACCGACGCAAAAACCAAACCGGGAACACGGGGTTTTTTCCCTTTCCGAAAGAGGCACGCCCGTGCCTCTGACGAAATCACAACCGTGCCTCTCGCGGAAGCAAAATCATGTCTCTCGCGAAAGAAAAAAAGACAAAAAACGCGTTTTTATTCCTTTCCCGAAAGAGGCACGCCCGTGCCTCTCGCGAAAACACAACCCGTGCCTCTGGCGGAAGCAAAACCGTGCCTCTCGCGAAAGAAAAAAAAACAGAAAACGCGTTTTTTTTTCCTTTCCGAAAGAGGCACGCCTCGTGCCTCTCGCGAAAGCACAACCGTGCCTCTCGCGGAAGCAAAACCGTGCCTCTCGCAAAAGAAAAAAAAAGAAAAAACGTGTTTTTTTCCTTTCCGAAAGAGGCACGCCTGTGCCTCTCGCAAAAGCACAACCGTGCTTTTCGCGGAAGCAAAACCGTGCCTCTCGCGAAAGAAAAAAAACAGAAAACATGTTTTTTCTGTTTCCAAGAGGCACGGCGTGCCTCTCGCGAAAGCACAACCGTGCCTCTTGCAAAAACAAAATCGTGACTCTCGCGAAACAAAATGATTTTTTTTGCGCAAAAAATTTATTTTTTCGAAAAAAAAATTATCGAAAAGCTAGGGAAGATCGGTAGAAAACCAAAACGTCAAAAAAAACACGGAAAAAACCGTTTAAATAGCCGAAAACGCGTGCGTAGAAATAAAAAAATAAATCCGGAGGAAGCGCCAGAGCGTGACACGTGGCGAATGGCTGTGAGCGCGCCAAGTGGCGCTGACCGTTGCGAGGCTCCCGAATGAGCGCTCGTTAATTAATTGCTCCCTGCTTGTACTTTTTGTTTTTTAAATAGAAAAAATATCAAATGGGCCGGCCCAGGACTAGAGGGGGTGTGCGCCATGTCGCGAAATAGACTATCTATAGGAAATGCCTCCTCCCAACGCGCAGCGCGTGGTATAGGAGGTTCCGTATGAAAAACCCATGATGGGAATGTTCTATTTGTCGGGCACTGCATCAAATTGGCACACAAGCCCACTGGCCTGCCCACTTTAGAAGGAACATACATACTATACAATCTGTTTTTCCCTAGAAAATCTGTTTTGGGGAACCTTCTACAAGGTTCCTGACCTGTTTTGGGGAACCTTCTACAAGGTTCATGAACCGATTTTCTTTTTTCCTATTTTTTTATTGGGTTCTTTATCTTCTTGTTATTTATTTTCTGTTTTTATATTCTTAGAGTCACAAATTACAAAAAATATTAGAAATTTCGAAAAATAATATTTATTGGAAAACAATATGTTCTTATTTTGAAAACCAGAATTTTTTTAAAAAAATCGAAATTTCAAAATGTCTTCGCAATTAAGAAATGTTCAGAAAATTAGAAATTTTCCTATATTGCTAAAAACATGTTTGTGATTTAATAAAATGTTTAAAATAAATGGTTCTGATTTAGAAAAGTATTTGCTATTTTAAAAACTGTTCGAGTTCAGGAATCTCAAGAAAATGGTCGGGTTTCAAAAATTGTTCATAGTTGCAAAAAAGTTTGCCTTTTACAAAAATATTCATATTTTCAAAAATGTTTCATGGTCTTTAAAAGATAGTATTGAAAAAACCCCAGAAAAAACCACGTGCTACCGTCTCTGCACGGTGCCGATGAGTCACTACAGTATGTACAATAGAAAAACGTGAAACACATAAACAAAGGGCATGAATGGCCGCTAATGGGCTGGCCTGTTGGCTCGCGCATGTGCGTTTTGGGGTATATTTGATGCAAAATAAGTGTCATATAGGGTACTCCCCATGGACCATTCCCTAAAATACATGTTGTGCCCAAAAATGGAGAAACAATTGGGAAGGTCTTAATTGCACGTTGATATTAGGTTGTTGATTTTAGGTATGCATTAATTTGGTGAGGGTGCTAACTTGTTTAGTGCTAAACACATTTAGCATTGAACGTTGGGGCGATATAGACCATTGCATAGACATGGTTGAACGGATGAGATATATGGCTCTCCGCAACTCGTTCTTTTGAGATATAGATATTTGGTATAGATATAGATTACCAAATCATTGTATATAGGATTATGACACATTTTCAAGTTGTTTATTGGCTCATCATGCGAAAGAGAGATGTTTCAGTACACAATTGGTATGAGAACGGTGTATCTTTGTGCCCGCTTTGTGTTGGCTTAAAAAACAAGACAATCCAAGCCTCTGAAGGCATTGTTAAACATAAGACTATCATAGTTAGGTTCAAGGAGTTATCTTGTAGCTTTTTAATTCTGATAACATGTTATGTGTGTTGTAATTAATCTTCTTTATCTCTTCCATTTTCTTTTATCCTTGTAACCCCACGCATTGATAGAGGCAAAGGTGTCCCGTCTTTCGATGAGATGATGGATATCGCTTTGGTGGAAGTCGACTTTGACGATCCGACTACGAACGTGCGAGGACGTCGCGCCTTAGCAATCGTTAAACAACTCCAAGAGGTTATTGACCATGCCAGAGCACGATCAACCTGACCACGAGGGTCTGTTTCCTGCGAGCAAACGAAGAACAAGCAATAAACTGAGATTGCAATCTGGATATTGCGAATATAAGATGAAAGCTTTATTGATCAAGGTGGGGTTTTGTGACGCCTTTGTCTGGTCGTTGAACACAAACGAAGTACGCGAAGTTGCAGCTATGGCGAACTTTTAATCTAAACAAAACCCGAAGTCTAAACGGTGCCCTAAGGGTTGTATATATGGAGGAAGAGGGGGAATTTCGTGGCCCTTGGTGGAGGGGTCCGAAATCAACCCTATCTCTTGTTTTCCCACACATACGGACTCTAAAAATAGCCTATACTTATGTATTTCGAAATTACATGGGTCTGGCCTCGGGACGAAATTTATGAAGTGGCATCTTGTATATTTCGTCCAAGGCTTCATGCACCCATTATGGTGGCTTCAAAGTCCTGAAATCATCACTTGTAACTCCCTTCTTGTTCCCCTTGCGCATGCCATCATCTCCATGCTTGTTCGTGCTCCAATGTTCATCCTTCTCCAAGCTAGGCCCTTCATTTGTAAGGAAAACAAATGTATCCAATTTAGGCAGCATCATATTCTTATGAACATTAGAATCATTACCAAAAAACGAAAGTACCTGATAATTTAATTGGCGTGCGCGAGCTCTAGTAATTAGTCCAGTATATGTAGCAGTAGGGGTTGTGGGTGTAACAATGATATGATGTCCCCATCACGCATGTATACATCTCTAGGGACATGCACCCCTGCATATTTAACATGAAGCCGTTCCTTGTAACGAGGTAGACGTTCTATTTTCGCAGGCATGTTTTCGTAGAAGAAGTCTCTAAATACTAGCGCCACTTCGCTGGTGGGCTAGCAAGTTATGTGTGACTTTGCTAACGAATACTAACATGCAATGTACTCCGTCCGTCCGGAAATACTTGTCTTAGAAATGGATAAAATGGATGTATTTATAATTAAAATAAGTCTAAATACAACCAGTTCTAGGACAAGTATTTCTGAACGAAGGGAGTAGTTTTGAACAGAAAGAGTACGGTGCAAGCGCAATATTTTTTTTCTTGTAGGGACCTTGCACGCGAAATTTAATCATACAACAAGTTCCACTTTCCTTGACAAAAAATCATCTTGTTGAATCAAAGCTCTATATAAAGCAAGCTATACTGAGAGTCGTGTGGCTTTCCTAAAAGTAGGCAAGACCTGCGGCCGGTCTCGCGGTATCGAGGCTTACCTCGGGATTATCATTCACTCATCTCTTGCTGACCCACACAAGACATAAGTTTTGGTTGCTACCGTCCCATGCATGGTATACTATTCTCTTCTCCTTGCCACATCTTTTCTTGACCAGTCCATATGATCTACCTAGCTTCCATGCTGATCAAATGAGTATTTGCCCTTTTGGATATTTTTCCTTACGAAAAGACGCACCAAAAGAAGGAAGAAAAGAGAAAAGAGGTGGTAGAACGCTAAAGAGAGCACATCGTCATGATATGTATGGCTTGCTTGGCTGTCTAGGCCTTTTCTGCCATTAGGCGTATACGTATGTACGTAGCATATCATGATGCGTCATGCAAAAGAGATCTAAGGGATCAAACCTAGCTCTCGATCGTATCCTTGGATCCCCAAGCCATCATAAACCACTCCCAGTCTAGTACTTGAGATACATATGTAGCTCTAGTTAAGTACTGCCATCACATCTTTTAGTGCATATAGTTACATTATAAGTATACTACCGAGCTACCATGCTTTAAGCCCTCTAGCGATCATCAGTTGTAGTGATGACTAATGAGAGATCCGAGAGTAGGCCATTTTGGTGACCGACTTGGAGCCTTTTATTTTTGAAAACAAATCAAAAATCAAACTTTTCGGTTTCCAAAAAATATGTAAGTATACAAGGATGAAATGTACATGTGTGTAAAAATTCAGGATGAAATACCTTGAAATGTGACTTGTTCAAAAAAGTCAAATTTCTGGACTTTGAGGATGAATGGTATCATGTGTTGAAAAGCCTCAGATTTGTTTTTGTATTTTGCACATCCCTAATTTTAACGACGTTGTCCTGAAAATTTACACATATGTACATTAACCTCCATATATATATGTATTTTTCTAGAATTTTTTGAAATGTAAAAATATGAATTTTGAATTTTGCAAAAGGAGGGCTCCATGGAGCTCGGCCTCCAGAAGCAATTTTCAGAGATCCGAGGACTATATATATGTGTGTACACTACAGTAGCAAACTTACACACATGATGAAAAAGACAATTCAGCAAAGAGAACTCTTCTTCCTTGGTATAAATGTGTAAACATACTGATGTGTAAATGTTTTTAGCACACTGATCCCACGTTTCTGAATAAAATTATTGATCTTGTGAACATGGTCGACCCAAAATGAACCTCTGCCAAAACTTTTGGTGGCAAGCGGACGAATTTCTCACTCATTTCTGCTAGGAGATTCGTGTACCCGGGATACGACAACATATATTCGATATGCGGACATGTATCCGGTGCTTACTTTTCTCAAAACAAACTTTCGTTCAGCTTTATTTGTAAGTCCAAATGGCCAAACCGATACATGGTGGTGGGAAAATCCCCATACAAATGAAAAAATAAACACGGCAACCGAGAGAACAACGAGAACACCACCAACCCGAATCCAAACAAGAAAACATGAGTCACCACACTTAACATGAGACGAGCTAGACTACCGAACCGGGATAGAACCGCACCGCGTGGGAAAACTACCGGACCCTAATGCACCGAACATACCAAGCAATCGTCGGGGAGGGCAAGCATCTGCCATCTCACTCTGGGTCATGGAGCTCTGATCCAACGAGCAGGTCACAAAGAACGAGAACTATGACCACGAGGAGACCAACGAATTCGCACCACATCATACCCAAAAAAGCTTCACGCCAGGATCAAGGCAAGCCTGAAGACATCGACGCACAACACCCGGGTGGTATCTTAGTTCCCTGAAGACGCCCCCAAGAGGGTAATGACGTGAAGTGTCGTCGCCGCTGAGCCCGAGTCGACGGATTAGGATTTTCACCTGGACTCCGGACATGGAGAGGAAACCCACAAGAATGCCCAAGGGGCAGGTGACACCCACAAGCATCACCATTGCTGACGCCAAAACGCGGAGCTTTCACCTGGATCCTCGCCAATGGAATGATAGGCACCATCGAACCCAACCCTACATGAAGGAGGAGCCGAATGGCCAACATGAGAACTCCAGATTCAGACCAGGAAGCCACAACGCCGAAGCCACGATAACGCGATGATCACCCACCACCCCTCCCCTCGCTACCCCCATAGCCAAGTGAAGGCCCCAACACTGCAAACGCATTGCTCACTGTAGAGCTAAGCCCAACGTCACCATCCGGGGTCATCGCCTCGGCATCCATGATAGACTCAGCACCGCCACAGGAGCAACAGGACGTCCGAGAACTAGGCACGAAGTACTGGACAGAGTTAGAGCGGAACCCTCGTCGGTCAGGACTAGACATCCCTGATGTCCGCCCACGCGATGGGAGCCCTACCTCGGCTCGGGGGCGTGGATCAAAGGGGGCAGCCAACATCGTTGTCGAGGCAGCCCTCTGGCAGCCGGAGCGGTGGACCTCCACGGGCCGGATCCAGTCCAGCACTGGAGGCCCTCCACAACCTAACCTAGATACTCCACCACCAGATGTGGGGAACCCTGCACGCCACCACAACAACTGCAAGCCATGGCCTGGTCCGAGCAGGCGGGCACCCATGCCCCGCGCTGACAAAGAGGTCACCGTGCACCGCCCGGCCACATCGGCACTCCATATTCACACCACACCGCCTTCAAGGGTCATCACGCGAGATCTTATGTGCTAGTTTGTAAGTATTGCAGTCATGTACGATTTTGGTGATGGGATTTGCCCCTTTGTAGTGATTGTGTGGCATATTCATGCTATTTGTCCGACCTTCTTTTCAATAAATTATTGTTGTGTGTATATCTTCTAACATTGCAAGATGCATGGGCATGGTGCATGACCTTCCATTACCTACAAAATACATGTTGCCTGCCCCCTCAAAAAAAATCCATGTTGCCTGCCCCGCATTTTTGTTGTTTTTGGATGATCCTTGAGTCTAGCTTCTCAGTTTGGAGGGGTAAGTCTACTTACCGACGCAATAGAATTGTAAGGCAAAGGTAGAAGAACTAAAGGCAACACCCAGCCTCTGCATAACTAAGATGCACACAGACTGGCAAAAGAATTTTAAAAACGACATATCAGCAACAATAAAGTCATATATGACCGACACTATGCCTTCCAACTCCATATAGCAACATTTTTACACTAGAATACAGCTTACACGTCAAAGTGCTGGTGTGCACAATACCCAAACGTAGAGTAGATGAAAACACATTGATATCACCAGAACAAATTTACATCACCTCCATTTAATATGCCATTGATCCAATCCTTAAACCCTGGTATCCCAAAAACCAAACCACAAAGAAAGAAACTACAAGTTTTGAACGAAGAAATAAACGGAAAGAAGAGCTAATCATACATGTAGTTAACCTAGCTTCCCCCCCCCCCCCCCCCCCCCCCCCCCCCCCATCAGAAATCCCCTGAGATGAACACATGCATGGATCCTTCATGTGCACAATCACAAGTCCTCCCGTCTTCTGAAAAACAGCGTCCGGTCGACCGCCGTGAGCAGGCAGACATCACGCTCATCCGCATGCTCACTCTCTATGTTGATGTTCAAATCAAAGCAAGACGAGGAGGTCTCAGCTTCTTTGTGATCATGATCAACCGTGTGCTCCTCCTTGGTCTCCGGGTTCATCTGCTTGGTTGGCGGCGAGCAAGCTCTAGACTTGGAGTCGAAGCTCTCGCAGCAAAGGATGACGATGGTGTCGCTCACGCCGACCTCGTCGCCGGTTTGGCTCCGTATCACCCCGCTGTCGATGGCTTCCTTGATGCCGACCTGGCAGGACTGGTTGGCCTGCTCAAAGTCATCCATGAGAATGACGCGGTGCGGGTTCTCGGAGACGGCGTCGTAGAGCCGCTCAAGGTAGGCCTCGCCCTCGGTCGCCGCCGACGTCCGGGGTCGCTTGCTCCTGTGCTCCTCGGTGGAGCAGGATGCGGACGTCGAGGAGGCGCCGAGTTTGATGGACACGAAGTTCTTGCGCGAGCCGAAGACGAGGTTGGCAAGCTCACTGGCCACCCTCTCCTTGCCGTCGGCGTCGCCTCCGAGGAAGAACATCCACGTCTCCTCCTTGGCGTCCGTCGACCTCGACTTGTCGCGCCTCTTGGCGATCCCTGACCGGCACTGGAGGACGGTGCTCGCGATCTCAGGGACGATCTCCTTCTGCCACGGCACCTCCTTCTCCAATGCGGCGCAAAGAAGCTTGAGGTTCTCGGCGTTGAGCTCCTTGAACCTGGAACGGCACTCCACCTCCACGGAGCCGTTGGAAGCGCCCGAGTCGTGCGACGAGACCTTCTCGTCGGCCTCGCACTTGGGTTTCCATGGATGCTTGCCGTCGAGATCGGCGAGAAGCCACGACTGGCGAGGCTGGTGGCCATGCTCGTACGAGGAAATGGAGGAAGCCGGAGACACGGGTGCCGAGAAGTGCAGCGTCATCCGCTGAGATGGTTTGCTGCAGATGGAGCTCCAGTTCCTGCTGAGATCCATGACATGCGTAGGCTCCTGCAGGTGCAAACACAAAGGTCAGTGATGAAGATCAAAACAAGATTGGATCGGAGCAACTAATTAATAACGTGCATCAAGGTTTATGATGATGATTGGACACTCGAGTACTACGGTACAGTACCTGATCGCGGCAATGCTGGAGCCACGATGGGATGGTGGACGAGGACACGAAGGAGGGCGGCAATGCGGCTTTGGTGTCAATCCTGACGCCGGAGCAATCGCCGCAGCATCTGGAGGTCAGCTGGGCGCCGCCCAAAAGCGGCCAGCGGGGCACCGGTCCGTTCCCATCCATGTCGGAGCTGGCTTTCATGGACTGATTGACTGCGCCTAGTGCACTGCACAAAGAAAGAACAAACGGAATAAGATTCCACTGTCACCTCACCTCACCCATCGATCCACATGTCCTCAGCTAATCCAATCGACTATGATGCTAGTAAGATTGATTAGTTGGGCAAACAAATTGAAGATTGCTGTTGAGAGGCGCTAGCTACGGCCCTAAAGCTTTTCCCAGGAAAGCACGCAAAAGGCGCAAGCTTTCACTGATCGGTCGCTCACGCTCATAGCAGCCTGCCTCAGCAAAGCATGAAAGCCACATTGCAGGCCGGGGCAGAGACCAGAGAGTCAGTGCTACAAGACAACTGAGAACTACTACTAGCAGCTAGCTAGCTATAGGCTACTTGCCCAGCAACGAATTGTCAGAGAGACGTCTCCATTCGGGCTGATTCCTCCACCTGAAGTGACAGGGACATTCACATACTGATGCGCCCTGGGAAACGTAACAACTTTAGATCGGGACGGCCGGATTTACCTGTCGTCCAAGGCGCAGGTGAGGCTCAGCGCGAGGCTGCCGGCGGGGACGGTGAGCGTCTGGAGCCCCCACAGGTTCTCCAGCGACGGCTGCCCCGCCCTGCACTTCGTGTACGTCTGGTAGCTCCCGAACCCGACGAGCCAGAGCCCGTGCTCACCGCCGGCCGCGCACGCCAGGGCGCGCACCTCGGTCACCACGTGCTCCACGGGGCAGTAGTACCCTCTCCGGCCTCCTTGGACGTGGCCGCTCCAGAACTCGGCCGCCCACTTGAGGTCCTCCACCACCAGCAGGACATGCCCTCGGCTCTTGATGAGGCACCGCAGCTCGCCCAGCCGCCGCTCCGCCTCCTCCCTCGGCATCTCCCGGAACGAAGACACACGGAGGCTGACCACCTGCGCGCTCCGTAGGGCGTCGTGCTTGGCGTCGCCTCTCTTGACCTTGTCCATGGCCGCGCGCACCGTGGCCTCCGCCGCGGCAGTGTTCTCGGCGACGACCACGACCCTCGTCTTGCTCCTGCCGGCCAGGCAGTGGAGCACGGCGGCAGCGTCCTCATCGCGCGCCTGGCCGAGCGGGAGCTTGGCCTTGGAGGTTTCTTGATGCTTGCTCGTAGTGGCCGCGCTGCTAGGGTTAGGGTTTTGGTGGGGATTGTTGGTGGCCGCTGTGGTGGTGGTGCTGCACACGGTCTGCTCGACGTTGGCCTTGATCTGCGTGCTGGAGAAGCCGGCCTCGCGCATGACGCGGCTGACGCTGGGGTCGTCGAGGATGGAGACGACGAGCTGCTCGAGCTCGATCTTGACGGCGAGCACCGGCTGCTGCTGGCTATCGACGGACCCGCGCCGCTGGTGCGCCTGCGCGCGCTTGAAGGCCGCGACGAGCGCGTTGGAGAGCGACGGCGGGTAGTAGTGGTGGTGGCCGTGGCCGC
The DNA here is from genome assembly GCF_018294505.1 of Triticum aestivum. Classification (NCBI taxonomy): domain Eukaryota; kingdom Viridiplantae; phylum Streptophyta; class Magnoliopsida; order Poales; family Poaceae; genus Triticum; species Triticum aestivum. The sequence goes on along the minus strand of NC_057798.1, from coordinate 457,392,044 downwards.
CGAGCAGCGGCGAGGAGGCGACCGCGGCGGAGGCCGGCAGGCGGTTGAGGGCCACGTTGAAGCACAGCTCCAGCGCCTTGCACTGGAGCGGGTGCGAGTGCGACCGGAGGCAGGCGGCGCGCAGCAGCCCCGCCGGCGCCGCCAGCATCGCGCTGGCCACGTGCAGCGGCGTGACCTGCGCGTTCCCCCTCCGGCGCGCCAGGCTCACGGCCTGCTTCACAACCCCCGCCGCCTCCGCCGTCAGCGCCTGCTGCACGGTGCACCCCCCGGCCCTCATGTCGAGCTATCACCAATAGCCACCCAGCTACCTAGCTAGCTCCAACGGATCCGATGGATGCAGCTAGCAACGGTACGGCAGAGCAAGCAGTACGTACGTGCTGGCTGATATCTAGCTCAGAGGATGTGCGGACAAAGACGGCGAGCGAGATGTGTAGATATAGACGAGGTGCCACTGCAGAGCAAGTGGTCGCTGTGGTGCTGCTTTATATTGGTGAATGAGTGTTCATCTTTTGAGCGGGCTAGCAGGCTAGGGGTTAGGGGTGAAGGAGGAACGGATTTCGGTGTATGAATTTGTGCCTTTCTTGTTGGGGAGGGCTGCGTATGTTTATCTCTCTTCCTCTTTCCCTTTCCCTTTCTCTTTCTCTTTGGGGGACTCCATTTTTTTGGGTCCAAAGTGGATTTTGTGGTGGCAAAGAAAAAGGTGTTGTTGGCTTGGTAAGTAGAGGAGAATGCATGTGCTGACAAAGCACATACACAAAGTCGCCTCAGCTTTTCCTCCCATTCCCCCTCTCTATCTCTACCACAGTGTCTCGGAGACAGGTCAGGATAGGAGATCGTATGGACGTACGCAGTATCTTTGTGGCTGGAATTTTGTATGTCATCAGCTGCCTCTAAAGAATGACCAGGGGCTAAATTCTATGCGTCACTGCATCAAAGTGAGCAAACTGACAAGCATAAGATTTATCACCCGGTCTGGAAAGATTTGGACAAGTAACAAATGTGCATTGCTCACTGGCCTGGTTTGGCTCAGTGGACGTACGCAAGAGTTTAAACATCAACTTTGTGAAACATAGGTCTCACTAAAATAGTACATTAAGGTTCCAACACAGAGACATGACACATGCAAATGATGATATCCAGCACGCAAGTAGTTAGCGTTGGCGTCACAACTAACTTATAAAAATCTATTTATATGAGCATCAAAGTTTTTAGAGAAAGCTGAGATTAATACATATGTTTATGAGTTGTGATGGTAATCATTATGGCCAAGAATCTTTTGTACAACTAGCGAGTAAAAATGGCAAACGGGAAGAATCCATACATACGGTAGCCTGATATATTTAGCAAAGGGACAGCTCTTTCATACAACCCGCTCTACTTGCAAAACTTAGAGCAAATCTAGCAGTCGCTGAACGGGTCAAACACCATAATAACTGTCGTTTCGGCGAATGAGGCGCAAAATAGCACTATATACCAAAGTCATCAACCCGTATCCCATCACTGAAAATTGTAGAGAGCGTCCCAAAACGAGACCTGTGTCCTTCGTATTTGGACGAAGGGGGGTATGTTGGGGTGCACCCATCCCGCAAACGACTTTGGCGTGACGGGCATTTCTATTCCAGCTCCTTCCTGTAGGCAACGGTGTCGTCCTACCTCGTCGTAGGAATGCTTCCAGCGCCCGCTACCCATGTTGACAACGCCATGGACTCTGCAACGACCATCACATCAATGTCTTGCAAGATCTTACGCCTCCCGCCTCGTTATCTAGACGACGCCTAAGTCAGTACCTTGTTGGCTCAACCGTCGATGACATGGATGCACTAGTGAACAACCCTTCACCATGATTACCGACGTAGACTCCATCCCCCCCCCCCCCCCCCCCCCCAATCCTCAGCAGTGCATGGTCTGTTACGGTTGAGCGTGCATCACGAACAACAATATTCCAAGTGCAAGGAGGTGGCGAGCTCTACTGCGCCCCACGTGACTCCACATCCCCCCTTCGTCCCGGCAATTGGCGAAATCCATGGGTGAGAGTGAGTGAACGTTCAATGAAATGTCGAGTAGGTATGTTTTACCTTTTTTTTAATTTGTCTGCTTCAGTTGTGCAAACTGATGGTGATCTAATTCAAACAATGGTGGCAATTGTGCAATATTTTTGTGAAGTGGTGGTTTTATTAACTAGAGTATACATGCACAAATATAGAACTGCATGCCGAGGAACTTGACATTTCCCGTTTAAACTTTAGGAAAATTATCTTACTACCTAAGACTAAGGACGCTAGTCGGATTCAACAATATAGACCGATTTGCCTACTAAATGTAAGTTTTAAAATCTTTACGAAGGTCGCGACTAATCGGTTGAACGGGGTGGCTGACCATGTTGTCAAACCCACTCAAACAGCATTCATGCAAGGACGCAACATACTAGATGGTGTTCTTGTACTGCATGAAACTGTTCATGAGCTTCGCCATAAGAAGTTGAATGGAGTCATCTTTAAAATAGACTTCGAAAAAGCCTAAGTTAAATGGCCCTTTCTGTTGCAAACATTACGCATGAAAGGTTTTTCGCATAAATGGTGTCGATGAGTAGAGAGTTTTATATCTGGAGGTAGTGTGGCCATCAAGGTTAATGATGATGTGGGCAACTACTTTCAGACTAGGAAGGGGCTTCGCCAAAGGGACCCCGCATCCCCTATTTTGTTTAACATTGTAGCTCATATGTTAGCTACCCTTGTTGAAAGGGCTAAGTTGGCCGGACAAGTCAGCGGCGTAATTCCACATTTGGTAGAAGAAGGTCTATCTATTCTACAATATGCGGACGATACGATTCTATTCCTGGATCACGATGTAGAAAAAGCAAGAAACCTCAAATTGTTGTTATGTGCTTTTGAGGAACTTTCTGGCCTAAAAATTAATTTTTATAAGAGCGAACTTTTCTGTTTTGGCGAGGCCGCAGAGTTTGCACCTGAGTATGCTGAAATTTTTGGCTGCCAACTCGGGCATTTCCCAATTCGCTATCTGGGGATACCCATACATTATCGACGCTTAACTATAGCTGAGTGGAAGCATGTGGAAGAGAGACTAAAGAAACGCCTTGCCAGTTGGAAGGCCAAACTCTTGTCCTATGGGGGTCGATTAATTTTGATCAATTCGGTCCTCAGCAACATGGTTTTATACATGTTAATTATCATTCTTCCATCTCCCAAAAGGAGTTCTTCAGCGTCTCGATTACTTTAGATCTAGATTTTTTTGGCAGAGTGATAATGAAACCTAGAAATATCGATTGGCTCGGTGGAATGTATTATGTCAACCTAAAAGCCAAGGGGGTCTGGGGATCCAGGACCTTGAGATTAAAAACATTGCTCTTCTCAGCAAATGGGTATACAAATTACTCACTGAGAATGGTGTGTGGCAGAAAATCATTCGTAACAAGTATGTGGGTTCCAAAGCTATTTCTCAAGTTTATTGAAAACCTGATGATTCATATTTTTGGAGTGGGGTGATGAAGGCTAAGGAATTCTTTTTTCAATTCGGAACTTTCTCGATCAGGGACGGGTCTCGGGTAAGATTCTCGGAAGACACCTGGCTTGGGACCACCCCGCTCAATGTGCAATACCCCAGCTTGTATAGGATTGTCGGACATCAATTTGTTACAATCAAACAAGTTCTGGGGTAAGTAAAGCCTGGTATTTCTTTTCATAGGGATCTGCTAGGACCTCGTTTGGCAGCATAGAATGAATTACTCATCCGTTTGGAGGTGATTGAGCTGTCGGATGAACCGGATATTTTTCTATGGAAATTGCATCAGAATGGCAAGTTTTCAGTCAAGTCCATGTATGATGCTCTGGTTCATAATGAGGTTCCGGTTGATAACAAAAAAATGTGGAAGCTCAAAATTCCCCTAAGAGTGAAGATATTCCTCTGGTTTCTTAATAAAGGGGTCATCTTAACTAGGGATAATTTGGCACGGCGCAACTGGCAAGGGAGTAAAAAATGTGTCTTCTGCTATCATGACGAGTCTATTACACAATTACTTTTTGAGTAATTTTGCTCGGTCTGTATGGGCCGTTGTTCAAATAGCTTCAAATCTTTACCCACCACGTAGTGCACGGAACATATTCGGCAATTGATTGAGGGGAACTGAAAAACAATTTTCTGCACACATTCTAGTGAGGGCAGCTGCCTTATGTTGGGCATTGTGGCTTACCAGGAAAGATGTAGTTTTTAACAACAAATGTGTTTCATCACCTGTGCAGGTTATTCATGTATGTTCACGATGGCTCCGTACTTGGTCTATCCTGTAGTGGCCGGAGGACAGAGACCTTTTTATGATGCGTCTACACGGCTGGAGCGTACGGCCAGGGAGGTTTTCTACCCCATGGATGGCGGTGTGATCTTCGGATAGAATCTGCCGCATCCTAGGATGGCTTATGATTTTTTTCTTAGTTGCTTTTCGAATTTTTCCTTCTTCGGATTTGTGGACTTGTTGGCTGTGTGCATCTGGTTATGCAGAGGCCGGGCGTTCTTTCGATGCAATTGTATCATCTCGATATTTCAATTCAATGAAATGCCTTTTATCAAAAAAAATGCACAAATATAGAAGAAATAGCAGAGAAAATTATGATGGCTTCAATTTTGAAGAATTAAGTTTGCACATTGCCTCGGCAGCCTCTAAAAAGTAGTGGAGTGCGCTTCAATTGTTGTGGAGGCCAACGTTTTGGCAGTCACGGAGTGAGCTCCAGTGCGTTTTTAATGCTACCGTTTTGGCCACTCTACTAAAGTTGCTCTTATGCCCTGCCATCTCTCCATGCTACCATATACTCCCTTTGTCAAAAAATATAATAGCGTTTAGATCACTTTTTTACAGAGGGAGTGCATGCAAACCCCATATAACGTTAACATATCTTCACAAAACCTTATTGTAGTACCAACAATTAGTAACAAATGCGAACGAGCATAGCCCAGATGGTTAGGTTTCTTATGGTGAAGCAAGTCCATCAAGATTCAAATACTAGACTTGGCACTGGTGCTCGCATTATCCTGGATTTATTTCCGGCTTTTCGACGATGTTTGTTTAGTGGGAGACGTTCCCGTCCAATCTCAAGATGTTATTTGCCTATGGAGAATCAACAATTATTTGTGCTCATATAAACATCAATAATTTTAGAACGTTCCATTTACATAGATGCATACATACACAAGCAGCACCTCAAGGCTCCAGTTAATCTAACAAATTCAACTTCCTTTTTCGACAGAGGGTGAATTTTATTAGCTCAAAATAAAGCACTTGCCTATGGAGAATCAACAATTATTTGTGCTCCTATAAACATCAATAATTTTAGAACGTTCCATTTACATAGATGCATACATACACAAGCAGCACCTCAAGGCTCCAGTTAAGCTAACAAATTCAACTTCATTTTCCGACAGAGGGTGAACTTTATTAGCTCAAAATAAAGCATAAGGAGAATACAAAACTCAATGAGCGCACACCCGATCTCTGCGTAACTAGGGTATACACAGCCAACACAAACACATACAAAAACACGCCGGCAACTAGCAAAGTCATACAAGTCAAAGCTATGTGTAGGCGAGAGAAAAAAAACAAAATGACAAAATACATAAAAGAATATGCCTGAAATGCACAGTGCTAGTAAGGTGTCCATACACCTTTATTTGATATATACTCCCCGGTCGTATAGTGATACAGTTGATCGCATTAAGAAGAGGGAATGTGTCTGATCGATGCAGCAATGATGACGATACAACATGTGATGCTTTATGTGATCGATACGATCGATCGGATGTGGCCTGCCTGCAGTGACCTCTCATCTTTTGAGAGGGCCCGGTTCAAATTGGTTTTCTTTTTCCGGGGAGAGATCTCTGTGCCCTAAAAGAATCGGGAACTGTGTACGGACTCTTTCTCCCCAGACTCAAAGTATAAGGAATAAAGCGCATGCACTCCGACTCCCCTCTACGCACATATGATCGATGTGTGTATGTGTGTGTGGAGGAGTATATGCATGGCATGGCGTGGCAAAAATTACCAGTAGCAGCAGTAGGCCAGGCCAGTGGCACATAAAACACGACTCAAAAAAGTGGCGCATAAAACAGCCACATGGTGTTCAGCAAAGCTGGGGCTTTTCGGCATTCCTGCTCCCTTGAAAGCAGGCTGCGTTGCTAGACACGCATCAGCCATCAGGGATTGGCGAGCTCGTTGATCAGGTCCAGATTAGTACTAGTTCTCGGGTTTCAGTGCCGATCGAAATGTGTCTCCCTATAGGCTAGCTAGATAGAGTGCAAAGAATATATATACTGAAGTATATGCTATGTTCATGTGAGATCTAACAATGACCTAACAACAGCATGCATGTATTTCTAGTGTTGCAAGCTTAGTGATGTTTGAGTTGTAAATGCCTTCAGAGTTCAAACAATTACTACTGTAGTAGGCAGGGAGAACTCCTAGAAGAAGTGTTCAAGTGGTTTGCAATGGTACGTACTTACTACACTGGTGCTAGGTGCTGCAGCGCCACTAGGAGCGGAATTAACTGTCAGGGAAAAGCCAAAGGATGTAACAAAGCCAGGTTAACAGCATCATTGACCGGTCATTACTGTGTGCATTTGCATCAAAAGTCGGGCGCGAACAATGTTCTTTATGGGGATACGAATTGCGAAAAGGGGTTGAGTGATCAGCCGTCCATAACAAAAGGATCAGAAATGCATTACTTCCCACTCACGCCGCCGGCCCAAGAGAAATCCTATCATGCATTCATCAAATCACCATCCCATCTAAGTTTCACCGCCGCATTGCGCTTGAATTTCTATTACTATTCACAACCGCATGTACTGGACAAACCTACTTAGGGCATGTACAATGGTGGCATATGGATACATATGCCTTATGACAAAAAGTAATTTGAAGCACCTACATTCATTTTTCCTCTCCAATGCAAGCTATCACTAGTGTATCTCATTAAGAAATAAAAAAAATAAAGACTCTAGTACACATGCATCTCTACTTTTCACTTCACCTTTTCAGCTTTTGTCACCGGACCACGCTTTTTCTCTTCAAGCACCCGCCTCCTGAAGAGGATCCTGCTTCCCTATCCGAACCTACTTTACGTCATATCCGATCCTACATGACATGTGAGGCATCACCTTGAGGCTATGCATTGTACATGCCCTTAATAGTTAGTTATAACTTCTCCTAAGCTCCTACCTCAGGAGAGCAAGCTATCAGCTTCTTTCTAGGATTCTGGCATTTGCCATGTAGTAGTATGGTGTATGCACAGTATGATGTGTTCAAACTAATGCGAGCTAGTAGTGGTCACAGTCAAAGAAATCTTTGGTCACATATGACCCAAAAGGGAAGCAAAAGGGCCAAGCCCTAATCATCACAAAGCCATTCGCCCCAAAAGGAGCGCTTCAAGGGAGAAAAAGTATATACGCAGTTTGAGAAACGACTCGAGCAGAGATCGAGAAGAGCAGCAAATACTACTGTAAAAGAAAACACAAAGACAAAAGCAGAAAAGAAACCCTAATCACTGCATGCCCTTCTTTTGATCTTTTCTTTTCTTTTTCTTTCTCTATCTACTACGTACTACTAGTATAGCTACTTAATGGAAGCAGCAGTTAGCTAGGCTGCTGTTTAGATCTTTCATGGCAAAGGGGCAGTTTGGTGTGCCCAGGGATTAAACAAGCACTAAGCACTGTGTTGCCGCAGGCAGCTTTTTAAAGTGGAGCTAGAGTGGATGCTAAAAAAGTGCATAAGTGGCATTATCTGCAGGAAAGCTTCCGCATTTTCATACCTCTGGGCGCGCTGCTAATGGGAGCAGAAGCTGCGGCAGAGCCACTATGCTACCTCTACAAGGTAATGGAGAAAGGACACCTGTGCTTCTGCCATTGCAATTATAAGTAAGATATGTATTTAAGAAGATGGTGGATAGATAGCACTGGCATGCTTCTTTTTCCCTCCCAAGAGGCTGTATTACACTATTACCTGATTCACTCTTGAGACAAGAACACGATATGCATTATTCAGCTTGCTTTAAAGGCTGTTGTACATGGAAAGTTGGTGAAGAGAGTACCTTGAACAAAATATAGAAGATGGTTTTGGAGCTGCATAAATTCAGCGACAGCAACCGCTTCCAGCCCACCACTTTGTGCTTTTGGAGCTCCTTTTTTTTTCATTTTCCTTCTTTTTGCCCGAGGAACCCCACAAACAAGAGGCAGATGCATATAAGAACGAGCTTGATCGGAAAGTAAAAGCCATCCAGATGGATGTATTCTACACGCAAGAGAACCAAGAAGATTCATAGCCATTTAGCTTTATGATAGAAACAGATAAAAGAGGCATGATACTACTCCCTCTGTTCGGAATTACTCGTCGCGAAAATGGATGTATCTAGACGTATTTTAGTTCTAGATACATCCATTTCCGAGACAAGTAATTCCGAACGAAGGGAGTACATGTTAGCACCTTCCCATCAGGCTTACTGGGCCGGGCTCTGGGGCTGACAGAAAGCGATGAGCATGTCCACCACTATGAGTACGAACATTTCCCACCACTATGTATTCTACACGCAAGAGAAACAACAAGATTCATCACCGTTTAGCTTTGCGATGAACACAGATAGAAGGGGCATGACACTTACAGAGCAAGTCATTTGGGCTGAATGTTAGCACCTTCCCATCAGGCATGCTCGGCTGGGCTGGGCTGGGCTAAGGAGCTGACCGAAAGCGATGAGCATGTCCACCACTAAGAGTACTAACATTAACATTTTTTCTTAAAAAAAACTAACATTAACATTTCAATTTTACTACAATTAGCTTCACATCATCAAAATTTGTAATGGACCATGATCAATTCCAAATAAAGCCATTGGCTGACATAAGATAAGATTTTATTTCCAATCTTGTATTGTTCTTTCCAAATTGGAGCAGGGAAAATCCACACACAGACAAACCCTTATTGCAGAAATTACAGAGTCAATTGTACGCATGATAACTACAACTCGGGTCACAAAAACACATGTAACCAAGAAACGGCCATGACAAAACTGACAGCGAGTGCAAAGGACAAGGACACATCTAGATAGCAGCGAAGTACTCCTTGCTGCCCTTGGGGTCAGGCTTCATCGACTTTTCCCCAGGTTTCCATCCCGCCGGGCAGACCTCGTCTGGGTTTTCTTGGACGTATTGCAGAGCCTGTCAATGAAGAAAAATGTTGATCAGGTTATACAAACTTGTATCTCCTTTTCTATTAAATATTACAATTTGCATTATAGCTAACAACAGGTACCTGCTTCGTTGTGTTAAACACTAGATCAATATTAAATAGTACTTAAAAAACAGAAATTGCATGAATCCTAACAGTGTCAGGTACTATATCAAAATTAAAGAAATATAATGAAACTGCACGCTAAGATGTTTGTTCTCTTGTTATTCTACCTGAAGGGTTCTCAAGGTCTCATCCACACTACGGCCAATACCAAGGTTGTTAATAGTGGAATGCTGAATCACACCCTCCTTGTCAATGATGAATAATCCTCTCAGAGCAATTCCCTGGTAAAAATAACATCGAGACCCTCATGAAACATCACAACAAACAAGGAAAGGCACAAAGGCATACTAAAAGCAAAATATCCAGGAGGATGAGCAGGCCATATGAAACAAGCAGGTGGTCAAAAAACAAACGTCAGTAATACCTGATCAGGGATCAATACACCAAAAGACTTTGAGATTGATTTGGTGACGTCAGAAACCAGCGGATATTTCAGATCACCAAGTCCACCAGATTTCCTCTCTGTCTGCACCCATGCAAGATGGGAAAACTGCAGGCAGAAAGCATTACAAGTGTCTTAATAGGTGACATCGATGAAATATATGTCGCAGTTACTTATAACTTCATAGAATAATTACAGTGACTAATAACTACTCCCTCTGTAAAGAAATGTAAGAGCGTTTAGATCACTAAAGTAGTTATCTAAACGCTCTTATATTTCTTTACAGAGGGAGTATAAGGCTATAAAATGATATGCTTAATGCAAAACCAGATTAAAATGAAAAGGACAGGGTAGCAATACTGCCTGCGCACCAGTCGCTCCTTTTCTGGATATAGGTAATAACGGTGCCCTTTTAAGCAGAAGGGATACAAGATAATAAATGTGTTAGCCCTACATCATCCTCAATGGAGTTAGTGGGCATATGTAACACGTGGTATACAAAAATCTAGATCCATTTATCTGATTATTACAGATCATTCTTTACTCTCCTATTCGCACAAGGCATAATTTACATTGCATATGTTCATCCAAAAGATATAACAAAGCTCCAGCATTGCGACCCTGCAATGTTAACTCTTATGTTCATCCTCAATAGCCCTACATTCATCCTCAATGGAGTTAGTGGGCATATTTAGCCCGTGGAATACAAAAATCTAGATCCATTTATCTGATTAATACAGATTATTTTTTACTCTCCTATTCACACATGGCATGATTTACATTGCATATGTTTATCCAAAAGATATAACAAAGCTCCAGCATTGTGCCACTGCAATGTTAACTCTTATGTTCACCCTACATTTATCCTCGATGTAGTTAGTGAGCATATTTAGCACATGGAATAAAAAAGATCTAGATCCATTTATCTAATTAATACAGATCATTATTTACTCTCGTATTCATACGCGGCATAATTTCTGTTGCATACATACATCCAAAAGATATAACAAAGCTCAGCATTGTGCGACTGCAACGATAACTCTTATGCTCCAGACGTGCTCAGATTCAATTTTCACATGAAGAAGGAACACGCATTCATTGACACAATCCGAACTTGGTGTTTCAGTTGATAGTGTGGATCACCGGATAGCTGATTAACTGATTTATCAGCCAATTAACTAGAAAATTCGCCTATTTATCCCTACTCAGCACCCGGCCGATATGGTACCAGTTACTGATATCCTGAAAATTGGTATTCATTGACACAAACAGATGAACACTTAAGAATTAATTTCTAGATAAGGCACTTAATGCATGTCAGAGCTAGATGAAAGTTTCAAGAGAGCAGCTATGTGTCCAGATGGATGGAAAGTAACATACCACACTATCAACTGAAACACCAAGAATTTCAGTGTTTATCTTCTCGAACTCCTCATGTCTGTCGCTGAAAGCCGTAATCTCTGCAAAATTTGCATGTATGCATTTTAGAAATGACAGACAGAAATGAATAGTTTCCTTCACGGAGCACAAAATGGTTAACGCACCAGTTGGGCAGACGAAGGTGAAGTCCAGAGGGTAGAAGAAAAGAATCACATACTTCTTCCCAATGTAATCAGATAGCTTGACCTGTATGTAGTTACACCAAAAGGACACCGTCAAAAACATCACATCCCCGACCAAAGATACAGCTGCAGCGTTAATGAATCGTGCACCAAAATCTGAATTATCAACCGGGCAGAGCACAGTTTTGCTCGTGTAAGCAAATTGGAAACGGACAATGCAGTTGGTTACGGGCTTACGTTGATGAACTCCTGGTCGAACACGGCCTCCGCGGCGAAGTCCGGTGCTTTGTTCCCCACCAGCGGCAGGTCGTACTGTGGACACAAATATGCATACACACATGAAATTCCACTCACAGGACGTACCATGGCAAAAACAAATACCGAATCCAGGCGCAACAAACCTCCGCTGAGGCGCGGGCGACGAAGCTGCGGGCCCTGGCCGTCCTCGAGCTGGCGGCGGCGAGGCGGGAAGGCCTGGCGGCGGCGCCTGCGATGGCGCGGGGAAACGACAGGCACTGCGGCGCCCCGGCTGGCTTCGGGGACGCGACGAGCGCGGCCGCCGTGGACACGGTGGAGGCGGAGAAGGCGCACGCCATGGCCGCGGTTGTCAGGCGGGGAGTGCCGGGGAGGGGATTAGGTAGACTCCAGATAGATAGGGTTCCCGAATATGAAGAGGCCGTTTAAGCAGAGGACGTGCCACTCCGCCAGTGGCTCTCCTCGGTGCCGCGTGAGCTGGGCCGAGAATTTTGGAAGCTTCTTCGATCCATTCTAGGCCACGGCCCGGCGTCAAAAGCCCGTGTATGTAGTTTTCGCCCCAATAAGAGATCATCTCGAGTTCGATGCCGAATATTCTTGCGCCCTATGCGCCGCTCGTTGCGGCGAATTGCCGAGCAGGCGCACAGGCCCGACTCCAGCTGGACCGGCCAATTATTGCAACACAGTGAAAAATCCCGAAAAAAGAGTGCTCGAGAGAGGGATCGAACAAGGGACACTACTAACCCGTCAAGCATGGAGGCTAATGCAGGAGCCAGATTCACTTAGTGCTCGAATTCTTAAAGCGAGCTATTACCCAAACTGTCATTTATTGGAAGCTACTTTAGGCTCGGCTCCGTCTCAAGTGTGGCGCTCGATCCTCGAGGGACGGGAAGTGCTTGCTTTAGGGCTAATCAAGAGGATTGGCAATGGTAATGGGACAAATATTTGGCACCAAAATTGGATACCTAGGGACTACAAACTCAGGCCAATCCGTCCGAGGTCTGGAAATCCGTACATGTATCTGAACTAATTGATCCCAGCACCAGAACGTGGGATAGGCAGCGGCTTCAGAAACACTTGATAGCTCCTGATGTGGACGTTGTCCTTAACATTCCGCTGAGTTCTCGGGTCCAGGAAGATTTCTGGGCATGGCATTATGATAAGCGGGGGGTATTCTCGGTCAGGTCAGCGTATAGGATGATCATTGCAGTAAAGACACAGCGTGAAGATTGGCTTGAGCGTCGTTCTGGCCACTCCAACATAGCAGCTGACAAGAAGTCATGGACCGAGCTGCGGAAAGTAAAAATTCCGTCAAAGGTTCGTGTCTTTGTTTGGAGGCTAGCTCATACTTCACTCCCTACTGGATCCGTTCATTGCTCAAGGAATATGTCCACGACTGATGCATGCTCAATTTGTGGGGCGTCGGACCATACATGGCGTCACTCTCTAATCAACTGCCGCATGGCGAGGTGTCCATGGGCGTTAGGAGATGAGGAGCTCCTAGAGCATGTAATATCAAACAACACTGACGATGCTCGGTTATGGCTATTCTGGTTATTCGAGTCGACAGCACAACAGGATCTTGCACGGGTTTTGGTGACCTTGTGGGCAATTTGATGGGCTCGACGAAGGGCTATACATGACAATGAATTCGAAAGCCCGATTTCCATGTGGTGTTTCAGACATGGAAATTGCTTCTGCTAAACAATCGCATGAACCGATAGCACAACCGGCACGGCATGCTCGGAGGTGGATTCCACCAGCAGGCACAACTGCGAAGTTAAATACAGACGGCGGTCTTTCCCGCCAAGGTGATCGAGGTGCGGTGAGGGTTGTATGCAGAGATCATACCAGACTGTATCTTGGTTCTTCTGTTACAGTCTATGATGGTCTTGTGAATGATGCATCATTGGAGGCACATGCGGTCAATGAATCCTTGGGCGTTAGCTAAAGACCTACACATCCAAAGCCTGGTTATTGCTTCAGATTGCCTTGAGGTGGTGACAGGTATCAAAAAGGGAGCAGCCACAGTTTACGCAACGGTGATCAGTGAAATTAAGCATCGGAGCAGTGACTTCAGAGATGTTTCTTTCAAGTTCGAGCATAGAGAATGTAATTTTGAAGCTCATGATTTAGTTAAGGCAGTTGTATCACTGCCAGTTGGTCACCACATGTGGCTAGGGTGCTTACCAGACATTATTTGTATTCCGAACGTCATTGACTTCTAATAAAGTCCCTAGTTCACCTTAATAAAACAAGGGACCTCCTGTTGCTTACGCGCGCGCCTAGCCAACACGATAGATAAGCTTTCTTTGTTTAGTGTGGTGCGTGAAGCTAAAGGTAATGTAGATCCGAACATTTTACCAAATTTCGAACGCAAACATTATATTAAAAAATTATTTTTTAAAAGCGGCACTTTTCAAATTTCAGAAGATCCATAAAAAGCTCGAACATTTTTTGAATAAGTGAACAATTTTTTTGTTAAAGGGAACATTTTTTGAAACCCTGAACAAAAAATTGGAAACACGAATATTTTTTGAGTGTATGAACAATTTTTGAAAAAGAACATTTTTACAAACTCAGAAAAAAATTTGAAAATGAAAATATTTTTCAAATTTTCGGACATTTTTTGAAACATGAACAGGTCTTTATGAAATCAAGAACATTTTTTAAAACCGTGAAATATTCTTAAAATATGAAAAAGGAACAGGAGAATATTCGGAATACTTTGGAAAATGCGAACAATTTTGTTCAACGTGATGGAATTTACAAATATTTTTTGAACATGCGAACAAATTTTGAAAAATGAGAACAAAATGTTCACAAACAATTTTTGTAAACATGAAAAAAAAATAAACTCTGAACATTTTGAAAACGTGAACAAATTTTGAAATCAAAGCCAATATTTCGAAAACATGAAAAAAAATTGAAACTTCAAACTTTTTGGACAACGTGAACAAATTTCAAAATTCTGAACTTTTTGAAAAAAGCGAACAATTTTTTAAAACGTCAATAAAAAATTTATTTTTGAAAAATGTAAAAACGAACAATTTTGGAATATGTTAAACATTTTTAAAATTTGCGATTTAAAAAAAGGCAAACAAAAAATATGACCTGAAAAAGAAACAAAAAACGAAAACAAAGAAATGAAAAAAAAAGAAACAGAGAAAACCGAAAAAAGATATGAAACAGAAAATGAAAAAAACAATCATAAAAGAAAACCGCTAAACCGGTATAAAAACAAAAACCGGTTCGGGGAACCTTCTGGAAGGTTCCCAAAACCGGCTGCATCGCTTTGGGATAGTGGGCCGGACCAGTTCTTGCGCTCAGGGGGATCGCCTGTGCGAACCCTCGACAGTTTGACGCAGTTAGCGTCAAATAGGATTTTCCGAGCCATTGTACGAAAAGATCGCGGTGAGGGGACGGGGTCGTACGCGTCACTGCAAGTTAGCAAACCCCTTAAAATCGCAAACTGTAAAACTGAGATACGGGTCGAAAAAATGTATTTTAAGGGTTCATTTTAGCTACGGCCGAATAGATACCGTAAAACAAATTGTAAAACTGGGATAAAGAGTTCCTTCCTCCAGCCCGGCCGATGCCGCCCCTTCCCCCAGCTGGCTGCGCCCAACCCCGTCGGTCGTGCCCCGTCCCTGCCGGTCACGCCCCATCACCACGCCGGCCGCGCCCAGCCTCGCCGGCCACACCTTGTCGCCTCCGCCGTCCGCGCCTTGCTCTATTGTCAGCCGAGTCGTGCCCCTTTGCCTGCCGCGCCGTGAGGATTCCGGCGGCCAGGCTGAGGTCATGGGAGGCCACGGCTATGTCGAGCTCGTCCAATTCAAACCGCGGCGATCAATTGCGCCGTCTAGCGGCCTTTTCCGGTGTGCGGTGATGAATTCCGACGAGTTTAGGGCGGATTCCGGCAAACTCCGCGGCGGCGTGTTTGCTCCGACGAGGTTTGACCGGTATACAGAGCCCCTAGGTTCGGCCTTCCAACCTCCAAATACAAGGGTTTCGGGTGTGCATTTTTGTGTCCCTTAAAAAATTATGGGTTGGACCACTTTTACGGTTTCTGTTTTGGACACTACTTTCGACCAAAACTGTAATCGCAAAAATTATAATGGTTTGACCACTTATACGGGGTCTGCTAGGGATGCTCTTAGCATGCATTGACCGCCAAATCAGACGGTAGGGCGAGGGTCCTCGCGCCGCTAGAGGATCCTCGGAAGAGTGAGGGTGTCGGGACATGGAGAAATAACGCGAGGTCGTGTCACGGGCTCACGCTACGCCATTTTTTCTCACCGCACAGTCACTGGACTCTTTTCGCACGGTACGTCCCTTCCTTCCAGACGCACTTAAACTGACCTCGAGCTCACGTGAGCTTGGTGGGTGAACAGTAAAACAAATGTGAACCAATCCGTGGTTGGATGGTTAGAGGGACAGTGATATCCCCAACCCACCAGGGTTCAAGAGCTGATGCTTGCATTATTTCTGGATTTATTTTAGGATTTTCATCGATACGTTTTTACTGAGAGGAGACATTCCCGTCGATGACGAGACGCCTACAATGACTTTGTAAATATAAGAGGATATGCCGGTAAATTTCAATATCGGATGATACTCGTGAAAATGTGGCATAAGAACAAAGTTGATGCTCCAAATGTGGTATTTTTCAAAGCATTTTGAGCATTAATTTCGTTTTTTTGTCATGTATTCCACTAATGCCATTTAGTGATGAAGCATTACAAGCAATGAAAACATTTTTCAAATTTTGCTAAAAAGAATCAAAATTATTTGTTCTTTTAGTTTTACTGTTTACTCGAGCTCCCATGTTTCAAACTCATGAAGAAGGTGTGCAAGAATGTTATGTCATGCATGGCTAATACCGGTGGGGAAGCTCTCTTTACAAGTGTTCCCTCCATTGGACTTCATGGATAAGCTTGTGACACAAAAAGTTAAAAGGCGACATGGGTATTCGAGATTTGCACTTCAATCTTGTGATGCTTGGAAAGCATGGCTAGCATCTTTTTACTAGCCATAGTCCTTGTGTGCGCGGGTGTTGAAAGAAAAATATTCCCCCACACCGATTTCCTCCATGCAGCAACCCTAGCTCGATCTTGGGCGACCTTGAAGGCCATCGTTGCAGGGCGGGAGGCTCTGAATGTGGGTTTTTATATAACTTATTTATTTTCTACGTAACTTTATAAGTATTTTTTTGTAATGTCCTCCACAACCATCTCTACGTGGACGGAACACTTCTTCTCTGAAGCTAATGGGACAAACTGGCACTACCCCGTTGGACAAGTATTAAATCTTATTGACAGCTACACAGGAAACAGAAATGTGGATGTTGTTCGTGGAAACTTAATGTGGAGGAGATTTTGAACATACCTTTAAACCCTGTCGGCAGTGAAGATTCTTTGGCTTGGGCTTTGAAGAAGTCGAACGTATAGTCTATCAAATATGTGTATCACTCTTTGGTGACTCGTAACGAGCATATTTATCTATAGGAAGAGGTGATTATGAAAGCTTCATCAACAAATAAACAGTTGTGGACTGCTTTGTGGAAACTTCATGTGGTTCCAAAGATCCAAGTCTTTTGGTAGAGGGTACTTCAAGGTATACTCCCTAATTTGGTTAATTTGTAATGTATACACATCAAGTAACTTGGTATGTGATGAATGTTATTTTACACTCATCACACCCGGGTTTAAACCGGTTTATTTCATAAAAACCGAGATATCTGCTCTGATATTCATACTAATGACTAATGAATGCAAAGAATTCCAAAATTCTCTCTTTAATTTGTTTCCACGGGAAATTGGGCTAGACATGGACTAAATCAAGCATATATATGGAAGGGAGTAAAGAGGAGATGAGGGTAGCCCAATGGGAGGTGTAAAGAAGCCACATGTACGCAAGACGGCGTCCCATACAAGCCCACGCACTCATGAGGTGCCACCGGCCCTGTGGCCTCCAACCATAGAAATATCGTTAGAGGGCCAACACCAGAAGGGACACACACAACATTAGAGAAACCTCCATCTTTGTCATGCATGACACCCAGAAACTCTAGTTGCCACCATTTCCCCATCCCCATCACCATCACCGCAACATTCACCACCAAGTTAGCCACACTTGTAGTCATGTATCGCACCCGACAACTATTGTAAGACTATTCTCAATAAAGTTTCCTCTTGATGTGTTCTTCAATAGTTTCTTCTTGTGATTTGATCACCATGTGTGAGTAATTCGGTAAGATCATGGGTTGAGGCATAGTCTTACAACCCTATGTATTTATTAGAGGGGTCGGTGGAAGCACTTTGAACTAAGATCTGGTATGTGTGAAATAAAATTGTTTTGTGCTTGTCTCTTGCCTCATTTCGCGATCTTTGTCCTTGCGGAGTGTTGAAAATATGCCCATAGAGGAAATAATAAATTGGTTATTATCATATTTTCTTGTTCATGATAAATGTTTATTGTTCGTGCTAGAATTGTATTGACCGAAAAGTTAAATAAAGAACACCGTGTCCCTAGTAGGCCTCTACTAAACTAGCTCGTTGACCAAAGATGGTTAAGGTTTCTGAACCATAGACATGAGTTGTCATTTGATAACGGGATCACATCATTAGGAGAATGATGTGATGGACAGACCCGACCGTAAGCTTAGCATCAGATCGTGTCACTTACTTATTTGCTACAACTTTTTCATGTCAAGTCACCATGAGATCATGTCACTCCTGGACACCAGAGGAATACCTTGTGTGCTATCAAAAGTCACTTCATAATTGGGTGATCATAAAGGTGCTCTACAGGTATGTCCTAAGGTGTCTGTTGAGTTGCATGGATCAAGACTGAGATTTGTCGCTCCGTGTGACGGAGAGATATCTCTAGGCCCTCTCGGTAATATAACATCACAAGAAGCTCCATGTGACTAATGAGTTTAGTCATTGGATCTTGTATTACAGAACGAGTAAATAGACTTGCCAGTAATGAGATTGAACTAGGTATGGAGATACCGATGATCGAATCTCGGCCAAGTAACATATCACCGTACAAAGGGAATTGCACACGGGATTTAACTGAATCCTTGACATCGTGGTTCAATGGATAAATATCTGCATTGAATATGTGAGAGTCAATATGGGCATCCAGGTCCTGCTATTGATTATTGACCGGGGAGGAGTCTCGGTCATGTATGCATGTTCTCGAACCCGTAGGGTCACACACTTAACGTTCGGTAATGCTAGGTTAGTATTGCAATATTCACATGGTGAAGTTTGAAAGTAGTTCAGAGTCCCTGATGGGATCCGGGACATCACGAGGAGCTCCGGAGGTAAAGAATATATATGGAAAGTCATATTCAGGGTTCCGAAAAATGTTCGAGTTTTTTCGATGTTGTACAGGGAAGGTTCTAGAAGGTTTCGAAGTGGGGCCCACCTACATGGGGGTCCACATGGATGTGGGTAGTGGGGAAAGGCCCCACAACCCCTGGTCTAGGCACACCAAGATTCCTCCTAAAAGATCATATCTCGAAGAGATAAGATCAAGATCCCTAAAAAAGGGGATAGCGATCGATGGGGAAGGAAAGGAGAGATTTCCTTCCTCTCCCCTGCCACGCCTAGGGGCTTGAAGGGTAAGACACCACCACCTTCCACGCCTATATAAAGGTGGGAAGGCATTGGGGGCAGCCACCTTCCATCCTTGCCCGTATCCCTCCCATTACACCTCCTCCACCTTGCGCAGACGCTTGGCGAAGCCCTACTGCAGTTCCGCTGCTGCCACAAACACCACGCCATCATGTTGGTTCAGATCTCATATATCTTCTCTCTCTCTTTCTTGGTGGATCAAGAAGGAGAGGACGTCACCGAGCCGCACATGTGCTAAACTCGGAGGCGTCGTCCGTTCGGCACTAGATCGGTTGTATTGTGATTGGGTCGTGAAGATTATGACTACATCAACCGCGTTTTATATGCTTCCGCTTTTGGTCTACAAGGGTATGTAGACACGTTCCCCTCTCATTGCTTTGCATCTCCTAGATTAGATCTTGGGTGTTCATAGGAAACTTTTTGATTTTCATGCTTCGTTCCCCATCCCATAGTACCTAGGATCACGCGGATCGAGCCATGGAGAGGCTGAGGGCAAAGAGATTGTGAAGTGCTATTTTCTGAAAGCCAATGACATAAAGGCTAGTATAGTGGCATGAATCCAATCTCTGGCGATACAAGAGGTGTAGTCATTAAACGTACAACGCTTTTGTCTAATTCAATCTTAGTTACCTAGGTAACTCCGCACGAGGAATACATCCTTTCGTTGGACTGGTGACTCTTGATGCAAGGCGTGTTCGGTCAACATGTAGTCTGGACACATCCCCCACTTAGAAACATTGCAAGCATATCTTGACGGTTGTCTTCCAGGGCACAAATAAATATCATAATGATCTTGTTCTCAAACATATGCTTTAAAGAATCAAGTCCTCATCCCCGTGCATGTTTTTATTTATAAGTGTTCACTACACAACTTGATTTTGTTCTAGTCCAAAAACTAGAATTAATACTCTTGCAAAGCTTGTTAGAACCCCTTGTCTTCAAGGTGCACTTCCTCTCATGGGTTCGATAACTCAGGGTCACCTATAGGGAAAAAGATGAGAATCCTTTGTGCTCCTTTACTGGATCACTAAAGGGACGCATCGGTATGTATGACATTTTCAAGGCCATAGATGATGATTTGTTTGATGACCCACAAGTATAGGGGGTCAATCGCACTCCTTTCGATAAGTAAGAGTGTCGAACCCAACGAGGAGCAGAAGGAAATGACAAGTGGTTTTCAGCCAGGTAATTTCTACAAGCACTGAAATTGTCAGTGACAGGTAGTTTGATAGCAAGATAATTTGTAACAGACAAGTAATGGTAAATAAAGTGCGGCAAGGTAGCCCAATCCTTTTTGTATCAAAGTACATGCCAAAATGGTCTCTTATAATAAGCAAAGCATTCTTGAGGGCACACGGGAATTTCATCTAGTCACTTTCATCATGTTGGTTTGATTCGCGTTCGCTACTTTGATAATTTGATATGTGGGTGGACTGGTGCTTGGGTGATGTTCTTACCTGAACAAGCCTCCCAGTTATGATTAACTCCCTCACAAGCATCCGCAACTACCAGAGAAGTATTAATATAAGATCTAACTATAGCATTAAACATATGGATCCAAATCAGTCCCTTACGAAGTAGCGCATAAACTAGGGTTTAAGCTCCTGTCACTCTAGCAACCAATCATCTAGTAACTACTACACAATGCATTCCCTTAGGCCCAAAGATGGTGAAGTGTCATGTAGTCAACGTTCACGTAACACCACTAAGGGAAACACAACATACATATCATCAAAATATCAAACACATATCAAATTCACATGATTACTTACAATGTGACTTCTCCCGTGACCTCAAGAACAAAGGTAAACTACTCAGAAATGATATTCATGCTCAAGATCAGAGGGGTATTAAATAGCATAATGGATCTGAACATATAATATTCCACCAAATAAACCATATAGTAATCAACTACAAGATGTAATCAACAGTACTTGTCACCCACAGGTACCAATCTGATGTTCCGGTATAAGGACTGAACACAAGAGATGAACTAGGGTTTGAGATAGATGGTGTTGTTGAAGATGTTGATGGAGATTGGCCTCCCAAAGATGAGAGGGTTGTTGGTGATGATGATGGCTTCGATTTCCCCCTCCGGGAGGGAATTTCCCCGGCGGAATCGCTCCGCCGGAGGGCAAAAGTGCTCCTGCCCAAGTTCCACCTCGAGACGGCGGCGCTCCATCCCGAAAGTCCTCTCCTTATTTTTCCAAGGTCAAAATACCTCATATACCAGAAGATGGTGAAAGTGCAACTATCCCTGGGTGGTTTTGATAATTCCTAACAACATATAGCTCATTGAGCTAATGCTATTTCAAGATAAATATTTCAGGAAAGCTCAATGTTTGGCATGGCATGGATGAGAAATATGGACCCCTCAAAATGCTAAGGACAAAAGGATTGGCTCAAGCTCAAAGCACAAGACTCTAAATTTCTCATTTTAGTGATCCAAGATCACATTGAGTCCATAGGAAAAGCCAATACTATCAAGAGGGGGTGAGGTGTTGCTTAATGAGTTTCTTGCTCAAAGTGCTTAGTGATATGCTCCAAAAACCCTCAACTACTTTCTCACATCCACATATGTCCCAAACCAAAAGTCAAACTCGGCCCCACCGAAACTTTCTATCCGGCGCCACCGAGTTCAGTTGACATAGCCATTGCCAGAAACCCTAGTCTTTTCGGTCTCACCGATAGGGATCTCGGTATCACCGAGATGGGATTGTAATCTCTCTGTTTCCCTTCATAACGTTTCAGTCAAACTGAGATGAGCGATCGGTACCACCGAGATTGCAATGCAAACTCTCTGTTTCCCTTTCGTAACGTTTCGGTCCAACTGAGATGAGAGAATCGGTCCCACCGAGTTTGCCTGACCAACTCTCTGTTTGTCTGTTACCAAAATCGGTCTCACCGAGTTTGTGTAATCGGTCTCACCGAGATTACGTTATGCCCTAACCCTAACGATATCCGTCCCACCGAGTTGACATGTCGGTCCCACCGAAATGTCTAACATTCACATTATGAACTAAATCGGTTTGACCGAGTTTCACGATTCGGTCCCACTGAGTTTGGTGAATTGTGTGTAATGGTTAGATTTTGTGTGGAGGCTATATATACCCCTCCACCTACACTTCATTCGTTGAGAGAGCCATCAGAACATGCCTACACTTCCAACGTACATTTTTTGAGAGAGAACCACCTGCACTTGTGTTGAGGTCAAGATATTCCATTCCTACCACATAAATCTTGATCTCTAGCCTTCCCCAAGTTGCTTTCCATTCAAATCTTCTTTCCACCGAATCCAAATCCCGTGGGAGAGAGTTGAGTGTTGGGGAGACTATCATTTGAAGCACAAGAGCAAGGAGTTAATCATCAACACACCATTTGTTACTTCTTGGAGAGTGGTGTCTCCTAGATTGTCTAGGTGTCACTTGGGAGCCTCCGTCAAGATTGTGGAGTTGAACCAAGGAGTTTGTAAGGGCAAGGAGATCGCCTACTTCGTGAAGATCTACCCGAGTGAGGCAAGTCCTTCGTGGGCGACGACCATGGTGGGATAGACAAGGTTGCTTCTTCGTGGACCCTTCGTGGGTGGAGCCCACCGTGGACTCGCGCAACCGATACCCTTCGTGGGTTGAAGTCTCCATCAACATGGATGTACGATAGCACCACCTATCGGAACCACGGATAAAAAATCTCCGTGTCAACATTGCGTTTGCTTCCTCAAACTCCTCTCTTTACCTTCATATGCAATTGTTTTACATTCCACTGCTATACTCTTAGAATTGCATGTGTAGGTTGATTGCTTGACTTGTGCTAAGCTGCTAAAATCTGCCAAGAACTAAATTGGGAAAAGGCTAGATTTTTATTTGGTCAAGTAGTCTAATCATCCCCCTCTAGACATACTTTCAATCCTACAAGTGATATCAGAGCTTTGGTCTCCATTTGCTTTCATTTCCATAGCTTTTGGTGGTCATAGCCTTAGTTTCACAACCTAGGAGAGTATGGTGAAGGAAATATTGAAGGAAATATGCCCTAGAGGCAATAATAAAGCTATTATTTATTTCCTCATACCATGATAAATGTTTATTATTCATGCTAGAATTGTATTAACCGGAAACATGATACATGTGTGAATACATAGACAAACATAGTGTCACTAGTATGCCTCTACTTGACTAGCTCATTAATCAAAGATGGTTATGTTTCCGAATCATAGACATGTGTTGTCATTTGATTAATGGGATCACATCATTAGGAGAATGTTGTGATTGATTTGACCCATTCCGTTAGCTTAGCACTTGATCGTTTAGTATGTTGCTATTGCTTTCTTCATGACTTATACAAAGTTCCTACAACTATGAGATTGTGCAACTCCCGTTTACCGGAGGAACACTTTGTGTGCTACCAAACGTCACAACGTAATTGGGTGATTATAAAGGTGCTCTACAGGTGTCTCCAAAGGTACATGTTGAGTTGGCATAATTCGAGATTAGGTTTTGTCACTCCGATTGTCGGAGAGGTATCTCTGGGCCATCTCGGTAATACTCATCACTTAAGCCTTGCAAGCATTGTAACTAATGAGTTAGTTATGAAATGATGTATTACGGAACGAGTAAAGAGACTTGCCGGTAACGAGATTGAACTAGGTATTGGATACCGACGATCGAATCTCGGGTAAGTAACATACCGATGACAAAGGGAACGACGTATGTTGTTATGCGGTTTGACCGATAAAGATCTTCGTAGAATATGTAGGAACCAATATGAACATCCAGGTTCCACTATTGGTTATTGACCGAGAATAGTTCTAGGTCATGTCTACATAGTTCTCGAACCCGTAGGGTCCGCACGCTTAATGTTATGATGACAGTTTTATTATGAGTTTATAAGTTTTGATGTACCGAAGTTTGTTCGGAGTCCCGGATGTGATCACTGACATGACAAGGAGTCTCGAAATGGTCGAGACATAAAGATTGATATATTGGACGACTATATTCGGACACCGGAAATGTTCCGGGTAATTTCGGAGAAAACCGGAGTGCCGGAGGGTTACCGGAACCCCCCCGGGAGAGTTAATGGGCCACATGGGCCTTGGTGGGAAGAGAGAGGGGCGGCCAGGGTGGGCCGTGCGCCCCCTCTCCCTCTGGTCCGAATTGGACTAGGAGGGGGGGCGGCGCCCCCCTCTTTCCTTCCCCCTCTCCCCCTTCCTTTCCCCCTCCTAGTAGGAGTAGGAAAGGGGGAGTCCTACTCCTACTAGGAGGAGGACTCCTCCTCCTTGGCGCGCCCCAAGGGGCCGGCCGGCCTCCCCCTTGCTCCTTTATATACGGGGGCAGGGGGGCACCCTAGGACACACAAGTTGATCTACGGATCGTTCCTTAGCCGTGTGCGGTGCCCCCCTCCACCATATTCCACCTCGGTCATATCGTCGCGGAGTTTAGGCGAAGCCCTGCGCCGGTAGAACATCATCATCGTCACCACGCCGTCGTGCTGACGGAACTCATCCCCGACGCTTTGCTGGATTGGAGCCCGGGGAACGTCATCGAGCTGAACGTGTGCTGAACACGGAGGTGCCGTATGTTCGGTGCTTGGATCGGTCGAGTCGTGAAGACGTACGACTACATCAACCGCGTTGTGATAACGCTTCCGCTTACGGTCTACGAGGGTACGTGGACAATACTCTCCTCTCTCGTTGCTATGCCATCACCATGATCTTGCATGTGCGTAGGAATTTTTTTGAAATTACTACGTTACCCAACAGTGGCATCCGAGCCTAGGTTTTATGCGTTGATGTTATATGCACGAGTAGAACACAAATGAGTTGTGGGCGATACAAGTCATACTGCTTACCAGCATGTCATACTTTGGTTCGGCGGTATTGTTGGATGAAGCGGCCCGGGTCGACATTACGCGTACGCTTACGCGAGACTGGTTCTACCGACGTGCTTTGCACACAGGTGGCTGGCGGGTGTCAGTTTCTCCAACTTTAGTTGAACCGAGTGTGGCTACGCCCGGTCCTTGCGAAGGTTAAAACACACTAACTTGACGAACTATCGTTGTGGTTTTGATGCGTAGGTAAGAACGGTTCTTGCTAAGCCCGTAGCAGCCACGTAAAACTTGCAACAACAAAGTAGAGGACGTCTAACTTGTTTTTGCAGGGCATGTTGTGATGTGATATGGTCAAGACGTGATGCTATATTTATTGTATGAGATGATCATGTTTTGTAACCGAAGTTATCGGCAACTGGCAGGAGCCATATGGTTGTCGCTTTATTGTATGAAATGCAAACGCCCTGTAATTGCTTTACTTTATCACTAAGCGGTAGCGATAGTCGTAGAAGCAATAGATGGCGTAAACGACAACGATGCTACGATGGAGATCAAGGTGTCGCGCCGGTGACGATGGTGATCACGACGGTGCTTCGGAGATGGAGATCACAAGCACAAGATGATGATGGCCATATCATATCACTTATATTGATTGCATGTGATGTTTATCCTTTATGCATCTTATCTTGCTTTGATTGACGGTAGCATTTTAAGATGATCTCTCACTAAAATTATCAAGAAGTGTTCTCCCTGAATATGCACCGTTGCCAAAGTTCGTCGTGCCCAGACACCACGTGATGATCGGGTGTGATAAGCTCTACGTCCATCTACAACGGGTGCAAGCCAGTTTTGCACACGCAGAATATTCAGGTTATACTTGACGAGCCTAGCATATGCAGATATGGCCTCGGAACACAGAGACCGAAAGGTCGAGCGTGAATCATATAGTAGATATGATCAACATAGTGATGTTCACCATTGAAAACTACTTCATCTCACGTGATGATCGGTTATGGTTTAGTTGATTTGGATCACGTAATCACTTAGATGACTAGAGAGATATCTATCTAAGTGGGAGTTCTTAAGTAATATGATTAATTGAACTTAAATTTATCATGAACTTAGTACCTGATAGTATTTTGCTTGTCTATGTTTGTTGTAGATAGATGGCTCGTGCTGTTGTTCCGTTGAATTTTAATGCGTTCCTTGAGAAAGCAAAGTTGAAAGATGATGGTAGCAATTACACGGACTGGGTCCGTAACTTGAGGATTATCCTCATTGCTGCATAGAAGAATTACGTCCTGGAAGCACCGCTGGGTGCCAGGCCTGCTGCAGGAGCAACACCAGATGTTGTGAACGTCTGGCAGAGCAAAGCTGATGACTACTCTATAGTTCAGTGTGCCATGCTTTACGGCTTAGAACCGGGTCTTCAACGACGTTTTGAACGTCACAGAGCATATGAGATGTTCCAGGAGTTGAAGTTAATATTTCAAGCAAATGCCCGGATTGAGAGATATGAAGTCTCCAATAAGTTCTACAGCTGCAAGATGGAGGAGAATAGTTCTGTTAGTGAGCATATACTCAAAATGTCTGGGTATAATAATCACTTGATTCAACTGGGAGTTAATCTTCCGGATGATAGCGTCATTGACAGAATTCTCCAATCACTACCACCAAGCTACAAGAGCTTCGTGATGAACTATAATATGCAAGGGATGAACAAGACAATTCCCGAGCTCTTCGCAATGCTAAAGGCTGCGGAGGTAGAAATCAAGAAGGAGCATCAAGTGTTGATGGTCAACAAGACCACTAGTTTCAAGAAAAAGGGCAAAGGGAAGAAGAAGGGGAACTTCAAGAAGAACAGCAAGCAAGTTGCTGCTCAAGAGAAGAAACCCAAGTCTGGACCTAAGCCTGAAACTGAGTGCTTCTACTGCAAGCAAACTGGTCACTGGAAGCGGAACTGCCCCAAGTATTTGGCGGATAAGAAGGATGGCAAAGTGAACAAAGGTATATGTGATATACATGTTATTGATGTGTACCTAACTAGAGCTCGTAGTAGCACCTGGGTATTTGATACTGGTTCTGTTGCTAATATTTGCAACTCGAAACAGGGACTACGGAATAAGCGAGCACTGGCCAAGGACGAGGTGACGATGCGCGTGGGAAACGGTTCCAAAGTCGATGTGATCGCGGTCGGCACGCTACCTCTACATCTACCTTCGGGATTAGTCTTAGACCTAAATAATTGTTATTTGGTGCCAGCGTTGAGCATGAACATTATATCTGGATCTTGTTTGATGCGAGACGGTTATTCATTTAAATCAGAGAATAATGGTTGTTCTATTTATATGAGTAATATCTTTTATGGTCATGCACCCTTGAAGAGTGGTCTATTTTTATTAAATCTCGATAGTAGTGATACACATATTCATAATGTCCAAACCAAAAGATGCAGAGTTGATAATGATAGTGCAACTTATTTGTGGCACTGCCGTTTAGGTCATATCGGTGTAAAGCGCATGAAGAAACTCCATACTGATGGACTTTTGGAATCACTTGATTATGAATCACTTGGTACTTGCGAACCGTGCCTCATGGGCAAGATGACTAAAACACCGTTCTCCGGTACTATGGAGAGAGCAACAAATTTGTTGGAAATCATACATACAGATGTATGTGGACCGATGAATATTGAAGCTCGTGGCGGATATCGTTATTTTCTCACCTTCACAGATGATTTGAGCAGATATGGGTATATCTACTTAATGAAACACAAGTCTGAAACATTTGAAAAGTTCAAAGAATTTCAGAGTGAAGTGGAAAATCATCGTAACAAGAAAATTAAGTTTCTACGATCTGATCGTGGAGGAGAATATTTGAGTTACGAGTTTGGTTTACATTTGAAACAATGCGGAATAGTTTCGCAACTCACGCCACCCGGAACACCACAACGTAATGGTGTGTCCGAACGTCGTAATCGTACTTTACTAGATATGGTGCGATCTATGATGTCTCTTACTGATTTACCGCTATCGTTTTGGGGTTATGCTTTAGAGACGGCTGCATTCACATTGAATAGGGCACCATCAAAATCCGTTGAGACGACGCCTTATGAACTATGGTTTGGCAAGAAACCAAAGTTGTCGTTTCTTAAAGTTTGGGGCTGCGATGCTTATGTGAAGAAACTTCAACCAGATAAGCTCGAACCCAAATCGGAGAAATGTGTCTTCATAGGATACCCAAAAGAGACTGTTGGGTACACCTTCTATCACAGATCCGAAGGCAAGACATTCGTTGCTAAGAATGGATCCTTTCTAGAAAAAGAGTTTCTCTCGAAAGAAGTGAGTGGGAGGAAAGTAGAACTTGATGAGATAACTATGTCTGCTCCCTCATTGGAAAGTAGTTCATCACAGAAATCAGTTCCTGTGACATCTACACCAATTAGTGAGGAAGATAATGATATTGATCATGAAACTTCAGATCAAGTTTCTACTGAACCTCGTAGGTCTACCAGAATAAAATCTGCACCAGAGTGGTACGGTAATCCTATTCTGGAAGTCATGTTACTTGACCATGATGAACCTACGAACTATGAGGAAGCGATGATGAGCCCAGATTCCGCAAAATGGCTAGAAGCCATGAAATCTGAGATGGGATCCATGTATGAAAACAAAGTATGGACTTTGGTTGACTTGCCCGATGATCGGCAAGCCATTGAGAATAAATGGATCTTTAAGAAGAAGACTGACGCTGACGGTAATGTAACTGTCTATAAAGCTCGACTTGTTGCGAAAGGTTTTCGACAAGTTCAAGGGGTTGACTACGATGAGACTTTCTCACCCGTAGCGATGCTTAAGTCTGTCCGAATCATGTTAGCGATTGCCGCATTTTATGATTATGAAATTTGGCAGATGGATGTCAAAACCGCATTTCTGAATGGATTTCTGGAAGAAGAGTTGTATATGATGCAACCGGAAGGTTTTGTCGATCCTAAGGGAGCTAACAAAGTGTGCAAGCTCCAGCGATCAATCTATGGTCTGGTGCAAGCCTCTCGGAGTTGGAATAAACGCTTTGATAGTGTGATCAAGGCATATGGTTTTATACAGACTTTTGGAGAAGCCTGTATTTACAAGAAAGTGAGTGGGAGCTCTGTAGCATTTCTAATATTATATGTGGATGACATATTGTTGATTGGGAATGATATAGAATTTCTGAATGGCATAAAAGGATACTTGAATAAAAGTTTTTCAATGAAAGACCTCGGTGAAGCTGCTTACATATTGGGCATTAAGATCTATAGAGATAGATCAAGACGCTTGATTGGACTTTCACAATGCATGTACCTTGATAAAGTGTTGAAAAAGTTCAATATGGATCAGGCGAAGAAAGGGTTCTTGCCTGTAATACAAGGTATAAAGTTGAGTCAGACTCAATGCCCGACCACTGCAGAAGATAGAGAGAAAATGAAAGGAATTCCCTATGCTTCAGCCATAGGCTCTATCATGTATGCAATGCTGTGTACCAGACCTGATGTGTGCCTTGCTATTAGTTTGGCAGGGAGGTACCAAAGTAATCCAGGAGTGGGTCACTGGACGGTAGTCAGGAACATCCTGAAATACCTGAAAAGGACTAAGGATATGTTTCTCGTATATGGAGGTGACAAAGAGCTAGTCGTAAATAGTTACGTCGATGCAAGCTTTGACACTGATCCGGACGATTCTAAATCACAAACCGGATACGTATTTTTGTTAAACGGTGGAGCTGTAAGCTGGTGCAGTTCTAAACAAAGCGTCGTGGCGGGATCTACATGTGAACCGGAGTACATAGCTGCTTCGGAAGCAGCAAATGAAGGAGTCTGGATGAAGGAGTTCATTTCCGATCTAGGTGTTATACCTAGTGCATCGGGACCAATGAAGATCTTCTGTGACAATACTGGTGCAATTGCCTTGGCAAAGGAATCCAGATTTCACAAGAGGACCAAGCACATCAAGAGACGCTTCAATTCCATTCGGGACCAAGTCCAAGTGGGAGACATAGAGATTTGCAAAATACATACGGATCTGAATATTGTAGACCCGTTGACTAAGCCTCTCTCACGAGCAAAACATGATCAGCACCAAGACTCCATGGGTGTTAGAATCATTACTATGTAATCTAGATTATTGACTCTAGTGCAAGTGGGAGACTGAAGGAAATATGCCCTAGAGGCAATAATAAAGTTATTATTTATTTCCTCATATCATGATAAATGTTTATTATTCATGCTAGAATTGTATTAACCGGAAACATGATACATGTGTGAATACATAGACAAACATAGTGTCACTAGTATGCCTCTACTTGACTAGCTCATTAATCAAAGATGGTTATGTTTCCTAATCATAGACATGTGTTGTCATTTGATTAATGGGATCACATCATTAGGAGAATGTTGTGATTGACTTGACCCATTCCGTTAGCTTAGCACTTGATCGTTTAGTATGTTGCTATTGCTTTCTTCATGACTTATACAAAGTTCCTACAACTATGAGATTGTGCAACTCCCGTTTACCGGAGGAACACTTTGTGTGCTACCAAACGTCACAACGTAATTGGGTGGTTATAAAGGTGCTCTACAGGTGTCTCCAAAGGTACATGTTGAGTTGGCATAATTCGAGATTAGGTTTTGTCACTCCGATTGTCGGAGAGGTATCTCTGGGCCATCTCGGTAATACTCATCACTTAAGCCTTGCAAGCATTGTAACTAATGAGTTAGTTATGAAATGATGTATTACGGAACGAGTAAAGAGACTTGCCGGTAACGAGATTGAACTAGGTATTGGATACCGACGATCGAATCTCGGGCAAGTAACATACCGATGACAAAGGGAACGACGTATGTTGTTATGCGGTTTGACCGATAAAGATCTTCGTAGAATATGTAGGAACCAATATGAACATCCAGGTTCCACTATTGGTTATTGACCGAGAATAGTTCTAGGTCATGTCTACATAGTTCTCGAACCCGTAGGGTCCGCACGCTTAATGTTACGATGACAGTTTTATTATGAGTTTATAAGTTTTGATGTACCGAAGTTTGTTCGGAGTCCCGGATGTGATCACGGACATGACGAGGAGTCTCGAAATGGTCGAGACATAAAGATTGATATATTGGACGACTATATTCGGACACCGGAAGTGTTCCGGGTGATTTCGGAGAAAACCGGAGTGCCGGAGGGTTACCGGAACCCCCCCCCGGGAGAGTTAATGGGCCACATGGGCCTTGGTGGGAAGAGAGAGGGGCAGCCAAGGTGGGCCGCGCGCCCCCTCTCCCTCTGGTCCGAATTGGACTAGGAGGGGGGCGGCGCCCCCCTCTTTCCTTCCCCCTCTCCCCCTTCCTTCCCTCTCCTAGTAGGAGTAGGAAAGGGGGAGTCCTACTCCTACTAGGAGGAGGACTCCTCCTCCTTGGCGCGCCCCAAGGGGCCGGCCGGCCTCCCCCTTGCTCCTTTATATACGGGGGCAGGGGGGCACCCTAGAACACACAAGTTGATCTACGGATCGTTCCTTAGCCGTGTGTGGTGCCCCCCTCCACCATATTCCACCTCGGTCATATCGTCGCGGAGTTTAGGCGAAGCCCTGCGCCGGTAGAACATCATCATCGTCACCACGCCATCGTGCTGACGAAACTCATCCCCGACGCTTTGCTGGATTGGAGCCCGGGGAACGTCATCGAGTTGAACGTGTGCTGAACACGAAGGTGCCGTATGTTCGGTGCTTGGATCGGTCGAGTCGTGAAGACGTACGACTACATCAACGGCGTTGTGATAATGCTTCCGCTTACGGTCTACGAGGGTACGTGGACAATACTCTGCTCTCTCGTTGCTATGCCATCACCATGATCTTGCATGTGCGTAGCATTTTTTTTGAAATTACTACGTTACCCAACAAATATGCCCTAGAGGCAATAATAAAGTTATTATTTATTTCCTTATTTCATGATAAATGTTTATTATTCATGCTAGAATTGTATTAACCGGAAACATAATACATGTGTGAATACATATAGACAAACATAATGTCACTAGTATGCCTCTACTTGACTAGCTCGTTGATCAAAGATGGTTGTGTTTCTTAGCCATAGACATGAGTTGTCATTTGATTAACGGGATCACATCATTAGGAGAATTATGTGATTGACTTGACCCATTTCGTTAGCTTAGCACTTGATCGTTTAGTATGTTGCTATTGATGTCTTCATGACGTATACATGTACCTATGACTATGAGATT
Source organism: Triticum aestivum (assembly GCF_018294505.1). NCBI lineage: Eukaryota > Viridiplantae > Streptophyta > Magnoliopsida > Poales > Poaceae > Triticum > Triticum aestivum. Next base: position 457,359,768 of record NC_057798.1, on the reverse strand, counting down.
ATGTAACTCCTGCTTACCGGAGGAACACTTTGTGTGCAACCAAACGTCACAAGTAACTGGGTGATTATAAAGGTGCTCTACAGGTGTCTCCAAAGGTACTTGTTGAGTTGACGTATTTTGAGATTAGGATTTTTCACTTTGATTGTCGGAGAGGTATCTCTGGGCCCTCTCGGTAATGCACATCCCTATAAGCCTTGAAAGCAATGTGACTAATGAGTTAGTTGCGGGATGGTGCATTACGGAACGAGTAAAGAGACTTGCCGGTAACGAGATTGAACTAGGTATTGGGATACCGACGAATATATGTGGGTCGGGTGGGCCAGCGTGGGCCCGATCTCACATGGCTCACGCGCCCGGTTGCGTTCGGGCCACCCCATGTCCATCCTAGTAGGCTGGATATGAGAGGTACCGATTAGGGGAGCCCCTAGTTGGCGCCTTTAGCGCCGGTTAGGCAACTTGGCGCCTGCACATTTTTTGATTGGGCTGGTTTTGAATCTGGCCCATTACATGCCGACGAAAGGAAAACGTAAAAAAAAACAGTGGGAGAACTGGGGTTCGGGCCCTCTCGGCAATGCACATCCCTATAAGCCTTGAAAGCAATGTGACTAATGAGTTAGTTGCGGGATGATGCATTACGGGACGAGTAAAGAGACTTGCCGGTAACGAGATTGAACTAGGTATTGGGATACCGATGAATATATGTGGGTCGGGTGGGCCAGCGTGGGCCCGATCTCACATGGCTCACGCGCCCGGTTGCGTTCGGGCCACCCCATGTCCATCCTAGTAGGCTGGATATGAGAGGTACCGATTAGGGGAGCCCCTAGTTGGCGCCTTTAGCGCCGGTTAGGCAACTTGGCGCCTGCACATTTTTTGATTGGGCTGGTTTTGAATCTGGCCCATTACATGCTGACGAAAGGAAAACGTAAAAAAAAACAGTGGGAGAACTGGGGTTCGAACTCACACCTCAAGTCCACAAACTAACGCAGCAACCACTGGACCAAGTTCGTCTTTGTGTCCATTAACAGAAAACAGTTCTAGCTATTGCTTTTAATAAAACGTAACTTAAATTTAAAAATCACTTGGAAAAGTTCATCAGTTTTGAAAAAAGTTCATCAATTTTTAAGAAAAGTTCACAAAAAACTGAAAAATGCTCATCGATTTTAGGAAAAGTTCACAATAATTTTAAAAAAGTTCATCCATTTTGAAAAAAGTTCATCTAATTTGACAAAAGTTCATCAAACTTTGAAAAAAAAGTTGATCAATTCGAAAACATAGTTCATTGAATCTGAAAAGGTTCATCAATGTTTTGAAAAAAGTTCATTAAATTTGAAAAAAAGTTCATTGAATTTGCAAAATAGTTCATCCATTTTTTTAAAGTTCACAAATTTGAAAAAAAATCATCGGTTTTGAAAAATTGTTCATGAATTTGAACGAAAGTTCATGGATCTTGGGAAAAAGGTTCATTGGTTTTGAAGAAAAACCAGGGGGAAATGAAAAAGTGAATGTAAACATCGAGAAAAACCACGATTGCAGAAAGAAATAAAAACTGCAAAATGAATGTTTTACACAACCGGCTGGATGGCCGAATGGCTAGTGCGGTTCACTTCGAACACGAGGTCGCGGGTTTGAAAGCCGATCACAACACTTTTTTTGCGGGTTTACAGAATAAATATGGGCCGACCCAGCTCGGGGAGCTGCAAGCGCCCGTTTGCAAAATACATAGTAACGAACGCCTACAGCGCCAAATAGGATTTACCACCGATTAGCCTGGGCATTTGAGGCCGGTTTGAGGTGTTTGCCTGAGTCGCTTCTTTTTTGACCGGTCAGTGACTGAGCCATCCACCAGAGAGTTCGAGGGGGGTTTGAGGTGTCGGACTGTAGATGCTCGGATCATGTGCGGGTTTGGATGTGGGCACATATGGCTTCCTCCTCCACGACAGTGCGCACCGCCGCCATGTCGGCCATGAGGCAAGTCTCGGCCACCCTCATACTCTCCTTCCCATGAGGGACACGACGGTCCTTGTAGAACCCATACTCTGGTGGACCGGAGATGGGGAGGCTATTGTACCGCGATGATCTAGCCCGACGGATCTGAGTGTCCATTGCGCCGATGCAATGGATCCGCATCAGACAGATCACCCCGTCAGTCGGGTGTAGTCCTCTCGGGAGTGGTAGAGGGCAACGAGGACGCCCATAGCCTCCTCCAACCCGCAAGAGATGACACCCTAGTCGACGGATCTGGACTAGTCGGAGTCAGATCTGCTGCCCACCATGTCGGAGAAGGCCAGATGAAAGACCGTGGATGTCGCCTAGAGGGGGGGGGGGTTAATAGGCGCTTTAAAATAATTGCAGTTTAGGCTTGAACAAATGCAGAATAAAACCAACATTTAATTTGTCAAGCACAAAATCTAAAACAACTAGGCTCACCTATGTGCACGAACAACTTATGCTAAGCAAGATAAACAACTAAGTGATAGCAAGATATATGACATGAAACAATATGGCTATCACAAGGTAAAGTATATAGGTAAAGGGCTCGGATAAGAGATAACCAAGGCACACGAAGACGACGATGTATCCCGAAGTTCACACCCTTGCGGATACTAATCTCCGTTTGGAGCGGTATGGAGGCACAATGCTCCCCAAGAAGCCACTTGGGCCACCGTAATCTCCTCACGCCCTCGCACAATGCAAGATGTCGTGAATCCACTAAGGTACCCTTGAGGGCATCACCAAACCCGTACCATTGGCAACCCTTCGGGGCGGTCACCAAACCCGTACACTTTGGCAACCTTTGGGGGCGGTCACCGAAACCCATACAAATTGCTCGAAGCAATATCCACAACTTAATTGGAGACCCCGACGCTTGTCTTGAGCTTTACACCACCATGTTTGAGCTCCGAGACACCACCAACCGCCTAGGGCGCCCGAGCACCCAACAGGAACAAGATCTAGGGTTGCAAGCACCCAAGAGTTAAAAACTTCTCAAACTTCACTTCCACATATCACCGTGGAGAACTCAAACCTATGCTTCAAATGCAATGGCAAGGACACACAGAGTGCCCAAACCCCTCTCTCCCAAATCCCACAACAACAACTAATGTTATGGAGGAAAATGAGAGAAGAATGAAGAAGAGAACACGAAGAACTCCAAGATCTAGATCCAAAGGGTTCCCCTCACATAGTGGAGAAAGTGATGGGTGAAAACATAGATCTAGATCTCCTCTCTCTTTTCCCTCAAGAACTAGCAAGAATCATTGGAGAGATTGAGAGATAGCAAGCTCAAAGAAGGTCAACAATGGGGGAAGAACACAAGCTCAGAAAAGACCAGGTTCAATGGGGAAGAAGACCCACTTTTATAGGTACCCCCAAATCCAACCGTTATGTGCACATGCCATGCACAAGTGGTACTACCGCTAAAGGCCAAGTAGTACAGAGAAACGACGATACTAAGTGGCGACAGGGCGGTAGTACCGCACAGAGCGGTGCTACCGCGCCCTACTACCACCCTAGTACCACGAGAGCAGAAAAGGCTACATCATCCCAAGAATAACCGGTAGTGGCAACGACAGGAGGAAAACGGTAGTATCGTGCGGGCAATACTACTGCCCCCTATTACCGTGCAACTGCCGCCCATTTACGGAAGCACGAAAACAAGCAGAAGAGAGTGCAGTAGCTCATAGAGGAAGTATTGTATGAGTGTTACTACTGTGGATCGGAAAACTCTATGAATGAAGAACCGGTAAAAACTCCAACATCAAAAACATCATAGAAGATGCATATATGAACTCTATTTTTTATGAACTCGAGCTTGTCATGAAGATGACCATAAGCTCTAAAACTCACAAAGAGAAACATCAAACAAGAACCAAGAAAGATGATGCAAGGATGCGATGATTTGAGCTCTCTACAAACGATATGATCAAGCTACTCACTCGAGAGCCCTCCTTTGATAGTACGATAATCGATCCTACAATCCGGTCTCCCAACTACCACCATGAGACTGGTAAAATAGAAAACCTATCAAGGGCAAACTTTGCCTTGCACAAAGTCCACTTGAGCTAGATGATGACGATCTTGACTTCCTCAAGTTTTGGACCACCTTTCTTGATTGCATTGGCTCGATGAAGACTATTTGATTGCTCCCCCATACCCCACTATGAGTGAGCCACTCTTCGGCACAACTTAACCAGTCCACTGTCACCACAATGGACGGCAAGCTTTAAGCATGATCTCATCGTGATGCTCCACTTGAACTTGCACACCGCAATCTTGATGACGATCACCACTTGTTGTCATCCTTCATGGGTCGTATGATATCTTCCTTTTGATGCAAACCCATGGAAACTTACCTAAACCCACATAGAACTCTCACGTATACCATGGGTTAGTACACAAAGTATACTGAACAATGCTTACCATACCATGAGATCACTTGATCCCACTCGGTACATCTTCTACGCTTTGTGTGTTGACCAACTTGATTCACACTTTGACTTAGTCTTGATCAACCTTGTATCATGTTTTCTACATGCCCAATCTTTGGATAATTCCTTGAATAGCACATTGGTCATCACATAAACTCCTTGAAACCAACATATGGATTTCAAGAAATATGGACAAATCCTTCAAATATAACTCAAGACAACTATTAGTCCATAGAGATTGTCATCAATTACCAAAACCAAACATGGGGGCACCACATGTTCTTTCACCGGAGATCCCAGGCGGGAGCTTGGGGGCAGAGTGGATCGGAGAGCATTGGAGTGGAGTGGTTAGGGTTTGGTCCGGAAAGCGGATGATAACGACCATATGTGGGTAGGGTAGATTGGCGTAGGCCCGATCACACGTGACGCACGCGCTCGGTTGCGCCCGAGCCATTCTATATCCGCACTAGATTTAGGCTGGATATGAGAGGTGCCGGTCAGGCCGAAAGTCTAAAGCCGGTTTGAGGCGCCCGTCTGGGTCGTTTATTTTTGACCGGTCAGTGACCGGGCCGTCCGTCTGGGCGTTCGAGAGGGTTTAAGGTGCCCGGCCTTAGATGCTCTTATAGTTTATTAATAGCTCCTAATTACCACATGACGTATGTGGTAAGCAACCTTCAAAGCAAACAAAAATAGAGCTCCCAATTTAATGATTCTTTTTAAATATGGAATAATGTTTACACGGACGGCACAAAGGCAGAAACTAAAACCAAGCGCCGCGGGGCTCCAGTCCCGCGCTACATTTACATCCAGACCCTCGAAGAAATAAAATAACCCCGTCGCGGAACAGCTCTCTCCGTCGGCTTCCCTCCACATAACCTATCCGAAGTCGCAACTCGCAAACGCTACCAATTTCCCTCCTTTCCCTCGTTTTCTTCTCTCCTCGCGCTTTTCCCCCTTAACCCCTCGCACCGTTCCGCTCCCCGCCGCCGACCTCGCCGGAACCCTACCCAAGGAGCCCGCATCGGGGCGATCGCCGGAGATCCGACCAGGACCAGGCTCTCCACGCGCCGGGCCGGTGATCGCTGGACTCGGTGGTGCTGCGGCCCTCCTGTCGGAGACCATGTCGGGAGGTGGCCGGCCGCAGGCCGCGCAGCAGATCGTGCAATCGGTGCAGAAGTGCGTTCCGTTGGCCCCGGAGCGTCCGCCCTTCGCCGTCCCCGCCGAATACCACCGGTTCCCCTTGCCGCCGTCCTCCTCCGCCCCGGCAGCAGCATCCCGGGGCAGCGCTGGCGGCGATGTCGAGGAGGGGATCGTCATCAGAACGCCCGTGAGTTGCCTCTTTGAGCCTACCCATGAACTTTACTGTACCATGTGCTTGTTTCTTGGAGGGATCTTCGTACGGATTTGGTGAGGTTTTGTGCAGTTCGAGCTGTCATTTAGCGGAACATCGAACATGTTATACAGTTTATTGGCATGTTGATTTCGGTAGAATCGTCGGCATCTTATTACCATTCGCTGAATAATTTGGGGAACCATTGATGTTAAGCTTCCATCGCATTGGATAGTCTATCGATTTATCTGGTATCGATTGCAAAGTGGAGTAATCTTTTTCTAGAATACAAAGTGGAGTAATCTGTGTATGTAGTTCGACGGTCCGCGAGGAGATTTGGGGTTTGGGGGTGATAGGTAATGTTTGGATGGCAAATGCTACATACATGTTGTTTTCCTTGATCCTTCCCAGCTGCTTGAGAGTTGCTTCTTGTCGGCTTGGGAGGTACCGGAGTAGCATTTTTTTAGGAATACTAATAAAATAGCATTTGATACTTTGTAGAATCGGTTTAGATGTAAATTCGCTGTCGCCTCACTTTGTTGCAACTATGATTGGCAATTCTCAGTTCTGCTTCTGTCATGTTTCTTTTTCTGTGAATAGTCATGTTATTGCTAATTTAGTTATTATTACTGCAGTTCTCATGCCTGAGGTGTATGTATCTGCAAAACTGAAATTGCTGCTCATGTAGTAATTTGCATTGCACTTTGTTAGAGATATCTGTTTTCTTTGGATCACTGTGCTTGTTCCAGGTTAACGAGACAATGTTGCAGAAAAAACATGTTTGCGTATTTTTATGATGGTTACTTCCCCATAGTATAAAAAGATTTCATGATCTTTGTTATCTTGGACAGTGTACACGACTTTTCACATTGAAGCTCCACAGATATAGCTGTGTTATTTTAGAGAGATTCTGAGTTTTTTGGTGAAGGAAATTGTCATTTGGGATTATTGGTAGCCATGATAGGATCACTGTTTGTGTAGTCATAGGTTAAATGCAGCTATAGCCTATACCTGACACTGGTGCTATCCGCACTAGGTTTTCTTTTATCTTTGTATTGTGATCGTGCGGATTGCTGTCCATTTTCATTGTTCATGTCTTGATTATACAGCATATAAACAAAATATTATCTGCCTACTAGACCCAGGAGGCATGTTGACTTACTCATGATACACTTACTGCATACATGAGAAATTGAGATCTGTTATTTGCATATGCCACTTAAGGCAATTTCTGATGTAAGATCACTGAATGATGCATTTTCTCCTTTTGCAGCTAAAAAGAAAAGCTCCATGTGGAGAAAGTGATGCCATTGAGTCAACTGAATGGATGATAACCAGCCCTGGGTTTACTGAAGGAGTTAGCAGTCCACATATGACCCCTATCTCTGGAAAAGCTGCTAGGACATACAAATCAAAGGCTAAAGGCAGCAAAGATGGACTGCAGACCCCTATATCAAATGCTGGCACGTAGAAACCTCTTGTTCTCTACTATTGATTACATCAACATAGTTTTTTTTTCACAACTTATACTTTTATATCTGAATGTGTTTTTTCGCACTAATATTTGAATGCATGCACCTTTGTGTTTTGCAGGTTCACCTGGTACTCCACTCACTCCTGGTTCTTCCCGCGCTGAACATTCATTAGGTTTGTCTTGTCTCATACGATCTCTAGTTTTTCTCACCTTACTGTTGGGATTCAGCTTATGGTGCATTTATATCTGGTTATATCGTCATGCTTGATATTAGCTTTTTTTTTTTTGGGAATACCCAACAGGAGTGCTGCCTATTCATTAAGTAGAAGAGAATTGCCTGGTTAGATATTAGCTTTTCTGACAGCTCTCTGTGTAATGTTTGTTCAGGGGAATTGACTAAAAAGTTCATCAGTTTGCTCAAGCAGGCTGAAGATGGCATTTTAGATTTGAATAATGTTGCAGAGATATTAGTGGTATAGATTTCTTCTCTTCTCATTAAAGCTAACATATATCTTGGTCCCTATTGATACAAGATTACCGATGGTTTCTAACAACAGGTTAAAAAAAGACGCATATACGACATTACAAATGTCCTTGAAGGAATTGGGCTGTTAGAAAAGAAGCTTAAGAACAGAATCCGTTGGAGGTAATCATTGTCTTCCTTCTAACTATTTATGCCTGTATTTATTGTGCGAAATGCTAAGCTCGCAACGCTGCAGGGGTTTGGATGACTCAGGAGCTAACTTAGACAATGAAATTTCAGTTTTGGAGGTACGTACTGCTGTAATTTTCTAGTTCTTGCAACCTTGAAATTGTCACAGTTTTGATAATTTCTTCTGAAGATAGAAACAGAAAGCATTTTAATCTAAGCAGCCTTTTGTGTAACCTTGTCCGCAGACAGAACTTGAAAATCTTAAACTCCAAGAAAAAGCATTGGATAATCGTATAAGGTTGGTAGCTACTGGAGGTTGCAAAATTATTGACTGTAATTTGTCTGGTACCTAAAATAAATAGTTACATTATCTGAAAATAATTATACTTGCAGTGAAATGCATGAGAAGGTGAGGGAGTTAACTGAAGAGGAGAACAATCAGAGGTAAACTATATTCCTTCCATGTTTGGCTTTTGTACTTAATAGCATGCCACCTTCTAATCATGTACTAATTTTTTTCTGGTATTCCTGCCTTTAGGTGGCTATACCTTACCGAGGATGACATCAAGGGATTGCCCTGCTTTCAGGTCTGTCTGTTTTACTGAGAAATGCAATATTATTCATTTCCAAAGGTCACTTTATTGCTAATTGTTCAGAATTAGCTTAACAGACCAGCTATAATAATCTGTATGGAGATAATTTTGTTGCGATGTCATATGGTCTTTGTCGTTCTGCAGAATGAAACACTAATCGCGATAAAAGCACCTCATGGCACTACACTGGAAGTACCAGATCCTGATGAGGTAATGAAACAGTAAAAGAGATGAGTTCTCCATCTACTTCATCTATTGTTTAATAATTATTACTAACTATTTTGCGACCTCTGTTCCTTAATCAGGCTGGTGATTATATCCAAAGGAGATACACAATCGTAATAAGGAGTACAATGGGTTCCATCGATCTTTACCTGGTTAGGTAATGTGTCACTCTTCTCTTTGAGGCATATTCATTAAACGGTAGATTGTCTTATTAACATTCTCATAATATCTTCAGTAAATTTGAGGAAAACATGGAAGAGCTGGTTGGTGTCGCAACGCCTCCAAGGCACGCAAATGTGGCAGAACCTGCCTCCACAGACGGATTCATAGCAACAGAAGCTGGACAAAGCAGCAGATCAAAGGACAAGTTGCCGAATATTCAGCATATCCACAGAACTCCAGATCTAAATGCTCAAGTTGGGGGGATGGCAAAGATAACTCCAGAATTTGATGTAAGTTCCTTCTAAAAAAATATTGATGCAAGTCGATATGAACTTTACGTTCTGTATAAATAAACTATCATGGAAGGTAAAAAAACAATCATATCATCGAACTGAAAAGTACACCGGACTCTGATTTTTTTTTTCACTTCATAATTTTTTTGTCCATGACATCTGTGAACATCAACTCACATTAGTTGCATATATATAGATGTTCTTGGACTCTTGATCTTTGTACTATCCAGCCATTTTTCTGGTAGCAATAACAGTAACCTATTTTTAACTTTTTGTTGTTTATTATTTTGTTGTTTATTATCTTGTATTGATATGATATCCAGACTCTCAAAGACCCAGTGGCTCATGCTTGTACACACTTTTGCAGGTTGATGCTGACTACTACCTTCTCACTGATGGTGATGCGAGCAGCATTACAGATATGTGGAGAACAGCACGTATCCTTTAAGAAATGAATTCACTGTGATCTTGTTCAAAAAGGCACAACCTGACCTCAACTTTGAAGTACTTAACTAATGAACAGCAGAAGTGCAGTGGGATCAGTTCTTAGCTGAAGAGGCAACTGCCCCGCGCACACCCCAGCAACACCCAGCAGTTGTCGGTAAATCCACAGCTGTAGGCCCAACCTGTGGATAGACAACAACATGATGATGGCATTCTGGAACAACAGAGTTCGTTTCTTGGGGATGGCAAATGTTCTTCCTGGGACTCTTTGGAGGCTGGTGATTTCTACCAAATTTTTGCGTCCTTTCTGGCAGTGATCTGGCGATATGTGTTCAGTAACTTATTGCTTTGCCGTGCCTCAATGGTTTCACCTCCTCCTTCCAGTTAGCGTATGTACATTGAGTCGCTAGTATCTTGTGTTATCAGTCTGCCGCTTGAGCTTATCAGGTGATTTTCTCCAACTGGATTCCCCTGATAAGCTCAGTCTGGGAGCCTGGTTCTTCCTCTGCAAAAACCTGTAAATATTCTGGCTGACGTGTAAAAAGTACAATGGCTGACTTATACCATTATACTAGGACATATGTCGAGCAAATTGTGCAAATTCTATGCAGAAGAGTTTAAAGGCCATTTCCCAAGCATTGAAGGTTTCTGGACTCATCATTCATTGTTATTACTAGCTAAAATTCGATATGTTCCCAGTTACTAGTACTAGTTTGTCTCTGATACATCGGGATTACTATCCTGTTTTACAAGAGCAGCAAACATAAAAAACAAGTAGGCAAAATCGTACTTTAGCCAGATTTCATTTACACTACTAGAACATCTAAGCTTGGCGTGATGCATGAACTACCAGCAAGTGCACATCGATCGAAGTGCCTATACTTTACTGCTGCATCAGTCGAGTCAGTCGCCTCCCTTGGTGATCTTCCCTATCCAGTTGGCCACCACCGGCGTGAGCGCCACAGTCGGCGGGAACCTTATCGGCGACGCGGCCTTATGCGCGGCGTAGGCCAGCGCGAATGTCCCCACCTTGCCTCCGGTCTCGTCCGTGGCGATCCCAATCTGCAGCATTTATATTACAACAAACACAACCACCGTCTGCGATTAAGAATTTTGTGACCAGCTCGAGTCGAAACTCGGGGAGTGGTTTAGTTAGTAGCTCTGACCTTGCCGAGCAGCTGCTGGACGTCGACGCCTGCGTTGATGAGGAGGTAGCAGGCGGTGAAGGAGATGAGCGAGAGCGTGATCGAGGTGGCCAGGTACGCGCCGCCGTACTTGCCCAGGAGCTCCTTGGCCTGCTCCGTTCTCGACTTCTTCGGCTTCCCCTCCTCCCCTTCCTCCTCCTTCGAGCTAAATATCTGAAGCAAGCAAACACGTCAGCCGGCACACGATTCAGTTCACGTGTGCTTGGAAATTTCACTTCATGTATACGTATACTAGTAGGCTGCAGTGGAGTACGTGCTTACCTTCCAGAGGCCGACCTCGAGGCCGTACTTCTCGGTGATCTCCTCGGCCGTCTTGGCCTCCTCCTCCTTGGTTTCCGGCACGGCGGAGAGCGCCCGGCGCGGCTGCCGGAGAGGCCGAGCGGTGAGGAAGCCGGGCCTCTTGGGCTGCAGCCACTGGTGGTTGCGGTGGAGGTACCTGGCCGTGGCCGTGGGCGCGGCGTGGTTGGCAAGGGGGAGAGCTGGTGCGGCCATGGCTGGAGCACGGACGATTGGATGGAGCGGAACCAGCAGAGGCTGCAGAGCGAAGACCGCCGAAGGAGGGGGTGGGGACGCGGTGACAGGAAGAGATAGGAATCGGGGCCGCCAGGTGGTACAATATTACTGGGTGTTGTATGCGATGGACGGCTGAGATCGATGCCGGCTTGGGCTGATGTGCTGATGCAAACGTGAGGTGGAGGCAGGTGACAAGTAGCCATCGCTGTGCCATTGAGTATGTACGGAGTGCGTGTAGCGCGGTGTGTTGCTCATTGCTTTTACACTTTTGTTGCTACTAGTACGTACTAGTATGTCTACGCGAATACGCAAGTTGCGTATCATTTCATTGATAGGTAGAAAGCAAGAGTTACAGAGGCCCAATTACAAACTCCAACACCAGCGGGAGAGCGTGCAACTAGGAATAGGAAGGGATTATGAATAAAAAGCTTGGTTTGTCTAAAAAAAAGAATAGGAAGGGATCGGGATGCTCAGCCCGGGAAACAGAGCATAGGCGCGCTTAGGGCGGGCTCAAATTGGGTGATCGCGGCTACTCCTCTAGCCCCAGCCAGGGCCTAGGTCCGTGACTCGTCAAGGATGCTTTGCGTCACTAGGTCGGCGGATGGGCAGGCGGAGTCGAAGAGCACGGTGTTACGGTGTCTCCAAAGGCTCCAAGCAGTAAGGACGACAAGGGAGGCAAAGCCTTTGCGAAGCGAGTGCGGGGTGTTGAGGGTGGCGGCGCTCCACCAGTCGATGAATCTATCCTGTGCCGTCGGAATCGCCGCAGTGAGCCTGAAGCTCGAGAGCACGCGGTGCCATATCTCGCGGGAGAACGGGCAGCCGACTAGGAGGTGGTCGATCGTCTTGAGGGTCTAGTCACAGAGGACACAGGTAGGGTTGTGGGAGAGCCCATGGCGGGCGCGGCGCTCCGCGGTCCAGCAACGGTCAAGGGTGACTAGCCAGATGAAGACCTTGTAGCATAGCGGAGCCCACGTTTCCATATCAGTTTGGCGTGCAGCGCCGAGATGGAACCAAGAAAGAGGGCATCATAGCAGGGCTTGGCAGAGTATATGCCCGAAGCCGTCCACCGCCAGCGGATGGCGTCAGGAGCGAAGGAGAGGGGGATGTCGCGGACGCGACGCCAAAGCTCCAAGTACTGAAGAGCCGCCACGGGGCCAAGAGCCCCTTGAATGTCCTGGGTCCAAGAGCGAAGATGCAGGCCGTCCGCCACACAGCGGGCTTTCCGGCGTCGTTTGGGCACGAGGGCAAGGATCGCCGGTGCAAACTCGGCCACGCACTGTTCCTGGATCCAGTGATCGGTCCAGAGTACTAGTATTTCTCTTTCGTGATCTAAACCTAAACACTCTTATATGTATATATATATTCTTCCGTTATACAATTTGTCGAATGATTTCATACACAGGAGCAAGCCTCCATCAGCGTGACAGTGTTTCAGCTTCTACCTTTGGTAACGGATACCCGCACGTTACCATCGGGATTATAGGCGTTTGTATACAGACAGAATCTATGGTCTCTTTTTTTTCCCGCAAAAAAAGAAAATAATCTATGGTCTTTTCTGGCTACATGATAAGGAGTGCTCGATTATGTTTTCACGCGATCAACAATCAGAAATGCTGCCATTTTCAGAGTTCGGCGCAACGGCGTCGATATTTGCATCCTGGATTCACGGCACCAACAAAGCCACTGAAGCACGGGGATCATTCTCTCCATACAAATGTACTGGTGTCCGCATACGGAGACACGAACTTACTGGCAAATTTAACAAATTTGACCTATAGACGGAATCAAATCATAGAATGAATTATCAGTGAAACTACTACACGCGGCTGACCTTTTTGTGTGACGCCCGCCACGAAGGCGCCACACTACGCTGTGCAACGCCTCACAGACAGGCGCTACACGGCCAGCGTCGCACACGTGTGATCAAAAAATTACTAAGTCGTGTGCAGCGCCTGAGAGCTAGGCGCCACACTATACAGTGCAGCGCCTAGCTCCTAGGCATTGCACTAGTGCAGCGCCTGAGAGCTAGGCGCCACAGATCAGCCGCGTGAAATAGTTCTACGGACAGTTCATTCTGTGATTTAATTGCGTCTATAGGTCAAATTTGTCAAATTTGCCCGAACTTACTAGCCTTATTTAACCGCTTTGGTGCCAGATCCTGGTGAACCGTCGATCAGTCCTTCAGCTGCAGGCTGGGCATGGTGTAGTCTGCAAGAGAAAAAACCCACGTGATTACTCACCCAACGCGTCGTCGATCGTTTCATAATCTAACGGATTCCTAGGCGAAGAACCACGCCAGCAATGAATCAAACAGTACGTAACGTACCGCCGCACTTGTAGCCGATGGGGCGGTCGGTCAGGTCGCAGCGCTTGGGGATGGTGATGGCCACCTCGGGCTTGACCCCGACCCGACGCACGATCTTGGAGAGCAGCACCGCGCAGAGGCACGCGGGGCTCCTCTCCCCGATCTCCTTCACCGCCGCGCAGCAGCGGTCCGAAGGCTTGGAGTCCGGGTCCTTCCCCGCCGCCACGCACGGCACCAGCTTCAGGGCCTCCTGGTCCGGCGGGGTGGCGCCGCACTCGTCCTTGGCCCCCGCGAGCCGCGGCGCGGCGGCGAGGACGGCGGCCAGGACCAGCGCGGCCGCGGACGCCGACACCAGGTATCTCATTGTTGTGCTCGTGGTGGTTTATTACGCTCCCTTTGCTCGACTCTTGTGTGCGCGCGCTGTCGTGCCTAAACGGCTGCTTAGCTTCTGCTTATGTATGGTGTCCATGGATTGCCGACCACGCAAGGAGCACGAACCTCGTGATGGACACAGCAGTCCCACTGCCAGATGCACCATCCGTCAGAATTATGCTCTACGTTAAGAAGCACAGGCATAGCACACTCCAGGGAACAAGGTACGTGTGTGGCGCCGTCCTTTGTTTCTTGTCACGATAAATGCGTGACACAAGTTCCTTTGTAGCGTGCGGCAATCTATCGTACATGCACGACATTTGTCATGGCATAAAGGGGTGATACTGCTTGCAAACGCAGAACCATTCGTGATGGCAACCAATTAGAGTTTTCTTTTAGTTTTTTTTAGAAAATGAGTTTTTTAAGACTAAAATGAGTTTTCGTTTTTTAGGAAAAAAATGAGTTTTCCTTTAGATACGCCAACTACAACATACACGTATTGCCGGTTCTGGGCCTAGATGTGAGCCCAGGCCTTAGATCTGAGCTGACTAGTGAGGGTGAGGGGGGATGGCTCCCTTCTCTCGATCTCCTTGGTGAGGTTCAGATGAGTAGTCTTTATTTTTTACCGTTTGATTTCTTTTATTTTGGATCTCTTTGTAATAAGACTTGGTGGTTTCTAATAATAGAAATCGGAGAGGCGAGCTCTTTATCAAAAAAAAAAAAAACCCTACAAAGTAGACGTGCTTATACAAAACCCTACAAACCGAATATGAATATTCTTTTATACTCGAAGGTGCACAAAGCTCTCAACAACAACGTTTGGGTCTCAAAATCAACATCTCAGCTTCTGAAAGGATCGATATAATTGACTAGAGGGGGGGGGGGGGGTGAAAAGACAACTAACACTTTTTAAACTTTTCTTTACCAAATTAAACTTTGCATCAAAGTAGGTTGTCTAGATATGCAACTAGGTGAGCAACCTATATGATGCAACAACAACTAGCACACAAACAAGTAAGGGATACAACACAAATAAGCTTGCACAAGTAAAGGCACGAGTTAACCAAGAGTGGAGCCGGTGGAGACGAGGATGTGTTACCGAAGTTCCTTCCTTTTGAGGGGAAGTACGTCTCCGTTAGAGCGGTGTGAAGGCACAATGCTCCCCAAGAAGCCACTAGGGTCACCGTAATCTCATCACGCCCTCACACAATGCGAGATGCCATGATTCCACTATTGGTGCCCTTGAAGGCGTCGACCGAACCTTTACAAACAAGGTTGGGGCAATCTCCACAACTTAATTGGAGGCTCCCAACAACACCACGAAGCTTCACCACAATGGACTATGGCTACGCGATGACCTCAACCGTCTAGGGTGCTCAAACACCCAAGAGTAACAAGATCCGCTAGGGATTAGTGGGGAAAATCAAATTTCTCTTGGTGGAAATGTAGATCTGGGCCTTCTCAACCACTCCTGAGCAAATCAACAAGTTTGATTGGCTAGGGAGAGAGATCGGGCGAAAATGGAGCTTGGAGCAACAATGAAGCTTTTGGGGGAAGAGGTAGGTCAACTTTGGAGAAGAAGACCCCTTTATATAGTGGGGGGAACAATCCAACCGTTACCCCCCAAGCAGCCCCGCAGAGAGCGGTACTACCGCTTGGGTGGGCGGTACTACCGCTGAGCCAGCGGTACTACCGCACCACCTAGCGGTACTGCCGCGCACAAGAGGGGAGCAGGGGCCTGGACCCAGAGCGGTACTACCTTGGTGGTAAGGGCGGTACTACCGCTCGGGAGCGGTACTACCGCCACTACTGCCGCGACTAGTGCCGCAGAACCCGACACGAGAAAACGAGGGCTCGAGTCGAGGCGGTAGTGGCCTGGAGCCTCAGCGGTACTACGGCAGAATCCAGTAAGCGGTACTACCGCTGAGGAGCGGCACTACCGCTTGTTGTCTTCGGTGGTACTACCGCTGTGGCCCGCGGTACTACCGCTGGGGCCAGATAGAGAGAGCAGAGAGGGGAATGAGAGATCCATTGAAGCGGGAAGGAACAGCGGGTGCAATAAGAATGTGTACGTGTTGATTCCACGCTAGCCATACCAAAGCGGATCCCCTCTTGATAGTACGGTGACTCCTACGCAACTAGTCCACCAATAGAGAAACGAAGGAGCTGCACCGTCTTGAATAAAGCACCGAGGGGAGGGAATCGTCTTGTGCCAAAGGATGAATCTCTGAAAATCTCAACGCACATGATTAGTCTGCAAAAGTATTGTCATCAATCACCAAAACACCTTGGGGATAAATATTCCCTTACAATCTCCCCCTTTTTGGTGGATTGATGACAATACGGGATTTGCATAAACGGGAAGACACAGGACATGCGCAAACCCCACAACTCACAAATGTAGATGGGCTCCCCCTAGATGTGTGCTATCTAGATAGGTGCTTTGGACTGCACGTCACACATACTAGGATCAACGCTCCCCCTACATTTTGGAGACCAACAACCTAAGCAAGATGTATGAGAGCAAAGTATATATAACAAGATAAGCATGCATCTCATAAGATACCGAAGAACTAGATAGACATAGATACTGATAATAAGGATAAGGTAGCATATATCTCACACCATATGTCTGGAACTTAGGTCTCACTGGCACAAAACCAAGCAAAGCAAGCGGCGAGAAAACACACCACAAAGAAAACACACACACTCGCAAAGCAGACAACGACACAAATCGCTAAACTCTCTCCCCCTTTGGCATCAAGACACCAAAAAGAGAGGGAGTGTTGCTACGGCTCCAGGTGATAGCACGCGAGGGTCTCGAACATCATCTCCCAGCGGGATCGTTTGCACTGCCGTCGTCAGCTGGGAACTGCTCGGCATCAGAATCTATCCACGGGCAGTGCTGCTGAATCCACTCCTCCTCCTCAGTAAGCTGGTCCTCAGATCCACTGAAAACGGTGGCACCCAACTGACGCATGAGCTCCTTGTGACGGCCCCTGGCCTTCTTCTCAGCCACATGAGTCATGTACTGATCGTGAGCCTCCATGCAGAACAACTTCTTCACCTTGAGTTTGAGCTTCTGTGCCCAAGAGGGCTCTGCCCCAGAAGGCTCATAGTCATCATCATCATCAGCATCAGCCTCCTCTTTGGTCTCCATGGCGGCAGCAGAAGATGTAGCCCCAGATCTAGGGACCTGGGTGCCTCAGTTATCCTTCTTCCTCAGACGCTTGATCTCATGAGACACCAACTCTCCAGTCTCTAGCATAACCTTGGGATAGACCTTATCCCAGGCCTTCTCAATGAGCAGCATGATGAAAGGACCATAGATCGGGCACTTGTGCTCAGAAATAGCAGATAAGAGCTCAGACCACATAACATGAGAAATGTCCAAGGACTCGCCAGTGTTAGCCTCATTCTCATGTTGGCAGAAGAGAAGCATGTCCACAAGAAAGGAGTGAACCATATCCTGATTCCTTATACGAGGGAAGAGAGTCTCCCGGAAGACACGGTGAAGAATGTCCAGAAAGGCAGGCAGCTCATATGTGTAACACCCCAGATGTAACATGTCCCAATTTGGCAATATATCAACTTGACCTTCATCCAATTCTTGTGGGTTTTATCATGTTTGGCCTCATCTTGTTTGGTTATGTGGTTTATTATTTTCATTGTCATGCTCTCCTTACCATATTGCATTTGTGCTTCTTGTCATATTCCTTTTAGCCATCATATGTCATCATCATATAGTGCAATTTCATCTCATGCCATCTCATGTTGCATTTTTTATTCATGTTGTTGCCATGAGCATCATGGGCATGACCTTGTCCCCCTTCCAAACCATTGCACCATCACTTCTCCTTCCTTTCCTTTTCCTCCCTTCTTTTGCTAAGTGCTATTTTTCTTTCTCTATTAATGTTCATCTTCTCCCTGTAAATCCTGCTCCATGCCCTAAACCTCTCTGCCAAATATCTCCTTATTTGAAGTTGTTTTGGTCAGGTTCAAAAATGACACAAGTTTGAATACAATTCAAACTTGTCTTATTTTTCTACCTCTAAAAATGCCCAATGCAATTTATTCAAATAGTGGATAATTCCAGGAGTTTGAGAATATTTTCTTTATACTCTAACTCCTCTCCTTTTATCCTGTGCTTTTTCGTTTCTATTTCTGTTTGAACAAATAGAAAGAGAAGAGCACAGCGCAGCAGGCCCCCCCGGGCCTCCCGCAGCTCAGCCAGCGCAGCCCACCAGCCCAGCCAGCCAGCCAGCCCGCTTGCCCGCTGGACGTTTCTCACCCAGCCGCGACGCTACCCAGCAGCCCGTACGCCCACGTGTCACCCGTGCCCCCACTAGTCAGCCTCTGGCTACAGCGCACTCGCCCCTCACCTTTTCGTCAAGCTCACGCCGGGCGCGCACATGGCCACGGCCGCGTCGACGCCGTGCTCCACCCGTCGCCCTAGCCTCCCTTTTAACCCCTCTCCTTGTCCACACAACCTCTAGGGTTTCCCTCTTCCTCTCGCCGCCGCCGCCAGGTGAGTAGAACCACCAGATCCACCGCAACCGCTCCATCCCGAGCGCACCTGAGAGCGCACCTCGTCGCCGGCGTGCTCTCCGGTCACCCCCAACCCCGTAGATCGTGTCCTTCTTCTTCCCCGTCGTCCACTACGTCCCCGACGTCGACTACGGTGCCCCGGACGACGAGTTCCTCGACGTCCTCTGCTTCCACTTCCGCTCGGTCAGGACTGCGCCAAGGATTCAGAGCTCCGCTTCGTCGTCGCCAGCTCGTCTCTGTCGACCACTTCGCGTCCTTGGGTGACCTGGGTAACGCACCTCCCTCTCCCATCCTTCCCATGGCATGTAGGTGCCCGTAGATCGCATCTGATCCATGTCTTTCCCGGGCTCGCAGTGCTCCAGCGTACTCTAAATTTAGTTGTGCAGTGTTGTTCGACCGTGCGTGTTTTCGTGTCCCCGCGCTGGTTCCCCCTTGTCGTGCTCCCGCAGCTTGCTCGCGCCGCTCGTTCGCGCTCCCGCGCGGACCCGGCCTTTCCCGGTGTCGCCGTAGCTGCTGCTGCCATTCGCCGCGGACGCCATGGCCCCGAGTCGAGCAACTGCTCGAGCTCGAGCGCCCCTGCCTCCCCTCGTAAACGCATGCATCCGTACCCCTTTTCGCATGCCCGCCGGAGTCCCTATGCCCAGTGGTTGCCGTCGTTGCCCTCGCCGGCGCCATCGTCTTCTCTGTTTGCAACAGAGGAGCTCGACCTGGTGTCTATCTAAAAGGGGCCGAACCCCTTTCCTTATCAGTAGCGCCTGCCTAGCCCAGTGGTTGCCGATGCAGAGCCTCACCGGGGAGACCCGGGTTCGATCCCCCGCGGGTGCATTATCCTTCCCCCCTTTTTTCTGTTTCTTTGCAACCGCGTGTGAGTATGACAGGGTGGCCCCACCTGTCATCCTCTCTTAGCCCTGTTTGTTTATTTATTTATTTTATTTCTGTTCCCAGTGAATATTCCATTTCTGGCATATGGAATCTGTCCTTTTTGGGCAAGTCCATTTCTGGACGTTTCCAAATATGAAAAAAGCCATTTCTGTTATATACCATTTAGGGCAGGTTGTATCTTTGTGCATTTGTGATGATTTTTCTATAGCAACCCTAACATATTATATATGTTTTTGGGGTAGAAAAATCCCACCAATCCAGTGGTGGCATTAGTTTCTGCATTTGAGCAAGTTCATAATCATGTCATCTCACTTCATATTGCTGTTTTATCTCTTATGGGTTTGTTCATGCAAATATGCTAGTTGATTGTTTTGCACATGAGTAGCTTCATTTCCATGCCTACTTCATGCTAGTACTTGTTCCATGCCATGACATGCCTGGTAGTGAGTTAATCAAGCCTGTAGAGATGCCATGTTGAATCTGTTTCTGCTATGTCTAATAATTCCACTAAGTCTGTAGAAATTGTTATCGTTTGCATCATTGCCATGCTATTTTAGTCATGCTCTAGTGGTTTTTAGATTGAGCTCAGTGTTCATGTTTTGTAGAGCATCTCCTGTACATCACTGCTATACATTTTGTTCATGTGTTTGGGTGCTATAGCTTATTTATACTTTGCATCCAAGTGGCCATGTGAAGGAAATATGCCCTAGAGGCAATAATAAAGTTATTATTTATTTCCTTATTTCATGATAAATGTTTATTATTCATGCTAGAATTGTATTGACCGGAAACATAATACATGTGTGAATACATAGACAAACAAAATGTCACTAGTATGCCTCTACTTGACTAGCTCGTTAATCAAAGATGGTTATGTTTCCTAACCATGAACAATGAGTTGTTATTTGAGTAACGAGGTCACATCATTAGTTGAATGATCTGATTGACATGACCCATTCCATTAGCTTAGCACACGATCGTTTAGTATGTTGCTATTGCTTTCTTCATGACTTATACATGTTCCTATGACTATGAGATTATGCAACTCCCGTTTGCCGGAGGAACACTTTGGGTACTACCAAACGTCACAACGTAACTGGGTGATTATAAAGGAGTACTACAGGTGTCTCCAATGGTCGATGTTGAGTTGGCGTATTTTGAGATTAGGATTTGTCACTCCGATTGTCGAAGAGGTATCTCTGGGCCCTCTCGGTAATACACATCACATAAGCCTTGCAAGCATTACAACTAATATGTTAGTTGTGAGATGATGTATTACGGAACGAGTAAAGAGACTTGCCGGTAACGAGATTGAACTAGGTATTGGATACCGACGATCGAATCTTGGGCAAGTAACATACCGATGACAAAGGGAACAACGTATGTTGTTATGCGGTCTAACCGATAAAGATCTTCGTAGAATATGTAGGAGCCAATATGGGCATCCAGGTCCCACTATTGGTTATTGACCGGAGACGTGTCTCGGTCATGTCTACATTGTTCTCGAACCCGTAGGGTCCGCACGCTTAAGGTTACGATGACAGTTATATTATGAGTTTATGCATTTTGATGTACCGAAGGTTGTTCGGAGTCCCAGATGTGATCACGGACATGACGAGGAGTCTCGAAATGGTCGAGACATAAAGATTGATATATTGGAAGCCTATGTTTGGACATCGGAAGTGTTCCGGGTGAAATCGGGATTTTACCGGGTTACCGGGAGGTTACTGGAACCCCCCGGGAGCCATATGGGCCTTCATGGGCCTTAGTGGAAAGGAGAAAGGGGCAGCCCAAGGGGGCTGCGCGCCTCCCCCCTTCCGCTAGTCCTATTAGGACTAGGAGAGGTGGCCGGCCACCCCTCTCCCTCTTTCCCCCTTGGGAATCCTAGTTGGAATAGGATTGGGGGGGGAGTCCTACTCCCGGTAGGAGTAGGACTCCTCCTGCGCCTCTCTCTCTTGGCCGGCGCCCCTCCCCCCTTGGCTCCTTTATATACTGAGGTAGAGGCACCCCAAAGACACACAAGTTGACACAAGTTGATCCACGTGATCGATTCCTTAGCCGTGTGTGGTGCCCCCTGCCACCATATTCCTCGATAATACTGTAGCGGAGTTTAGGCGAAGCCCTGCTGCTGTAGTTCATCAAGATCGTCACCACGCCGTCGTGCTGACGAAACTCTTCCCCGACACTTTGCTGGATCGGAGTCCGGGGATCGCCATCAAGCTGAACGTGTGCTCGAACTCGGAGGTGCCGTAGTTTCGGTGCTTGATCGGTTGGATTGAGAAGACGTATGACTACTTCCTCTACGTCGTGTCATCGCTTCCGCAGTCGGTCTGCGTTGGGTACGTAGACAATACTCTCCCCTCGTTGCTATGCATCACATGATCTTGCGTGTGCATAGGAAATTTTTTGAAATTACTACGAAACCCAACAGTGGTATCAGAGCCTAGGTTATTGATGTTGATGTTATATGCACGAGTAGAACACAAGTGAGTTGTGGACGATACAAGTCATACTGCCTACCAGCATGTCATATTTTGGTTCGGCGGTATTGTTGGACGAGACAACCCAGACGAACCTTACGCGTACGCTTACGCGAGACCGGTTCCCTCGACGTGCTTTGCACAAAGATGGCTTGCGGGCGACTGTCTCTCCAACTTTAGTTGAACCAAGTATGGCTACACCCGGTCCTTGCGAAGGTTAAAACGGAGTCTATTTGACAAACTATCGTTGTGGTTTTGATACGTAGGTGAGATTGGTTCTTACTTAAGCCCGTAGCAGCCACGTAAAACATGCAACAACAAAGTAGAGGACGTCTAACTTGTTTTTGCAGGGCATGTTGTGATGTGATATGGTCAAGGCATGATGCTGAATTTTATTGTATGAGATGATCATGTTTTGTAACCGAGTTATCGGCAACTGGCAGGAGCCATATGGTTGTCGCTTTATTGTATGCAATGCAATCGTGATGTAATGCTTTACTTTATTACTAAACGGTAGTGATAGTCGTGGAAGCATAAGATTGGCGAGACGACAACGATGCTACGATGGAGATCAAGGTGTCACGCCGGTGATGATGGTGATCATGACGGTGCTTCGGAGATGGAGATCACAAGCACAAGATGATGATGGCCATATCATATCACTTATATTGATTGCATGTGATGTTTATCCTTTTATGCATCTTATCTTGCTTTGATTGACGGTAGCATTATAAGATGATCTCTCACTAAATTATCAAGAAGTGTTCTCCCTGAGTATGCACCGTTGCCAAAGTTCGTCGTGCCCAGACACCACGTGATGATCGGGTGTGATAAGCTCTACGTCCATCTACAACGGGTGCAAGCCAGTTTTGCACACGCAGAATACTCAGGTTAAACTTGACGAGCCTAGCATATGCAGATATGGCCTCGGAACACGGAGACCGAAAGGTCGAGCGTGAATCATATAGTAGATATGATCAACATAACGATGTTCACCATTGAAAACTACTCCATCTCACGTGATGATCGGTCATGGTTTAGTTGATTTGGATCACGTAATCACTTAGAGGATTAGAGGGATGTCTATCTAAGTGGGAGTTCTTTAAGTAATATGATTAATTGAACTTTAATTTATCATGAGCTTAGTCCTGATAGTATTTTGCAAATTATGTTGTAGATCAATAGCTCGCGTTGTTGCTTCCCTGTGTTTATTTTGATATGTTCCTAGAGAAAAATTGTGTTGAAAAATGTTAGTAGCAATGATGCGGATTGGATCCGTGATCTAAGGTTTATCCTCATTGCTGCACAGAAGAATTATGTCCTTGATGCACCGCTAGGTGACAGACCTATTGCAGGAGCAGATGCAGACGTTATGAACGTTTGGCTGGCTCAATATGATGACTACTTGATAGTTTAGTGCACCATGCTTAAACGGCTTAGAATCGGGACTTCAAAGATGTTTTGAACATCATGGACCATATGAGATGTTCCAGGAGTTGAAGTTAATATTTCAAGCAAATACCCGAGTTGAGAGATATGAAGTCTCCAACAAGTTCTATAGCTAAAAGATGGAGGAGAATCGCTCAACTAGTGAGCATGTGCTCAGATTGTCTGGGTACTTCAATCGCTTGAATCAAGTGGGAGTTAATCTTCCAGATAAGATAGTGATTGACAGAATTCTCTAGTCACCACCACCAAGTTAGTAGAACTTCGTGATGAACTATAATGCAAGGGATGACGTAAACAATTCCCGAGCTCTTCGTGATGCTAAAATCGACGAAGGTAGAAATCAAGAAAAACATCAAGTGTTGATGGTAGACAGAGACCACTAGTTTCAAGAAAAGGGCAAAGGGAAGAAGGGGAACTTCAAGAAGAACGGCAAGCGAGTTGCTGCTCAAGTGAAGAAGCCCAAGTCTGGTCCTAAGCCAGAGACTAAGTGCTTCTACTACAAAGGGATTGGTCACTGGAAGCGGAACTACCCCAAGTGATTGGCGGATAAGAAGGATGGCAAAGTGAACATAAGTATATTTGATATACATGTTATTGATGTGTACTTTACTAGTGTTTATAGCAAACCCCTTAGTATTAGGTACTAGTTCAGTTGCTAAGATTAGTAAGTCGAAACGGGAGTTGCAGAATAAACAAAGACTAGTTGAAGGGGAAGTGACGATGAGTGTTGGAAGTAGTTCCAAGATTAATATGATCATCATCGCACACTCCCTATACTTTCGGGATTAGTGTTGAAACTAAATAAGTGTTATTTGGTGTTGGCGTTGAGCATGAATATGATTTGATCATGTTTATTGCAATACAGTTATTCATTTAAGTAAGAGAATAAACTGTTGTTCTGTTTACATGAATAAAACCTTATATGGTTACACACCCAATGAAAAATGGTTCATTGGATCTCGATCGTAGTGATACACATATTCATAATATTGAAACCAAAAGATGCAAAGTTAATAATGATAGTGCAACTTATTTGTGGCACTGCCGTTTGGGTCATATCAGTGTAAAGCGCATGAAGATACTCCATAAAGATGGATTTTCGGAATCACTTGGTTATGAATCATTTGATGCTTGCGAACCGTGCCTTTTGGGCAAGATGACTAAAACTCCGTTCTCCAGAACAATGGAACGTGCTACTGACTTATTGGAAATAATACATACCGATGTATGCAATCCAATGAGTGTTGATGCTCGTGGCAAGTATCATTATTTTCTGATCTTCACAGATGATTTGAGCAGATATGAGTATATCTACTTAATGAAACACAAGTCTGAAACATTTGAAAAGTTCAAAGAATTTCAGAGTGAAGTGAAAAATCATCGTAACAAGAAAATAAAGTTTCTACGATCTGATCGTAGAGAAGAGTATTTGAGTTACGAGTTTGGCCTTCAGTTAAAAACAATGTGAAATAGTTTCACTACTCATGCCACCTGGAACACCACAATGGTGTGTCCGAATGTCATAATTGTACTTTATTGGATATGGTGCAACCTATGATGTTTCTTACCGATTTACCACTATCGTTTTGGGGTTATCCATTAAAGACAACTGCATTCACGTTAAATAGGGCACCATCAAAATCCGTTGAGACGACGCCTTATGAACTGTGGTTTGGCAAGAAACCAAAGTTGTCGTTTCTTAAAGTTTGGGGCTGCGATGCTTATGTGAAAAAGCTTCAACCTGATAAGCTCGAACCCAAATCGGAGAAATATGACTTCATATGATACCCAAAGGAAACTGTTGGGTACACCTTCTATCACAGATCCGAAGGCAAGACATTCGTTGCTAAGAATGGATCATTTCTAGAGAAGGAGCTTCTCTCGAAAGAAGTGAGTGGGAGGAAAGTAGAACTTGACGAGGTAACTGTACCTGCTCCCTTACTGGAAAGTAGTTCATCACAGAAAACTGTTTCTGTGACACCTACACCAGTTAGTGAGGAAGCCAATGATGATGATCATGAAACTTCAGAACAAGATACTACTGAACCTCGTAGATCAACCAGAGTAAGATCCGCGCCAGAGTGGTACGATAATCTTTTTCTGGAAGTCATGCTACTAGATCATGATGAACCTACGAACTATGAAGAAGTGATGGTGAGCCCAGATTCCGCAAAGTGGCTTGAAGCCATGAAATCTGAGATGGGATCCATGTATGAGAACAAAGTATGGACTTTGGTTGACTTGCCCGATGATCGGCAAGCAATTGAGAATAAATGGATTTTTAAGAAGAAGACTGACGCTGATGGTAATGTTACTGTCTACAAAGCTCGACTTGTCGCAAAAAGGTTTTCGACAAGTTCAAGGTGTTGACTACGATGAGAGTTTCTCACTCGTATCTATGCTTAAGTCTGTCGGAATCATGTTAGCAATTGCCGCATTTTATGAAATCCGGCAAATGGATAAACAAAACTGCATTCCTTAATGGATTTATTAAAGAAGAGTTGTATATGATACAACCAGAAGGTTTTGTCAATCCTAAAGGTGCTAACAAAATATGCAAGCTCCAGCGATCCATCTGTGGACTGGTACAAGCATCTCGGAGTTGGAATATACACTTTGATGAGTTGATCAAAGCATATGGTTTTATACAGACTTGCGGTGAAGCCTGTATTTACAAGAAAGTGAGTGGGAGCACTACAACATTTCTGATAAGTATATGTGAATGACATATTGTTGATCGGAAATAATGTAGAATTATTCTGCAAAGCATAAAGGAGTGTTTGAAAGGAGTTTTTCAAAGAAAGACCTCGGTGAAGCTTCTTACATATTAAGTATCAAGATCTATAGAGATAGATCAAGACACTTGATAAGTTTTCAATGAGTACATACCTTGACAAGATTTTGAAGTAGTTCAAAATGGAACAGTCAAAGAAAAAGGTTTCTTGCCTGTGTTACAAGGTGTGAAGTTGAGTAAAACTCAAAGCCTGACCACGACAGAAGATAGAAAGAGAATGAAAGTCATTCCCTATGCCTCAGTCTTAGGTTCTATAAAATATGCCATGCTGTATACCAGATCTATTGTATGCCCTACACTGAGTTTGGCAAGGGAGTACAATAGTGATCTAGGAGTAGATCACTGGACAGCGGTCAAAATTATCCTTAGTGGAATAAGGATATGTTTCTCAATTATGGACGTGACAAAAAGGTTCGTCGTAAAGGGTTACGTCGATGCAAGTTTTTTGACACTGATCCAGATGATTCTAAGTCTCAATCTGGATACATATTGAAAGTGGGAGCAATTAGCTAGAATAGCTCCGTGCAGAGCATTGTTGACATAGAAATTCGCAAAATACTTACAGATCTGTATGTGACAGACCCGTTGACTAAAATTATCTCACAAGCAAAACATGATCACACCTTAGTACTCTTTGGGTGTTAATCACATAGCGATGTGAACTAGATTACTGACTCTAGTAAACCCTTTGGGTGTTGATCACATATCGATGTGAACTATGGGTGTTAATCACATGGTGATGTGAACTATTGCTATTAAATCACATGGCGATGTGAACTAGATTATTGACTCTAGTGCAAGTGGGAGACTGAAGGAAATATGCCCTAGAGGCAATAATAAAGTTATTATTTATTTCCTTATTTCATGATAAATGTTTATTATTCATGCTAGAATTGTATTGACCGGAAACATAATACATGTGTGAATACATAGACAAACAAAGTGTCACTAGTATGCCTCTACTTGACTAGCTCGTTAATCAAAGATGGTTATGTTTCCTAACCATGAACAATGAGTTGTTATTTGAGTAACGAGGTCACATCATTAGTTGAATGATCTGATTGACATGACCCATTCCATTAGCTTAGCACACGATCGTTTAGTATGTTGCTATTGCTTTCTTCATGACTTATACATGTTCCTATGACTATGAGATTATGCAACTCTCGTTTGCCGGAGGAACACTTTGGGTACTACCAAACGTCACAACGTAACTGGGTGATTATAAAGGAGTACTACAGGTGTCTCCAATGGTCGATGTTGAGTTGGCGTATTTCGAGATTAGGATTTGTCACTCCGATTGTTGGAGAGGTATCTCTGGGCCCTCTCGGTAATACACATCACATAAGCCTTGCAAGCATTACAACTAATATGTTAGTTGTGAGATGATGTATTACGGAACGAGTAAAGAGACTTGCCGGTAACGAGATTGAACTAGGTATTGGATACCGACGATCGAATCTTGGGCAAGTAACATACCGATGACAAAGGGAACAACGTATGTTGTTATGCGGTCTAACCGATAAAGATCTTCGTAGAATATGTAGGAGCCAATATGGGCATCCAGGTCCCGCTATTGGTTATTGACCGGAGACGTGTCTCGGTCATGTCTACATTGTTCTCGAACCCGTAGGGTCCGCACGCTTAAGGTTACGATGACAGTTATATTATGAGTTTATGCATTTTGATGTACCGAAGGTTGTTTGGAGTCCCGGATGTGATCACGGACATGACGAGGAGTCTCGAAATGGTCGAGACATAAAGATTGATATATTGGAAGCCTATGTTTGGACATCGGAAGTGTTCCGGGTGAAATCGGGATTTTACCGGGTTACCGGGAGGTTACCGGAACCCCCCGGGAGCCATATGGGCCTTCATGGGCCTTAGTGGAAAGGAGAAAGGGGCAGCCCAAGGGGGCTGCGCGCCTCCCCCCTTCCCCTAGTCCTATTAGGACTAGGAGAGGTGGCCGGCCACCCCTCTCCCTCTTTCCCCCTTGGGAATCCTAGTTGGAATAGGATTGGGGGGGGGGGGAGTCCTACTCCCGGTAGGAGTAGGACTCCTCCTGCGCCTCTCTCTCTTGGCCGGCGCCCCCTCCCCCCTTGGCTCCTTTATATACTGAGGTAGAGGCACCCCAAAGACACACAAGTTGACACAAGTTGATCCACGTGATCGATTCCTTAGCCGTGTGCGGTGCCCCCTGCCAACATATTCCTCGATAATACTGTAGCGGAGTTTAGGCGAAGCCCTGTTGCTGTAGTTCATCAAGATCGTCACCACGCCGTCGTGCTGACGAAACTCTTCCCCGACACTTTGCTGGATCGGAGTCCGGGGATCGTCATCAAGCTGAACGTGTGCTCGAACTCGGAGGTGCCGTAGTTTCGGTGCTTGATCGGTTGGATTGAGAAGACGTACGACTACTTCCTCTACGTCGTGTCATCGCTTCCGCAGTCGGTCTGCGTTGGGTACGTAGACAATACTCTCCCCTCGTTGCTATGCATCACATGATCTTGCGTGTGCGTAGGAATTTTTTTGAAATTACTACGAAACCCAACACCATGTTGCTGTTTGCATCATATCTTGTCGTGCTTGTCATTTGCAAACATACATCCGTTTTTGGTGATCTTTATATCGATTTCAACCGAAATCATCTCATCTTCCCAGCGGCATACTTGGTTTGCCAAGTTGATGCCTTGTTCATCATCTTTCCTTCCGAAGCACGCATACACATTGCATATCACATCTCGCATATCATGACATGTATTGCATCATGTTGCTTGTGCATTGCACCGTGATTTATTGTGGTTTCTTTGCTTGTGTTCTTGCCTTGGGTAGAGCTGGGAGACGAGAATGCTTACGAGGAACCTGTTGAGTACGCTTACGAGGATCCAGCCTTCGACAACTCTGAGAACCTTGCAGGCAAGATGACCATACCTTCGATATCACTTCTATCTTTGCTTGCTAGTACTCGCTCTATCGCTATGTTAGCTCTACCTGCCATTGTTTACCATGTCTCCCTATTGCCATGTCAAACCTCTAACCAACCTGTCCTAGCAACCGTTGTTTGGCTATGTCACCGCTTTTGCTCAGCCCCTCTTATAGCGTTGTTAGTTGCAGGTGAAGATGAAGTTTGTTCCTGGTCGGAACATGGATATTTTTGGGATATCACAATATCTCCTGTTTAAATTAATGCACCTTATATACTTGGTAAAGGGTGGAAGGCTCGGCCTTATGCCTGGTGACTTGTTCCACTCTTGCCCCCCTAGTTTCCGTCATACCGGTGTTATGTTCCTTGATTTTGCGTTCCTTACATGGTTGGGTGATTTATGGGACCCCCTTAACAGTTCACTTTGAATAAAACTCCTCCAGCAAGGCCCAACATTGGTTTTACCATTTACCACCTAAGCCCTTTCCCTTGGGTTTTCGTGAGCCCAAGGGTCATCTTTATTTTAACCCCCCCGGGCTAGTGCTCCTTCAAGTGTTGGTCCGAACTGAGCAGCCTGCGGGGCCACCTCGGGGCAACTTGAGGGTTGGTTTTACTCGTAGCTTGACTCATCCGGTGTGCCCTGAGAATGAGATACGTGCGACTCCTATCGGGATTTGTTGGCACATCGGGTGGCTTTGCTGGTCTTGTTTTACCATTGTCGAAATGTTTTGCAAACTGGGATTCCGAGACTGATCGGGTCTTCCCGGGAGAAGGTTTATCCTTCGTTGACCGTGAGAGCTTGTGATGGGCTGAGTTGGGACACCCCTGCAGGGTATATAATCTTTCGAAAGCCGTGCCCGCGGTTATGAGGCAGATGGGAATTTGTTAATGTCCGGTTGTAGATAACTTGACACTTGACTTCATTAAAATGCACCAACCGTGTGTGTAGCCGTGATGGTCTCTTCTCGGCGGAGTCCGGGAAGTGAACACGGTTTGAGTTATGCTTGATGTAAGTAGTTTCAAGATCACTTCTTGATCGCTTCTAGCTTCTCGACCGATGCGTTGCTTCTCTTCTCTCTCTCACTTGCGTATGTTAGCCACCATATATGCTTAGTGCTTGCCGCAGCTCCACCATTTTACCCCTTTACCTACCTATGAGCTCAAATAGTCTTGATCTCGCGGGTGTGAGATTGCTGAGTCCCCGTGGCTCACAGATTCTACCAAAACAGATGCAGGTGCCAAGGATACTGGCGCAGATGGCGCAACTGAGCTGAAGTGGGAATTTGATGAGGCCCTTGGTCGTTACTATGTATCGTTTCCAGATGATCAGTAGTGGAGCCCAGTTGGGGCGATCGGGGATCTAGCATTTGGGGTTGTCTTCTTTTCATTTGAACTTGACCATAGCCGGTCTATGAGTGTATTTGAATGATGTATGATCTTAATTCATGTATTGTGTGAAGTGGCGATTGTAAGCCAACTCTCTTTATCCCATTCTCGTTCATTACATGGGATTGTGTGAAGATGACCCTTCTTGCGACAAAACCACCATGCGGTTATGCCTCTAAGTCGTGCTTCGACACGTGGGAGATATAGCCGCATCATGGGTGTTACAAGTTGGTAATCAAAGCCATCCCCGACTTAGGAGCCCCCTGCTTGATTGTTTGCTGGCGAAGTTGAGTCTAGAACAAAAATGTTTTGAGTCTTAGGATTATATATATCGGAGAGTAGGATTCTTTTTACTCCTCAGTCCCTTCGTCGCTCTGGTGAGGTCTCCTGACGTAGATGTTTTGAC
Organism: Triticum aestivum; assembly: GCF_018294505.1. Classification (NCBI taxonomy): domain Eukaryota; kingdom Viridiplantae; phylum Streptophyta; class Magnoliopsida; order Poales; family Poaceae; genus Triticum; species Triticum aestivum. Next base: position 457,328,905 of record NC_057798.1, on the reverse strand, counting down.
TTTCCTCTTCTCAAATTTCACTAAATTTTTTTTAGGATCACGCGGGTATCTTGGAATCGTTCCGATAGTTTTGTGACGAGAACATTGTTCTTGGTGCCTCCTGACATTTAGGGGTTGTGGCAGTGTCCCAGGGAGTTGAGCTCCGAGGTGTTGTCGTCACAATTTTATCGTTGCAGTTCTGGAATACCTGAGCTTTGCCGACATCGAAAATCTCTTTTGTACAGCTGTTGGTGAGATAACCCCGATAACCCAGTACTGGGGCGAGCTCGGGAGTATTGCCATAACTCGTATAACGGATGCTTTTCGAAGGTTGAGGTACACGATTTCCGAAGGTTTCTTGGTTATGTGTTGACGGATGGATACAGCTGGATGTAGGGATTGTTAGTTTGGGTGAGATATATTGCTTCCCCTGTATCCCCAACACCAGATTGCATAACCAGAAAGTTTTGGGAGTTTATAGGTGGGATTCAAGTAGCTCTAGCTTTTGTTCCCGCAGATATTTGGTTTGTGATTGGGTAATCCTTACCACTTATTTGTACCAGTTGTACCTTGTTTATTTCATTCATCAATCTCTTATCAAGTGGCTTCTCACCTTTATGGACGTGTGATGTTTACTTTGGAATTCATTCGTTCATCCTTGTTCGAATGTTTATTGTGAAGACTATATGTTGCAATTTCTATCCGTTGATTCAACTTGTCTATCTGTCTATCAAGATGCTAACGGATGTCACCCTCTTCAGGATGGCTCCGCCAACGCGTTAGAATCCGGAGCGCAATGATGGGAGTCAGGCGAACCCTCCACCTCCACCTCCGCCTCCGGAGGCATGGCAAGCTTTGATGGCAGCATCTAACGCCCATGCTCAGATGATGATCCAGCTCATGCAAGAGCGCAACCAAGGCCAAGGCAACCAAGGGAATCAAGGTCAAGGGCAGTTCAATCATCAGCCTCTATTTCCTACCCTCAACCAGTTCCTAGCAAATTAGCCGAAGTCTTTCAGCTACTGTGTCGAGGCCACAGACGCCGATGATTGGCTCGTGGATATCAACAAGCATTTTGAATGCAGCAATGTCAGGCCTGAGGACTATGTCAAGTTCGCTTCTTTTCAGCTCAAGGATCAGGCAGCTGATTGGTTCCAGCAATACAAGGATTCCAGAGGTGGTCGAGTGATTACTTGGACTGATTTCTGTCGGGACTTTAAAGCTCACCATATTCCTACCAGTGTTGTTGAGAGCAAGCGTGAGGAGTTCCGCAATCTCAAGCAAGGCAACATGTCAGTGTACGAATACAACAAGCAGTTTCAGAAACTTGCTCGCTTTGCTAAGCAAGATGTTCCTGATGAGAAAAGTATGATCTATCAGTTCAGAGGTGGCCTTAGAGAGGATCTGCAGTTAGCTCTCGTTCTTGTTGAGCCTACGCAGTTTGATCAATTCTACAATATGGCACTCAAGCAAGAAGGTGCTCAGCTCAAGTGTGAGGCTTCTAAGAAGAGAATCAGGGATGCAGTGCAATCTTCTTCTTCCTCACAAGTGGCAGCTAAGCAGCAGAAGTTCTATCTTCCTCCTCCTCCATTTCGTCAGCCTTACCAGCAGAAGAACTCAGGTGGTCGTGGATCTTCCCACCCACCCAACCCAGCCTATCAGAACAAGTCTCAGCCTCAAGCTCCAAAGTCGAATGCTCCTTATCATCGTCCGCTCTCAGAAGTGACTTGCAACAAGTGCCAGCAGAAAGGTCACTACGCAAACAAATGCTTCAATCAAAGGCGCCTTCCTCCTCCTCCTCCTATGAGATCTTAAAGCAATGTTGTGGTCAAGCATAATCCTAAGTCTGCAAAGGTGAACACGATGAATGCAGCTCAGGCAGAGGATTCTTCAGATGTGATCATCGGTAATCTTCCTATTAATGATATTCCTGCAAAAGTTCTTTTTGACACTGGTGCATCGCATTGTTTCATGTCAAGACCGTTTTTTGCCAAGCATGAATTCTCTTCGTCACATTTGGGTAAACCCATGGATGTCGTTTCTCCGGGTAAACGGTTGAGCTCCAGTTTGGTGGTTCCGGATACCACAATCAAGATGGGCGACTATAAATTTCTGTCTTCTCCAGTGGTTCTTGGTGACTCTGATATTGATCTAATTCTTGGGATGGACTGGCTCTCTAAGCACAAGGCTCAGCTTGATTGTGCTGCTAGGCAAATTCAATTGACACACCCTTCTGAGGATGTTATCATCTATGCCGCTCGTGATGAAACCATTCGGTTGTTTTCTCTCAATGAGAAGGGCGAGCTGGATGCTATTTCTCAAATTCCAGTCGTTTGTGAGTACCAAGATGTCTTCCCAGAAGAGCTTCCGGGTATGCCTCCTCATCGGCCAGTCGAGTTTGTTATTGATCTTGAGCCCGGTACAGAACCCGTTTGCAAACGTCCATACAAGCTTGGACCCAAGGAGCTGAAGGAATTGAAGAAACAACTCGATGAACAAGAGCGTCTGGGTTTGATCAGACCGAGTTCATCCCCTTGGGGTTGTGGAGTTCTTTTTGTCCAGAAGAAGGATGGCACGGACCGACTTTGCGTCGATTTCCGTCCATTGAACAAGAAGACAATCAAGAACAAGTATCCACTTCCCAACATCAACGAGCTTTTCGAGCAACTCAAAGGTGCTAAAGTCTTCTCCAAGCTTGACCTTCGTATGGGTTATCATCAGATTCGCATTCGTGAACAAGATATCCCCAAGACAGCATTCAGAACAAGCTATGGTTCTTATGAATATACTGTCATGTCTTTCGGCCTTGTCAATGCTCCTCCAACGTTCTCTCGCATGATGAACTTTATCTTCAACCCCTACACCAATGAATTCGTCTTGGTGTATCTCGATGATATTTTGGTCTTCTCCAAGAATAAGCAGGATCATGCCAAACATTTGTGATTGGTGCTCGACAAGCTCAGAGAGCATCAATTCTATGTGAAGTTTTCCAAATGTGAGTTCTGGCTTGATGAAGTTCTTTACCTTGGCCATATCATCTCTGCCAAGGGCATTGCTGTTAATCCCGCAAAGGTTTCTGCTGTTCTGAATTGGGAACCTCCTCAGAATGTCAAACAGCTCCGCAGTTTTCTTGGTCTTGCAAGCTATTGCCGAAGATTCGTTGAGAACTTCTCAAAGATTGCAAAGCCTCTTTCCAACCTCCTCCAGAAGCATGTCAAGTATGTCTGGACGCCTGAGTGTGACGTCGCTTTCAACACCCTCAAAGAGAAGCTAGTCACAGCTCATGTCTTGACTCCTCCTGATGAATCCAAGCCATTCGAAGTTTTCTGTGATGCTTCCCTTCCAGGTCTCGGTGCTGTGTTGATGCAAGAGAAAAAAGCTGTGGCCTATACCTCTCGTCAGTTGAAGCCCAACGAAAAGAACTACCTCACTCACGATCTTGAGTTGGCGGCAGTAGTCCATGCATTGATAACATGGAGACATCTCTTATTGGGAAGGCAAGTGGACATTTTCATCGATCACAAGAGTCTCAAGTATATCTTCACTCAACCCAACCTTAACCTCAGGCAAACTCGATAGGTCGAAATGATTCAAGAGTACAATCCGAGTATCGAATATACTCCTGGCAAGGCGAATGTGATTGTAGATGCTCTGAGCAGAAAGGCTTATTGCAACAGTCTAATTCTCAAGCCGTTTCAACCGAATCTTTGTGAGGCTTTCCGCAAGCTGAATCTTCAAGTTGTTCCTCAAGGCTTTCTTGCCAACCTCATAGTCTCTCCTACTTTGGAAGATCAAATTCGTGAGGCACAACTCCTGGATACCATGGTGAAGAAGGTGAAACGTGGTATTGACAAGGGCATTCCCAAATACAAGTGTTATCGCCTGGATGACAAAGATACTCTTTTCTTCGAGGATCGAATTGTGGTTCCAAAAGGTGATCTGAGAAAAGTCATCATGAATGAGGCACACAATTCCCTCCTATCCATTCATCCTGGAAGTACAAAGATGTACCATGACCTAAAGCAGTCATATTGGTGGACTCGAATGAAGCGAGAGATTGCTCAATTCGTGAATGAATGCGATGTCTGCAGAAGAGTGAAAGCAGAACACCAACGACCAGCTGGTCTCCTCCAACCTCTTGCTATTCCGGAATGGAAGTTTGACCATATCGAGATGGACTTCGTGACTGGTTTTCCTAAGTCCAAGCGTGGAAATGACGCTATCTTCGTTGTCATTGACAAGCTTACCAAAGTGGCTCATTTTCTTCCTATCAAAGAATCTATCATAGCAGCTCAGCTGGCAGAGCTATACACCTCAAGAATTGTCTCCTTGCATGGCATTCCACAATTGATATCTTCAGATTGTGGAAGCATCTTCACTTCTAAGTTCTAGGACTCCTTTCAGACGGCCATGGGCACCAACATTCGTTTCAGCACAGCTTTCCATCCTCAAACAAGTGGCCAAGTCGAGCGAGTCAATCAAATTCTTGAAGATATGCTCAGGGATTGTGTCATCTCTTTCGGTATGAAGTGGGAAGATTGTCTTCCATATGCCGAGTTCTCCTACAACAACAGCTTCCAAGCGAGTTCGGGCAAGGCCCCATTCGAAATTCTCTATGGCAGAAAGTGACGTACTCCTCTCAACTGGTCTGAGACAGGTGAACGCCAACTTCTTGGCAACGACTTGATCACAAAAGCCGAAGAAATGTGCAAAGTCATTCGTGAGAATCTCAAAGCCGCGCAATCGTGCCAAAAGAGTTACTATGATATCAAGCACCGTGACTTGGCTTTTGAAATCGAAGACCATGTCTACCTTCGCGTCTCTCCAATGAAAGGCACTCGTCGCTTCGGTATCAAAGGGAAGCTTGCCCCTAGATACGTGGGTCCTTTCAAGATCATTGGCAAAAGAGGCGATCTCGCCTATCAACTCGAGCTTCCATCCAACTTTGCAAACGTGCACGATGTGTTTCACGTGTCACAGCTTCGCAAGTGCTTCAAGACTCCTGAGCGCACTATCAACTTTGAAGAGATCGACCTCCAAGATCTCTCTTATCATGAGCATCCCGTTGCTATTCTTGAAGAAACCGAGCGCAAGACTCGCAACAAGTCAATCAAATTCCTGAAAGTGAAGTGGTCACACCATTCCGACTGAGAAGCCACCTGGGAGCGCGAGGATCACCTCCGTTCCGAATATCCGGAGTTCTTTCAGTCCTAGATCTCGGGACGAGATCCTCTTGTAGTGGAGGAGAGTTGTAACACCCCAGATGTAACATGTCCCAATTTGGCAATATATCAACTTGACCTTCATCCAATTCTTGTGGGTTTTATCATGTTTGGCCTCATCTTGTTTGGTTATGTGGTTTAATTCTTTTCATTGTCATGCTCTCCTTACCATATTGCATTTGTGCTTCTTGTCATATTCCTTTTAGCCATCATATGTCATCATCATATAGTGCATTTTCATCTCATGCCATCTCATGTTGCATTTTGTCATTCATGTTGTTGCCATGAGCATCATGGGCATGACCTTGTCCCCCTTCCAAACCATTGCACCATCACTTCTCCTTCCTTTCCTTTTCCTCCCTTCTTTTGCTAAGTGCTATTTTTATTTCTCTATTAATGTTCATCTTCTCCCTGTAAATCCTGCTCCATGCCCTAAACCTCTCTGCCAAATATCTCCTTATTTGAAGTTGTTTTGGTCAGGTTCAAAAATGACACAAGTTTGAATACAATTCAAACTTGTCTTATTTTTCTACCTCTAAAAATGCCCAATGCAATTTATTCAAATAGTGGATAATTCCAGGAGTTTGAGAATATTTTCTTTATACTCTAACTCCTCTCCTTTTACCCTGTGCTTTTTCTGTTTCTATTTCTGTTTGAAAAAATAGAAAGAGAAGAGCACAGCGCAGCAGGCCCCCCTGGGCCTCCCGCAGCTCAGCCAGCGCAGCCCGCCAGCCCAGCCAGCCAGCGCAGCCCGCCAGCCCAGCCAGCCAGCCAGCCCGCTTGCCCGCTGGACATTTCTCACCCAGCCGCGACGCTACCCAGCAGCCCGTACGCCCACGTGTCACCCGTGCCCCCACTAGTCAGCCTCTGGCTATAGCGCACCCGCCCCTCACCTTTTCGTCAAGCTCACGCCGGGCGCGCACATGGCCACGGCCGCGTCGACGCCGTGCTCCACCCGTCGCCCTAGCCTCCCTTTTAACCCCTCTCCTTGTCCACACAACCTCTAGGGTTTCCCTCTTCCTCTCTTCGCCGCCGCCAGGTGAGTAGAACCACCAGATCCACCGCAACCGGTCCGTCCCGAGCGCACCTGAGAGCGCACCTCGTCGCCGGCATGCTCTCCGGTCACCCCCAACCCCGTAGATCGTGTCCTTCTTCTTCCCCGTCGTCCACTACGTCCCCGACGTCGACTACGGTGCCCCGGACAACGAGTTCCTCGACGTCCTCTGCTTCCACTTCCGCTCGGTCAGGACCGCGCCAAGGATTCAGAGCTCCGCTTCATCGCCGCCAGCTCGTCTCCGTCGACCACTTCGCGTCCTTGGGTGAGCTGGGTAATGCACCTCCCTCTCCCATCCTTCCCATGGCATGTAGGCGCCCGTAGATCGCATCTGATCCATGTCTTTCCCGCGCTCGCAGTGCTCCGGCGTACTCTGAATTTAGTTGTGCAGTGTTGTTCGACCGTGCGTGTTTTCGTGTCCCCGCGTTGGTTCCCCCTTGTCGTGCTACCGCAGCTCGCTCGCGCCGCTCGTTCGAGCAGCTCGCTCGCGCCGCTCGTTCGCGCTCCCGCATGCAGCCGGCCTTTCTCGGTGTCGCCGTAGCTGCTGCTGCCGTTCGCCGCGGACGCCATGGCCCCGAGTCGAGCAACTGCTCAAGCTCGAGCGCCCCTGCCTCCCCTCGTAGACGCATGCATCCGTACCCCTTTCCGCACGCCCGCCGGTGTCCCTGTGCCCACTGGTTGCCGCCGTTGCCCTCGCCGGCGCCGTCGTCTTCTCTGTTTGCAACAGAGGAGCTCGACCTGGTGTCTATCTAAAAGGGGCCGAACCCCTTTCCTTATCAGTAGCGCCTGCCTAGCCCAGTGGTTGCCAATGCAGAGCCTCACCAGGGAGACCCGGGTTCGATCCCCCGCGGGTGCATTATCCTTCCCCCCTTTTTTCTGTTTCTTTGCAACCGCGTGTGAGTATGACAGGGTGGCCCCACCTGTCATCCTCTCTTAGCCCTGTTTGTTTATTTATTTATTTTATTTCTGTTCCCAGTGAATATTCCATTTCTGGCATATGTAATCTGTCCTTTTTGGGCAAGTCCATTTCTGGACGTTTCCAAATATGAAAAAAGCCATTTCTGTTATATACCACTTAGGGCAGGTTGTATCTTTGTGCATTTGTGATGATTTTTCTATAGCAACCCTAACATATTATATATGTTTTTGGGGTAGAAAAATCCCACCAATCCAGTGGTGGCATTAGTTTCTGCATTTGAGCAAGTTCATAATCATGTCATCTCACTTCATATTGCTGTTTTATCTCTTATGGGTTTGTTCATGCAAATATGCTAGTTGATTGTTTTGCACATGAGTAGCTTCATTTCCATGCCTACTTCATGCTAGTACTTGTTCCATGCCATGACATGCCTGGTAGTGAGTTAATCAAGCCTGTAGAGATGCCATGTTGAATCTGTTTCTGCTATGTCTAATAATACCACTAAGTCTGTAGAAACTGTTATCGTTTGCATCATTGCCATGCTATTTTAGTCATGCTCTAGTGGTTTTTAGATTGAGCTCAGTGTTCATGTTTCGTAGAGCATCTCCTGTACATCACTGCTATGCATTTTGTTCATATGTTTGGGTGCTATAGCTTATTTATACTTTGCATCCAAGTGGCCATGTTGCTGTTTGCATCATATCTTGTCGTGCTTGTTATTTGCAAACCATGCATCCGTTTCCGGTGATCTTTATATCGATTTCAACCGAAATCTTCTCATCTTCCCAGCGGCATACTTGGTTTGCCAAGTTGATGCCTTGTTCATCATCTTTCCTTCCGAAGCACGCATATGCATTGCATATCACATCTCGCATATCATGACATGTATTGCATCATGTTGCTTGTGCATTGCACCGTGATTTATTGTGGTTCCTTTGCTTGTGTTCTTGCCTTGGGTAGAGCCGGGAGACGAGAACGCTTACGAGGAACCTGTTGAGTACGCTTACAAGGATCCAGCCTTCGACAACTTTGAGAACCTTGCAGGCAAGATGACCATACCTTCGATATCACTTCTATCTTTGCTTGCTAGTACTCGCTCTATCGCTATGTTAGCTCTACCTGCCATTGTTTACCATGTCTCCCTATTGCCATGTCAAATCTCTAACCAACCTGTCCTAGCAACCGTTGTTTGGCTATGTCACCACTTTTGCTCAGCCCCTCTTATAGCATTGTTAGTTGCAGGTGAAGATGAAGTTTGTTCCTGGTCGGAACATGGATATTTTTGGGATATCACAATATCTCCTGTTTAAATTAATGCACCTTATATACTTGGTAAAGGGTGGAAGGCTCGGCCTTATGCCTGGTGACTTGTTCCACTCTTGCCGCCCTAGTTTCCGTCATACCGGTGTTATGTTCCTTGATTTTGCGTTCCTTACACGGTTGGGTGATTTATGGGACCCCCTTAACAGTTCTCTTTGAATAAAACTCCTCCAGCAAGGCCCAACCTTGGTTTTACCATTTGCCACCTAAGTCCTTTCCCTTGGGTTTTCGTGAGCCCAAGGGTCATCTTTATTTTAACCCCCCCGGGCCAGTGCTCCTTCGAGTGTTGGTCCGAACTAAGCAGCCTGCGGGGCCACCTCGGGGCAACTTGAGGGTTGGTTTTACTCGTAGCTTGACTCATCCGGTGTGCCCTGAGAACGAGATACGTGCGACTCCTATCGGGATTTGTCGGCACATCAGGCGGCTTTGCTGGTCTTGCTTTACCATTGTCGAAATGTTTAGCGAACCGGGATTCTGAGACTGATCGGGTCTTCCCAGGAGAAGGTTTATCCTTCGTTGACCGTGAGAGCTTGTGATGGGCTGAGTTGGGACACCCCTGTAGGGTATATAATCTTTCGGAAGCCGTGCCCGCGGTTATGAGGCAGATGGGAATTTGTTAATGTCCGGTTGTAGATAACTTGACACTTGACTTCATTAAAATGCATCAACCGTGTGTGTAGCCGTGATGGTCTCTTCTCGGCGGAGTCCGGGAAGTGAACACGGTTTGAGTTATGCTTGACGTAAGTAGTTTCAGGATCACTTCTTGATCGCTTCTAACTTCTCGACCGATGCGTTGCTTCTCTTCTCGCTCTCACTTGCGTATGTTAGCCACCATATATGCTTAGTGCTTGCCGCAGCTCCACCATTTTACGCCTTTACCTACCTATGAGCTTAAATAGTCTTGATCTCGCGGGTGTGAGATTGCTGAGTCCCCGTGGCTCACAGATTCTACCAAAACAGATGCAGGTGCCGAGGATACTGGCGCAGATGGCGCAACTGAGCTGAAGTGGGAATTTGATGAGGCCCTTGGTCGTTACTATGTATCATTTCCAGATGATCAGTAGTGGAGCCCAGTTGGGGCGATCGGGGATCTAGCATTTGGGGTTGTTTCTTTTCATTTGAACTTGACCGTAGCCGGTCTATGAGTGTATTTGAATGATGTATGATCTTAATTCATGTATTGTGTGAGGTGGCGATTGTAAGCCAACTCTCTTTATCCCATTCTCGTTCATTACATGGGATTGTGTGAAGATGACCCTTCTTGCGACAAAACCACCATGCGGTTATGCCTCTAAGTCGTGCTTCGACACGTGGGAGATATAGCCGCATCGTGGGTGTTACAATATGTTACCTTCTTAGTGTCAGGGTTGATCTTCTGAGTGCAGTAGGGCCAGAGAGCTTGCTTGTGAGTGGAGTTTGTCTTACTGTGATGGCGAAAGCCGACAGGAGTCTCAAGCCCGTGATCTTCCACTCCAAGTAACTCCATGAATGCCTTCCACTTGACAGAAAGTAACTTGCCATTGGTCATCCAAGTCAAGGTCCTGTTCTCATCAGTCCCTAGATGGACCGTGGCATAGAATTGGGCCACAATATCAGCATCATAGTCTTTGTTGAACTGCATGATACTGAGAATGTTGAGCTGAGTGCACATCTGAAAAGCTTCACCAAAGTACTCAGGATCCATCTCCATATAGTCCGTGTCAATGGAGCACACATACACATAGAGGTTCTTCTTGGCCTTGAGCACATCAAAGAAAATGGCAAACTGAAAGCGGTTCCAGAACAGACAGTTGACCAAAGTGGGTTCTTGGTCTTCCACATAGGGGTTGCAGCGACTCAGGGAGTCCTGGATAAGGGGGTATCCGGACAGCCGGACTATATATACTTTGGCCGGACTGTTGGACTATGAAGATACAAGATTGAAGACTTTGTCCCGTGTCCGGTGTTGGAAATATGCCCTAGAGGCAATAATAAAATGGTTATTATTATATTTATTTGTTCATGATAATTTTCTGTTATTCATGCTATAATTGTGTTATCCGGAAATTGTAATACACGTGTGAATACATAGACCACAACATGTCCCTAGTGAGCCTCTAGTTGACTAGCTCATTGATCAACAGATAGTCATGGTTTCCTGACTATGGACATTGGATGTCATTGATAACGGGATCACATCATTAGGAGAATGATGTGATGGACAAGACCCAATCCTAAGCGTAGCACAAAGATCGTGTAGTTCGTTTTGCTAGAGCTTTTCCAAATGTCAAGTATCATTTCCCTAGACCATGAGATTGTGCAACTCCCGGATACCGTAGGAGTGCTTTGGGTGTGCCAAACGTCACAACGTAACTGGGTGACTATAAAGGTGCACTACGGGTATCTCCGAAAGTGTCTGTTGGGTTGGCACGAATCAAGACTGGGATTTATCACTCCGTATGACGGAGAGGTATCTCTGGGCCCACTTGGTAATGCATTATCACAATGAGCTCAATGTGACCAAGTGTCTGGTCACGGGATCATGCATTACGGTACGGGTAAAGTGACTTGCCGGTAATGAGATTAAACGAGGTATTGGGATACCGACGATCGAATCTCGGGCAAGTAACGTACCGATTGACAAAGGGAATTGTATACATGATTGATTGAATCCTCGACATCGTGGTTCATCCGATGAGATCATCGAGGATCATGTGGGAGCCAACATGGGTATCCAGATCCCTCTGTTGGTTATTGACCGGAGAGGCGTCTCGGTCATGTCTGCATGTCTCCCGAACCCGTAGGGTCTACACACTTAAGGTTCGGTGACGCTAAGGTTGTAGAGATATGAGTATGCAGTAACCTGAAAGTTGTTCGGAGTCCTGGATGAGATCCCGGACGTCACGAGGAGTTCCGGAATGGTCCAGAGGTAAAGAATTATATATAGGAAGTCAGGTTTCGGCCATCGGGAAAGTTTTGGGGGTCACCGGTATTGTACTTGGACCACCGGAAGGGTCCTGGGGGTCCACCGGGTGGGGCCACCTATCCCGGAGGGCCCCATGGGCTGAAGTGGGAGGGGAACCAGCCCCTGGTGGGCTGGTGCGCCCCCTTGGGCCCCCTGCGCCTAGGGTTGGAAACCCTAGGGGTGGGGGCGCCTCCACCTGGCTTGGGGGGCAAGCCACCCCCTTGGCCGCCGCCCCCCCTTGGAGATTGCATCTCCTAGGGCCGGTGCCCCCCAGGGGGCCTATATAAAGAGGGGGAGAGGGAGGGCAGCCGCACCCATGCTCTTGGCGCCTCCCTCTCCCTCTGCTACACCTCTCCCTCTTGTAGAGCTTGGCGAAGCCCTGCCGAGATCGCTGCTGCATCCACCACCACGCCGTCGTGCTGCTGGATCTTGTAGGACCTTGAGAAGAGGTGTCTAGAGGGGGGGGTGATTAGACACTAAATACCAAAGTTACAGTTTTTAGCAAATTTAAGTTTAAGTGGAGTTTATGCACAAGTTTAACATTCACAACACATAGCAAGCAAGCATGCAGAGAGTATATGAGCAGCGGAAAGTAAAGCATGCAACTTGCAAGAATGTAAAGGGAAGGGTTTTGGAGGATTCAAACGCAATTGGAGACACGGATGTTTTTGGCGTGGTTCCGATAGGTGGTGCTATCGTACATCCACGTTGATGGAGACTTCAACCCACGAAGGGTAACGGTTGCGCGAATCCATGGAGGGCTCCACCCAAAAAGGGTCCACGAAGAAGCAACCTTGTCTATCCCACCATGGCCGTCGCCCACGAAGGACTTGCCTCACTAGCGGTAGATCTTCACGAAGTAGGAGATCTCCTTGCCCTTACAAACTCCTTGGTTCAACTCCACAATCTTGTCAGAGGCTCCCAAGTGACACCTAGCCAATCTAGGAGACACCACTCTCCAAGAAGTAACAAATGGTGCGTTGATGATGAACTCCTTGCTCTTGTGCTTCAGATGATAGTCTCCCCAACACACAACTCTCTCTCATAGGATTTGGATCTGGTGGAAAGAAGATTTGAGTGGAAAGCAACTTGGGGAAGGCTAGAGATCAAGATTCATATGGTAGGAATGGAATATCTTGGCCTCAACACATGAGTAGGTAGTTCTCTCTCAGAAATAGGATGCTGGAAGTGTAGGTTTAGTCTCATGGCTCTCTCCACGAATGAAGAGGAGGTGGAGGGGTATATATAGCCTCCACACAAAATCTAACCGTTACACACAATTTACCAAACTCGATGGGACCGAATCAATAAACTCAGTCAGACCGATTTAGCAAACAATGTGACCGTTAGGAATTTCGGTGGGACCAAAATGCAACTCGGTAGGACCGATATAGTTAGGGTTAGGGCATAACGTAATCTCGGTGAGACCGATTACACAAACTCGGTGAGACCGATTTTGGCAATTAGCTAACCAGAGAGTTGGTCAGGCAAACTCGGTGGGACCGATTACTCAAACTCGGTAGGACCGATTTTGGTAATAAGTTAACCAGAGAGTTTGCATTGTAATCTCGGTAGTACCGATTGTTCAAACTCGGTAAGACTGATTTTGATAATGGACATACACAGAGAGATTACAATCCCATCTCGGTGAGACCAAGATCCCTATCGGTAGGACCGATTTGCCTAGGGTTTGTGGTACTGGCTAAGACATTTGAAATCGGTGGTGCCGGATAGGAAGAATCGGTGTGACCGATTTTGGTTTTAGGTTTAGGACATATGTGGATGTGAGAAAGTGGTTGAGGGTTTTTGGAGCATATCACTAAGCACATGAAGCAAGAGGCTCATTAAGCAACACCTCATCCCTCCTTGATAGTATTGGCTTTTCCTATAGACTCAATGTGATCTTGGATCACTAAAAAGTAAAATGAAGAGTCTTGAGCTTGAAGCTTGAGCCAATCCTTTGTCCTTAGCATCTTGAAGTAGTTCCCACATCCTTTAGTCCATGCCACTCCAATGTTGAACTTGTCTGAAATATACTAGATAAAAGTGTTAGTCCAACAAGAGATATGTTGACATTAATTACCAAAACCACCTAGGGAGCACTTGTGCTTTCAGTCTCCCCCTTTTTGGTAATTGATGACAACATACATCAAAGCTTTAGATAAGGATATAAAGAATAGCAAGTAAAGCTTTGGAAAGACATGTAACAAGCATAGGCTCCCCCTACATGTATGCAATCATGTGAATATGACATATAGAAGTATGTGAGAGCGTAATGATGATAGAGCAGGCAATGTGTTACATGTATCTTGGCCATATGCATCAAAGCAAAAAGTATTAAAGGAAATACCTTCATGCCCATGAGTCCTTCTTGCAAACAGTATGTACATCAGCAAGAATTCCTCATACACATGATTGTGATGCATATACTTACCTTGTAGTCTTGAGTAGGCTTAGGATGGAATGAACCTGTGTAAACAAGGTTAGATAACACAGATACATCTACTAGCCAGAGCAAACAGAAGAAACCACAAGAATACCAAGACTGGGATGACATGTAGAGAATGAGTACTAAGTACCACATTTGATTAGACATGTCCCCAAGAGTAAAGATATGTAATGAATTTGAATGATTTCTTTCCCTTGGATGTCTTGCTCCCCCTGAATCTAGCATGGGATATTGGGAGAACATAGGGAACAAAAAATCAGAGTTGAAAGATATAAATGAACAGAGCTAATGCAAACTAATGCAAAAAAAAACACATATGAAACATGTCTTTCCCCTCAAGAAGACATGTGGTATCTCTCCTCTTGAACACCAAGCATCTGGGATCCTTGAGAAATACTTTCTACTAGTATTCTCTCCCCCTGGAGATCTCTCTCTCTCCCCGAAGGATCTCTCTTCCCCTGAGAAGGTGATACTCTCCCTAAAATGATAAGCTTTGATGTGATCTCTCTCTCCCCCTTTGACGTCAATTTCCAAGAAGGGCTCGATAAAAATGTGATTTCTCTCTCCCCCTCTGGAATTTGTCGTGAATGGGTTTGATCCTTGAGTCACAACATAAAGCACTTGATAAAAATGTGATGCTTGTTAGAGGACAAGATTCATTGAGTGGAGCTGGATAAGAAGAATCACAGAATAAGTGGCAAACCATCTTTCCTATTGTGAAATCGGTGGCACCGAGTGGTATGCTTCGGTGGTGCCGAAAGTTTTCGGTTGGACCGAAAGTAACAAATCGGTGTAACCGAGTTCATCACAGAGAAAACACTTGTCACCTTAGCTCACTAGACTAGAAAGATCCCACAAAGATTTGCAAGGAATTTACTAAATGATATGCAATGAATTGATGCATAAAATGCAGAGCAAAGAAAAAAAAAAGAAATCTAGATGAAGTTTTTTTTTGAAAAGGGGAAACAAATATGCATGAGACAAATGCAAAAACACAAAGATGAAAACAAGAGAACTTCATCTAGAGATGGTCGGCGACAAAGTCACCTATGTTAGAGTATATTGACTTAGGAGTCAAGTGAGATCACTTGATCATAGGTCATACTCATCGTTTAAGCTCAAAATGGGGTTACCATTTTTCGTTTAAGCATCTTGATGTATTCACATCTTGTCGAGTTGCTTTAGCTCATGTCTCGGAGTAAAGCTTCTCTAAGATGGAATAACATACCTTGGTTGGTGGTGTTGATCATGTAGTTGAACTTGTGTGGGTTTCTCAAGATTGATGTAGCTCATCAAGAGTTGGGAGCACCAGTTGGAATTTGAGTCCATCTACCTACATGGGTTAGTTCTTGCAAGGAAGAGCACTTGTGTATCCAAAAATGACAATCATGAAGCTTAATATAGAATTTTGTCAAAGGATATGTTTGAATGGTTTCATGCTTCCTTGTCTTCAACCACCTTTGTATAGAGACTTGGTGATGTAGAGATTGCTCAAGATGTGAGTAGGTTACAATCTCATGGAATTTTATTCAACCAAGTACCTACATGGGTTAGATAACATGCAAGATGCAAATATATCCAAGACATAAGATTTTCATCATAAGAGAAATATCAAGGATTAGTCATAAGCTCATGTCTTGCATGTATCCAATGGAGTTTCTACTCCAAGTTTGAAGCATCAATGATGTTCAATTCTCCTCTCAACCTGCAAAACACTTTCTCATCAAGAGGTTTAGTGAATATATCCGCTAATTGCTTTTCGGTGCGAACATGCTTAAGATCAATGTCACCCTTAGCAACATGATCTCGAATGAAATGATGACGAACTTCAATATGCTTAGTTTGAGAATGTTGCACAGGATTATGTCCAATTTTCATAGCACTTTCATTGTCACAAAGCAATGGAACATGTTTCACATATATCCCATAATCTTTAAGAGTTTGGGTCATCCAAAGTAATTGAGCACAACATGAACCAGCTGCAATGTATTCCGCTTCGGTGGTGGATAAGGATACCGAGTTTTGTTTCTTAGAGGACCAAGACACAAGAGATCTACCAAGAAATTGACAAGTTCCCGAAGTGGACTTTCTATCAACCTTGTCTTCGGCATAGTCTGAATCAGAGTAGCCAACAAGATCGAAAGAGGCCCTCTTAGGATACCAAATGCCAAAATTTGGTGTATGTATTAAGTATCTCACTATCCTTTTCACAGCCTTAAGATGACATTCTTTAGGAGCAGCTTGATATCTTGCACACATGCACACACTTAGCATAATATCGGGACGTGAAGCACATAGATATAACAATGAACCAATCATAGAGCGATAAACCTTTTGATCAACCGGTTCACCATCTTTGGTCAACTCAAGATGTCCACTAGTAGGCATGGGTGTAGTCATACCTTTGCATTCTTGCATACTGAACTTCTTGAATAAGTCCTTAGTGTACTTCGTTTGAGAGGCAAAAGTACCTTCCTTAGTTTGCTTGATTTGCAACCCAAGAAAGAATATGAGTTCACTCATCATCGACATCTCAAACTTCTCCGACATTAGCTTTCCAAACTTCTCACTAAAATGAGGGTTAGTTGATCCAAATATGATATCATCAACATAAATTTGGCATACAAATAATTCTCCATTAGCCCTTTTAGTGAAAAGAGTAGAATCAATTTTCCCAATTTCAAATCCCTTTCCAAGAAGAAACTTAGTTAAGCATTTGTACCAAGCTCTAGGAGCTTGTTTAAGACCATAAAGAGCTTTATGAAGTTTGTAAACATGATTTGGTTTCTTAGGATTGACAAAGCGTGAGGTTGTTTAACATAAACTTCCTCCTCTATTTCACCATTTAAAAAAGCACTTTTAATGTCCATTTGGTACAATGTGATATCATGGTGATTAGCATAGGCAAGCAAGATGCGAATAGACTCAAGTCTAGCAACGGGAGCATAAGTCTCACCATAGTCCATACCTTCGACTTGTGTGTAGCGTTGGGCGATGAGAGGTGCTTTGTTGCGAACTACTTGTCCATCTTCATCTTGCTTGTTGCGAAACACCCATTTGGTACCGATGATGTTGTGGTTGTTGCCGGGCTTAATGTCCAAACTTGGTTTCTCTCAAAGTTGCGTAGCTCTTCATGCATAGCGTTTATCCAATCCGGATCTTCCAATGCTTCTTCGACCTTCATAGGTTCAATGCTAGAGATGAAAGAATAGTTTTCACAAAAGTTAGCTAAACGAGTTTTAGAGCGAGTGATTCTCCCGGTTTGAATATCATTGTAGATTTGCTCGACGGGATGGTCTTCAGCAATTCTTGCTCGAACTCGTGAAAGCTTTTGCTTGGGTCTTGGTTGAACATCTTCTTCATCTTCTTCTTCTCGATCTTCTTCATTGTTGACGTTGTCGTTCTCTTGCCGTGGTGGAGAAGGAGGTTGTTGACGTTCTTGATGTGTTTCCTCGTTTTCTTCATCTTGGTGTGTCCTACTTGTGGATGCTTCCGTGTCAACTCTTGGTTCACCTTGTCGTGAAGTAGAAGCTTCCACTTGGACAGACGAGGTACTCTCCTTCACCTCCGTTGGACGAACCTTGCCAATAGACAAGTCTTGGATTGCTTCCGAAGGATCTTTGTCTCCTACATCAATTGGCAATTGCTCTACTTGCGAGCCATTAGATTCATCAAACTTCACATCTACCGTCTCTTCAACCTTTCGGGTGAAATTGTTGTAGACACGATATGTGTGAGAGTTTGAGCCATAACCTAGTAGGAAACCTTCATGAGACTTACAAGCAAATTTAGAACGACGATGCTTATCAAGAATGTAGCACTTTGAGCCGAATACTCAAAAGTATCCAACTTGGGGTTTGTTACCGGTGAGGAGCTCGTATGCCGTCTTGCCGAGTAGCTTGTGAAGATACAAGTGATTTGTTGCATGACAAGCTATCTCAACCGCTTCTGCGCAAAAGTGCTTCGGTGTCTTGTACTCATCAAGCATCGTTCTCGCCATTTCGATGAGCGTCCAGTTCTTCCTCTCAACAACTCCATTTTGTTGAGGTGTGTACGTAGCCGAGAACTCGTGTGAAATCCCTTCTTCGTCAAGAAAGGTGTCCACATTTGCGTTCTTGAACTCCGTTCCGTTGTCACTGCGAACCTTCTTGATCTTCACTTCAAATTGATTTTGGGCCTTCCTAGCGAAGTTCTTGAAGATCTTTTGGACCTGCGATTTATCATCGAGAAAGAACACCCACGTAAATCTTGAAAAATCATCAACTATAACTAGACCAAAAGAATTTCCACCGAGACTCTTGTAAGAGTTGGGACCAAAAAGATCCATGTGAAGTAGCTCGAGTGGCCTCCTTGTGGTCATGATGTTCTTCACGGGATGCCTTCCTCCAACCTGTTTACCTGCTTGACAAGCACTGCAAAGTCTATCCTTATCAAAAATGACATCGTTAACACCAAGGATATGATTCCCTTTAATAAGCTTGTCAAGGTTTCTCATGCCAACGTGACCTAGTCGTCTATGCCATAACCAACCTTTTGAGGATTTAGCAATGAAGCAAGTTTTAGGTTGAGCCTTTTTAGTGAAATCAACAATGTAAAGATCACCTCTCCGTATACCGGTAAAGACCATTTTATGATTGTCTCGACGAAAAACTTGGCAATCAACTTCAGTAAATAAGACATTGAAACCAAAGTCAGCAAGTCTAGATACTGAAAGTAGGTTGTATCCAAGAGATTCAACGAGCATAACATTTTGCATGGAGCTATCATGTGATATGGCCACCTTACCGAGGCCAACCACCTTACCCTTTGAGTTGTCACCGAAAGTGACATACTTTCGAGGACTATCATTATCAGCAAGCTCACGAAACATGTATTTATATCCGATCATGTGATCCGTACATCCACTATCAAGAACCCATTCCTTTCCTCCTGACACATCCCCGAAGATTTGCCATAAGACCAAAGTGTCTCATTGCATCATCAAGATCGAAGTCACTTTCATCATCCTCATCATAGTATCCATGTTCAACATCGTCATGTGGTGGATCAAATCCTAGAGAGGGTGATTCGTTAGAGTGAGTTTGACAATGATCTTGTCTATGAATTTTTATAGCTTCGGAAATAATATCACTAATAATACCAACATTTCCTTTGGCACGCATGAGGCTCGTAAGCTCAAATAGACAATCACCAAATGTAGGATCACTAGTATTCATCTTACTCAAAGCAATAGACTTATGGAGAATTTCATCAAGATTTTTCAAAGAATAATCTGGAAATCGTTCCTCAAGAAATTTCCATATAGTGTAGGCACACTCAAGAGTAGGCAGTTTTATAATCAAGTTTCTAGGCAAGCCTCTAGTGATAAGATTAACAGTTCTAAGATTCCTAATCATGTCAATACACTCATCAAGGGTAGGATGCATAGGATCAACATGAGGTGCACAAGGACTAGCAATGTACTTGTTCAAATGATATTGATTGAAAATTACAAGCATCTCATTTTTCCACTCATGAAAATACTCTCCATCAAGAATAGGCACTCTATGTCTAAGACTCCCCAAAGTAGACTCATCCATCTTCCTCCAATGGTGATTAAACCAAGGCAATGGAGACCAATGCTCTGATACCACTTGTAGGACCTTGAGAAGAGGTGTCTAGAGGGGGGGTGATTAGACACTAAGTACCAAAGTTGCAGTTTTTAGCAAATTTAAGTTTAAGTGGAGTTTAGGCACAAGTTTAACATTCACAACACATAGCAAGCAAGCATGCAAAGAGTATATGAGCAGCGGAAAGTAAAGCATGCAACTTGCAAGAATGTAAAGGGAAGGGTTTTGGAGGATTCAAACGCAATTGGAGACACGGATGTTTTTGGCGTGGTTCCGATAGGTGGTGCTATCGTACATCCACGTTGATGGAGACTTCAACCCACGAAGGGTAATGGTTGCGCAAGTCCATGGAGGGCTCCACCCAAAAAGGGTCCACGAAGAAGCAACCTTGTCTATCCCACCATGGCCGTCGCCCACGAAGGACTTGCCTCACTAGCGGTAGATCTTCACGAAGTAGGCTATCTCCTTGCCCTTACAAACTCCTTGGTTCAACTCCACAATCTTGTCAGAGGCTCCCAAGTGACACCTAGCCAATCTAGGAGACACCACTCTCCAAGAAGTAACAAATGGTGCGTTGATGATGAACTCCTTGCTCTTGTGCTTCAAATGATAGTCTCCCCAACACTCAACTCTCTCTCATAGGATTTGGATCTGGTGGAAAGAAGATTTGAGTGGAAAGCAACTTGGGGAAGGCTAGAGATCAAGATTCATATGGTAGGAATGGAATATCTTGGCCTCAACACATGAGTAGGTAGTTCTCTCTTAGAAATAGGATGCTGGAAGTGTAGGTTTAGTCTGATGGCTCTCTCCACGAATGAAGAGGAGGTGGAGGGGTATATATAGCCTCCACACAAAATCTAACCGTTACACACAATTTACCAAACTCGGTGGGACCGAATCAATAAACTCGGTCAGACCGATTTAGCAAACAATGTGACCGTTAGGAATTTCGGTGGGACCAAAATGCAACTCGGTAGGACCGATATAGTTAGGGTTAGGGCATAACGCAATCTCGGTGAGACCGATTACACAAACTCGGTGAGACCGATTTTGGCAATTAGCCAACCAGAGAGTTGGTCAGGCAAACTCGGTGGGACCGATTACTCAAACTCGGTAGGACCGATTTTGGTAATAAGTTAACCAGAGAGTTTGCATTGTAATCTCGGTAGTACCGATTGTTCAAACTCGGTAAGACCGATTTTGATAATGGACATACACAGAGAGATTACAATCCCATCTCGGTGAGACCGAGATCCCTATCGGTAGGACCGATTTGCCTAGGGTTTGTGGCAGTGGCTAAGACATTTGAAATTGGTGGCGCCGGATAGGAAGAATCGGTGTGACCGATTTTGGTTTTAGGTTTAGGACATATGTGGATGTGAGAAAGTGGTTGAGGGTTTTTGGAGCATATCACTAAGCACATGAAGCAAGAGGCTCATTAAGCAACACCTCATCCCTCCTTGATAGTATTGGCTTTTCCTATAGACTCAATGTGATCTTGGATCACTAAAAAGTAAAATGAAGAGTCTTGAGCTTGAAGCTTGAGCCAATCCTTTGTCCTTATCATCTTGAAGGAGTTCCCACATCCTTTAGTCCATGCCACTCCAATGTTGAACTTGTCTGAAATATACTAGATAAAAGTGTTAGTCCAACAAGAGATATGTTGACATTAATTACCAAAACCACCTAGGGAGCACTTGTGCTTTCAGATCTCCATCAACATCTCCTTCCCCCTTGCTGGATCAAGAAGGAGGAGACGTCTTCCCCAACTGTACGTGTGTTGAGCGCGGAGGTGCTGTCCGTTCAGCACTAGGATCATCGGTGATTTGGATCACGACGAGTACGACTCCCTCAACCCCGTTCTCTTGAACGCTTTCACTCGCGATCTACAAGGGTATGTAGATGCACTTCTCTCTCTCGTTGCTAGATGAACTCATAGATTGATCTTGGTGAAGCATAGAAATTTTTTATTTTCTGCAACGTTCTCCAACAGTGGTATCAGAGCCAGGTTTATGCGTAGTTCTCTTTGCACGAGTAGAACACAAATTTGTTGTGGGCGTAGATGTTGTCAACTTTCTTGCCACTACTAGTCTTATTTTGCTTCAGCGGTATCGTGGGATGAAGTGGCCCGGACCGACCTTACACGTACGCTTACGTGAGACAGGTTCCACCGACTTACATGCACTAGTTGCATAAGGTGGCTAGCGGGTGTCTGTCTCTCCCACTTTACTTGGAGCGGATTCGATGAAAAGGGTCCTTATGAAGGGTAAATAGAAGTTGGCAAATCACGTTGTGGCTTTTACGTAGGTAAGAAAACGTTCTTGCTAGAACCCTATTGCAGCCACGTAAAACATGCAACAACAATTAGAGGACGTCTAACTTGTTTTTGCAGCATATGCCTTGTGATGTGATATGGCCAAAAGTTGTGATGAATGATATATATGTGATGCATGAGATCATGTTCTTGTAATAGGAATCGCGACTTGCATGTCGATGAGTATGACAACCGACAGGAGCCATAGGAGTTGTCTTAATTATTGTATGACCTATGTGTCAATGATTTAACGCCATGTAATTACTTTACTTTATTGCTAAACCGTTAGCCATAGTAGTAGAAGTAATAGTTGGCGAGCAACTTCATGGAGACACGATGATGGAGATCATGATGATGGAGATCATGGTGTCATGCCGGTGACGAAGATGATCATGGAGCCCCGAAGATGGAGATCAAAGAAGCTATATGATATTGGCCATAACATGTCACTATTTGATTGCATGTGATGTTTATCATGTTTTTGCATCTTGTTTACTTAGAACGACGGTAGTAAATGAGATGATCTCTCATAATAATTTCAAGAAAGTGTTCCCCCTAACTGCGCGCCGTTGCAAAAGTTCGTTGTTTCGAAGCACCATGTGATGATTGGGTGTGATAGATTCTAACGTTCACATACAACGGGTGTAAGATAGATTTACACATGCATAAACACTTAGGTTAACTTGACGAGCCTAGCATGTACAGACATGGCCTCGGAACACAAGAGACCGAAAGGTCAAGCATGATGACTAGTCCGTATCACGTGATGGAAGATACAATCAACATGGAGATGTTCACCAATGATGACTAGTCCGTATCACGTGATGATCGGACACGGCCTAGTCGACTCGGATCATGTATCACTTAGATGACTAGAGGGATGTCTAATCTGAGTGGGAGTTCATTAAATAATTTGATTAGATGAACTTAATTATCATGAACTTAGTCTAAAAACCTTTGCAAAAATGTCTTGTAGATCAAATGGCCAACGCTCATGTCAACCTCAACTTCAACGTGTTCCTAGAGAAAACCAAGCTGAAAGATGATGGCAGCAACTATACGGACTGGGTTCGGAACCTGAGGATCATCCTCATAGCTGCCAAGAAAGCATATGTCCTAGAAGGACCGCTAGGTGAAGCACCCATCCCAGAGAACCAAGACGTTATGAACGCTTGGCAGTCACATGCTGATGATTACTCCCTCGTTCAGTGCGGCATGCTTTACAGCTTAGAACCGGGGCTCCAAAAGCGTTTTGAGCAACACGGAGCATATGAGATTTTCGAGGAGCTGAAAATGGTTTTCCAAGCTCATGCCCGGGTCGAGAGATATGAAGTCTCCGACAAGTTCTATAGTTGTAAGATGGAGGAAAATAGTTCTGTCAGTGAGCACATACTCAAAATGTCTGGGTTTCACAACCGCTTGTCCCAGCTGGACATTAACCTCCCGGACGAGGCAGTCATTGACAGAATCCTTCAGCCGCTCCCACCTAGCTACAAGAGCTTTGTGATGAACTACAATATGCAGGGGATGGTGAAAACTATTCCTAAAGTATTCTCAATGCTGAAGTCAGCGGAGGTGGAAATCAAAAAGGAACATCAAGTGTTGATGGTCAATAAAACCACTAAGTTCAAGAAAGGCAAGGGTAAGAAGAACTTCAAGAAGGACGGCAAGGAAGTTGCCGCGTCCGATAAGCCAGTTACCGGGAAGAAGTCAAAGAATGGACCCAAGCCTGAGACTGAGTGCTTTTATTGCAAAGGGAAGGGTCACTGGAAGCGGAACTGCCCCAAATACTTAGCGGACAAGAAGGCCGGCAACACTAAAGGTATATGTGATATACATGTAATTGATGTGTACCTTACCAGTGCTCATATTAGCTCCTGGGTATTTGATACCGGTGCGGTTGCTCATATTTGTAACTCAAAGCAGGAGCTGCGGAATAAGCAGAGACTGGCGAAGGACGAGGTGACGATGCGCATCGGGAATGGTTCCAAGGTCGATGTGATCGCCGTCGGCACGCTACCTCTACATTTACCTACGGGATTAGTTTTAAACCTCAATAATTGTTATTTAGTGCCATCTTTGAGCATGAACATTGTATCTGGATCTCGTTTAATGCGAGATGGCTACTCATTTAAATCCGAGAATAATGGTTGTTCTATTTATATGAGAGATATGTTTTATGGTCATGCCCCGCTGGTCAATGGTTTGTTCTTAATGAATCTCGAACATAATGTTACACATATTCATAGTGTGAATACCAAAAGATGTAAGGTTGATAACAATAGTCCCACATACTTATGGCACCGCTGCCTTGGTCACATTGGTGTCAAGCGCATGAAGAAGCTCCATGCTGATGGACTTTTAGAGTCTCTCGATTATGAATCATTTGACACATGTGAACCATGCCTCATGGGCAAAATGACCAAGACTCCGTTCTCCGAAACAATGGAGCGAGCAACCAACTTATTGGAAATCATACATACTGATGTGTGCGGTCCAATGAGCATTGAGGCTCGCGGAGGATATCGTTATGTTCTCACTCTCACTGACGACTTGAGTAGATATGGGTATGTCTACTTGATGAAACACAAGTCTGAGACCTTTGAAAAGTTCAAGGAATTTCAGAATGAGGTAGAGAATCAACGTGACCGAAAGATAAAGTTCTTACGATCAGATCGTGGAGGAGAATATTTAAGTCACGAATTTGGTACGCACTTAAGGAAATGTGGAATCATTTCACAACTCACGCCGCCTGGAACACCTCAGCGTAACAGTGTGTCCGACCGTCGTAATCGCACTTTATTGGATATGGTGCGATCTATGATGTCTCTTACCGATTTACAGCTATCTTTTTGGGGATACGCTATAGAGACAGCTACATTCACTTTAAATAAGGCACCGTCTAAATTCATTGAGACGACACCGTATGAATTATGGTTTGGGAAGAAACCTAAGCTATCGTTTCTAAAAGTTTGGGGATGCGATGCTTATGTCAAGAAACTTCAACCTGAAAAGCTCGAACCCAAGTCGGAAAAATGCGTCTTCATAGGATACCCTAAGGAAACCATTGGTTATACCTTCTACCTCAGATCCGAAGGCATGATCTTTGTTGCCAAGAACGGGTCCTTTCTGGAGAAAGAGTTTCTCTCGAGAGAAGTAAGTGGGAGGAAAGTGGAACTTGATGAAGTACTACCTCTTGAACCGGTAAGTAGCACAGCTCAGGAAGATGTTCCTGTGGTGCCAGCACCAACTGAAGAGGAAGTTAATGATGATGGTCAAGGTACTTTGGATCAAGTTACTACTGAACTTCGTAGGTCTACAAGGACACGTTCCACACCAGAGTGGTATGGCAACCCTGTCCTGGAAATCATGTTGTTAGACAACGGTGAACCTTCGAACTATGAAGAAGCAATGGCGGGCCTAGATTCCAACAAATGGCTTTAAGCCATGCAATCCGAGATAGAATCCATGTATGAAAACAAAGTATGGACTTTGACAGACTTACCCGATGATCGGCGAGCGATAGAAAATAGATGGATCTTTAAGAAGAAGACGGACGCGGATGGTAATGTTACCATCTATAAAGCTCGACTTGTCGCTAAGGGTTATCGGCAAGTTCAAGGGGTTGACTACGATGAGACTATCTCTCCCGTAGTGAAGCTGAAGTCCGTCCGAATCATGTTAGCAATTGCCGCATGCTATGATTATGAGATATGGCAAATGGACGTCAGAACGGCATTCCTTAACGGCTATCTTAAGGAAGAACTGTATATGATGCAGCCGGAAGGTTTTGTCGATCCCGAGAATGCTAACAAGGTATGCAAGCTCCAGCGATCCATTTATGGGCTGGTGCAAGCATCTCGGAGTTGGAACATTCGCTTTGATGAGATGATCAAAGCGTTTGGGTTTATGCAGACTTATGGAGTAGCCTGCGTTTACAAGAAAGTGAGTGGGAGCTCTGTAGCATTTCTCATATTATATGTAGATGACATACTTTTGATGGGAAATGATATAGAACTTTTGGACAACATTAAGGCCTACTTGAATAAGTGTTTTTCAATGAAGGACCTTGGAGAAGCTGCTTACATATTAGGCATCAAGATCTATAGGGATAGATCAAGACGCCTCATAGGTCTTTCACAAAGCACATACCTTGATAAGATATTGAAGAAGTTAAATATGGATCAGTCCAAGAAAGGGTTCTTGCCTGTATTGCAAGGTGTGAGATTGAGCTCGGCTCAATGCCCGACCACGACAGAAGATATAGAAGAGATGAGCGTCATCCCCTATGCCTCAGCCATAGGGTCTATTATGTATGCCATGCTGTGTACCAGACCTGATGTAAGCCTTGTCGTAAGTTTGGTAGGAAAGTACCAAAGTAATCCTGGCAAGGAACACTTGACAGCGGTCAAGAATATCCTGAAGTACCTGAAGAGGACTAAGGATATGTTTCTTGTTTTTGGAGGTGACGAAGAGCTCGTCGTAAAGGGTTACGTCGACGCTAGCTTCGACACAGATCTGGATGACTCTAAGTCACAAACCGGATACGTGTATATTTTGAATGGTGGGGCACTAAGCTGGTGCAGTTGCAAGCAAAGCGTCGTGGCGGGACCTACATGTGAAGTAGAATACATGGCAGCCTCAGAGGCAGCACATGAAGCAATCTGGGTGAAGGAGTTCATCACCGACCTAGGAGTCATATCCAATGCGTCGAGGCCGATCGCACTCTTCATTGACAACACTGGAGCTATTGCAATTGCCAAGGATCCCAGGTTTCACAAGAAGACTAGGCACATCAAGCGTCGCTTCAACTCCATTCGTGAAAATGTTCAAGATGGAGACATAGATATTTGTAAAGTACATACGGACCTGAATGTAGCAGATCCGTTGACTAAACCTCTCCCTAGAGCAAAACATGATCAACACCAGGACTCTATGGGTGTTCGATTCATCACAATGTAACTAGACTATTGACTCTAGTGCAAGTGGGAGAATGTTGGAAATATGCCCTAGAGGCAATAATAAAATCTTTATTATTATATTTCTTTGTTCATGATAATTGTCTGTTATTCATGCTATAATTGTGTTATCCGGAAATCGTAATACACGTGCGAATACATAGACCACAACATGTCCCTAGTGAGCCTCTAGTTGACTAGCTCGTTGATCAATAGATAGTCATGGTTTCCTGACTATGGACATTGGATGTCATTGATAACAGGATCACATCATTAGGAGAATGATATGATGGACAAGACCCAATCCTAAGCATAGCACAAAGATCGTGTAGTTCGTTTTGCTAGAGCTTTTCCAAATGTCAAGTATCATTTCCTTAGACCATGAGATTGTGCAACTCTCGGATATCGTAGGAGTGCTTTGGGTGTGCCAAACGTCACAACGTAACTGAGTGACTATAAAGGTGCACTACGGGTATCTCCGAAAGTGTCTGTTGGGTTGGCACGAATCGAGACTGGGATTTGTCACTCCGTATGAAGGAGAGGTATCTCTGGGCCCACTCGGTAATGCATCATCATAATGAGCTCAATGTGACCAAGTGTCTGGTCACGGGATCATGCATTACGGTACGAGTAAAGTGACTTGCCGGTAACGAGATTAAACGAGTATTGGGATACCGACGATCGAATCTCGGGCAAGTAACGTACCGATTGACAAAGGGAATTGTATACAGGATTGATTGAATCCTCGACATCATGGTTCATCCGATGAGATCATCGAGGAGCATGTGGGAGCCAACATGGGTATCCAGATCCCGCTGTTGGTTATTGACCAGAGAGGCGTCTCGGTCATGTCTGCATGTCTCCCGAACCCGTAGGGTCTACACACTTAAGGTTCGGTGATGCTAGGGTTGTAGAGATACGAGTATGCAGTAACCCGAAAGTTGTTCGGAGTCCCGAATGAGATCCCGAACGTCACGAGGAGTTCCGAAATGGTCCGGAGGTAAAGAATTATATATAGGAAGTCAGGTTTCGGCCATCGGGAAAGTTTGGGGGTCACCGGTATTGTAGGAGGGGAACCAGCCCCTGGTGGGCTGGTGCGCCCCCCCTTGGGCCCCCCCTGCGCCTAGGGTTGGAAACCCTAGGGGTGGGGGCGCCTCCACCTGGCTTGGGGGGCAAGCCACCCCCTTGGCCGCCGCCCCCCCCTTGGAGATTGCATCTCCTAGGGCCGGCGCCCCCCAGGGGGCCTATATAAAAGAGGGGGGAGGGAGGGCAGCCGCACCCATGCTCTTGGCGCCTCCCTCTCCCTCTGCTACACCTCTCCCTCTCGTAGAGCTTGGCGAAGCCCTGCCGAGATCGCTGCTGCATCCACCACCACGCCGTCGTGCTGCTGGATCTCCATCAACATCTCCTTCCCCCTTGCTGGATCAAGAAGGAGGAGACGTCTTCCCCAACCGTACGTGTGTTGAACGCGGAGGTGCTGTCCGTTCAGCACTAGGATCATCGGTGATTTGGATCACGACGAGTACGACGCCCTCAACCCCGTTCTCTTGAACGCTTCCGCTCGCGATCTATACGGGTATGTAGATGGACTCCTCTCTCTCGTTGCTAGATGAACTCATAGATTGATCTTGGTGAAGCGTAGAATTTTTTTATTTTCTGCAACATTCCCCAACATCCGGATGGGGCTCTCCTTGGCGTGGAAGGCAAGCTTGGCGATTCGGATGTAGATCTCCTTCTCTGTAAACCGACTCTGTGTAACCCTAGCCCCTTCCGGTGTCTATATAAATCGGAGGGTTCAGTCCGTTGGACTCAACAACAACAATCATACCATAGGCTAGCTTCTAGGGTTTAGCCTCTCTGATCTCGTGGTAGATTAACTCTTGTAATACTCATATCACCAAGATCAATCAAGCAGGAAGTAGGGTATTACCTCCATCGAGAGGGCCCGAACCTGGGTAAACATTGTGTCCCCAGTCTCCTGTTACCGTTAGCCTTAGACGCACAGTTCGGGACCCCCTACCCGAGATCCGTCGTTTTTGACACCGCATTGGTGCTTTCATTGAGAGTTCCTCTGGGTCATCGCAGTAAGGCTAGATGGCTTCTCCAACCTTCAAGAACACCGTTCTGGGTGAGACTTTTCTCCCTAGACAGATCTTCGTGTTCGGCGGCTTCGTACTACGGGCCAACTCGCTTGGCCATCTGGAGCAGATCGATAGCTACGCCCCGTGCCATCAGGTCAGGTTTGGGAACCTAAACTACACTGCCGACATCCGCGGAGACTTGATCTTCGACGGATTCGGACCCATGTCAGGAGCGCCGAACGATCATGACGTGCATGACCTAGATCTGCAGTCAGATAGTATTCGGGACACCACACCTGCTACAGCTCCGGACTTTGTTCCAAAGCAGGTCGTGCCTTCCGAGGACGGGTGGATGGACCCCGCCCCGGAGGCCGCACACTGATCGGCGTTGGAGCCAAACACAGACTCCTCTCCTAAGGAAATCTGTATCTCCGGACCCCCGGACTTGTCTCCGGCCGTATGTTCCGGACCGCGCGCATTCGTGCCCATCGAATCTAACTGGGCTCCGGTTATGGAATTCACCACCACGGATATATTTCAGCACTCACCCTTCGGACGTGCTAGATTCATTAAGGTCTCTCTCTCTGTCAGGAGACTCCTGGCCGAACTATGTCTGGCTCGAGTGGGAAGCTGGCGACGAAGAAATTCGTTAGCCACCCACCACCCACTTAATAGCCACGGTCGATGATTTGACCGACGTGCTTAACTTCGACTCCGAAGACATCGACGGTATAGACGATGATGCGGGAGGAGAACAGGAACCACCGCCCACAGGGCGCTGGACTGCCACCTCTTCATATGATATATATATATATATATATATATATATATATATATATATATATATATATATATATATATATATATATATATATATATATGGTGGATACTCCCAAAGAAACCAATGGCGATGAGGCAACATCAGATAACCACTCAGGGAAGAAATCAAAGCATGGGCGTCATCGGCGCCGCTCCAAGCCCCGCCACAGCAACAGCGGCACTGGAGAAGAAAATCCAGATGGCGCCGAAGAGCAATACAATCCTGATCAGCCCACCTTCGAGCAGGCCGAACAGGAACACGGGCAGGTCAGCCCAGACGAATAGGCAACAGACGGATACTTGGGGGACGATAACTATCTGCCTCCCTTCGAAGACGAGGTGAGCCTCAGTGATGACGAATTCGGCATACCAGAGGATCCCATAGAGCAGGAGCGCTTCTAGCGCCGGCTTATAGCCACTGCAAGAAGCCTGAAAAAGAAGCAGCAGCAGCTCCAAGCTGATCAAGATCTGCTCGCAGACAGATGGATCGAGGTCCTGGCGGCCGAGGAATACGGACTCGAGCCCCCTATCGGAGGATACCCTAAGCACAAATCGCTAGAAGAAGAGGCCAAAGAGCCCGAATTTCCAGCACAGGATGAGGCTGACCGGCCACCCCGTGGCCGGGATAAAACGACATATCAGGCCGGATACCAGCCTGCACCCCAACACCGGTTCACTACGGCCCAGGGCAATACACATGACCTGCAAGACACATTGGAAAACAACGCAGGAGAACCAAGATCGATCTATGGATCTCGGGGGCGCTGAGGGAGTCCTGGATTAGGGGGTATCCGGACAGCCGAACTATATACATCGTCCGGACTATTGAAGTGTGAAGATACAAGACTCAAGACTTCGGCCCGTGTCCGGATGGGACTATCCTTTGCATGGAAGACAAGCTTGGCAATCCGGATATTATATTTCCTTCCTTGTAACCGACTCCTTGTAAACCCTAGCCCTCTCCAATGTCTATATAAACCGGAGAGGATGGTCCTTAGAAGGCTGATCACATATACAATCATACCATCATAGGCTAGCTCCTAGGGTTTAGCCTCTACGATCTCGTGGTAGATCTACTCTTGTACTACTCATATCTTCAATATCAATCAAGCAGGAAGTAGGGTTTTACCTCCATCAAGAGGGCCTGAACCTGGGTAAACATTGTCTCCCTTGCTTCCTGTTACCATCAGCCTAAGATGCACAGATCGGGACCCCCTACCCGAGATCCGCCGGTTTTGACACCGACATTGGTGCTTTCATTGAGAGTTCCTCTGTGTCATCGCTTCGGGGCTTGATGGCGTCTTCAATCGCCAACAGCGCGGTCCAGGGCGAGACTTTTCTCCCCGAACAGATTTTTGTGTTCGGCGGCTTCGTGCTACGGGCCAATTCGCTTGGTCGTTTGGAGCAGATCGACAGCTACGCCCCTGGCCACCAGATCAGGTTCGGAAACTTGAACTACATGGAGGATATTCGCGGAGACTTGATCTTCAACGGATTCAGCCCTGTGCCAGGAGCGCCGGACAGTCACGACGAGCACGGCCTAGACCTGCTGTCGGACAATGCTCGGGACATCATCCGTGTAGTATCCCCGGATCTAAATCCAGAACAGGTTGTGTTGCCCAAGGACGTAGGGGTGGACCCCGCCCCGCAGGCCGCATACTCATCGGTGATGGAGCCGAACATAGGTCTCACCTCCGTGGAGGCCTGTAACCCCGGGCCCCCGGACTCGTATCCGGTTGTTGGTTCCGGTCCGCCTACCCTCGAGTCAGGTTGGGCTCCGGTAATGGAGTTCACCGTTGCGGACATCTTTTAACACTTGCCCTTTGGTGACATGCTGAACTCACTAAAGTCTCTCTCTTTGTCGGGAGGCTCTGGGCCGAACTATGTCCGGCTTGAGTGGGAAGCAGGCGATGAAGGAATTCGCTGCCCACCCACCACCCACTTCATGGCCACGGTCGATGATTTAACCGACGTGCTTGACTTCGACTCCGAAGACATCGACGACATGGACGACGATGCAGGATACACATAGGAGCCACCTCTTCATACGATATATATATGGTGGAGACTCCGAAAGAAACAAATGGCGATGAGGCAATGGAGGATAACCCCTCCAAGAAGAAAGCAAAGCATGGGCGTCGCCCGCGCCACTCCAAGCCCCGCCAAGGCAATACCGGCACCGGAGAAAACAATCTGGACGGTGCCGACGATGAATACAACCCCGATCAGCCTGCCTTCGAGCAGGCCGAGCAGGAAGATGGGCACGACAGCCCAGACGAACAGGCGACGGACGGGTATCCGGGGGAGGACAACTACAGGCCCTCCTCCGAAGACGAAATTAGCCTCAGCGACGACGAGTTCAGCGTGCCCGAGGACCCCGCGGAGCAGGAGCACTTCAAGCGCCGGCTTATTGCCACTGCGAGAAGCCTGAAGAAGAAGCAGCAGCAGCTTCAAGCTGATCAAGACCTGCTCACAGATAGATGGACAGAAGTCCTGGCAGCCGAGGAATATGGACTCAAGCGCCACACGGCTGACCGGCCGCCTCGAGGTCGGGATAAAACGGCATATCAGCCCGAATACCAGCCTACACCCCCACGCCAGTTTACTACGACCCGGGCCAATACTCAGGGCCTGCGCGATAAACTGGATAACACCGTAGGACAACCAAGATTGATCTACGGATCACGGGGGCGCGCCGCAGCACATGACGATGATCGTCATACCAGATACACTAACATCAAATCCGGCCGGGCCGAACATAACCAGTCAGACGCAGCCGGACTGCGTCGCGACATAGCCCGACACAGAGGTGCTGCACACCCCCTTTGCTTCACCAATGAAGTGATGGATCATGAATTCCCAGAAGGGTTTAAACCCGTAAACATCGAATCATATGATGGCACAACAGACCCCGCAGTATGGATCGAGGATTTCCTTCTCCACATCCACATGGCCTGCGGAGACGATCTATATGCCATCAAGTATCTTCCCCTTAAGCTCAAAGGACTCGCCCGACACTGACTAAACAGCCTGCCCGCAAATTCCATTGTCATTTGGGAAAACCTGGAAGACGCATTCCTTGAAAACTTCCAAGGCACATATGTGCGGCCTCCGGATGCCGATGACTTGAGCCACATTACTCAACAGCCTGAGAATTAACCAGGAAATTCTGGACTCGGTTCCTAACTAAAAAGAACCAAATAGTCGACTGTTCGGACGCCAAAGCCCTGGCGGCCTTCAAGCATAATATCCGTGATGAGTGGCTCGCCAGACACCTCGGTCAGGAGAAACCCAAGTCCATGGCAGCTCTCACGACACTAATGACCCACTTTGCGCGGGCGAGGACAGCTGGTTGGCTCGTAGCGGCACTATGCCACATTCCGGCACTTCAGATGTCTGTGACAATAATGGCAAGCTACGGCGCAACATACACAAGCGACGGAACAATGACGACAACACTGAAGACACGGCGGTCAATGCCGGATTCAGCGGATCCAAATCCGGTCAGCGGAAGAAGCCATTCAAAAGAAACAATCAGGGACCGTCCAGTCTAGACCGTATACTGGAGCGCTCGTGCCAAATTCATGGCACCTCGGACAAGCCAGCCAACAACACCAATAGAGACTGTTGGGTATTTAAACAGGCCGGCAAAATAAACGCCGAAAACAAGGACAAGGGGTTGCACAGCGACAATGACGACGAGCCCCGGTGTCCGAATACGGGGGGACAGAAGAAATTTCCCCCCAGGTGAAAATGGTTAACATGATCTACGCCACTCACATCCCCAAGAAGGAATGGAAGCGAGCACTACGGGACGTCTACACGATGGAGCCAGTCGTTCCCAAATTCAACCCATTGTCAGTTTGTCCGATCACCTTTGATCGTAGGGATCATCCTACTAGCATCCGCCACGGCGGTTTGGCCGCATTGGTTCTAGACCCAATTATCGACGGATTCCACCTCACGCGAGTCCTTATGGACGGCGGCAGCAGCCTGAACCTGCTTTACCAGGACACAGTGCGCAAAATGGGCATCGATCCTTCAAGGATTAAGCCCACCAAAACCACCTTTAAAGGTGTAATTCCTGGAGTAGAGGCCCGTTGTACGGGCTCTATAACATTGGAAGTGGTCTTCGGATCTCCGGATAACTTCCGAAGTGAAGAGCTAATCTTCGATATCGTCCCTTTTCGTAGTGGTTACCACGCACTGCTCGGAAGAACCGCATTCGCCAGATTCAATGCGGTCCCACACTATGCATACCTCAAGCTCAAGATGCCAGGCCCGCGCGGGGTCATAATGGTCAACGGAAATATGGACCGCTCTCTCCGTACAGAAGAGCATACTGCAGCCCTTGCGACAGAAGTACAATGTGGCCTCCTCCGGCAAACCACCAATCCGGCGACGACAATCTCAAGCTCCGTCAAGCGACGGCGGAACACCCCGCAACAGGATCACCAGGCACGCCAAGAGAATGACTAGCAGTTCGGCCTCCGCTCAAATCCCATCAAAGCAGCATTCGTGCCACACGCACACAATTACGCACTCAAAATACCATGGGCACAGGCGGAGGCGCAGCAGTGGCTCAGTCAACAATGCGGTATCGCCGCCACACACTTCGTAACCTTTCCTTTTACCTTTCAGGACATTGCGTTAGGGCAGCCTCTCCAGAAGAGCCGGATTGTCGGACTTACATAGGAGAGAAAAACCATGGAGGCAACAGGCTTTGCGCACAGAAGTAAATACCCAGGAGGAATCTATTTACGATCGTTATACCTGCTTTATCTATTTGTACGTAGCCTGCCTATGGATAGGATATGTCAAATAATCCTATTTATCTCCGCTTAATGCATTCATTGTAAACATACGCTTAAACGTATTATTCATCAATGGGAGATCATATATAGCATCAGCTTATTATTCTTATTTGAGCATTTTTTTTCTTACAAATGTTTATCTGATATTGCATCCGTACACTTTGGTACGTTCAGTTTGCCAGGGGCTTCTTATGCGCCCCATAATACAGCAAGACAAGTCCGAACACTTTCAACAGTGCGGCACTCCGAACTTATAGAATTATATGCATCAACTCCGAATCATGTCTTGGGTCTACAGTTGGGATAGCCCGGCTCCCTTGTTTTGGTGCCTTACGTTCCGTTATATCGGCTAAGGTAGCACAGGGAGAACTACTGCGACTGTGTCCCGGTTCTTCCGGACGAGCACCTCAGTAGAGAAAGCCGAAAACTGACCGGCATGATGTGGCGAGAGCTGGTCGCTGTTCGTGAGGTCTTAAAATCCTTAAAGATTTTTCTGCTTTAGGCGATAATTTGGCTTCGTCCGATCTAGACGTATATAGCGCCCCAATTCGGCCTTCCGGATTCTAGGGGCTTTGCCGAAATTTAAAATTGTAGACTTCTGTGGCTAAGTGAAGGTTATAAAGCCGCATAGTCCGATTGCCTTGTTCGCTGCGTCGGACACCTCCTTAAGGGACCAAAACATTTGGATAAAGAGTGTTCGGGTTTTCCACGAACACCCCAGTACTAGTTGCATGGGGGCGGAAGCCGATGACTGGCCTACTTTCAGAATTTTATAGACACCCGCACAGAAGGTAATATTTTAAATAACAAAAGTGCTACATAGTGCAAGTAACTTCGTCTTTAAATTACAAACAAGACAGAAGTGTGTTCATTCAAAAATTATGTCCTTGGTACATTCATTGGCCACGAGGCGAGAACCCTTCATAACGCCATCATAATACTTCTCCGGAATGCGATGCGGCTTGCTCTCTGGTGGCCCGTCCTTCACCAGCTTCTCCGCATCCAGCTTGCCCATGCACCTTCGCACGGGCAAAGGCCCGGTGGCACCCTCAATGCAAACAGATCGCTTGATGACTTCCAGTCGCGGACAGGCATTCACCATCCGCTTGATCAGGCCGAAGTAGCTAGTGGGCAGGGGCTCACCAGGCCACATTCGGACTATGAAATCCTTCATAGCCACTTCGGCCGCCCTATGGAGTTCGACCAACTGCTTCAGTTGGTCACTCAGAGGCGTTGGATGTTCGGCCCCAGCATACTGGGACCAGAACAACTTCTTCGTTGAGCTCCCCTTCCTGGGCATGGTAGAACTCCGCGGCATCTGATATGCTGCGTGGAAGATCAGCGAATGCCCCTGGAGAGCTCCGGACTCGGGTAAGTAAAAGAAACGCCTCCTCCACATGTTTGCTTTGCATAAAGAATTTCTTACCCGCCGTTATCTTTTTGGCCTCCTAGATTTCCTGCTGTACCTTCTCGGCTTCGGCCTTGGCGTCTTTTATACTTGCAAGGGCCTTTGCAAGCTCGACCTCTTTCACCTTAAGCTCATGCTCCACGGACTCGAACTTTTTGCCGAGCTCCTGGAGCTCTTCTTGTACCTCGCCCACTCGGGCTTCTTGCTTCTCGCGCTCCTTGCGTTCCAAGGCCGCCTTGTGTTCGGCCTCGGACAACGCTTTTTTCAGAGACGCCACTTCGGTGGTGGCCTCTGTCACAAAATCACGATGCTTCATCGTTAGAATAACCAATTTTACTTATCCTTCATTATATGAGAGAGGGGAATCATTCACCTTTGCTCTCTTCGAGCTGCCTCCTCGTGAGGTCGAGCTCTCCATGCGCCTGCTCCAGGTCCCGGTTTAGTCCGGCGACATCGGCCGTACGGACCGCAGCGGCAAGCAGCATAGCCTGCTTATTCACATTCAAACTTATTATTAGACTCCTGCGGATTATGTTTGACCCTCCGTTTGGTTTTTCCTTCCAAACACCAAACAGAGTATCAGGGGCTACTACCTATCGGGTGGTAATTTCACACATTTTTATTACTTACCTCAAAGCCTATCAGGAGGCTGGTGCAGGCTTCGGTTAGTCCGCTCTTGGCGGACGAAACCTTCTGAATCACCGCACTCATAAGAGTACGGTGCTCTTCATCCATGGAAGCGCCCCGAAGCGCTTCCAGCAGACAATCCGACGCCTCGGGCGTAGCGGAAGTCCTCGGCACAGACGGCTCGCCCTCCTTGACGAGGGGTTGCCCGCCTGAGTCCGGAACCATGGGAGGTTCCGGAACAGTGTTCGGCTGAGAGTCCGGCTTACTGCGGCTCTCACCAACACGATCCGTGGGGATCTTGAACCCCGCGTGTCCGATGTTTGGAGTGCCGCCTTGGGGCGCCTCCAGATCCACCTCCCCCCGCTCTGGGAGCCTCTGGGACAACGCCTCTGTGTCGTCCGCAGGCTGAGGAGTAGTGGCCGTCGGAAGTGAGTTCATTGCCGAATCACTCAAGGACCCGTCCGAAGACGATACCTCGGGATGGACCCTGGCCGGACTGCATACAAGTTCGGCGTTATAACAAAACTATGAAACAAAATTACGATGGAGTGCGGATACTTACGATCGCACTAGGGGCTTCTTCCTGGGCAGCCACCCCTCCTCGCTATCGGCGGCGGTGGTGGAGTAGTCCGGAAGGGATGTTTTTCCCTTCTTGGACGTCCCAGCCTCCCCCTCTGGGGCGGCCTTCCTCTCCCCCCCCCAATACGGGGAGGTGGAATTTCTTCTTGTTTCCCCGCGCCTCCGCGAGAGGAATCTGCCTCGTCGTCATCGGACAGCAAGGGTATGACGGCCTTGCGCCGGGGGCCTCTCCTGGCCCCCTAGTCCGCCCTCTCAGGCCCCTCGTCCTTTCCAGATGGGGCGGCATCCTCTTCTTCTGCTTCTTCCCCTTCGGGGGAGGAGTGTGCCTCATCATCTTCGGACGAGGCTTCAGGCGCAACCTTGCGTCGGAGACCCTTTCGGATCCCCGGGGCCTTCTTATCGGCCTTCTTCTCCGGCCCCTTGTAGGGCGCTGGGACCAGCATCTTCGTCAGGAGAGCATTAGCTGGGTTTTCTGGCAGCGGAGCCGGACAGTCAATCCGCTCCGCTGTCTCCACATAATCCTGAACAAATATACACAATCACTTAAGGCTCCCCCATGAATATATTGGGAAGAACCGAACCCGGTGGCGGCCTAAGAACTTACTTGAATAGGATGCCGTGCGGCATGGAGCCCACGGTCCTCGGATAAGGGAGGAGGTACTTCGGAGGCCTTGAACAACGCCTTCCACGCGTTTTTGTGCTTCATGGCTAGAGCCTCTGGAGCGTCTGGTGTTCGGCCGGGACGAACTCCCACAGATGGAATGCCCGCCTTTGGCACGGCAGAATACAGCGAACGAGCATGACCTGGATCACGTTGACAAGCTTGATGTTCTTGTCCTTCATGTCCTTGATGTAGTTTATGAGTCCGATCAGCTCTGTAGGTTCGCCCCAGGACATGCCCTTCTGTTCCGAGGAGGTGAGGCGCATGGGGGTTCCGGATCAGAACTCGGGGGGTCACCGCCCAGTCGGCGTAGCGGCTCGGTGATGTAGAACCACCCCGACTGCCACCCCTTCACGGTTTCCACAAAGGAGCCGTCAAGCCAGGTGACGTTAGGCATCTTGCCCACCATGGCTCCTCCGCACTCCGCTTGGTGGCCGCTCACGATCTTCGGCTTCACGCAGAAGATTCGCAGCCACAAGCCGAAATGAGGCTTGATGCGGAGGAAAGCCTCGCATACGACGATGAACGCCGAGATGTTGAGGATGAAGTTCAGGGCTAGATCATGGAAATCTAGCCCGTAGTAGAACATGAGCCCGCGGACGAAGGGGTGGAGTGGAAACCCCAGTCCACGGACGAAGTGGGCAAGAAACACGACCCTCTCGTGGGGTCCTGGAGTTGGAATGACCTGCCCGTCGTCTGGTAGCCGGTGCGCTATGTCTGCGACCAAGTATCCGGCCGCCCGAAGACTTGCGATATTCTTCTCCTTCACGGTGGAAGCCACCCACTTACATCCTGCTCTGGACATGTTTAACTATGCGAAGAAGACTTGGACTAGGGCGCTGGAGCTCGAGGAGGCAAGACTGGGCAAAGGAGGAAGAAGGCGTGGGTAAGAATGGGGAACTCTTATCCCTTTATAGAGGCGACGAGAGCGGTGCGCCTCACCACTAGCCTGTTGAGAATCGCTTACTTCCCAAGCGCCACGATTGATGGCACGGGGGGATTACCCATACCCGTATTGATGAGAATCCCGTGATAAGGGGCCATGATCTCTGACAAGACATGTCAAGGAAACCGCCTCGCAATACGCGCTATGGCTGGTTGTGGGAAAACGGTTCGAATAATGACCTGACCGTAATGACATATCACGTCGTCTAAAAAGTTGTCAGCTGACGTATCATTCTCTCTACGGTAGTATGTGAGGATCATTTTGCAGATCCGGACATGGTCTACGTGTTCGATAATAACCTTGGAGTATTCGGAGAAGGAACCCGCCTTGCAATGCCGAAGACAAGACTGCGTGCCGGACTCATCGTCATTGAAGCCTGGTTCAGGGGCTACTGAGGGAGTCCTGTATTAGGGGGTATCCGGACAGCCGGACTATATACATCGTCCGGACTATTGAAGCGTGAAGATACAAGACTCAAGACTTCGGCCCGTGTCCGGATGGGACTCTCCTTTGCATGGAAGACAAGCTTGGCGATCCGGATATTATATTTCCTTCCTTGTAACCGACTCCATGTAAACCCTAGCCCTCTCCAATGTCTATATAAACCGGAGAGCATGGTCCTTAGAAGGCCGGTCACAATTACAATCATACCATCATAGGCTATCTCTTAGGGCTTAGCCTCTACGATCTCGTGGTAGATCTACTCTTGTACTACTCATATCTTCAATATCAATCAAGCAGGAAGTAGGGTTTTACCTCCATCGAGAGGGCCCAAACCTGGGTAAACATTGTGTCCCTTGCTTCTTGTTACCATCAGCCTAAGACGCATAGGTCGGGACCCCCTACCCGAGATCCACCGGTTTTGACACCGACAGGCGCGCCATAGCTCATGACGCTGATTGTCATGCCGGATACAATACTAAGAAATCCGGCCGGGCCAAACATAACCAACCAGTCCTAATCGGACTACGTCGCGACATAGCCCGGCACAGAGGCGCCGCACACCCCCTCTGCTTCACTAAAGTAATGGAACATGAATTCCCAGAAGGGTTCAAACCCGTCAACATCGAGTCATACGATGGCACAACAGACCCCACGTTGTGGATCGAAGATTTTCTTCTCCACATTCACATGGCTCGCGGTGATGACCTACATGCCATCAAGTATCTCCCACTCAAGCTTAAAGGGCCAGCCAGACATTGGCTGAATAGCCTGCCAGCTAACTCCATTGGCAGTTGGGAAAATCTTGAGGACGCATTCCTCGATAACTTCCAGCGCACCTACGTGCGACCACTGGATGCTGATGACTTAAGTCACATCACCCAACAGCCCGGAGAGTCAGCCAGGAAATTCTGGACTCGGTTCCTAACTAAAAAGAACCAAATTGTCGACTGTCCGGACGCCGAGGCCCTGGCGGCCTTTAAGCATAATATCCGCGATGAGTGGCTTTCCCGATACCTCGGCCAAGAAAAACCAAAGTCCATGGCGGCCCTCACAACACTAATGACCCGCTTTTGCGCGGGTGAGGACAGCTGGCGGCCCGCAGTAACACCACGCCAGGAAACTCTGGAACTTCAGATATCCGTGACAATAATGGAAAGCCACGGCGCAACAGACACAAGCGTCGAAACAATGGCGACAATGCTGAGGATACGTCAGTCAATGCCGGATTCAGCAACTCCAAATCCAGTCAGCGGAAGAAGCCGTTTAAAAGAAACAATCCGGGATCGTCCAGTCTGGACCGCATACTCGACCGCTCGTGCCAGATTCACGACACCTCCGATAAACCAACCAATCACACTAACAGAGATTGCTGGGTGTTCAAACAGGCCGGCAAGATAAATGCCGAGAACAAGGACAAGGGGCTGCACAGTGATGATGACGAGGAGCCCCGGCGTCCGAACACTGGGGGACAGAAGAAATCCCCCCCAGGTGAAAACGGTGAACATGATCTATGCCACTCACATCCCCAAACGGGAGCGAAAGCGTGCACTTAGGGACGTCTATGCGATGGAGCCCGTCGCCCCAAAGTTCAACCCATGGTCATCCTGCCCGATCACCTTTGGTCGTAGGGACCATCCCACTAGCATCCATCACGGCAGCTCAGCCGCATTGGTCCTTGACCCAATCATCGACGGATTCCACCTCACGCGAGTCCTCATGGACGGTGGCAGCAGCCTGAACCTGCTTTATCAGGACACAATGCGCAAAGTGGGCATCGATCCGTCACAGATCAAACCCACCAAAACCACCTTCAAAGGTGTAATTCCAAGGGTAGAGGCCCGCTGCACGGTCTCAATAACACTGGAAGTGGTCTTCGGATCTCCGGATAACTTCCGAAGCGAGGAGTTAATCTTCAACATCGTCCCTTTCCGTAGCGGCTATCATGCACTACTTGGACGAACCATGTTTGCTCGATTCAATGCGGTACCACATTATGCATACCTCAAGCCGAAAATTGACCGTCATGATGTGGCGAGAGCTGGTCGCTGTCCGCGAGGTACCAAATCCTTAAAGATTTTTTCCGCTTAAGGCGAGGAATCGGCCTTGCCTGATTTAGGCGTGTATAACGCCCCAGTTTGGCCTTCCAAATACTAGGGGCTTCGCCGAAATTTAAAATTGTAGACTTCTATGGCCAAGTGAGAGTTATAAAGCCGGATAGTCCGATTGCCTTGTTCGCTGTGCTAAACACCTCCTTAAAGGACCAAGAATTTGGATAAAGAGTGTTTGGGTTTTCCACGAACACCCCAGTACTAGTAACAAGGGGGCGGAAGCCGACGACTGGCCTACTTTCAGATTTTGATAAACGGCCGCAGAGAAGGTAATATTTTAAATCAAACAAAGCGTTATATACCATAATCAAACTCGTTCTCATATTAGATAGATGACATGAGTACATTTACTCGAAAATTATGTTCTTAGGACATTCATTTGCCACAAGCCGAGCGCCTTTCATAACGCCATCATAATATTTTTCGGGGTAGCGATGCTCCTTGCCCTCCGGGGGGTCCATCCTTCACGAGCTTCTCAGCATCCAGTTTGGCCCAATGCATCTTCGCGCGGGCAAAGGCCCGTCGGGCACCCTCAATACATACGGACTGCTTGATAACTTCTAGCCGTGGACAGGCATGCACCATCCGCTTCACCAGGCCAAAGTAGCTGCCGGGTAGGGGCTCGCCAGGCCACATCCGGACTATGAGGTCCTTCATGGCCTGTTCGGCCACATTGTGGAGTTCGACCAGCTGCTTCAGTTGGTCACTTAGAGGCATCGGGTGTTCGGTCCCAGTATATTGGGACCAGAACAACTTCTCCATGGAGCCCCCCTCTTCAGCGTGACAGAACTCCATGGCATCCGAAATGCTGCGTGGCAGATCTGCGAATGCCCCTGGAGAGCTCCGGATTCGTGTCAGTAAAAGAAATGACTCCTCCACATGCTTGCTTTGCATAAAGAATGCCTTACCCTCCGCTATCTTCTTGTCCGCCTGGATTTCCTGGAGGGCCGTTTGGGCTTCGGCCTTGGTGTCTGCAGCGCTCTAGAGGGCCTTCGCAAGCTCAGACTCTCGCGTCTTGAAGTCATGCTCCAAGGACTCGAACTTCTTGCCGAGCTCCTGGAGCTCTTGCTGTACCTCTCCCACCCGAGCATCTTTTGCTTCTCGCGCTTGGTGCGCTCCGTATCCGCCTTGGCTTCGGCTGCGGATAGCGCTTCCTTCAGGGCCGCCACTTCGGTCGCGGTCCCTATCAAAAGCCATGATGCTTTTTGTTAGCATCATCCACTTTTTCTCCTCTATACGACATACGGACGGGGTTTCACTTACCTTTGTTCTCCTCGAGGTGCTTCTTCACGAGGCCAAGCTCTTCTTCGGCCTGCCCCAGTTCGCGCTTGAGTCCGGCAACCTCAGCCGTGCATGCAGCGGCGGTCAGCAATAATGCCTGTTTGTTCACATAGATAAGTACTATTATCTTCCTACGGCCTTTTTTTAGTTGACCCTCCGCTTGGCTTTTCTTTCCGAACACCAACCAGAGTATCAGGGGCTACTGTCTATTGGGTGATATTTCTTCACACTTTTATTACTTACCTCAAAGCCTGTTAGCAGGCTGGTGCAGGCTTCGGTCAATCCGCTCTTGGCGAACCGAACCTTCTCATGAGTATGGTGCTCATCGTCGATGGAAGCGCCTCAAAGCACTTCCAACAAATTATCCGATGCCTCCGGCTGGGCGGAGGTCATCGGCACGGCCGGCTCGCCCTCCCTCGCGAGGGGCTGCTTACTGGAATCCGGAACCTTTGTAGGCTCTGGCGCAGTAACCGGCTGGGAGCCAGACTTGTTGTGGCTCCCGTCAGCATAATCCATGGGGGTCTTACCCCCCATGTGTCCGGCGCCCGGGATTTTGCCTTGGGGCGTCTCCGGAACCATCGCCTCCTGCTCTGGCATCCTCCGGGACAACACCTCGGTGTCATCCGCAGGTCGTGGGGAGGTGGCTGTCGGGAGGGAATTCATCACCGACTCGTCCAGAGACTCCTCCGAAGAGGACACACCGAGATTGGACCCGGCCGGACTGCATATACGTATTTGGCGTTATTACAAACCATGA
Source organism: Triticum aestivum (assembly GCF_018294505.1). Lineage (NCBI taxonomy): Eukaryota > Viridiplantae > Streptophyta > Magnoliopsida > Poales > Poaceae > Triticum > Triticum aestivum. The sequence continues at coordinate 457,285,612 of NC_057798.1, read as the reverse complement.
GGTCAGAATCGCATGAAGAAGTATTAAAGAATGCGGATACTTATGACCTCGCCCGGGGCTTGCCCCTGGGCAGCCACTCCTCGTCGCTCTAAGTGGCGGTAGTGGAGTGATCTGGAAGGGATGCCTTTCCCTTCTTCGGTGTCCCGGCCTCCCCCGACGGGGCAGCCTTCCTTTTCTTCTCCTCCCCAATACGGGGAGGGGGCATTTCTTCACGTTTCCCCCGTCTTCGGGAGGGGAATATTCCTCATCATCTTCGGATGACGACTCTATCACGGCCCTGCGCCGGAGACTTTTTCTGGTCCCCGCGGCCGCCTTCTTGGACCCTTCGGCTCCCTCAGTTGACGCGGCCTTCCTCTTTCTCTCCTCCCTTCGTGGGAGGAGTGCACCTCGTCCTCTTCTGGCGAAGCGTCGGGTGCGGCCTCGCGCCAAAGACCCTTCCGGGTCCCCGTGGCCTTCTTTTCGGCCTTTTTCTCCGGCACCTTGTAAGGTGCCGGAACCAGCATCTCCGCTAGGAGTGCGCCTACTGGGTCCTCGGGCAATGGAGCCGGACAGTCAATCCGCTCCACCGTCTCCACCCAATCCTGTTTGGTCAGCATGGTGACTTAAAAACCCTCACACAAATATGCTGGGAAAGGAGCATCTTGTGATAATCATAGGACTTACCGGATTGGCGAGGCGCGTTGCGCTGAGCCCACGGTCCTCGGAAAGGGGAGGAGGAACTTCGCCGGTCTTGAACAACACCTTCCAGATTTCTTTGTGCATCGTATCAAAGAGCTCCAGCAGCATCTGGTGTTCGGCCGGGTCAAACTCCCACATACCAAATGCCCGTCTTTGACACGGGACAATCCGGCAAATGCGCATAACCTGGACCACGTTGACGAGCTTGATCTTCTTGTCCCTCGTACTTTTGATGTAGGTCTCGAGTCCGGTCAGCTCCATGGGTTCGCCCCAGGCCATGCCCTTCTTTTCCCAAGAAGTGAGCCGCATGGGGATTCCGAATCTGAATTTGGGGGCCGCCGCCCAGTTGGCGTCGCGCGGCTCGATGATGTAGAACCACCCTGATTGCCACCCTTTTATGGTCTCCACGAAGGAGCCGTCAAGCCATGTGACGTTGGGCATCTTGCCCACCATGGCGCCTCCGCACTTCGCCTGTTGGCCGCTCACGATCTTCGGCTTCACGCAGAAGATTTTTAGCCACAGGACGAAGTGAGGCTTGATGCGGAGGAAGGCCTCGCACACGACGATGAACGCCAAGATGTTGAGGACGAAATTGGGGGCTAGATCATGAAAATCTAGCCCATAGTAAAACATGAGCCCGCGGAGAAATGGGTGAAGAGGAAATCCCAGTCCGCAGACGAAATGAGGGAGAAATACTACTCTCTCCCGAGACTTTGGGGTGGGGGTAATCTGTCCCTCCGTCGGAAGCCTGTGCGCGATGCTTTCGGCCAGGTATCCGGCCTCCCGAAGCTTGGTAATGTCCTCCTCTGTGATAGAGGAGGCCATCCACTTGCCTCCCGCTTTGGACATGCTGCGGTCCTACGGAGAAGGTGAGAACTTGGGCGCTGGAGCTCCAGGGTGCGAGAATGGATGAGCAAAGAAGAAAGAAGGCGTGGGTGAAAATGAGAGATCTTTGTGCCTTTATAAAGGCGATGCAGAATGTGCGCCTCCCCACTTGCCTCTCAAAATCTCTTATTTTTTCAGGCACCTCGATTGATGGCGCTGGTTGGGTTACCCATACCCGTATTGATGGAGATCCCGCGATAAGGGGACACGATCTCTACTTTGACAAGACGTGCCAAAGAAACCGCCTCGCGATGTGTGCGGAAGCAGGTTGTAGAAAACGGTACGAATAATTACCGAGCCGTGGCGTGATGTCACACTACGAAGAGTTGTCAGCAGATTAGATTCGTGGATTATTATTCTCTCTATGGTGGTATATGGAATTTATCTTGCAGAGCCGGACACGGTCTTTATGTTCGGAATTTATTTTGATGTATTCGGAGATGGAACCCACCTCCCAATGCCGAAGACAATCTACACGCGAGACTCATCGTCATTGAAGCCTGGTTCAGGGGCTACTGAGGGAGTCCTGGATAAGGGGGTATCCGGACAGCCGGACTATATACTTTGGCCGGACTATTGGACTATGAAGATACAAGATTGAAGACTTTGTCCCGTGTCCGGATGGGACTCTCCTTGGCGTGGAAGGAAATCTTGGCGATTCGGATGTAGATCTCCTTCTCTGTAAACCAACTTTGTGTAACCCTAGCCCCCTCCGGTGTCTATATAAACCGGAGGGTTTAGTCCGTAGGACTCAACAACAACAATCATACCATAGGCTAGCTTCTAGGGTTTAGCCTCTCTGATCTCGTGGTAGATCAACTCTTGTAATACTCATATCATCAAGATCAATCAAGCAGGAAGTAGGGTATTACATCCATCGAGAGGGCCCAAACCTGGGTAAACATCGTGTCCCAGTCTCCTGTTACCATTAGCCTTAGATGCACAGTTCAGGACCCCCTACCCGAGATCCACCGGTTTTAACACCGACAGCGACGCCTTGCCCAGAACTCCTTGGCATTCATTTGAGGCACAGTTTTGCCCTTTGGCTTTGGCTTGACGGCAAATTTTTTCGGGAGTTGAGGTGGAGGTGGAGCACTAGTGGAACCTCCTGCTGAGTCAGATGTGCGGCAACGCTTCGACGTGGCACGACCGGGGTTGACACGGCGAGCTTGATGGTCAGGATGTTCATCACCTCGAACCAAACACAAGAACACGCAAAACAACTAGAAAGAACGAGCATAAGCCACCAAACTCAACAAAAAGGATCACAGAATGGTAGGTGCATGATGGAACTTGGTAGGCAGCAGTAGTACTACAACCTGGAGGTGGCACTACCGCTCCAGTGAGAGCGGTAGTACCGCTCGAGGCGGGGAAACAGCGGTTTCCTACTACCGCGATCAGATCCGACACTACCGTCCTACCAAATTCAAAAATACTCCTACCAATCACTAATCCAAACCGTCTAGTTGCCTTCTCCATCCTACTCAAGCCTAGATTTAGCCAAAAATCTAGAGATGCAACCACTATTGCCCCTAAGATGCTAGATTTCAAATCTAGACAAGAAGAGAGAGGGAACGGGGGCAATACCGGCATCCATGGCAAGAGGACGAGGTGGGGATCGACTCCACTGAAGGGAATGGAGAGGGACGCCCCGAAGAAGAAGATCCGCCGGAGCCCTCCCGCGGTGAACAGTTGCTGCAGAGATAAAGAGGAGCGAGGGGGTGAAGCGAATGTGTATGGGGGAGAAGAAACCTCCCCCTGCCCCGATATAACCCCCTGACCCCACCCCGCAGCGGTAGTACTGCGCTGGTGGGCGGTAGTACTGCTTATAAGCGGTAGTACCATGCACCACCATCGGTAGTACCGCCCAGCAACTCATGGCCACTAGACAGCACGTCTAAGCTCAAAAAGAAACGGAAAACCAATGGCAAGAAGCGGAGGAAATACTAACTCGGCAGCGAACACACTAGCAAGGGGCCAAGACAGACCTCTTCAAGAGAGGGCGGTGGCCGAGGCCACCTATGTTTGATTCAAGAGGTATGGCGTCGCGAAGATTTTAACCTTGGACCCATGACCAAAACTCGTCCTTGAAGCACAAGTACCATCAAAAATGGTTAATGTGAAAGACTAGATCAATTTATGCATAATGGGGGGAGGGAGAGTTCATTGATAGAACAACACCCCCCTATGTCCATGCCTACACCTAAACTAGACAACAAGTTGAGTGAGGTGGGGTGTGCAAGGTTTCAAGTCAATTGCTCGAATCAATGATATTTAGCTCATGCCTTAACTCGCGAAATCTTGCTTCATCCAAGGGCATCGTGAAAATATCTGCAAGGTTATCATGAGTGTTGACATACTTGAGCTCGATCTCCCCTCGCCTAATGTGATCCCGGATGAAATGATACCGAATCTCAATATGCTTCGTCTTGAAATGTTGCACGGGGTTGAGAGAAATCTTGATGGCACTTTCATTATCACACCAAAGAGGCACTTTGTCACAAATGACACTGTATTCCTTTAAAGTTTGCCTCATCCATAAGAGCTGTGAACAATAACTACCGGCCGCCACATATTCCGCTTCGGTGGACGAGAGAGACACACAACTTTGCTTCTTGGAAGACCAACTCACGAAAGAGCAACCAAGAAATTGGCACCCTCCGGAAGTGGACTTCCTATCCACTTTTTCTCCCGCCCAATCGGAATCCGTATATCCTTCAAGCTTGAAGTTTGCTCCTCTTGGGTACCATAAGCCAAAGTTTGGGGTATGAGCCAAATATCGAAAGATTCACTTGACCGCCACATAGTGGCTTTCCTTTGGTGCGGCTTGGAAACATGCACAAATTCCCACACTCAACATGATATCCGGTCTAGATGCACAAAGGTAAAGCAAGGATCCAATCATGGAGCGATATACCTTTTGATCCACCGCTTTACCATTGGGATCAATGTCAAGTTGGCACTTGGTAGGCATTGGAGTAGAAGTCGGCTTGACATCACTTAGCTTGAATCTTTTTAGCATGTGTGAGTGTATTTGGCTTGGTTGATGAAGGTACCTTCTCTTCTTTGTTTGATATCAAAACCAAGGAAGAACTTCAACTCTCCCATCGAAGAAATCTTGAACTTAGAGGTCATGAGAGCGGCTAATTCCTCATTGAAATCTTTATTAGGAGAACCAAAGATAATATCGTCAACATATAGTTGGCATACGAATAACTCCCCTTTGACCTTCTTAGTAAAAAGAGTGGGATCGATTTGCCCAACTTCAAATCCACGATCTTCTAACAACTCGGTAAGGTGGTCATACCACACACGTGGGGCTTGTTTAAGGCCATAGAGTGCCTTATCGAGTTGATACACATGATCCGGGAAGTAAGGATCCTCAAACCGGGGGGGGGGGTTGCTTGACATAAACCAACTCATTAATAGGACCATTAAGAAAAGCACTTTTCACATCCATTTGTTGTAACTTAAGGTTGTGATGGGAAGCATAAGCAATCAACAAACGAATGGATTCAAGGCGAGCAACGGGAGCAAAGGTTTCACCGTAGTGGATACCCTCGACTTGGGGGTAGCCTTGTGATACCAATCTTGCCTTTTTGCAAATGATGTTCCCATGAGCATCTTGCTTGTTCTTGAAAATCCACTTGGTTCCAATGACGTTGTGGTTCCCCGACGACCTTGGCACCAATCTCCACACCTTGTTGTACTCGAAGTTGTTGAGTTCTTCATGCATGGCATTGAGCCAATCTGAATCTTTGAGCGCCTCATAGACCTTTTGGGGTTCAACACAAGAGACAAACGCATGATGTTCACAATAGTTTGCTAATTGTCTAGGAGTGCTTACCCCCTTTCTTAGGCTTCCAACCACATTCTCCATGAGATGGCCTTTGGTGGTGAGCTTGGAAGCAATCTTCGTGGTACGACGCTCTAATTCCTCCTCGGATGTGGAAGGAGGAGGATTAACTTGATCATCTTGAGTGCCATCTTGAACTTGTTCAAAATCTTGAGCTTGCTCTTGATCTTGAACTTGCTCGAGGGGGAGAACTTGACCTTGGGCATCATTTGGTGGATCATCACCATCTTGAGGTTGATCTTGCCCTTGGTCTTGTTCACGAGGTTGAGGGCCTTCACTTTGTTCTTCGGAAGCGTGTGGGCCTTGGGTTGATGATGGATCCACTTGAGTGGAGCATTGTCCTTCTCCTTCGGCCACAAGGGGTTCCTCAATGGGTAGGATATGACCCACACCCATTCTTCTTATGGCTTGGGGAGTTATTTTCGTCAAACTCCACGTTACACGTCTCCTCAATGAGTCCAGTGGACTTGTCGAGGACACGGTAAGCATGAGAGTTTGTAGCATAACCAACAAATATGCCCTCATAAGCTCTAGACTCAAATTTAGACAAACGAACACCTTTCTTGAGAATGAGACACTTACACCCGAACACCCGGAAGTACTTGAGGTTGGGCTTGTTACCGGTAAGTATTTCATAAGGAGTCTTGTTCAAGCCTTTGCGGAGATAGAGCCGATTGGATGCATGACATGCAGTGTTGATGGCTTCAGCCCAAAAGTTGTATGGAGACTTGAACTCCGCCATCATGGTCGTTGCCGCATCCATCAATGTCCGGTTCTTCCTCTCCGCAACACCATTTTGTTGAGGGGTATATGGAGCAGCATATTGATGCTTGATCCCCTCATCACTAAGAAACTCATCCAAGGTGTAGTTCTTGAACTCGGTGCCGTTGTCACTTCTTATTTTCAAGATCTTTGCATCATGTTGACGTTGAGCTTCATTTGCAAAGTCGATGACAGTCTGTTGAGTCTCACTCTTCCTCTTGAAGAAATATACCCAAGTGTATCTTGAATAGTCATCCACAATCACCAAGCAATACTTTCTACCCCCAAGACTATCAAAGGATGGAGGCCCAAAGAGGTCCATATGAAGGAGCTCCAAGGGTATCTTCGAGTAGATGATAGTCATGGGAGGGTGAGCCTTTTCATGGAGCTTTACTTCGATACAAGCACTGCAAGCACGATCTTTGGCAAAACTAACATTTGTTAGTCCACGGACATGGTCCCCCTTGAGAAGACTTTGCAAAGATCTCATATTGACGTGGGCTAAATGATGATGCCAAAGCCAACCCACATCAACTTTAGCCATTAGGCATGTCGCGGTCTTAGTGGGTCGCTCCGAAAAGTTAATCACATAGAGACCATTCTCGACATGCCCAACAAAGGCTACTTTAAGAGTCTTGCTTCACAAGAGGGCCACAGTATCAATATCAAAGAAAGTGGCAAAGCCCATAAGTGCAAGTTGACGAACGGAAAGTAAATTGTACGCAAGAGACTCAACAAGCATGACTTTCTCGATCGTTAGATCATGAGAAATGACAACCTTGCCAAGACCAAATACCTTAGAAGATGAGGCATCACCCCGCTCGACATTGGTGGGCATAGATGGGATCTTTTGTACGTCCACCACCAAGTCCTTGCTTCCGGTCATATGATTTGTTGCTCCACTATCTAGCAACCATGATCCCCCACCGGAAGCAAACACCTACAAGAGATTAATGTTTGGTTTTAGGTACCCATTTAGTAATGGGTCCTTTGATGTTAGTAACTAGGGTCTTAGGAACCCAAATAGACCATTCAATGTACTCATAAGGAGAACCAATAAATTTAGCATAAACATGCCCATCACTAGCATGGCACAACACATAAGAAGGGTTAAAGTCGACGTCTTTGTTGGAAGAGATGGCTTTGCCCTTTTTGGTATCACCACTCTTCGCATTGTTCTTCTTCTCCTTAGGAGCACCCTCTCCCTCCTTCACAAAAGTTTGCTTAAGAGGGGGAGGTCGTTTGGTCTTGTCATTCTTCTTCTCGTTCTTCTTCTTATCCTTGGACTTGGGTGTGAACCCAACTCCCTCCTTGGCCACAACTTCCTTTTGATTGCTCAAAAGGTCATTGAGGTTCTTCTCACCTTTTATGCATGACACAAGGCCTTTCTCGAGTTGTTCCTTCAACTTGGCATTCTCCTCCACAAGATGCACATGCTCACAACACGGGTTAGTAGCATTTGCGTTATCAATTAAGACCATATGAGGAAAAGTGGCTTTCTCATTGGTTAACTTTACTTGGAGTTGAGCATGAGACTCCTTGAGGCTAGCATGAGCACCCTTCAAGGCCTTGTGTGCCTTGTCAAGTAAATCAAACTCCTCTTTGAGTCTAGCAAGATCAACCCCAAGTTTAGCCTTCTCGGAGTTTGCCACACGAGAGACAACAAGAGCATGATCAAGATCTTTCTTTGGTTTAGCATGGTCATCGTTGTGTGACTCCTCAAGAGTCAAACGATGCCCACGCTCTTCCTCAAGAGCATTAGAAAGATCCTATATCTCATCGGCATAGTCACGACTATGCCCTTCCATCTTAGAGATGGTTTCTTTGTGAGCCTCGATCATGTCATTGGCTTCACCAAGTTGTTCCAAGATAGCAACAAAGTGCTTCTTGGATTTGCCCTTGAGTTTACTCATAAAAGACTCAGATTCATTCAACTCTTCATTAGTCCCCACACTTTCATCAATGCAATCTGTCAAGGAAGGATTAGTAATGATGGTGGTTTTAATGTTGGGGGTTACCTTGTTGGTGGCTTTAGCCATGAGGCACTTGGCGATGATGTTCTCGTTGGGTGAATCAAAGAGAGACATCCGGGGAGTTGTGGCAATGGAAACGGATGCCATGGCCATTGCTTCATGATCTTCATCATCATCGTCATCCTCATGGTATTCTTCTTGAACCACCAACCCTCGAGTAGGAGTCTTCTTGGTGAAGTTGTTCTTGTTGGGGAAGGACTTGGCTTTGTATTTTCGGATGAGCTTGCCACCATTGTCTTCCCGCTTCTCGTAAGGACAATCCGCAACGAAATGGCTCACATTGCCACAGCTATAACAAGTTCTTACTCGTTGCTTGCCCTTGAAGCCACTTGAGTTGTTCTTGTTGAAATTTGGTCTTGAGTTCTTCTTGCTCCAAAATTGCCTTTAAGCAAGAGCCATGTGCTCATGATAATCATATTTTGTATCTTCGGGGTTGCTCTCCTCATCTTCCTCTTCTTCCTCTTCTTCCACAATAACCTTGGCCTTCAAGGCAAGGTTGGGCTTCTTTGCCCTTTGAGATTGGAGCACCGCGTTATCGGCGGTCTTGTCCAAGATGCTCATTGCAACAAACTCATCCAACACTTCACTCGAGGTCATGGAGTGGAAGTCCGGTCTTTGACAAATGACGGAGGACATGACCTTGTTGAAGGGCATCATGGCCTTGAGGAACTTGCGTTTGATCCAATTGTCATCCGTGTCCTTGCTCCCATGATCTCGGAGTCAGACCGCGAGTTTGGTTACTCTCCGAAAGAGCTCACGAGGTTCTTCATCTTCCTTCATAGCAAACTCATCGGCTTCATCTTGCACCACTTCATAGTTGGAGCGTTGGATGCTTGCACTTCCCTGATAGAGAGACACAATGCAATGCCACGCGTCTTTGGCCATGGCGTAGGGTCGAAGATAAGGGAGATCTTCGGGGAGAATTGCATCATGGATGATGAAGAGAGCATTCTCATTGAATTGATTATCCACGGCTTCTCTAGGAGTGAAGTTGCTTGGGTCATGTGGATAGAAACCTTCTTCAATGATTCTCCAAAGATTAGTATTCACAAGATTTAAATGACGCTTGAAGCGATACACCCAAGAATCAAAATCCTCATTTTTCACAATCTTAGGAGGAGGACCGGCATGATTTAAATGAGTAGAGGGAATTAGTCCACCATAAGTTGGAGGTTCCACATGGGCATAGATGCCGGTGCCATTTCTACCACTAGTAGAAGGACCCTTTTCACTGTTAGCTTCACCATGTCGGAGGTAGCATCCGTCACCTTGTTAGTGGGATCACCCACTTTCATCAGCGAGGTAGACAGTTTAAGTCCTTCTAGGAATTTAGTAAACATGCTTTCAACCTCGGTTGTCATGGAGTTTTTCAATGTGTCTAAAGCCACATTGAATTCCTCACGAGAGACCGTGGTTCTCCCATCGGCCGTAGACGAGGTAGGATTCACACCGGAGTGCTCCTCCACACCGTATGTGGTGTCAACCATACTCTTCGGACGGCAAAGTCCTTAATAAAGAGACAAGGCTCTAATACCAATTGAAAGGATCGATATAATTGACTAGAGGGGGGTGAATAGGCAACTAACACTTTTTAAACTTTTCTTTACCAAATTAAACTTTGCATCAAAGTAGGTTGTCTAGATATGCAACTAGGTGAGCAACCTATATGATGCAACAACAACTAGCACACAAGCAAGCAAGGGATACAACACAAATAAGCTTGCACAAGTAAAGGCACGAGTTAACCAAGAGTGGAGCCGGTGGAGACGAGGATGTGTTACCGAAGTTCCTTCCTTTTGAGGGGAAGTACGTCTCCGTTAGAGAGGTGTGGAGGCACAATGCTCCCCAAGAATCCACTAGGGACACTGTAATCTCCTCACGCCCTCACACAATGCGAGATGCCGTGATTCCACTATTGGTGCCCTTGAAGGCGGTGACCGAACCTTTACAAACAAGCTTGGGGCTATCTCCACAACTTAATTGGAGGCTCCCAACGACACCACGAAGCTTCACCACAATGGACTATGGCTCCGCGGTGACCTCAACCGTCTAGGGTGCTCAAACACCCAAGAGTAACAAGATCTGCTAGGGATTAGAGGGGAAAATCAAATTTCTCTTGGTGGAAATGTAGATCTGGGCCTTCTCAACCACTCCCGAGCAAATCAACAAGTTTGATTGGCTAGGGAGAGAGATCGGGCGAAAATGGATCTTGGAGCAACAATGGAGCTTTTGGGGGAAGAGGTAGGTCAACTTTGGGGAAGAAGACCCTTTTATATAGTGGGGGGACAATCCAACCGTTACCCCCCAAGCAGCCCCACAGAGAACAGTACTACCGCTTTGGTGGGCGGTACTACTGCTGAGCCAGCGGTACTACCGCGCCACCTAGCGGTACTGTCGTGCACAAGAGGGGAGCAGGGGCCTGGACCCAGAGCGGTACTACCACGGTGGTAAGGGCGGTACTACCGCTCGGGAGCGGTACTACCACCACTACTGCCGCGATTAGTGCCGCAGAACCCGACACGAGAAAACAAGGGCTCGAGTCGAGGCGGTAGTGGCCCGGAGCCTCAGCGGTACTATGGCAGAATCCAGTAAGTGGTACTACCGCTGAGGAGCGGTACTACCGCTTGTTGTCTTCGGCGGTACTACCACTGTGGCCCGCAGTGCTACCGCTGGGGCCAGACAGATAGAGCAGAGAGGGGAATGAGAGCTCCATTGAAGCGGGAAGGAACAGCGGGTGCAATAAGAATGTGTACGTGTTGATTCCACCCTAGCCATACCAAAGCGGATCCCCTCTTGATAGTACGGCGACTCCTACGCAACTAGTCCACCAACAGAGAAACGAAGGAGCTGCACCGTCTTGAATAAAGCACCGAGGGGAGGGAATCGTCTCGTGCCAAAGGATGAATCTCTGAAAATCTCAACACACACGATTAGTCCGCAAAAGCATTGTCATCAATCACCAAAACACCTTGGGGATAAATATGCCCTTACAGCTTCCTTTTCGCCCAATCATTTATGTCAGTTCGTGGCCCTATGGACAACACTCTTGTGGCTTCCATCTTGAAGCCAATGTCGAGGATGATATTGTTTGGAAACACACCGCTAGCGGGCAATACACGGCCGAGTCGGCATACAAAGCGCAATTTCATACAATTAAACCCTCTATGGAACACACTGTGTGGACGGCTTGCTCCCCCCTCCTCAGGTCCAGTTCTTCGCTTGGTTGGCTATTCAAAACAGAGTTTGGACATCAGATAGATTGAAGAAGCGAGTGTCGGTGTCAAAACCGGCGGATCTCGGGTAGGGGGTCCCGATCTGTGCGCCTTAGGCTGATGGTAACAGGAAGCAAGGGACACAATGTTTACCCAGGTTCGGGCCCTCTCGATGGAGGTAAAACCCTACTTCCTGCTTGATTAATATTGAAGATATGTGGAATACAAGAGTAGATCTACGACGAGATCGTAGAGCCTAAGCCCTAAGAGCTAGCCTATGATGCACTACTAGGGAAAACGCCATACACAGAGGTATAGAAGTAGCGTTGGTCAAAACTCGGCGCTAGTGCTACTTAGTAGTAGCGTTTGTTGCAAAACCACGCTACAACAATTATTTTAGCAGTAGCGCGTCTTCACAGAAAAGCGCTACTACTAAAATTCTCTCACTAGTGCCGGTAGGCTAGGAATAGTAGCAGCGCTTCTCCCAGAAGCACGCTACTGCTAAAAATATTGTAGCAGCGCGTTTCTGCTGTAGAGCGCTACTGCTATGTAAAATAAAATAAATTGAAAAATAAGTAGAAAAGTAAATGAAAATGAAAGAAATAGAAAAACAAGAAATGAAAAAAAGAAAATGTAAAGAAAACAAAAGAAAAAGAAAAAGAAAACAAAAAGGGTTAGCTGCAGTGCGTTTCTCTAGAACATGCTGTAGCTATCTTAGCTATAGCACGTTTTGGCAAAACGCGCTACTGCTAGTTTAACTCAAATCCCGGCAACCCGGGCTCAAAATTTCGCTAAGTCATTTTCCCCCCTCTCTACTCCCCCCTGTCCCCCAACTGCTCCATCGCCGCCATTGCCCTGCCGCCTTCGACCACACCGCCACCGCCCGAGGCCGCCTTCGACCACACCGCTGCCGCCCGCCGCCTTCGACCACACCGCCGCCGCCCGAGGCCGCCCCCTCGACCTCACAGCCACCGCTCGAGGCCATCGTAAACCTCACTGTTGCCTCCCTTGAGCTCGCCGCCGCCGCCCTCGACCTCACCGCCGCTGCCCGAGCCAGAGCCTGCCCTCGCCGCCGACCGTAAGGCTATGCCTCTCCTATCCCTACCCTCATATTTCTCTCTGCTAGGGCAATTATATATATGTTGATACTGTGTTGATGTTCATATGAACCCTAGATTTTTTAGGGCATTAGGCATTTGATAGCATTTAGGAAAAATGATTAGCAATTTTTTTAGGAAATTAGCTAGGGCAATTTTTATGAAAATTCCTAAACAGTAATTCCATTTAGCTTTAAACTAATAGAGGGTATATAAATAATAGTAGCATTTAGATTTAAATTAACAGAGGGTATAAACAAAAAACACTTAGCTATAAAAAAATATTTTGACTACGGACCTGAATTTGTTCCAAATTTCATTCAAATGAAATTTGAATTATTTGGACTATGGACCTGAATATTTTTGAAGAAATTGGGCGTAGGTACTAAGGTCTTGCTGTGGAAATTCTGGTGAGGTCAAAAGGGTTAGAGAAAATGTAGTTCCTAGACTTTTAGCTTTAGACAAAAAACAAAAGTATTTAGCTATAAATAAAAAACAGTAGCTATGGCATTTAGCTATAAACAAAAAACAGAATTGTTTTTCTTTTAAAAAACTTGGTCAAACAGAACAGTAGCTATATGTCATTGATGTTCATTTGCATATTCCATTATTGTTGATTATATCTTTTCATTGAAGTGGCCATGTTATATGCAAATTCCTCAATAGTGTTTGCTCATGTTATATCTTTTCATTGAAGTTGTTCGATTGTGCCCAAGTGGCTTTGTTGTTTCCACGGAATTATGCTGAGTGGCCTATGTTTTGCCGGAATGTTGATTCATTTCTGTTCCGGCAAATTTCAGGTTCTCGATTTGTCCACTTTTTAGCAAAGGTCATGCCGAAATTTTCCGTGAATTTCGGCATGACTTGTGCTACAAACTAGGACATATCGAGTGCCCGAGATTTGCCGCACCAGGAAGGAGTCAACATTCCTACAAAACAATAGTCCTTTTTTATGTCATTATTCATTTTATTAGGTCTAGAATTAATTGACTAGATTTAATCATAGGAAACATGGCTAGCAACAATGAAGGACAGAGTTCTCGTGATTGCGACGACGTCTACCGGGCGGCAGACGAATATTTTAGCCTTACTGACGATCAACCAATGTTGTTGCTGGGCCCACCGGTGGCATCGGGGACTGAGACCGACACGCAGACCGGTGCTGAGACTGAGACCGACGCTGAGATTCAGACCGGCATCGAGACCGGCGCTGAGACCGGTGTTGCCTCGGGGAGCGGAGCCAGTGTAGAACCGAAAGCAAAGAGGCAACGGGTTCCTAACAAACTCAGGACTACTAGACTGGTGGTCACGGAGGTGGACGACGGCAATTTTGAGCCAAAGGCGCCCGAGGAAGCACGCGCGTGCTACAGCAATCAAATAGGTTGCATCGTACGGACAACCGCCACCATCAACGATGAGAAACTACAGAAGATAGAAAATATGAGGAGCTCCCTCCTAAAGAAGTTTCACTAGATATTCTTGTTCCTGGGCCGGAATGAGAAGGATTATGAAGATCCAGACGATGACCCGGCAATGAAGAAGATAAACAAACACGCCATGACCAAGTTTAGCGACGCGTTGGCCGCCTGGAAAAATCGAGTGAAAGCAAAGATCAACGACAGGGAACCCTACTCCGAGATTGTAAAGGATAATCCGACAATCACAGAAGAGCAGTTTCAAATATTCAAGGAGGCTTGCGAGGCCGAAGCTGCCAAAAAAAGTCTAAGTACATGAAGGGGCATCAAAAGAGGAACATTGGGAGCCACCACCTCGGAAGCCGTGGTTACGGCGGAAAGAGGTCCAAATGGGCCAAGGAGAACGCCGAAGCCGCGAGTCTGGGCATCCCAGACCCCTTGGTGGATTTCACCGTACCACAGGAGCGTGACGTCCTGTGGGCCCGGCACCGTTGGGACCCAGTGAAGAAGGTTTACGAGACAACACCGGTCATTACGGAGTTCAGGAGACTGCTGGTAATTTTAGTTTCTGATCAATTCGACTGCACACGTTAGTCATATTTGTAAATGATCCTTGTGCCTTTTGCAGAGAGAGCAGCACCGGATTGCGGCCGAAAGCGACTCGCCGTCAGAGGCATTGGCGAGGCCCAAGTGGGACACTCCATTCAACCGGGCGTTGAACATATTGAAACGACAACTGGTGGATACTCGACCGTCGTATGGACGCGTGCACGGTGTCGGAGACGGCGCCACGTGGAAGAAGTACTACTGTGAGACCACAGAGGAGAGAAAGGAAAGACGAAGGTTAACTGAAGAAAACATCGACAAGAAGGTTGATATTGCGGTTGAGAAGAAATCATCTCAGACAGTCGCAACAGCGATACCTGCCGCCAAACAGGCGATTGCAGATATGTCTACTTCCTTGGTGACGGGCGTTTTCACTTGGACAAGGCAAAATCCAAAAAAAAATGCAGAGGACTTTCCCCTTGCTGACTTCTTGGGAGCACCTGCTCCCGCACCTGCTCCCGTACCTGCTCCCGCCTCGGCTCCCGCACCTGCTCCCACGCCGGCTCCCGCACCGGACGTGCTCGGTGGTGCCTCCTCTTTGGCTGAGCTCGACGCCCTCACGGTATCTGTCACACCGGCCCCCTTCAATATAAATGTATAATATCCCGTTTTCGTTGCCTTTCGGATGTCTCATGTCGCAGACTTTTCTTTGCAGGCCGACGAAACCCCGTGCACCATATTGTACACCATCGGTGAACAGAAGGTGTACGTGGGGAAGGCGACGATAATGGAGCCGAAGGAACCATTGTTCCACAGCCGGCCGATCCCCCCGAACGTCTTCAAGGTTTCCGTGGCCAGTGTCAAACCGGGCCACGAGAATTTGCCTCCTCTAATACCAGTGGGGGATGACGACGAGACCCTGCGGCGGCTTGGTGATTGTTGCAATGGGTGGGTCTGTTGTGGCCAAAGAGTCTGCTTCGTCTGGAGGCGGGCGGGAGCACACCCACGAGCATGCAGCCTCAGCAAAGTATGAACATCAACACCCCACCTACCCAATTAGCGTCGGGTGTCGGGTTGGGTGATAGCGGATGGGGTAAGGAGGAGGCTCCATTAGTCGCGGATGACGTCACCATGGATGAGGATGAGGATGACGATGGCGCTAAATAGTATGTCTATACTGGCGCCTCCTCAGGGTTTGAGCGTCATGAGTCGGTGCCTGAGTTACCGTCTCAACGTATTATTGACGACCTTCCGGTAATAAAGAAGTCTAGGAAGAGAGCGAGGAAAGGCAAAAAAGCTGATTCTATGATCCAGCCGCCTCAGCAGCCTCGGCTTCAGGACCGTATAGATATCCCCGATGCGGATAAATGGCATATCCCCGGTCAACCAATCCTACCTGCAACAGCGCTACGGGCCAGATTCGGCGATCTAAGGAGACTTCATGACGATGTGCTGCGGGTAGAGAAAGGCCTCATCGCCTCGAAAGATCCAGGATACCCACTCTATGTGGTTAACATTCCGCGAAAAATATCGTACGTTGACAGCTTCCCTGCGGATAAGTTCTTCCTCCGATTCGATTACATATTCGACATGTTTCACGTGAAGAAGCTGGATTTTACGTTTGTCCGCCTTTATGCCTTGCACATGAACTACATCATTGGGGTTGAGCAGATACGTCATATCTGTGTCGCTGACCTGTACTACATGCACGAGAGCTTCTTGGGAGTCTGTGCAGAGTAGCGTGAATATGCGAGGGATTACATCGTCAGTTTCATGCTCGCCAATAAGGACAAGGAGGCGATTCTCGTGTCTTATCATCCCGTGTAAGTCATCCGCGCTGCTATCCTTCCTTCGATTTCAATAATTCATTTTCACGGTGGAGGCTAATTAATTTGAGGTGTACTTATTTTGCGCAGCAGCGGGCGCACCATCCTCATCATCCTCTACCCCCGATTCTCTCACGCTCTTTACTTGGACTCGTCGAAGAACATTCACAAAAAGGATTACACCCACATCAAAGATGTTCTCAACAGTGCTATGTTTCACTACCAAGCAAGGGGTGGAGAGGTTAGGGACAAGAAGAGAAGGGGCGGCAGGGCCGCCTTCAGCCATAAGACCGACTTCTGCTGCATCCAGCAACCGAACGATTCTCTTAATGATGGATTCTATGTCCTACACCACATGCTGGAGTACAGACGGGATCACCAGAACCTTCACATGTCACCTAGATCTGGCGATGCCCATATTCTGCAATGGGCAAAGGACATAGGAGATATCGAGGATCATCGACTTCGAGCTGAGTTCTATAACATCCAGCGCGAACTTGCCCAAATCATCATGAAAGAGGTCGTCGGAAAAACAGGGATGTTCTACGGAGAAGGACAAATGTCGCGGGAAGACGTCCGAACATGGATAGCCTCTTAGCGTCTCGACATGAAGCCTTTCACTAAGCTCGGGGACTATCTCCCTGACCTCGATGGATGGCACGGCATGTTGGAGTGATTGTCGATATATGACAATGTGTCTGTTTAGTCCATACTTTCTGTATGACAAAACTTTGAGTTATGCGCAGTGAAACTTTATTTGTGATGTAATTAAACCATCCTCCTCCTTGACTAGCGAAGATCACTATAGTTAGGGCATTTTGGGTACGATGAACTTTGTTATTTATGCTTATGATATGTTGTTTCTATTTTTGTCAAGTCTGTCTCTTTCTGTTGCTCAACTATATATGTTGCATATCATCGACTCATGTGACGATGCAGGTGCATAGATCATCGATGGCGAAGAAGTGCTACGCCAGGAGTATATATACGATGAGTGGCCGGAGTGTCAGGCCCAGGTGTTGCCGTTTTCCGGTTTCCGAGCGACAGACAGTAGTTAGTTTAGGTTCACGCTAATGCGAGAGAGGGATACGAACTCATGTTGTCAAAGTGATAGCTCTTCTTGCGTATACCATTGTTTAGATGGATGACGATGTATTTGCAAGTAATCAAGGACTTGTATTGCGATTTTCGAGATGATGACGAGAGACCACTTTGTGTTGGATGATGATTATGATGAGACTATTTGTATGTATATGCTATGATTACATTCGTGGTCTCGCAGGAATTTGTATGTGTATCATGATGACATTTCTATGTGCTAAAGATTCTTCTATAAAGCGTATTCAAATACAAAACAAATATGCCCAAAAAAACAAAAAACCTGTTAAATTAGCAGTAGCGAGTGTATAAAAGTTAGCAGCAGCGCCGCGATAGCAGTAGCGCGTTGTTGCAAAGGGCCCTAGAGCTACTAGCAGCAGCGAGCTCCCAGTAACCGCGCTGCTGCTACACTTGTATAGTAGTAGCGCCGGTGACCACGCGCTACTGCTATATGTTAGCTGTAGCGCCTTATTAGTAGCGCCCCTCCCCGCGCTACTGATACACCTAAAACCCACGCTGCTGCTAGCCTTTTTTTCTAGTAGTGATGGTATGATTGTAATTGTGATCGGCCTTCTAAGGACCATGCTCTCCGGCTTATATAGACACCGGAGAGCTAGGGTTTACATGGAGTCGGTTTACAAGGAAGGAAACATAATATCCGGATCGCCAAGCTTGTCTTCCATGCAAAGGAGAGTCCCATCCGGACACGAGCCGAAGTCTTGAGTCTTGTATGTTGACGCTTCTATAGTCCGGACGATGTATATAGTTCAGCTGTCTGGATACCCCCTTATCCAGGACTCCCTCAGTAGCCCCTGAACCAGGCTTCAATAACGATGAGTCCGGTGCGCAGTCTTGTCTTCGGCATTGCAAGGCGGGTTCCTCCTCCAAATACTCCAAGGTGATTATCGAACACGTAGACTGTGTCCGGATCTGCAAGATGATCTTCACATACCACCGTAGAGAGAACGATACTCCTGCTGACAACTTTTAGACGACGTGATATGCCATTAGAGCCAGGTCATTATTCGAACCGTTTTTTCACAACCAGCCACAGCGCGCATTGCGAGGTGGTTTTCTTGACATGTCTTGTCAAAGCAGAGATCATGTCCCCTTATCGCAGGATTCTCATCAATACGGGTATGGGTAATCCCCTCGTGCCATCAATCGTGGCGCTTGGGAAGTAAACGATCCTCAACAGGCTAGTGGGGAGGCGCACCGCTTTCGTCGCCTCTATAAAGGGATAAGAGTTCCTTATTTTTACCCACGCCTTCTTCCTACCTTCGCATACTCTTGCCCCCTTGAGCTCCAGCGCCCTAGTCCAGGTCTTCTCCGCACAGTTAGTCATGTCCGGAGCAGGAGGCAAGTGGGTGGCTTCCACTGCGACGGCGAAGAAGATCGCGAATCTCCGGGCGGCCGGATACTTGGCTGCATACATAGCGCACCGGCTAACAGACGAGGGGCAGGTCATTCCAACTCCAGGACCCCACGAGAGGGTCGTGTTCCTTTCCCACTTCGTCCGTGGACTGGGGTTTCCACTCCACCCCTTCGTCCGCGGGCTTATGTTCTATTACGGGCTAGACTTTCATGATCTAGCTCCGAACTTCGTCCTCAACATCTCGGCGTTCATCATCGTGTGCGAGGCTTTTCTCCGCATCAAGCCTCATTTCGGCTTGTGGCTCCAAACCTTCTGCGTGAAGCCGAAGATTGTGCGCGGCCAGCAAGCGAAGTGCAGAGGAGCCATGGCGGGCAAAATGCCTAATGTCACCTGGCCTGAAGGCTCTTTTGTGGAAACCGCGAAGGGGTGGCAATCGGGGTGGTTCTACATCACCGAGCCACGCGACGCCAACTGGGCGCCGGCCCCTGAGTTCCGATCTGGAACCCCTATGCGGCTCACCTCCTGGGAACAGAAGGGCTTGTTATGGGGCGAATCTGTAGAGCTGACCAGACTCATCAACTGCGTCAAGGGCATGAAGGACAAGAACATCAAGCTCGTCAACGTGATCCAAGTCATGCTCATTTGCCTGATACTGTCGTGCCAAAGGCGGGCATTCAATCTGTGGGAATTCGTCCCGGCCGAACACCGGACGCTCCAGAGGCTCTATGGCATGAAGCACAAGAACGCGTGGAAGGCGTTATTCAAGGCCACTGAGGTGCCTCCTCCCATAACCGAGGACCGCAGGCTCCACGCCGCGCGGCAACCCACCCCGATGAGTTCTCAGGCCACCACCGGATCCGGTTCTTCCCAATGCACTCATGGGGAATCCCTAAGTGATTGTGCATATTTGTTTTTAGGAGTATGTGGAGACAGCGGAGCGGATCGACAGTCCGGCTCCGTTGCCGGAAAGGCCAGCCAATGATCTTCTGACGAAGATGCTAGTCCCGTTGCCCTATAAGGGGCCGGAGAAGAAGGCCGACAAGAAGGCCCTAGGGACCTGAAAGGGTCTCCTAAGTAAGGTTGCGCAAGCCTCGTCCGAAGATGACGAGGCGTACTCCTCCCCTAAAGGGGAAGAAGAAGAAGAGGAGGTCGCCCCGTCCGGAAAGGATGGGGGGCCTGAGACGGTGAATCAGGGGGCCAGGAGAGGCCCCCGACGTAAGGCCGTCATACCCCTGTCGTCCGATGACGACGAGGCGGATTCCTCCCGTGGAGGCGGGGAGGAACAAGGAGAAACACCACCTCCCCGTGTCGGGGGAGGGAAGAAAAGGAAGGCCGCCCCGGTGGGGGAGACTGGGACGTCCAAGAAGGGAAAAGCATCCCTTCCGGACTACTCCACCACCGCCGCCGATAGCGAGGAAGGGTGGTTGCCCAGGAAGAAGCCCCTGGTGCGATCGTAAGTATCCGCACTCAACCGTAATCTCGCTTCATAGTTTTGTTATAACGCCGAACTTGTATGCAGTCCGGCCAGGGCCCATCCCGAGGCATCGTCTTCGGACGGGTCCCTGAGTGAGTCAGCAATGAACTCACTTCCGACGGCCACCACTCCTTGGCCTGCAGATGACACAGAAGTGTTATCCCAAAGGCTCTCGACGATCGCGGAGGTGGCCTTGGAGGCGCCTCAAGGCGGCGTCCCAGGCGTCGGACTCGCGGGGTTCAAGGTCCCCGCGGACCGTGTCGATGAGAGCCGCGGCAAGCCGGGCTCTCAGCCGAACACTGTTCCGGAGCCTTCAGTGGTTCCGGACTTAGGCCGGCCGCCCCTCGTTATGGAGGGAGGGCCGTCTGTATCAAGGACTTCCGTTGCGTCCCAGGCGCCGGATTGTCTGCTGGAAGCGCTTCGAGGCGCTTCCCTAGATGAAGAGCACCGTACTCTCATGAGTGCGGTGATTCAGAAGGTTTCGTCCGCCAAGAGCGGACTAACCGAAGCCTGCACCAGCCTCCTAATAGGCTTTGAGGTAAGCAGTAAAAATGTGTAAAATCACCACCCGATAGGTAGTAGCCCCTGATACTCGGTTTGGTGTTCGGAAAGAAAAACCAAATGGAGGGTCAATTATAATCCGCAGGAGTCTAACAATAAGTGTTGAATGTAAATAAACAGGTTGTGCTGCTGGCCGCTGCTGCTCGCACGGCCGAAATCGCCGGCTTGATGCAGGATTTAGAGCGGGCACAGGGAGACCTCGGCCTCGCGAGGAGGCAGCTCGAAGAGAACAAAGGTGAATGATTCCCCTCTCTCATATAATGAATAGTAAATAAAATTTGATTATGCTAACGACGAGACGTCGTGATATGGTAACAGAGGCCACCACCGAGGTGGCGTCTCTCATGAAGGCGTTGTCCGAGGCCGAACACAAAGTGGCCTTGGAACTCAAGGAGCGCAAGAAGCAAGAGGCCCGAGTGGGCGAGGTACAAGAAGAGCTCCATGAGCTCGGCAAAAAGCTCGAGTCTACGGAGCGGGAGCTTAAAGCAAAGGAGGTCGAGCTTGTGAAGGCCCTTACAAATACAAAAGACGCCAAGGCCGAAGCCGAGCGGGCTCATCAAGAGAACCAGGAGGCCAAGAAAATAGCGGCGGGTAAGAAATTTTTTATGCAAAGCAAACATGTGGAGAAGGCGTTTCTTTTACTTACTCGAATCCGGAGCTCTCGAGGGGCATTCGCAGACCTGCCATGCATCGTATCAGATGCCGCAGAGTTCTACCGTGCCCAGGAGGGGAGCTCAACGGAGAAGTTGTTCTGGTCCCAGTATGCTGGGGCCGAACACACAACGCCTCTGAGTGACCAACTGAAGCAGTTGGTCGAACTCCACAAGGCGGCCGAAGCGGCTATGAAAGATCTCATAGTCCGGATATGGCCTGGTGAGCTTCTGCCCACCAGCTACTTCTGCCTGATCAAGCGGATGGTGGATTCCTGTCCGCGACTGGAAGTCATCAAGCGATCCGTTTGCATTGAGGGTGCCCGCCGGGCCCTTGCCCGCGCCAAGGTGCATTGGGGCAAGCTGGATGCGGAGAAGCTGGTGAAGGACGGGCCGCCGAAGGGCAAGCTGCATCGCGTCCCCAAGAAGTATTATGATGGCGTTATGAAGGGTGCTTGCCTCGTGGCCGATGAATGTAGCAAAGACATAATTTTTGAATGAATTCACTTCTGTCATGTTTGTAAGTTAAAGACTAAGTTACTTGCGCTATGTAGTGCCTTTGTAATTTAAAATATTACCTTTTGTGCGGCTGTTTATCAAATTCTGAAAGTAGGCCAGTCATCGGCTTTCGCCCCCGTGTAACTAGTACTGGGGTGTTCGTGGAAAACCCGGACACTCTTTATCCAAATGTTTGGTCCCTCAAGGAGGTGTCCAGCGCAGCGAACCAGGCAATCATACTATACAGCTTTATAACCTTCACTTAGCCATAGAAGTCTATGATTTTAAATTTCGGCGAAGCCCCTAGAATCCAGAAGGCCGAATTGGGGCGCTATACACGCCTATATCGGACAAAGCCGAATTAACACCTAAAGCGGAAAAAATCTTTAAGGGTTTTAAGACCTCTCGAACAGCGACCAATCTCTCTCCACATCATGTCGGACAGTTTTGTGCTTTCTGTACTGAGGTGCTCGTCCAGCAGAACCAAGGCACAATCGCAGTAGTTCTCCCTGCGGTACCTTAGCCGAATTAACGGAACGTAAGGCACCAAAGCGAGGGAGCCGGGCTATCCCAATCGTAACCCAAGACATGATTCGAAGCTGATGCATATAATGCTATAAGTTTGGGGTGCCGCCATGTTGAAAGTGTTCGGACTTGACTTGTCGTATTGTGGGGTACCATAAGAATCCCCTGGCAAACTACGCGTACCAAAGTGTATGGATGCAAAATTAAATAGATATTTATAAAAAATGCTCAAAAAATAAGTAAGCTTACGCTATTTGTGGTCTCCCATTGATGAATAATACGTTTAAGCGTATGTTTACAATGTATGCATTAAGCGGAGACGAAATAGGATTATTTGACATGTCCTATCCAGAGGCAGGCTACGTACAGATAGATAAAGCAGGAATTACAATCGTAAATAGATTCCACCTGTGTGTTTCCTGCTGTGCCCGAAGCCTGTTGCCTCCTGGGTTTCCTCTCCTATGTAAGTCCGACAATCCGGATATTCTGGAGAAGCTGCACTAAAGCAATGTCCTTAAAGGTGAATGGAAAGGTTATGACGTGATACCATACTGTTGACTGAGCCCCTGATACGCCTCCGCATGTGCCCATGGTATGGTATTTTGAGTGCGTAATTGTGTACACGTGGCACGAATGCTCCTTTGATGGGATTTGAGCGGAGGCCGGACTGCTAGTCCTGCTCTTGTCGTGCCTGCTGATCTTGCTGTAGGGTGTTCCGCCCTCGCTTGACAGAGCTTGAAAATGTCGTCGCCGGATTGGTGGTTTGTCGGAGGAGGCCGCATTGTACTTCTGCCGCAAAGGCCGCAATATGTTCTTCTGTACGGAGAGAGCGGTCCATATTCCCGTTGACTGTTATGACCCCGTGCGGGCCTGGCATCTTGAGCTTGAGGTATGCATAGTGTGGTACCGCATTGAATCTAGCAAATGCGGTTCGTCCGAGCAGGGCATGGTAACCGCTGCGGAAAGGGACGATATCGAAGATTAGCTATTCGCTTCGGAAGTTACCCGGAGATCCGAAGGCCACTTCCAATGTTATAGAGCCCGTGCAACGGGCCTCTACTCCAGGAATGACACATTTAAAAGTGGTTTTGGTGGGCTTGATCCTTGAAGGATCGATGCCCATCTTCCGCACTGTGTCCTGATAAAGCAGGTTCAGGCTGCTGCCTCCATCCATAAGGACTCTTATGAGGTGAAATCCGTCTATAATCGGGTCTAAAACCAATGCGGCTGAGCCGCCGTGATGGATGCTAGTAGGATGATCCCTACGATCAAAGGTGATCGGACAAGCTGACCATGGGTTGAATTTGGAGACGACTGGCTCCATCGTGTATACGTCCCGCAGTGCTCGCTTCCGTTCCCGCTTGGGGATGTGGGTGGCGTAGATCATGTTGACTGTTTTCACCTTGGGGGGGGGGGGTTCTTCTGCCCCCCCCCCCCATGTTCGGACACTGGGGCTCATCGTCATCGTCGCAGTGCAGCCCCTTGTCCTTGTTTTCGGCGTTTATTTTGCCGGCCTGTTTAAAGACCCAGCAGTCTCTGTTGGTGTGGTTGGCTGGCTTGTCCGAGGTGCCATGAATTTGGCACGAGCGCTCCAGTATACGGTCCAGACTGGACGGTCCTTGATTGTTACGCTTGAATGGCTTCTTCTGCTGACTGGATTTCGATCCGCTGAATCCGGCATTAACCGCCGTATCCTCGGTGCTGTCGTCGTTGTTCCGTCGCTTGTATCTGTTGCGCCGTGGCTTGCCATTATTGTCCCGGACATCTGAAGTTCCAGAATGTGACGTAGTGCTACTGCGAGCCAACCAGCTGTCCTCGCCCGCGCAGAAGCGGGTCATTAGTGTCATAAGAGCTGCCATGGACTTGGGTTTCTCCTGGCCGAAATGTCTAGCGAGTCATTCGTCACGGATCTCTCTCTCTCTCTCTCTCTCTCTGTGTGTGTGTGTGTGTGTGTTCTATGTACCATCCTCATGTAGCAGAATCCCGGTGTTTTCAAATCGTATAGGAGTAGATGGTATGTGCTTAATCCTACGTTTTCCCTATTCGTAGGTTTAAGAATTCCCGCAATCTAAAGAGGTACGATCCAAAAGTACATATTGTAGAATTCCAAAGTTTTCAAATCCTATATGAGTACTTGGTATGTGGCATCTTAATCATATGCTTGTTTTCTATGTAGTATCCAAAAGTACATATTGCACAATCCCTACATATTCTTCTTCCTGCTCCATCCACCGACGACGCAGTGTGAGCGCGCAAAGCTCTTTGTCGCCTTTGGGCCTCTGTCTTGGCGGAGAAAACTTGATTAAACTATTGTATCTCTCCCTCCCCCCTCTCTCTCTCATCCCTATGTACCATCCAAAAGTTCATATAGTAGAATCCAAGTGTTTTCAAATCCTATTGGAGTACAAGTATGTGCCATCTTAATCCTACATTTTTCCTACTCACAAGTTTTAAAATTCCCACAATCCAAAGAGGTACGATCCAAAAGTACATATTGAAGAATTTCATCATTTTCTAATCCTATAGAAACATGGTACGTGCCATCTTAAGCCTACATTTTTACTATCCCTAAGTTTTTAAATTCCCGCAATCCGAACAGGTACGATCCAAAACTACATATTACAGAATTTCAGCATTTTCAAATCCTATAGGGGTACATGGTATGTGGCATCTTAATCATGTGTTTGTTTTCTATGCACCATCCAAAAGTACATATTGCAACCCCAACATTTTCTTCTTCCTGCTGCCTCCACCGACGGTGCGGCGGGAGTAAAGCTCGTCGCTGCCTCTGGTCTCCGTCTTAGCGGAGAAAACTTGTTTAAACCATCATCTCTTTCTCCCCCCCCCCCCTCTCTCTCTCTCATTCCTATGTACCATCCAAAATTTCTTATAGTAAAATCCCAGTGTTTTCAAATCCTATAGGAGTACATGGTTTATGCCATCTTAATCCTACGTTCTTCCTATTCCTAAGTTTAAAATTTCCGCAATCCAAAGAGGTACGATCCAAAAGTACATATTGAAGATTTTTGGCATTTTCAAATCCCATAGGAGTACATGGTATTTGGTATCTTAACCCGTGTTTGTTTTCTATGTACCATCCAACAGTACATATTGTAGAATCCCAACGTTTTCCTTTTCCTACTGCATCCACCGGCGGCACGATGTGAGCAAAGCTCATTGCCACCTCCGGTACTCTGTCTTAATGGATAAAACTTGTTTAAATCCATAAGCTTGTAGAAGCAGCGTCCGAAAAGTCGTCAATGTAGATCAGAAGATGCCTGCGGCCACGATATGCGTAGCAAGTCGTCTCCCCAAAGAAGGAAACAATAGAGAGGGCCTATAAATGCTCTAATCCCAGCTAGATAAAGTCGAAGAACACAAACCTGACACGCTCCCCGACGACGCCAAGACTTTCGAACCTTCATCAGTAAGAACTGGAGCCGAAGGACCAAGACATACAACCACGTTTGTCCACATGATAGCATGACCGAGACAAATCTGTAGAAAAAGAAAAGCCAGGCCTAAAGAACTAGATCTGAGAACACATCATCTTCCACATGGCTCTCGACGATACCAGCAAGCATCACCGGAACGAGGGGAAGGCAAAGAGACCTTATAGTAACGCCGATAGTGACACCATCGTCTCGTCCCCGTCGAACAGAGACCTACGTAATGCCCCAAAAGTAAAAAAATGTGAGTCCCACAAATAGATCGGGTCCTTCAAGCATACCCCACATACGAAGTCAACGGAGGAGGAGGATGGCGGTGATCTACTGGCGAAGGAGGATGACAACATTTGTGTTTTTTTTGGTGGCGGATGACAACATTTGTTCTTATTATATATTTTCCCACGGAGCGACTATAGCTATGTTGACCTATAAATAATGGTCTCAAATATCGAGCGAACGTTAGAATTATAGGCATGGAAAATTGAACGTTTTTCATGGCAAATTATGTTCGCCGAGGATGACAAGTTTAGTTGGGAGCAACAAATCCCTCTCTGCTTATTTTTTGGTCGGAAAAGTGCATGCTTGCAAACTAAATTTGCAATCATCGCTCCAATATAAATTGCCATGTCATGCCTAAAAAAGAATCTGAGAACGTCTTAATCAGATGAGTAGCGGCAGTTATTTATAGAAACTCTCCGATTAAGATTTCCGCGTTCTTTTTTGTACTTGCAAAAATCTCATGTTTAGAGTGGATGTTACATTATGGGTTAGTTTCTTTTACTGGCTTCTAGAATAAGTTGGAATAAGCTGTCCTATCCAGATCCTCTATTCTTAAATAGTTGCAACTTACTACCTATTTTTTCTCTTCATGCAACTACGCCGCATCATCAAGTCATGTATGTGGTCATAAGTTACAATTTGGGCACTAATCTATTCATGCAACCATGCCACCTCAGCAATCATGCATGGAATTGTTTCACTAATTTTTGTGCACAACATAGACAGCCACGTTACATTCATAGTGTGAGCAATTTGGAATGAATATTAACAAATATAATTGAAAGTTTCAAACATAATATCAATAATAGATGTACATGTATATGTTCATTCCCTAATCATATAAGGTCACAATTATTCGGAAAACGAACAATCACAATTATTCGCTAATCATATAGTGTCTATAATCTGTGCACCCGAAGCATGCAAAAAAAAAAATCATTGCAAGATTTCAGTAAAAAAAAATACCCTGGTGTTTCAATGAATCCATTGCCCTTTTTTTGTGTGTATATATCAGGATCTCTAACAAAAATATATGGAAAGCGATAGAGGCTGCTGATAGATGGTGCCTTAGCAGGGCACATCGAGTTAAAAATCAATGGGGTTACCGTGTTCTTGTTAACTTGAGACATGAAACTATGGATATATTCACAATGTTATCGGAGACTGCAGAATATCACGGTGGTAAGGCAGCACGAAATTAGTTCGGGGAATCTGAACTAACCTGATACATTAGAGAATGTAAATAGGCACATGCAAACACGAAGGGCTGAAGATTCATCCCATCCAGCTTCATTTTGCTATCAGCTCTATGAGATTGGATGACCTGCCAGCATGTTGACTTCATATGGTTGCACTTGACCTGCCAGCATGTTGAGTTCATATGGTGGCACTTGCAAATCAAAAACTATGCTCACATTGGAGATAGCTGTCATAGAGAAGGTGGAGAGAACGAAATGGATGGCTCATCCATGGCGATTGAGATTTAGACCTGGACGACAGGCAGGCTAACCAGCTACAGTTGAGTGGATAAAATGAACATCAAGTATTTCTACTGATTATAGCGAGAGCTGCTCGCTTCCGTTGTTCCGTGGAGAATAGAGAAGGCAGAAGGAAGTTTACAAATCCTTTAGTCACCGTACTCCATAGCTCATCGTCCCTACTTGCAAACTCATCATCGAAAGAAAGCAGTACCCTTGTCGGAATCCCTCCCCCGCTGCAAGGAACTTATATTGGAAAAAAGGGCCAGAAAAGACACAGAGATGGATGGGACGACCAGGGCATCACGGCCAGCAACATGAACGTAGCCTGATAGAATACTGGAGAGGCGCGGAGGCCTGCCGGCTTCCGGATCGGCAGTCATGCTGGAGGAGTGCCCTGACGCAGAGACCGGCAACCATCGGTGCGGCGGCCTACTGCTCTAGAAAGCGGAATATATTGGGGTTTGAGGGAGCGAGGGGTCATCATTTATTTACTTTTTTGATCGGATAAATAAAGTCAGTGGCTTTATGGCTGGAGCTGATGAGGCATCCATCGCTTCGTTGTAGCGGAGTTACGGCTGGAAACTTATGAGAGCTGGTAACGGAAGATGGTGCTTTTTTTGAGAGAAACGGAAGACAGTGCTCCGGTTTGTTATGTACGCCACTGACAAAACGTTTGATGTAGCATCCTACACCTGGAGTTGCTGATGTGGCGGATTGCTGAATTGTATAGCCTGCATGTTGAGATATATTACATGTAGTGGGGATCAATCTCTTAGGTATATAGGATTTGTACGTCAGACGCTTGGAGTAAATATATGTAGGTCATCTTACACATTTTTGTTAAAAATGGCACCCTGTTCGGCTTCCTCTATTCTTAAATAGTTGCAATCCGGTACATATTTTTCCTCTTCATGCAACTATGCCAAATCATCAAGTCATGCATGTGGTCATAAGTTACAATTTGTCCACTAATCTATTTATGCAACCATGTCACCTCGCAATCATGCATGAATTTGTTTCACTAATTTTTGTGCACAACATATACTATCATGTTACACATTTTTGTACGATGACCTACATATTTTTGTACGTTAGATGCTTGGAGCAAATATATGTAGGTCTTGTTAAACACTTTGTTAAAAATGGCACCTCGTTTGACTTCAATGCAATAGATTTCTCTTTTTATATAACATTTTTGTGGCATACTTCATATACTTTATTTTTCTCAATAGTTTTAGGCGTTTAACATCTATTTATGCAATAGTTTTAGGTTTTAAACATCTATTTATTTGTTTTCACAATAGTTGTAGGCTTTTAACACCCGTTTGATCGAGAGCATTCTTAAATTTATTCTTGCGATAGTTTTAGGCTTTTAACATCTATATGCATCTGTTTTACCATGGTTCCCACAGCAACGCACGGAGCATCATCTAGTTATTCTAGTAGCACAATCACATTATTTTTTTAGAAGCCTTCTAGAATAAATTGGGTAGTGGCAGTTTATTCTAGAAGCCAAAAAAGCCACCAAAGGAACTGACCCTATATTGGGTTAGGTCTGTAGGTGTATCCTTTTGGCCTCTCCTTTTTATCCTCTCTAAAATTTCGTAATAACCAACCTACATATGATTATATGCATTTTTGGTGCAGATACCAAGAGAGCGGTAACATTTCTATATCGAAAAATGTTGTAGCGGATCCATCACTTCTGCGAATTCATTCGTTCCAAAGGATCAATTTGTTGACGAACATAACTCTTTTATTATTCGGGGGCATAGCTGGGATAGCTGCAACACCCTCGAGAAACACAGGTCCTGATACTCAACTCTCAAGAACATAACACGGAGGCTATACACCTCTGAAACAGGGCGTTCCACATCATGGAACTAACATTATTCGTGCTTGATAAACAACACTCATCAGCATCCATTCATCGCCCCCGCAGCGCATCAAGTGGCCTCGAGGCTCACGGCAGAGTGTAAGCTGCAAAAAGAGCAAGGATTTCAGACAGGGAGCAACAACACATAATTAAGCCGTGGCATTGTCAGGTGGCCCGTTTTGCGTACCTCCGCACTTGTATCCGACCGGGCGGTCGACGAGGTTGCAGCGCTTGGGGATGGACATGGCGACCTCCGGCTTGATGCCGGCGCTCTTGGCGGTGTCGGAGAGCATGACGGCGCAGAGGCACTTGGGGCTCTGCTTGCCGATGGTGTGGACGGCCGTGCAGCACCCGCTGGACGGCACCGACTTGGGGTCCTGCCCCGCCGACGCGCACGGCGCCAGCTTCAGCGCCATCTTGTCCGCCGGTGTCTTCCCACACTCGCCGGCCCCGTGTGCGCCCCGCGGAGCCGCGAGGCACGCCGCGGCCGCGACCACCAGAGCGAGCACCAGCAGACTCCTCATCGACATCGTCGCTTCGCCTCGATCACTAATATGTCAGTGTGGCTCAGTATTGCTTACTACGTATGCGTGCTGCTCGTAAGCTAGCTGCTGCCTGCTTCATGGCCTTGGAGCTGATGCTTATATAGTGGTAGCGTCGAGTGTGACTGTGGCGACCGACCCGAGCTCATGATGGCCGCGGGCATCGGTGGAGCGAGCACCGACGCAGGCCGGCGCGGGCGCCTCGCCCAATGGCGTGGCGCCAAGCTCGACCAGGCCGCAGCTAGTGGGTTGTTGTGCCCTACGGGAAGTTTTGCATACGTGCCGGTGCCGGCCAGGCTCGAGGCTTTTACACGGTGCGCCGCGCCGGCAGCTTAATTGTTAGTTGAAGGCCTGGGCTGTCCGGGCATATGGCACGCTGTGAGCTGGGACGTTTGCTTTGGGGGCATGCGTGAAGCAGCTAATGAGCTAAAGCAGTGCGAACTAAGTGGTTGGTCTGGTTATCGGGTTGTTTCGGTGGACGCGGCACTTGGATTTGATATTGTCAAAATTAACTTGATTTGCGCGGGGGGGGGGGGGGGGGGGGGGAAATTAAAGAAGTGCTCATCGCTGGTGCGGTGCTGCCGTGTCGCCGGCGTCGGTGGTGGGGTCATCATTTTGCGAACCCGCCTATTTTCTGTATGCCTCGGAGAGTTGTACTAGTTATTTTTTGTTTTTTTCTCGAAATCATGTTTTTTTTCGGGTGGAGACTCGTAGTTCAGTATAGATAATCGTATTTTTCTGACATCAAAGCACTTTTTGTTGCAAAATGATCATGTCAGTACTCCCTCCATCTCATAATGTAGGATGTTTTTTAGCACTAGTTTAGTGTCAAAATATGTCATACATCATGGGACGAAGGAAGTATTTTTATAAGAGTATCAATAATCTCTACAGGTGGATCTTCCATCCACCCCACACACATCTTACTTCTACCTAGTTTGGCTAAATTATGGACATCATAATTTGTCTCTCTAGAAGCATGCTCAAAGAAATATGCAGAAAATCATAGACAATCAAGCTTGTTTATAAAGCTAGGAACCGTTTATGCGAATGATGTATCTCGCTTGTAGCTCCATCTCGCCCGCGTATATGGCCCGGCGTAACGTGTGCGCTCGGAAAATCAAAATCCCGAGAAACAAGATTTACTGCCCCTCTCCTCCCCGCGTTGCTCCCGTGTGGCCACCGGGGGGGGGGGGGGGGGGAGGGGGAGGGGGAACCCTAGCCGCCGGCTTCGGGCCTCCTCTTGTCCCTTCCCTCCCTCGTCGCCGCCGGACCACGCTGCAAGGAAAAGCCCACCGGCGCCGGTGGCGGCGGGGCTCATCTTCATCCCGCTTGGAGGCTGTTGGCGCGGGGCGGCGGCGGACGGCGGTACTTCGCGCTGGTGCGGGGCGCGGAGGCGGGCCCTGGCGGCAGGGTAGCGAGGGCTTGGTGGCGGCGCGGTGGGCTGCACGGGGCGGCTCGCGCTCGTGGCTGTGGTGGCGGCCAGGTCTGGGCTTGGCCAGATCTGGCAGTACGGCGGGCGTGGGCGCGGGAGCTTCCGCTGCTGCGTGCAGCGTGGTGGTCGGGCTCGCGACGGGCGCGCGTGCTGGTGGTGCGCGCTGGTCGTCCTCCAGTCGGGGCTCCCTTGTTCCGGCTCCTGGACGGCGGCGAGCGGCGCGGGATGGCTCTTCCGGTGAGTGCTCTTGGCTGCGGGTGCGGGCTGGCTTCGCACTTCTGGTCAATGGTTGGGCGGGCTGCCGTTGGTGGCCTCGCGTTGAGCTGCGGCGGGCGCCATGGTGAGACGACACGGGTGTGTGTCCGGTGGGGAGTTCTCAGGAGGGATGGGAGGCCCCGATGGCCACCCGTCACCGGTGCAGGGGTGCACCGGTCCGGATGCGTCCGCTCCTCCTCCCCCTTTCCTCGGTTGTGTGCTCTTTGTTGGGGTTCTGGCGATGTTCGAGGCAGGGCGGTTGCTGGCATCTTCATAGGCGAGGGCTGCCAGTCAGGCCAAAGCCAAGGCCTTTGGGTGTTCACGGAGTTGCTTGGATGCTGGGCGGCGGCCCTGGCGGCGGGAGGCATGGTGTTCGTGGGCGGAGTGCGCGTCTTGGGTGCGGTCGGGCAGCCATGGCCACGTGGGTGGCATGGTTGGTGATGTTTGGCGAAGCATGGTGGTTTGGTAGAGGGTTAACACCGGAGTCCATAACTTGTCCGATCTTCTCCGGCCGACGGTGGCGGCGCCACGGGCGTCGTTTCCTTCATGAAGGCTGTGTCACGGTGTTCTCTTCTCTCCATTTGCTCCGGGTGAAAACTTGATCTCCGCGATCGGGCGGTGGCGGCTTTCGGTGTCGTGCCCTTCTTGAAGGCATCGCCTTGGAGTCCACGCTTCGCCATTGTCCCGCTTCACTTCTTCTCGGTGGCTAGGTCTCGGAAGGTCCTCGTCGGCCCCAAGTGTTTGGTAGTGTGCTTGGTGGCCGATTGGGTAGTGTTGCGATGCATCGGCACCCTTGTATCTTGCCTTGGGTGTGTGTGGTGTGTGGGGGTTGCATGTTGTACCCGGATTTATACTTCTTGTCGATGCTTTATATATAAATCGGGGCGAAAGCCTTTTTCGGTAACGTGTGCGCTCGCTCGATCGGGTCTGATCGCTGATGGGTTAGTTCGTTTATTTTTTCTATTTCATTGTTCTTCGGTTTTTTGGTTTTTATTTATTTATTTATATTTTGATTTTCTTTGGTTCTTCAACTATCTTTTTGGGTTTCTTTCTTCCAACGTAATACTTTGTTTTTTTCTTGGTGTTTCTTTTTATTCTTTCTCAGGTTTTATTTGTTTCATATGTCTAACTTTTCTCAGTACACAGTATATATTTTTACCGCACACATGAAATATTTTTATGACACACGTTGGATGTCTTTTAAATACATGCTGCAACATTTTTAAAAATACATGTTTTGAACACTTTTTTGAGTAATGGTATCATTTTCCAAATATGCATTGGTACCCTTTTTTAATGACAAAACATAATTTTAAACTACATGAATATTTTTTTACATTGTATAAGAATAATTTAAATATCATCAACGTTTTGTGAAACGTGAGAATATTTTCTAAAAATGTCACGTACATTTTAAGCGGTGATGATTGTATTTCAAACTACACGAACATTTTTTGACATTGTATAAACATTTTTTAAATTTGATGAACAATTTTTTGAAACACGAGAATATTTATTTCAAATGTTATGTACATTTTTAAATGGCAATAAACAACTTTTTAACCTACACGAGCATGTTTTTATTTGTATAAACATTTTTATAAATGTGCATGAACAATGTTTCGAAACGCGAAAACATTTCTTTGAAATGTTATATGCATCTTTTTAATGGTACGAAAGATTTGTTTATATCATTGTCATGGGAAACCATGGCCACCTATGGGACCAATGGCCCCTTGCTGGATCGGCAGGGGGGTGTCACGTTGCGCAAAGAGCAGAGGAGCGTGGGGTTGCACGACAGGGATCACACGAGCAATTTTACCTAGGTGGTGGATTGATGGTGGAATAATGGTGGTGGAGCATAGTACACTTGCGCGGCAAGGGCGACAGTGGTTGCGCGTGTATGAGTGCGTGGGTGTCCTGTTGAAAATATGCCCTAGAGGCAATAATAAAATGGTTATTATTGTATTTGATTGTTCATGATAATTGTCTATTGTTCATGCTATAATCGTATTAACTGGAAACCGTAATACATGTGTGAATACATAGACCACAACATGTCCCTAGTGAGCCTCTAGTTGACTAGCTCGTTGATCAATAGATGGTTATGGTTTCCTGACCATGGACATTAGATGTCATTGATAACGGGATCACATCATTAGGAGAATGATGTGATGGACAAGACCCAATTCTAAGCATAGCACAAGATCATGTAGTTCGTTTGCTAAGAGCTTTTCTAATGTCAAGTATCATTTCCTTAGACCATGAGATGTGCAACTCCCAGATACCGTAGGAATGCTTTGGGTGTACCAAACGTCACAACGTAACTGGGTGGCTATAAAGGTGCACTACAGGTATCTCCGAAAGTGTCTGTTGGGTTGGCACGAATCGAAACTGAGATTTGTCACTCCGTATGACGGAGAGGTATCTCTGGGCCCACTCGGTAATGCATCATCATAATGAGCTCAATGTGACTAAGTAGTTGGTCACGGGATCATGCATTACGGAACGAGTAAAGTGACTTGCCGGTAACGAGATTGAACGAGGTATTGGGATACCAACGATCGAATCTCGGGCAAGTAACGTACTGATTGACAAAGGGAATTGTATACGGGATTGATTGAATCCCCGACATCGTGGTTCATCCGATGAGATCATCGTGGAACATGTGGGAGCCAACATGGTTATCCAGATCCCGCTATTGGTTATTGGCCAGAGAATGTTTCCGTCATGTCTGCATGATTCCCGAACCC
This sequence comes from Triticum aestivum, assembly GCF_018294505.1. Taxonomy (NCBI): domain Eukaryota; kingdom Viridiplantae; phylum Streptophyta; class Magnoliopsida; order Poales; family Poaceae; genus Triticum; species Triticum aestivum. Next base: position 457,251,051 of record NC_057798.1, on the reverse strand, counting down.
GTAGGGTCTACACACTTAAGGTTCGGTGACGCTAGAGTTGTTATGGGAAATTGTATGTGGTTACGAAGGTTGTTCGGAGTCCCAGATGAGATCCCGGACGTCTCGAGGAGTTCCGGAATGGTCCGGAGGTGAAGATTTATATATGGGAAGTCTAGTTTCAGTCGCCGGAATGGTTTCGGGGGTTATTGGTACTGTACCGGGACCACCGAAAGGTGTCCGGGGGTCCACCGGGTGGGGCCACCTGCCCCGGGGGACTTAATAGGCTGAATATGGGAGGGAACCAACCCCCTAGTGGGCTGGCGTGCCCCCCAAGGGCCCAAGGCGCCTAGGGTTTAGAAACCCTAGGGGAGGGAGCGCCTCCACCTTGCTTGGGGGGCAAGTTTCCCCCTCCTGGCCGCCCCCCCCCCTCTAGATGGGATATAGAGGGTCCGGCACCCTCTCCCCTTCACCCTATAAATAGAGGGGTGTGGGAGGGCTGCAGCCCCCTTGCTTTTGGCGCAGCCCCTCCCTCCTCCAACTCTTCCTCCTCCTCTGTAGTGCTTGGCGAAGCCCTGCAGAAATACCACGAGCTCCACCACCACCATGCCGTCGTGTTGTCAGAGTTCTCCCTCAACATCTCCTCTCCCCTTGCTAGATCAAGAAGGAGGAGACGTCCCCGGGCTGTACGTGTGTTGAACGCGGAGGCGCCGTCCGTTCGGCGCTAGATCGGATCTTCCGCGATTTGAATCGCCGCGAGTACGACTCCATCAACCGCGTTTTTGTAACGCTTCCGCTTAGCAATCTTCAAAGGTATGAAGATGCTCATCCTCTCCCTCTCTTGTTGCTAGAATCTTCATAGATTGATCTTGGTGTTGCGTAGAAAATTTTGAATTTGTGCTACGTTCCCCAACGGTGGCATCATGAGCTAGGTCTATTGCGTAGATTCTATGCACGAGTAGAACACAAGTAGTTGTGGGCGCTGGTTTTGTTCAATATGCTTACCATTACTAGTCCTATCTTGTTTCGACGGTATTGTGGGATGAACGGCCCGGACCGACCTTACACGTACGCTTACGTGAGACAGGTTCCACTGACTGACATGCACTTGTTGCATAAGGTGGCTAGCGGGTGCCAGTCTCTCCCACTTTAGTCGGATCGGATTCGATGAAAAGGGTCCTTATGAAGGGTAAATAGCAATTGGCATATCACCGTTGTGGCTTTGCGTAGGTAAGAAACGTTCTTGCTAGAAACCCATAGCAGCCACGTAAAACATGCAACAACAATTAGAAGATTTCTAACTTGTTTTTGCAGGGTATGCTATGTGATGTGATATGTCCAAAAGAATGTGATGTATGAGATTGATCATGTTCTTGTAATAGGAATCACGACTTGCATATCGATGAGTATGACAACCAGCAGGAGCCATAGGAGTTGTCTTAATTTATTGTATGACATGCATGTCATTGAACAATGGCATGTAATTACTTCACTTTATTGCTAACCGTTAGCCGTAGTGGTAGAAGTAATAGTTGGCGAGACAACTTCATGAAGACACGATGATGGAGATCATGATGATGGAGATCATGGTGTCATGCTGGTGACGAAGGTGATCATGTCGCGCTTCAAAGATGGAGATCAAAGGCGTAAGATGATAATGGACATATCATGTCACTTTATGATTTGCATGTGATGTTTATCATGTTTACATCTTATTTGCTTAGAACGACGGTAGCATAAATAAGATGATCCCTCACTAAAATTTCAAGAAAGTGTTCCCCCTAACTATGCACCATTGTGAAAGTTCGTTGTTTCAAAGCATCACGTGATGATCGGGGGTGATAGATTCTAACGTTTGCATACAACGGGTGTAAGCCAGATTTACACATGCAAAACACTTAGGTTGACTTGACGAGCCTAGCATGTACAGACATGGCCTCGGAACACAACAGACTGAAAGGTCGAACATGAGTCGTATAGTAGATACGATTGTAGGATCTTGAAGTATGTCTAGAGGGGGGGTGATTAGACTACTTGACCAAATAAAAACTTAACCTTTTCCCAATTTTAGTCTTTGGCAGATTTTAGCAAACTTAGCACAAGTCAAGCAATCTTAACACAATTCAAGCAAGCATGCAAAGAGTATATGAGCAGCGGAAAATAAAGCATGCAACTTGCAAGAATGTAAAGGGAAGGGTCTGGAGATTTCAAACGCAATTTGGAGACACAGTGATTTTTGAGCCGTGGTTCCGATAGGTGGTGCTATCGTACATCCACGTTGATGGAGACTTCAACCCACAAAGGGTAACGGCTGCGCGAGTCCACGGAGGGCTCCACCCAAGAAGGGTCCACGAAGAAGCAACCTTGTCTATCCCACCATGGTCGTCGCCCACGAAGGACTTGCCTCACTAGTGGTAGATCTTCACGAAGTAGGCGATCTCCTTGCCCTTACAAACTCCTTGGTTCAACTCCACAATCTTGTCGGAGGCTCCCAAGTGACACCTAGACAATCTAGGAGACACCACTCTCCAAGAAGTAACAAATGGTGTGTTGATGATGAACTCCTTGCTCTTGTGCTTCAAATGATAGTCTCCCCAACACTCAACTCTCTCTCACAGGATTTGGATTTGGTGGAAAGAAGATTCGAGTGGAAAGCAACTTTGGGAAGGCTAGAGATCAAGATTCATATGGTAGGAATGGAATATCTTGGTCTCAACACATGAGTAGGTGGTTCTCTCTCAGAAATGGTAAGTTGGAAGTGTAGGTTTGTTCTGATGGCTCTCTCCACGAATGAAGAGGGGGTGGAGGGGTATTATAGCCTCCACACAAAATCTAACCGTTACACACAATTTACCAATCTCGGTGGGACCGAATCAACAAACTCGGTCAGACCGATTTAGTTAACCTACTGACCATTAGGGTTTTCGGTGGGACCGACATGCAACTCGGTAGGACCGATATAGTTAGGGTTAGGGCATAACTTAATCTCGGTGAGACCGATTACACAAACTAGGTGAGACCGATTTTGGTAATAAGCTAACCAGAGAGTTGGTCAGGTAAACTCAGTGGGACCGGTTCGCTCTTTTCGGTGAGACCAAAATGTTACGAAAGGGAAACAGAGAGTTTACATTGCAATCTCGATGGGACCGATCGCTCATCTCGGTTAGACTGAAATGTTATGAAGGAAAACAAAGAGATTACAATCCCATCTCGGTGAGACCGAGATCCCTATCGGTGAGACCGATTTGCCTAGGGTTTGTAGCAGTGGCTATGACATCTAAACTCGGTGGTGCCGGGTAGAAAGAATCGGTGGGGCCGAGTTGGACTTTAGGTTTAGGTCATATGTGGATGTGGGAAAGTAGTTGAGGGTTTTGGAGCATATCACTAAGCACTATGAAGCAAGAAACTCATTAAGCAACACCTCATCCCTCCTTGATAGTATTGGCTTTTCCTATAGTCAATGTGATCTTGGATCACTAAAATATAAAATGTAGAGCCTTGAGCTTGAAGCTTGAACCAATCCTTTTATCCTTAGCATTTTGAGGGGTCCACTTTTCTCATCCATGCCATGCCATTCATTGAGCTTTCCTGAAATATTTGTCTTGGAATAGTATTAGCTCAATGAGCTATATGTTGTTAGGAATTACCAAAACCACCTAGGGATAGTTGCACTTTCAACGATCAACATGGAGATGTTCACCGATGATGACTAGTCCGTCTCACGTGATGATCGGACACGGCCTAGTTGACTCGAATCATGTATCACTTAGATCACTAGAGGGATGTCAATCTAAGTGGGAGTTCTTTAAATAATTTGATTAGATGAACTTAGTTATCATGAACATAGTCAAAAGGTCTTTGCAATTTATGTCGTAAGCTCGCGCTTTAGTTCTACTGTTTTAGACATGTTCCTAGAGAAAATTTAGTTGAAAGTTAATAGTAGCAATTATGCGGACTGGGTCCGTAAACTGAGGATTGTCCTCATTGCTGCGGAGAAGGCTTATGTCCTTAATGCACTGCTCGGTGTGTTGAACCTCGAACGTCGTCTGTGGATGTTGCGAACATCTGACATACACGTTTTGATGACTACGTGATAGTTTAGTAATGTTAAACAGTTTAGAATTGAGGCACCGAAGATGATTTTGAAACGTCGCGGAACATATGAGATGTTCCGAGGGTTGAAATTGGGATTTCAGACTCGTGCCCACGTCAAGAGGTATAAGACCTCCGACGAGTTTCTTAGCCTACAAACTAAGGGAGAAAAGCTCAATCGTTGAGCTTGTACTTAGATTGTCTGGGTACAACAATCACTTGAATCGAGTGGGAATTAATCTTCCAGATGAGATAGTGATGTTTCTCCAAAGTCATTGCCACCAAGCTACTAGAGCTTCGTGATGAACTATAACATATCAGAGATAGATATGATGATCCTTGAAATATTCGTGATGTTTGACACCGCGAAAGTAGAAATCAAGAAGGAGCATCAATTGTTGATGGTTAGTGAAACCACTAGTTTCAAGAAGGGCAAGGGTAAGAAGGGATATGTAACGCCCCAGATTCGATGCGCCAGGTGTCTGCCAGTTATTCGTCGTTGTTGCCATGTCATTTGCTTGCGTGTTGCATTTTGTCATGTCATTATGTGCATTGCATTGCATACGTGTTCGTCATGAGATGCTCTACATTTCATTCCATTGTGCCATGTTTGTTTGAGTCCATCTTGATGCCTGAATCATCGTTGCAAGAGTGCTATATGATGTTAATCTGCTGAAACTGTTATAACTTGATGATTTGTCATTTTTGTTGCATTTGATGTGTGCATCTTATGAGCATGAGCTCTACATGTGTTTTATACTACATCATGCCATCTTTACAGAGGTGCAATCCATGTATTTTTGTGAGTCTTGTAGTGAGTGCATCGAGCTTGTTAAGTAGGGTACTTGTTGTTACTATTTTGCTAGGCTGAATCTGTTATTTGGTGATGCTATGTAAACCTGCTGCTACAAGTCATTCTATGCATAATCTGGAGATGTTCACTAAGGATGTTTTGTTATAAATGTCATGCTCTATCCATCCATGCCCCTGGTTGCATTTATAGCTTGCTGTAGATTGTTGTTATCATGCTCCAAAGTTGCTAAATATTGTTGCTGTCAGCCTGTTAACATTAAGTTCAGTTTTGCCATGTGATTTGCTAGTGATCCATGCACCCTATGAACTTGCTATTGCCATTCTTAGCTCCATAAGCATGTCTTGTTACTGTTGGTTACCTTGTCATGCCATTTATTACTCTGTGGTGAGTGGTACAAGCTCACCAACATGCCTACTTATCGTTGTTCCTGCCATGTCTGAATCTGCCATATCACTTGCTATGTTTACATGGGTGCCATCATATCTTATGATCCTTTTTGGCTCATGGTTAGTAAAGGAATTTTGTTCTATGCATTTAGTAGTATCAAGCCATGCCTTTGTTTGCCATGTTAAGTTCCAGTAGCATGTTGTTTGGTAGCTCTAAACATTGCAACCTGATGTTATTTCTGCCAAGTCTGTAAACTGTTATTATTTGCAATCTTGCCAGTCTTTTTGAGCATGTTCTAGTGATTTATGGAAATAGCTCAGTGTTCATGTTCTGTCATGCTTTACCTGTAAATCATGTCCATGCCTTTTGTTTTTATGTTGAGATTCTGTAGCATGTTATTTTGATGCTTGCAATATGCCTAGTTGCTGTTTTGGACAGCTTGTCCTTTAAACTTGTATAGCGTGTATGTGTTGAACCGTTGCTCCGTTTTGAGTGTGCTCTATATGAAACTTGCTTAGAATTGCATGTAGTTTAATATTATCATGTTTCATCCTTGTTTTGAGGTGTTTGCTTGATGTTTGTATGCATTTTACATCAATGCCATGTTTAACTTGTTTTGCTCATATCTTCTAGGCCGTAGCTCCGAATTAAATGAACTTTATATGTAACTTGACTAGAATCGCGTGTAGATCATCTTGGTGCATCTTAACTTGCTGTTTAACAACTTGAACATAAGGTTTATTCAGATCTGAACCAATTTCGGAACTTGCATATGAGGACTTACCGGAATTGTTATATGTTGTTCCCGGCCTCATTTAAACTTGCTTTGATGTGTTTCTCTTGTATGCATCATATCTTGCCATGAGTAGCTTTATGTAGCTTTATCATGCATCATGCTTTTTGTGCATCATGTCTTGTCTATGTTTGGTGTGTTTACTATGTTGTGTGCTTCTCTTGATAGTTCCCGTTTCGTTGCGATCGTGAGGATTCATTCTTCTACGCTTGGTTCGACTTCATTCGTTCGTCTTCTTCATGGACTCATTCTTCTTCCTTGTGGGATTTCAGGCAAGATGACCGTCATCTTGGATCTCGTTACTATCATTACTATGCTAGTTGCTTTGTTCTATTGCTTTGTTGCGCTACCTATCTTTTGCTCTTCAAGCCTCCCCAAATTGACATGAACCTCTAACCTTTGACACCCTTCCTAGCAAACCGTTGCTTGGCTATGTTACCGCTTTTGCTCAGCCCCTCTTATAGCGTTGTTAGTTGCAGGTGAAGTTGAAGATTGCTCCATGGTGAACAGGATTATGTTGGGATATCACAATATCTCTTATTTAATTAATGCATCTATATACTTGGTAAAGGGTGGAAGACTCGGCCTTATGCCTGGTGTTTTGTTCCACTCTTGCCGCCCTAGTTTCCGTCATACCTGTGTTATGTTCCCGGATTTTGTGTTCCTGACGCGGTTGGGTGATTTATGGGACCCCCTTGACAGTTCGCTTTGAATAAAACTCCTCCAGCAAGGCCCAACCTTGGTTTTACCATTTGCCTCACCACCACCTATACCCTTCCCTTGGGTCGGCCAACCCGAGGGTCATCTTTATTTTAGCCCCCCCCGGGCCAATGCTTGTCTAAGTGTTGGTCCGAACTAGAGCTACTTGCAGCGCCACCTCGGGGAAACTTGAGGGCTGGTTTTAGTTGTACGTAGTGTTCATCCGGTGTTGCCCTGAGAACGAGATATGTGCAGCTCCTATCGGGATTGTCGGCGCATCGGGCGGTCTTGCTGGTCTTGTTTTACCATTGTCGAAATGTCTTGTAAACCGGGATTCCGAGTCTGATCGGGTCTTCCTGGGAGAAGGTATATCCTTCGTTGATCGCGAGAGCTTATCATGGGCTAAGCTGGGACACCCCTGCAGGGTATAAACTTTCGAAAGCCGTGCCCGCGGTTATGTGGTAGATGGGAATTTATTAATGTCCGGTTGTACATAATTTGACACCAGATCCGAATTAAAACGCATCAACCGCGTGTGTAGCCGTGATGGTCTCTTTTCGGCGGAGTCCGGGAAGTGAACATGGTTTTGGGTTATGATTGATGTAAGTAGGAGTTCAGGATCACTTCTTGATCATTGCTAGCTTCACGACTGTTCTATTTGCTCTCTTCTCACTCTTATTTGCGTATGTTAGCCACCATATATGCTTAGTCGCTGCTGCAACCTCACCACTTTACCCCTTCCTTACCCCTTTAAGCTTTGCTAGTCTTGATACCCATGGTAATGGGATTGCTGAGTCCTTGTGGCTCACAGATTACTACAACAGTTGTTGCAGGTACAGGTTATGCGATGATCTTGACGCGAGAGCGATGTTTGCTTGTTTTGGAGTTCTTCTTCTGCTTCTTCTTCGATCAGGGGATAGGTTCCAGGTCGGCAGCCTGGGCTAGCAGGGTGGATGTCGTTTGAGTTTCTGTTTGTGTTTCATCCGTAGTCGGATGGTGCTCTTATGTATAATGTTGTTGTATTCGTGTGGCATTGTATGCCTCTTGTATATATCCCCATCTATTATATAATGTTGATGTAATGATATCCACCTTGCAAAAGCGTTTTAATATGCGGTTCTATCCTTGGTGGGACCTTCGAGTCTCTTTAGGATAGTATCGCATATTGGGCGTGACAAGTTGGTATCAGAGCCTCGACCGACCCTAGGAGCCCCCTTGATTGATCGTGTAGTTTGGCTGTTGTCGAGTCTAGAAGAAAACTGTTTTTCGGAGTCTAGTTATATCAGAGAATAGGAATTATTTTTACTCCTCAGCCCCTTCGTCGCTCTAGTGAGGAATCTTGATGTAGGTGTTTTGAACTACTCCTCTTCCCTTCAAATTTTTCTTTAGGATCACGCGGTTAGTTTCGTGAGTTGTCCATCCTCTTTTATCCGGTGCATCTCCCGTCAAATCAATTTGACCCTCTTTGTTTCTTTGCCAAGATCAATCCTCAGTTGTCTTTCTTTTCCCACCCGCCCACCCTTTTTCTTCTCGAAGCCGGAGTCCGTAATCGAGTATCCATCCTACTTGTGCAAAGTCTTTGCTTTCTTTCCTCAATGATTTCAACCGGTGTTGTCTCTTCAAGATATTCGTTGGTTCTCCCTTCCAGGTGCCTTTGTTTTCCCGCCCTCCCACCCTCTTCTTCCCGGAGCCTGAGCCTCTTTCGAGCATCAATTTTCATTCGTCTGGAGCCTCTTTAGTCTTCCCCCAATCATTTCAACCGGTGAATTCTCATCTCGGTGGACATTCTTCATCTCTTTATCTTCTCCGATGGATTCAATTCTAATTTTCGGTAGTGATTACATTCTTTTCCTTGGATCAAGTATTCTCCTTGCTCGTTTGCCTATCGCCATTCAATCATTCTGGAGTTCAAGACATCTCAGGAGATTCATCTGTGTTACAATTAATTCGAGGTTGTCACCTCATTCAAATATTTCAATTGTTTCGGTGCTTCATCTATCTGTTCAACAATCCTTTCCAACGGTGTTTTCTTTTAGTGGGCCCTAACCCACAGGTCTTTTCCCAGGATCTTACCTAACTCTTCTAATTCTCCCAGAGCTATTCCCAATTTTTCTTTTCAAAGTGTGACGTAAGAATGGATTCCATCAGTCACATGCTTTCTCCAAGATCGTTTTCAAATTCTTTTCATTGTTGGCTCAACCTCTTCGCTTTTCATTCTCCCGGAGTATCTCAATAATTTTGGTGGTGTTTTCACGTCGTCATTTGAAGACCGAAGAAGAGTTTTTCCTCTAAATCTTGTCTGGTCTCTCGAAGTTTCGTGGTTCTAGCTTCATATTATCCTCTCATATTACTCCATTTGTCAGATATTCCTTTTTCTCACCTATCCGGAGTATTTCAGGAGTTGATTTCTGTTTTGCTTCACCGGAGGCCATCGTTCCAGAAGAATTCTTCGTCCTCACATTTCAGCTACCATTATCCATTTTCCCGGTGCTTCGTTCAAGTGTTCTTTAATCATCTCGTCATCTCTTCGTTCTTTTGCATCTAAATCCCCTCAAGCATATTTGTTCCTCTAATTCTTCCCGGTGATCCATTCTCCTTCATCAGTCATTTTTGAATTCTTACGGTGGTTCGTTCAAGATTCTTTTTCCCTGATTATCATTTCAATTCATTCGTTCTTTTCAATCCTACCGGTGGTTCATGAAGACCTTCTCAAGTTTATGATATGTCACTTCTCAATTCTTTTTCAACAAGAATAAGTGATATGCAAAATCCATTGCTTGTCATCAATTTAATTTGATGAAGGATAAGCATACAATAAATCTTATTCTTATTTTCCCAAAGTGATTAATCCTTTTCTTTGGAGTTTGTTCGTGAGGAATAAATTCTAGTTCCAAGTGTTTTCATCTTTTCTTTTCCGGAGTTCAAATCTTCCTCGGCCATTTCGTCGGAACCTCCATCTAAGTCACCGCAAGGCTCATCTTATTCTTTCATCCTTTATTCTATCTCATTGTCCTTTTGTCTACCGGAGTTCTTCATGGTTGTTCTTCATGATTTAATTCATTCTTCAAGAGTTTATCAAGATTTTGTTGCTGGAGCTCAAGTATCCTTCTTCTAGCTTCTCGAGGTGCAATTAATTCTTCGTATCACTTTGAAGTGGAGTTTTGCATTTCTTCGTTCTTCTCAGCTATCCAATCATTTCCGTTTGTGGCCGGTTATCAACTTATGATTTTGAGATGTTATCCATAAGTCCACAACAGGCTTATTCTTTTCGCTGTTGATTTTCTCAACAACTCCGTTTAAGCCTTCCTTCTAAAGATGCTTTCAATTTCATTTGTGGTACAAGCTGTCATTTTCTTCTCCGTTCTTTTCATTCAATTCTTTCAATTCTTCCGGAGGCATTGCGTTGCTCATGTCGTCGAGTGTCATTCCATCTTGTGAAGTTCTTGTTATATTCCTTCCATTTTCAGCCGGAGTGCTGCCTAAATCCTTTCAATCTTATTCGTTTCTTATCTTGTTCTAACCGGAGTGGTTTCATAGTCTATCTGATTCCGTGAGCTTTCGATTCTCGTCGTTCCTATCTTCTTCTCGAGTGCTCCCGATTCTTTGCTTCTTCTTTTGTGTTCTTATTTCACCTCGTCCCTTTTCCCTTCCGTCTCGGTCCTAAGATCTCGGGACAAGATCTCTTGTTAGTGGAGGAGTGTTGTAACGCCCCGGATTTGATGTGCCACGTGTCTGCCAGTTATTCGTCGTTGTTGCCATGTCATTTGCTTGCGTGTTGCATTTTGTCATGTCATCATGTGCATTGCATTGCATACGTGTTCGTCATGAGATGCTCTACATTTCATTCCATTGTGCCATGTTTGTTTGAGTCCATCTTGATGCCTGAATCATCGTTGCAAGAGTGCTATATGATGTTAATCTGCTGAAACTGTTATAACTTGATGATTTGTCATTTTTGTTGCATTTGATGTGTGCATCTTATGAGCATGAGCTCTACATGTGTTTTATACTACATCATGCCATCTTTACAGAGGTGCAATCCATGTATTTTTTGTGAGTCTTGTAGTGAGTGCATCGAGCTTGTTAAGTAGGGTACTTGTTGTTACTGTTTTGCTAGGCTGAATCTGTTATTTGGTGATGCTATGTAAACCTGCTGCTACAAGTCATTCTATGCATAATCTGGAGATGTTCACTAAGGATGTTTTGTTATAAATGTCATGCTCTATCCATCCATGCCCCTGGTTGCATTTATAGCTTGCTGTAGATTGTTGTTATCATGCTCCAAAGTTGCTAAATATTGTTGCTGTCAGCCTGTTAACATTAAGTTCAGTTTTGCCATGTGATTTGCTAGTGATCCATGCACCCTATGAACTTGCTATTGCCATTCTTAGCTCCATAAGCATGTCTTGTTACTGTTGGTTACCTTGTCATGCCATTTATTACTCTGTGGTGAGTGGTACAAGCTCACCAACATGCCTACTTATCGTTGTTCCTGCCATGTCTGAATCTGCCATATCACTTGCTATGTTTACATGGGTGCCATCATATCTTATGATCCTTTTTGGCTCATGGTTAGTAAAGGAATTTTGTTCTATGCATTTAGTAGTATCAAGCCATGCCTTTGTTTGCCATGTTAAGTTCCAGTAGCATGTTGTTTGGTAGCTCTAAACATTGCAACCTGATGTTATTTCTGCCAAGTCTGTAAACTGTTATTATTTGCAATCTTGCCATGTCTTTTTGAGCATGTTCTAGTGATTTATGGAAATAGCTCAGTGTTCATGTTCTGTCATGCTTTACCTGTAAATCATGTCCATGCATTTTGTTTTTATGTTGAGATTCTGTAGCATGTTATTTTGATGCTTGCAATATGCCTAGTTGCTGTTTTGGACAGCTTGTCCTTTAAACTTGTATAGCGTGTATGTGTTGAATCGTTGCTCTGTTTTGAGTGTGCTCTATATGAAACTTGCTTAGAATTGCATGTAGTTTAATATTATCATGTTGCATCCTTGTTTTGAGGTGTTTGCTTGATGTTTGTATGCATTTTACATCAATGCCATGTTTAACTTGTTTTGCTCATATCTTCTAGGCCGTAGCTCCGAATTAAATGAACTTTATATGTAACTTGACTAGAATCGCGTGTAGATCATCTTGGTGCATCTTAACTTGCTGTTTAACAACTTGAACATAAGGTTTATTCAGATCTGAACCAATTTCGGAACTTGCATATGAGGACTTACCGGAATTGTTATATGTTGTTCCCGGCCTCATTTAAACTTGCTTTGATGTGTTTCTCTTGTATGCATCATATCTTGCCATGAGTAGCTTTATGTAGCTTTATCATGCATCATGCTTTTTGTGCATCATGTCTTGTCTATGTTTGGTGTGTTTACTATGTTGTGTGCTTCTCTTGATAGTTCCCGTTTCGTTGCGATCGTGAGGATTCGTTCTTCTACGCTTGGTTCGACTTCATTCGTTCGTCTTCTTCATGGACTCATTCTTCTTCCTTGCGGGATTTCAGGCAAGATGACCGTCATATTGGATCTCGTTACTATCATTACTATGCTAGTTGCTTTGTTCTATTGCTTTGTTGCGCTACCTATCTTTTGCTCTTCAAGCCTCCCCAAATTGACATGAACCTCTAACCTTTGACACCCTTCCTAGCAAACCGTTGCTTGGCTATGTTACCGCTTTTGCTCAGCCCCTCTTATAGCGTTGTTAGTTGCAGGTGAAGTTGAAGATTGCTCCATGGTGAACAGGATTATGTTGGGATATCACAATATCTCTTATTTAATTAATGCATCTATATACTTGGTAAAGGGTGGAAGACTCGGCCTTATGCCTGGTGTTTTGTTCCACTCTTGCCGCCCTAGTTTCCGTCATACCTGTGTTATGTTCCCGGATTTTGTGTTCCTGACGCGGTTGGGTGATTTATGGGACCCCCTTGACAGTTTGCTTTGAATAAAACTCCTCCAGCAAGGCCCAACCTTGGTTTTACCATTTGCCTCACCACCACCTATACCCTTCCCTTGGGTCGGCCAACCCGAGGGTCATCTTTATTTTAGCCCCCCCCCCCCGGGCCAATGCTTGTCTAAGTGTTGGTCCGAACTAGAGCTACTTGCAGTGCCACCTCGGGGAAACTTGAGGGCTGGTTTTAGTTGTACGTAGTGTTCATCCGGTGTTGCCCTGAGAACGAGATATGTGCAGCTCCTATCGGGATTGTCGGCGCATCGGGCGGTCTTGCTGGTCTTGTTTTACCATTGTCGAAATGTCTTGTAAACCGGGATTCCGAGTCTGATCGGGTCTTCCTGGGAGAAGGTATATCCTTCGTTGATCGCGAGAGCTTATCATGGGCTAAGCTGGGACACCCCTGCAGGGTATAAACTTTCGAAAGCCGTGCCCGCGGTTATGTGGTAGACGGGAATTTATTAATGTCCGGTTGTACATAATTTGACACCAGATCCGAATTAAAACGCATCAACCGCGTGTGTAGCCGTGATGGTCTCTTTTCGGCGGAGTCCGGGAAGTGAACATGGTTTTGGGTTATGATTGATGTAAGTAGGAGTTCAGGATCACTTCTTGATCATTGCTAGCTTCACGACCGTTCCATTTGCTCTCTTCTCACTCTTATTTGCATATGTTAGCCACCATATATGCTTAGTCGCTGCTGCAACCTCACCACTTTACCCCTTCCTTACCCCTTTAAGCTTTGCTAGTCTTGATACCCATGGTAATGGGATTGCTGAGTCCTTGTGGCTCACAGATTACTACAACAACAACTGCAGGTACAGGTTATGCGATGATCTTGACGCGAGAGCGATGTTTGCTTGTTTTGGAGTTCTTCTTCTGCTTCTTCTTTGATCAGGGGCTAGGTTCCAGGTTGGCAGCCTGGGCTAGCAGGGTGGATGTCGTTTGAGTTTCTGTTTGTGTTTCATCCGTAGTCGGATGGTGCTCTTATGTATAATATTGTTGTATTCGTGTGGCATTGTATGCCTCTTGTATGTATCCCCATCTATTATGTAATGTTGATGTAATGATATACACCTTGCAAAAGCGTTTCAATATGCGGTTCTATCCTTGGTGGGACCTTCGAGTCTCTTTAGGATAGTATCACATATTGGGCGTGACAGGATACTTCATGAAATGGCAAATCAGTTGCTGCTCTAGTGAAGAAACCCAAGGTTGAACCCAAACCTGAGACTAAGTGCTTCTGTAATGAGGGGAACGATCACTGAAGCAGAACTACCGTAGATACTTGGTAGATGAGAAGGATGGCAAGGTCGACAGAAGTATATTGGATATACATTATATTAATGTGTACTTTACTGGTACTCCTAGTAGCACCATGGTAATAGATACCGGTTCAGTTGCTAAGTGTTAGTAACTCGAAATAAAAGGCTACAGAATAAACGGAGACTAGCTAAAGGCGAGGTGACGATATGTGTTGGAAGTATTTCCAAGGTTAATGTGATTAAACATTGCACGCTCCCTCTACCATCGGGATCGGTGTTAAATCTAAATAATTGTTATTTTGTGTTTGCATTGACCATAGACATGATTGGATTATGTCTATTGCAATATGGTTATTCATTTAAGGAGAATAATGGTTACTCTGTTTATTTGAATAATACCTTCAATGGTCTTGCACCTAAAATAAATGGTTTATTGAATCTCGATCGTAGTGATACACATGTTCATGCCAAAAGATATAAGATAGTAATGATAGTACCACCTGCTTGTGGCACTGCCATTTGAGTCATATTGGTATAAAACGCATGAAGAAGCTCCATGTTGATGGATCTTTGGACTCACTCATTTCTGAAAAGTTTGAGACATGCGAACCATGTCTATTGGTATGTGCGCGTGAAGAAACTCCATGCAGATGGATCATTTGGACTCACTTGAGACATGCAAATCATACCACATTGGCAAGATGACTGAAAAGCCTCGTTTTCAGTAAGATGGAACAAGAGAGCAACTTGTTGGAAGTAATACACTTTGATGTGTGCTATCCAATGAGTGCCGAGGCACGCAGTGGATATCGTTATGTTCTTACTTCATAGATGATTTGAGTAGATGTTGAGTATATTTACTTGATAAAACACAAGTCTAAATTATTGAAAGGTTCAAGTAATTTCAGAGTGAAGTTGAAGATCATCGTGACAAGAGGAATATATGAGTTACGTGTTTGGTACACAATTAACACATTGTGGAAATTGTTTCACAACTAATACCGCCTGGAACACCATAGTGTGATGGTGTGTTCGAACATCATAGATGCACCCTATTGGATATGGGGCATACCATGATGTCTCTTATCGAATCACCACTATCGTTTATGGATTAGGCATTAGAGACAACCGCATTCACTTTAATAGGGCACCACATAATTCTGTTGAGATGACACTGTGTGAACTATGGTTTAGAGAAACCTAAGCTGTCGTTTCTTAAAAGTTTGGGGCTGCGATGCTTACGTGAAAAGGTTTCATGCTGATAAGCTCAAACCCAAAGCGGATAAATGCATCTTCATAGGACACCCAAAACAGTTGGGTATACCTCCTAATTCAGATCCGGAAGCAAAAGTAATTGTTTCTAGAAACGGGTCCTTTCTCGAGAAAAAGTTTCTCTCGAAAGAATAGAGTGGGAGGATGGTGGAGACTTGATGAGGTTATTGAACCGTCACTTCAACCGGTGTGTAGCAGGGCACAAGAAGTTTTTCCTGTGGCACCTACACTAGTTGAAGTGGAAGCTGATAATAATGATCATAAAACTTCGGATCAAGTCACTACTAAACCTCGTAGGTCGACAAGGACGTGTACTGCTTCAGAGTGGTACGGTAGTCCTGTCTTGGAGGTCATGTTCCTAGAAAACAATGAACCTATGAGCTATGGAGAAGCGATGGTGGGCCCGGATTCCGACAAATGGCTAGAGGCCATAAAATCCGAGAAAGGATCCATGTATGAAAACAAAGTGTAGACTTTGGAAGAACTACTTGATGGTCGTAAGGCTATTGGGTACATATGGATTTCAAAAGGAAGACAGACAATGATGGTAATTGTCACCATTAAGAAAGCTCGACTTGTCGCTAAGATATTTTCCGACATGTTCAAGGAGTTGACTACGATGAGACTTTCTCACTCGTAGCGATGCTAAGAGTCTGTTGGAATCGCATTAGCAGTTACTGCATTATTTATGAAATCATGCAGATAGGATGTCAAAACATTGTTTCCTCAACGGTTTTCTTGAGGAAAGGTTGTATGTGATACAACCAGAAAGTTTTTGTCAATCCTAAAAGATGCTAACAAGTATGCAAAGCTCCAGCAATCCTTCTAAGGACTGGAGTAAGCATCTCGGAGTTGGAATATACGCTTTGATGAGATAATCAAAGATTTTGGGTTTATACAAAGTTTATGAGAAACTTGTATTTCCAAAGAAGTGAGTGGGAGCACTATAGAATCTCTGATGAGTATATGTTGTTGACATATTATTGATCAGAAATGGTGTAGAATTTCTGGAAAGCATATAGGGTTATTTGAAAAGTGTTTTTTAATGGAAATCCTGGATTAAGCTACTTGAACATTGAGCATCAAGATCTATAAGGATAGATAAAAAACGCTTAATAGTACTTTCAAATGAATACATACCGTGACAAGATTTTGAAGGAGTTCAAAATATATCGGCAAAGAAGGAGTTCTTGGCTGTGTTATAAGGTGTGAGTATTGAGTAAGACTCAAGACCTGACCACTGCAGAAGAGAGAGAAAGGACGAAGGTCGTCCCCTATGCTTTAGACATAGGCTCTACAGTATGCTATGTTGTGTACCACACCTAAAGTGTGCCTTGCCATGAGTCAGTCAAGGGGTACAAGAGTGATCCAGGGATGGATCACAGGACAACGGTCAAAGTTATCCTTAGTAACTAGTGGACTAAGGAATTTTCTCGATTATGGAGGTGGTAAAAGAGTTCGTCGTAAAGGGTTACGTCGATGCAAACTTTGATACTAATCTGGATGACTATGAGTAGTAAACCGGATTCATATAGTAGAACAGTTATTTGGAATAGCTCCAAATAGCGCGTGGTAGCTGCATCTACAAGATGACATAGAGATTTGTAAAGCACACACGGATCTGAAAAGTTCAGAGCCGTTGACTAATAACCTCTCTCACAAGCGAGATATGATCAAACCCCATGGGTGTTGGATTCATTACAATCACATAGTGATGTGAACTAAATTATTGACTCTAGTGCAAGTGGGAGACTATTGGAAATATGCCCTAGAGGCAATAATAAAATGGTTATTATTGTATTTCCTTGTTCATGATAATTTTCTGTTGTTCATGCTATAATTGTATTAACTGGAAACCGTAATACATGTGTGAATACATAGACCACAACATGTCCCTAGTGAGCCTCTAGTTGACTAGCTCGTTGATCAATAGATGGTTATGGTTTCCTGACCATGGACATTAGATGTGACGCCAGGATAATTAAGCTACAGTAACTCTTTATTAATGATGCCACATCACCACGGTTACTGTTGTTAATCTCACGTTAGTTCGAAACCGATTCAAATTTGAATTTGAATTAAAGTCAAAAGATAAAAGTTTTCAAACATTAAAACTAAAATGTTCATCATGTGGAAAATATTCATTTGTTAATATTGGTGGTGAACCAACATTTTTAAAAAGTGTTTACATGCCCTAAACTATCCAAAACTGTGGCAAACAACCCCAAATTTTATCATCTCTATTTAAACAAAATTTCAAATGAATTCAAGTACCTCTCAAACCTTTTGTAGCAGTGCCTAAAAGTGTAACATCAATTTTGGACCAAGTTCCACATTTTGAAAAAAAATCATTTGATGGCTTAGTTAAATACAAACAGTGCATATTAAAAGAAAAGGCAAAGAACAGAAAAGTTTTAGAAAAGGAAAACAGGTAGAGGAACTGCTACTACTGCACTGGGCCCTAGTGGCCATAGTGCAGACCCAGCCCACCAGGAGCCATCCTCCTCCTCCCTGTTCACAGGGGGTGGTGGCACGCATCCGAACCACCATGGCTGCGGCTATGGGTGCGTGGCGACCATCTCGCGGTTCCCCGTCGTGCATAAGGGCAACCCCCTGCCCATCTCTCCCTCCCCGGAACCCAAGACCACCCACTCTTCCTCTCGCCCGCTCTCTCTCTTGATTTTGGCGGCGCCCGAAACCTCCGATGCCATGGCCGACCCCGTCCGCGCGACTACCGTCGCCCCCGCGTGCTTGGAGCTTGACCAGGAGCTCCGTTCGCCTCCACTGCATCGTCCACGAGCACGGTCCCAAGCTAGGATGCCTCCAAGCCTCGCCATCGTCTTCTTCTTCCTGTCTGCACCGCCACGGTCCTCGCCTCGATTCGTCGCCTCCCGAGCTCCCTCGGCCTCCCCGACCACGTTCCCGGCTCCGTGGTGAGCTCCTCCCCTATATCCCCCTTATCCCCCCTCGATTTAGTCGCCGTATGACGCTGTCACTGCCGCGCCTAAAGTTTTATGTGCGTGTGCGCTTGGCGCACTCCGCCGAGTCCTGGCCGCCCCGGGGCATTCCCTCATCGCGCCCCACGTGTGCTTGTTGCGCCCGCTGCTCCTAGCCGCCCCTTGGGCGCCTTCCCCCGCGTGTTGCTGCCGTTGCCGTCCACTGCTCCCGTGCTCGCCCTGCTGCTGCTTTTCCTTGTGCTGCTACTGCTGCTGCTCTCCTACGCTGCTGCTCTTGCTATTGTGTTGCTGCTCCCTGCTAGTCTGCTACTGCTATTTGTTGTTGCTGCTCATAGCACAGCCGATGTTGCCTTTTGCCGCTGCTGGCCACTCCTGCACTGGCCTCGGTTGTGGCCGTAGCCATGGCCAAGTGCCCCTGTGCGGTGCATGTATGTGCAATAGCCGTGAGGCTGCTATGCCTTTGGCCGGCCCTGTTTCAGATTAGATTAGGGACTAATCCTGCTAGTTAGGTTAGTTGCTACACTATGACATATAGGCTCCATTTGATTATGTTAGTTTTTATTTATTAGATTAGATATAGCTTTATGACATGTGGGCCACCACCTCCCCTTTGACTAGTCAAATTGACTTGGTCAACTCGAATTAAAACAAAACCAGAAATTTTAGAATATTGTTAAAACTTTAGAAACTCATAGAAAATAGTACACAACTCGGATGGAAAAACTTTGTACATGAAAGTTGCTCAGAATGACGAGATGAATCCAAATACGCAGCCCATTCATTCGCCACACGTCCCTAGCATAGTGAACCTGCAACATTTCACCTCCGGTTCATCTGCCCGAAAACGCGAAACACCGGGGATACTTTCCCAGATGTTTCCCCCCCTTCACCGGTATCACCTACTACCGCGTTAGGGCACACCTAGCACTGCATATTGCCATGTTACGCTTTGTGATGCTTTGATTGCTCTGTTATTTATTTTGTTCCCCCTCCGTTATTTCTTTCCGGTAGAACCCGAGACCGGTGTTGGTGCGATTGAGTTCTACTACGGAGTTGACGACCCCTCCTTGCCAGAGCAACCAGGCAAGCCCCCCCTTTGATCACCAGATATCTCCTATTCTTCTCTATACTGCTTGCATTAGAGTAGTGTAGCATGTTACTGTTTGGTTACTCCTATTCTGTTGCATAGCCTGTCATTGTTGCTACAGTCATTGATACCTTACCCACAATCCTAAATGCTTAGTATAGGATGCTAGTTTATCATCATTGGCCCTACATTCTTGTCAGCCTGCCTTGCTATACTATCGGGCCGTGATCACTTGGGAGGTGATCACGGGTATATACTATACATATATACATACTATACAGATGGTGACTAAAGTCGGGTTAGCTCGTTGAGTACCCGCAAGTGATTCTGATGTGGGGGCTGGAAGGACAGGTGGCTCCATCCCGGTAGAGGTGGGCCTGGGTTCCCGACGGCCCCCGACTGTTACTTTGTGGCGGAGCGACAGGGCAGGTTGAGACCACCTAGGCGACAGGTGGGCCTGGCCCTGGTCGGCGTCCGCGGTTACTTCATAATAACACGCTTAACGAGATCTTGGTATTTGATCTGAGTCTGGCCACTGGCCTATACGCACTAACCAACTACACGGGAAAGATATGGGCACTCGACGTCGTGGTATCAGCCGAAGCCTTCTTGATGTCAGCGATGGAGCGGCGCGCGCCGGATTGGACCGCGTAATGTGACTTCCTTTGTAATGGAGGTTGCTAGGTCTGCTGCCGGCCGCCCTCGCAACGTGCAGGTGTGCAATGGGCGATGGGCCCAGACCCCTGCGCGCATAGGATTTAGACCGGCGTGCTGACCTCTCTGTTGTGCCTAGGTGGGGCTGCGACGTGTTGATCTTCCGAGCCGGGCATGACCCAGGAAAGTGTGTCCGGCCAAATGGGATCGAGCGTGTTGGGTTGTGTGGTGCACCCCTGCAGGGAAGTTTATCTATTCGAATAGCCGTGTCCCTCGGTAAAAGGACGACCCAGAGTTGTACCTTGACCTTATGACAACTAGAACTGGATACTTAATAAAACACACCCAGACAAGTTCCACAAAAAACCCGGTGATCAATTTTCCACAGGGCGACGAGGGGAGGATCGTCGGGTAGGATTATGCTATGTGATGCTACTTGGAGGACTTCAGTCTACTCTCTTCTACATGCTGCAAGACGGAGGCTGCCAGAAGCGTAGTCTTCGATAGGACTAGCTACCCCCTCTTATTCTGGCGTTCTGCAGTTCAGTCCACCAATATTGTCTTTTTACACATATACCCATGCATATGTAGTGTAGCTCCTTGCTTGCGAGTACTTTGGATGAGTACTCACGGTTGCTTTCTCCCTCTTTTCCCCCTTTCCCTTCTACCTGGTTGTCGCAACCAGATGCCGGAGCCCAGGAGCCAGACGCCATCATCGACGACGACTCCTACTACACTGGAGGTGCCTACTACTACGTGTTGGCCGCTCACGACGACTAGGAGTAGTTTAGGAGGATCCCAGGGAGGAGGCATGCGCCTCTTTCGATCTGTATCCCAGTTTGTGCTAGCCATCTTATGGCAACTTGTTTAACTTATGTCTGTACTCAGATATTGTTGTTTCCGCTGACTCGTCTATGATCGAGCACTTGTATTCGAGCCCTCGAGGCCCCTGGCTTGTATTATGATGCTTGTATGACTTATTTTATTTGTAGAGTTGTGTTGTGATATCTTCCCGTGAGTCCCTGATCTTGATCGTACACGTTTGCATGTATGATTAGTGTATGATTGAATCGGGGGCGTCACAAGTTGGTATCAGAGCCAACTGCCTGTAGGAATCCCCCTTTCCAACTCCTTGGCTGAAGTCAAGTCTAGACATTGCTAAACTTTTACTAACATGGCTGTGTGTCTTACGGGCACACGTCGTCATTGGGTGGTAGTAGGATCTTTTATTCCTCGGCCTATACTCTGGGACTCTGATCTCTCTTCTATTCGGGTTAAATGAATTTTGCTAACTCTAACATTAAGATCTCGTGATCACTTCCACCCGAAGAGGCCCGTGTTACCAATGACCGCCTACTGCACCAGAAGATTCTGAAGATACTCTATGATGTTCTCTCGAGACTTGTGCCATTGCTTTTGCAATTCCCATCCATCGATTAACCTCTATGGGTAACTTCTCATTCATACCTTCATCCCCAGTTGCTCTTATTATTACAAGATACCCTGTAATACTCGTCGTTGTTCCAAGAATCCCTTGTGCCACTGCCTTGCGGTTCCTTGCCGCAAAAACATCCCTATGATTTTTATTACACTTATCAAGGAACCGTTCATTACTAGTTATTCATAGGATTCACTAGATGCATTGAAATACTACCTGATCTTCTGGTACTCCTTTGCCAACTATTGCTCTGCAAATACTTGTCTTCTTGCAGTATGGACAATTCCATTTGTCTAGCAATAACCATTAAAATCCTTGTGATTGACATTCTGATCCGGTTGATTCAACATGTGTGTGAATGCACACAATCATCAGTTATTCCCTGGAAATTTCCTTCTGGCTCGGACATCATTTGAAACGTGAGCTGGTTCTCAAGCAATCCAATTGTCGTCGATTGTACCCTAAGCCTACTCAACTTATCCATCCTTAATCAGAGTTTTTGCCTCTGAGCCCTTGATTTGGAAATTATGATTCTTTGCCTTTGAGCTTTGAGTTAGTCAGTTGTTTATATAATCTAAGGCCCTTGCCTTGATTCTTCCTCTGATTGTGTGCCGGTGCTCACATCAGCTCCGTTGTGGACCGTCAGATCCTTTGTTGAATTATCAATCTGACAGTGTCCTTTGTATACAAAAACCTCGAGAAGTTCTTTCCCTGATACATAATGCCATCGGTAAATTCTATTCACTGATATGGCCAACGACGCTCTGCTTTCGAGCTTGTGATATTTACTCTTGAAACTTGTGGTATATGATTCTAAGAAGCCCTTATGGGTTGAACATATGCCTTCTCTAAACCGTGTGAACCCAAAAGTTTTCATGAGTCATACCATTCTGGTGTTTTTATCAGATAAATTTTCTGCTCTACAACTTCTTCTAAAGCGAGAGGTGAATGAAATGATATGCATTAAAGAAGTGGGAGTCGACCTTGAACTTTGTGTGCATGCCCATGAAAATGATGTAGACCGTCTCGGAAGCTTCTTGCAAAATGATTATCCAGTTGTATGATTCTTTCGGTATTCTTGAAATTGATTCCTTACAGTTATGGTTTCTTGATCTGATATATCTGATGGCAATCCATTCCAGTGCCTCGTCTATTTTTGGCAATGTTGAAGTATCTACTGTCAGAGGTCAATGACCCGGTTCTACTTCTATCTTGTTCTACCTTCGAGTATTACCTCTTGGTATCTCGAAGATGTCTTGCCATTGCACCACATCTTACTAACTTTGTTGAAGTAATGTCTTTCCTTGTCGTAATCATTCTACGGGTTCTGGGTTGTTGCCAACCGAGGATACTGACTAGTGAAATTATTCCGCACTACAAATCAAATACCCCTAGTATTTTTACTGGGAAATTCTGAACCCAATCTGGTCATTCCTAGACTATCGACTGCATCCTGGTCTTGCTATCTTTAACTGTGCTACCTCGTCCTTCTCTGGTGCACGAATTCTTCAGTGTGTGAGCACGACTTACGTAGAGCTTTCATCATCACATTGCTTTTCTTGAAAGGCAACTTTGGTTCCGAGCTTGCATCTTATATATTGATTCTATAACTTGCCACTTCGTCATTCGCTTGCTTGTTGCCGTTGTTGTTTGATTGCATCCTCTCGAAACCTCTCGACAAATGTGTCATGATCATCATCAACATTCTGAGCTCCTCAAGGATATCAATTGAATTCATGATGAGAAATACCATCCTTGCCCTCGATGATTTGTGTTATCATCGACCACTCGATTGCCTCCCGTTCAACACAAACTTGTTTGTGTTTTGTGTTATACCTTGAGATCCTTGCTATCCAACATTTGTTCTTCTTTACCTTGGAGTATTACCATCTTTTATGTCAAGAATGTTGTGAGAATTTCACCACCTCTTAAGAATTCTTGATGCAAGTGATACCTTTTGCCATACCCGTTCATTCCTTGGTCCTCGTGTTATTTCTAACCAAAAAAAATACCAACAATTGAGCTTGGATGTGTGATTTTAAAACTTCTAGCAACCCTCTTGCTTTGAAGTTAATGGTCGGCCGTTCATTCTTAGACTATTGATTATTGAATCACCACTCCGACGTTGGTCGTGCAACCCAGCCCATATTCGGGTGCACCTTTCAACCAATGTTTAATTGTGTATGTTTTCTTCAAGCATACATCATTATATCATTTGATCTGACAAAGGTTATCTCCTTGTTCACCTAATTTTGGAAATCCATCCGTTTGGAATTCTCAATGAATTGTCGCTGAGCCCATCAGCCACCTCCTCATCCTCTCCTTGGTTTAATGATGAACTCTTGTTTCGGAACTCGCTTCCATAGTTCATTACCCGAGAATCTTATAATGTCATCTCGTCAATTTGTGCTGCACCTTTTCTTCTCGGGCATTTTGAGTCTGAGGTATCCTAACACCGATCAGATCTGAATCTCGGTCAGATATGATGGTTGGAACATTTTTCCAAGAGTTATAACACTGGTCTTTTATGACCCGGTAAGGTGATGTCATGCCTAGCACACCTGGCCGAAGGACCTACTGTTATAGTTTCCTTTTTAGCAAGGTTATCCATTCTTCCATGATGAAATTGTAAAACTTATTCTATAAGTTATTCTTGATGGATCCTTTGTGTATCCAAAATCTGCCCCTTACACGATGACCATGTCAATGCTATCTCGAAGCATGTCTCTGGTACTCCGATCTTCAGTAAGAACATTTGAAGCACCATGCCAAATTTTCTTTATCAATTATCCAAACACCGTTGTATGGCTATTATCATGAGATTCCCCCCCATACCTAATTGGTTTTCTACTTTGTATCCTGTCATGGATATCATGTTTGTTTGTCCTTGGAAAGGATATACTCCTGAAATATGTGTTTAAACACATTTTCTTTCCATTGTTCTGTTTAATCTGATAATCATATTTTCCTTTCCATTGTTTGGTTTAACCTTTCTTGTGATCTATATGATATAAGCAGTAATAATTCCCTGCTTATGTAAGTACCCAGGTGTACCACCTTGTCAGTAAGACCTTGTTACTATTGTTGATGACATTTTGGTAACCATCGATGGACGAGAACTTTGCATATTGGTCTGCCTCGTCCTAACGAGTAGGAAAATGGTTCTCTTCATCCCTCGCCCTTGGTATCGACGTTGTTGCCGACAGAATCGACAGGCTACCCTCTGACATGCCTTGCTTGCATGATCACGCAAGACGTCTCCGCCCTTCCTAATTTTAACCCACATGGTGGGCCCATAACCCACAGTTCCACAGGATCGAAACCTGACTCTCCTATTCCCCCTGTTTCCAAACTTATTCCTCGCGCTTGGCTTCGTATTTAATTCACGGGCCACCTTCCTAGTGCTCTATTCTGGTATCAAACGCAATACTTACCCTCGCTGCTCTGAACCCCTTTCTCACTCTGGTTCAGACTTCGAGCAACTATCTATCTGCTTGGAACCTCTTATTATACCTTCGTACCTTACTCTTGTTGTATTTTAAATGCTCAACTCGAGAGATAATCTTATGCTCATTCATGGGTTAACCCCCAAATTTTTTCCCTCATAAGCATTCTGTTGTAGCCGAGCTATCCCTTACCTATTCGTAAGTACATTAGAGTTCCCGAAGAAAATGATGACTTCATCATGATGACCTGAAGCAGAGAAATGAAGACAGCAATGTAATGGATCGACCTCTTCGAGAAGAGCAACCAAGACCGAGAAGATCCGTTAGATTTTTCGCAACCCAATCCCTTGCCCCTTACTCCCCTCTTAAATCTCGGGACGAGATTTCTTGTAGTGGAGGAGAATTGTGACGCCCGGATAATTAAGCTACAGTAACCCTTTATTAATGATGCCACATCACCACGGTTACTGTTGTTAATCTCACGTTAGTTCGAAACCGATTCAAATTTGAATTTGAATTAAAGTCAAAAAGATAAAAGTTTTCAAACATTAAAACTAAAATGTTCATCATGTGGAAAATATTCATTTGTTAATATTGGTGGTGAACCAACATTTTTAAAAAGTGTTTAAATGCCCTAAACTATCCAAAACTGTGGCAAACAACCCCAAATTTTATCATCTCTATTTAAACAAAATTTCAAATGAATTCAAGTACCTCTCAAACCTTTTGTAGCAGTGCCTAAAAGTGTAACATCAATTTTGGACCAAGTTCCACATTTTGAAAAAATATCATTTGATGGCTTAGTTAAATACAAACAGTGCATATTAAAAGAAAAAGCAAAGAACAGAAAAGTTTTAGAAAAGGAAAAGAGGTAGAGGAACTGCTACTGCTGCACTGGGCCCTAGTGGCCATAGTGCAGACCCAGCCCACCAGGAGCCATCCTCCTCCTCCCTGTTCACAGGGGGTGGTGGCACGCATCCGAACCACCATGGCTGCGGCTGTGGGTGCGTGGCGACCATCCCGCGGTTCCCCGTCGCGCATAAGGGCAACCCCCTGCCCATCTCTCCCTCCCCGGAACCCTAGACCACCCACTCTTCCTCTCGCCCGCTCTCTCTCTTGATTTTGGTGGGCCCGAAACCTCTGACGCCATGGCCGACCTCGTCTGCGCGACTACCATCGCCCCCGCGTGCTTGGAGCTTGACCAGGAGCTCCGTTCGCCTCCACTGCATCGTCCACGAGCACGGTCCCAAGCTAGGATGCCTCCAAGCCTCGCCATCGTCTTCTTATTCCCGTCTGCACCGCCACGGTCCTCGCCTCGATTCGTCGCCTCCCGAGCTCCCTCGGCCTCCCCGACCACGTTCCCGTCTCCATGGTGAGCTCCTCCCCTGTATCCCCCTTATCCCCCCTCGATTTAGTCGCTGTATGACGTTGTCACTGCCGCGCCCGAAGTTTTATGTGCGTGTGCGCTCGGCGCGCTCCGCCGAGTCCTGGCCGCCCCGGGGCATTCCCTCACCGTGCCCCACGTGTGCTTGCTGCGCTCGCGCCGCCCACTGCTCCTAGCCGCCCCTTGGGCGCCTTCCCCCGCGTGTTGCTGCCGGTGCCGTCCACTGCTCCCGCGCTCGCCTTGCTGCTGCTTTTCCTTGTGCTGCTACTGCTGCTGCTCTCCTACGCTGATGCTCTTGCTATTGTGTTGCTACTCCCTGCTAGTCTGCTACTGCTATTTGTTGTTGCTGCTCATAGCACAGCGGATGTTGCCTTTTGCCGCTGCTGGCCGCGCCTGCACTGGCCTCGGTTGTGGCCGTAGCCATGGCCAAGTGCCCCTGTGCGGTGCATGTATGTGCAATAGCCGTGAGGCTGCTATGCCTTTGGCCGGCCCTGTTTCAGATTAGATTAGGGACTAATCCTGCTAGTTAGGTTAGTTGCTACACTATGACATGTAGGCTCCATTTGATTATGTTAGTTTTTATTTATTAGATTAGATATAGCTTTATGACATGTGGGCCACCACCTCCCCTTTGACTAGTCAAATTGACTTGGTCAACTCGAATTAAAACAAACCCAGAAATTTTAGAATATTGTTAAAACTTTAGAAAATCATAGAAAATAGTACATAACTTGGATGGAAAAACTTTGTACATGAAAGTTGCTCAGAACGACGAGATGAATCCAAATATGCAGCTCATTCGTTCGCCACACGTTCCTAGCATAGTGAACCTGCAACATTTCACCTCCGGTTCATCTGCCCGAAAACGCGAAACACTGGGTATACTTTCCCGGATGTTTCCCCCCTTCACCGGTATCACCTACTACCGCGTTAGGGCACACCTAGCACCGCATATTGCCATGTTACGCTTTGTGATGCTTTGATTGCTCTGTTATTTATTTTGTTCCCCCTCCGTTATTTCTTTCCGGTAGAACCCGAGACCGGTGTTGGTGCGATTGAGTTCTACTACGGAGTTGACGACCCCTCCTTGCCAGAGCAACCAGGCAAGCCCCCCCCCCCTTTGATCACTAGATATCGCCTATTCTTCTCTATACTGCTTGCATTAGAGTAGTGTAGCATGTTACTGTTCGGTTACTCCTATTCTGTTGCATAGCCTGTCATTGTTGCTACAGTCATTGATACCTTACCCGCAATCCTAAATGCTTAGTATAGGATGCTAGTTTATCATCATTGACCCTACATTCTTGTCAGTCTGCCTTGCTATACTATCGGGCCGTGATCACTTAGGAGGTGATCACGGGTATATACTATACATATATACATACTATACAAATGGTGACTAAAGTCGGGTCAGCTCGTTTAGTACCCGCAAGTGATTCTGATGTGGGGGCTGGAAGGACAGGTGGCTCCATCCCGGTAGAGGTGGGCCTGGGTTCTCGACGGCCCCCGACTGTTACTTTGTGGCGGAGCGACAGGGCAGGTTGAGACCACCTAGGCGAGAGGTGGGCCTGGCCCTGGTCGGCGTTCGCGGTTACTTCATAATAACACGCGTAACAAGATCTTGGTATTTGATCTGAGTCTGGCCACTGGCCTATATGCACTAACTAACTACACGGGAAAGATATGGGCACTCGACATCGTGGTATCAGCCGAAGCCTTCTTGACGTCAGCGTGACGTGACTTCCTTTGTAATGGAGGTTGCTAGGTCTGCTTCCGGCCGCCCTCACAACGTGCAGGTGTGCAATGGGCGATGGGCCCAGACCCCTGCGCGCATAGGATTTAGACCGGCGTGCTGACCTCTCTGTTGTGCCTAGGTGGGGTTGCGACGTGTTGATCTTCCGAGGCCGGGCATGACCCAGGAAAGTGTGTCCGGCCAAATGGGATCGAGCGTGTTGGGTTATGTGGTGCACCCCTGCAGGGAAGTTTATCTATTCGAATAGCCGTGTCCCTCGGTAAAAGGACGACCCAGAGTTGTAACTTGACCTTATGACAACTAGAACTGGATACTTAATAAAACACACCCAGACAAGTTCCATAGACAACCCGGTGATCGCTTTTCCACAGGGCGACGAGGGGAGGATCGTCGGGTAGGATTATGCTATGCGATGCTACTTGGAGGACTTCAGTCTACTCTCTTCTACATGCTGCAAGACGGAGGCTGCCAGAAGCGTAGTCTTTGATAGGACTAGCTATCCCCCTCTTATTCTGGCGTTCTGCAGTTGAGTCCACCGATATTGTCTTTTTACACATATACCCATGCATATGTAGTGTAGCTCCTTGCTTGCGAGTACTTTGGATGAGTACTCACGATTGCTTTCTCCCTCTTTTCCCCCTTTCCCTTCTACCTGGTTGTCACAACCAGATGCCGGAGCCCAGGAGCCAGACGCCATCGTCGACGACGACTCCTACTACACTGGAGGTGCCTACTACTACGTGCTGGCCGCTGACGACGACCAGGAGTAGTTTAGGAGGATCCCAGGCAGGAGGCATGCGCCTCTTTCGATCTGTATCCCAGTTTGTGCTAGCCATCTTATGGCAACTTGTTTAACTTATGTCTGTACTCAGATATTGTTGTTTCCGCTGACTCGTCTATGATCAAGCACTTGTATTCGAGCCCTCGAGGCCCCTGGCTTGTATTATGATGCTTGTATGACTTATTTTATTTGTAGAGTTGTGTTGTGATATCTTCCCGTGAGTCCCTGATCTTGATCGTACACGTTTGCGTGTATGATTAGTGTATGATTGAATCGGGGGCGTCACATTAGATGTCATTGATAATGGGATCACATCATTAGGAGAATGATGTGATGGACAAGACCCAATCCTAAGCATAGCACAAGATCGTGTAGTTCGTTTGCTAAGAGCTTTTCTAATGTCAAGTATCATTTCCTTAGACCATGAGATTGTGCAACTCCCGGATACCATAGGAATGCTTTGGGTGTACCAAACGTCACAACGTAATTGGGTGGCTATAAAGGTGCACTACAAGTATCTCCGAAAGTGTCTGTTGGGTTGGAACGAATCGAGACTGGGATTTGTCACTCCGTATGACGAAGAGGTATCTCTGGGCCCACTCGGTAATGCATCATCATAATGAGCTCAATGTACCTAAGTAGTTGGTCATGGGATCATGCATTACGGAACGAGTAAAGTGACTTGCTGGTAACGAGATTGAACGAGGTATTGGGATACCAACGACCGAAACTCGGGCAAGTAACGTACCGATTGACAAAGGGAATTGTATACGGGATTGATTGAATCCCCGACATCGTGGTTCATCCGATGAGATCATCGTGGAACATGTGGGAGCCAACATGGGTATCCAGATCCCGTTGTTGGTTATTGGCCAGAGAACGTCTCGGTCATGTCTGCATGATTCCCGAACCCGTAGGGTCTACACACTTAAGGTTCGGTGACGCTAGAGTTGTTATGGGAAATTGTATGTGGTTACCGAAGGTTGTTCGGAGTCCCAGATGAGATCCCAGACGTCTCGATGAGTTCCGAAATGGTCCGGAGGTCAAGATTTATATATGTAAAGTCTAGTTTCAGTCGACGGAATGGTTTCGGGGGTTATCGGTATTGTACCGCGACCACCGAAAGGTGTTCGGTGGTCCACCGGGTGGGGCCACCTGCCCCGGGGGACTTAATGGGCTGAATGTGGGAGGGAACCATCCCCCTAGTGGGCTGGTGCGCCCCCCCCCCCAAGGGCCCAAGGCGCCTAGGGTTTAGAAACCCTAGGGGAGGGGGCGCCTCCACCTTGCTTGGGGGTAAGTTTCCCCTCCTGGCCGCCGTGCCCCCTCTAGATGGATCTAGAGGGGCCGGCCCCCTCTCCCTTCACCCTATAAATAGAGGGGGGTGGGTGGGCTGCAGCCCCCTTGCTTTTAGCGCAACCCCTCCCTCCTCCAACTCTTCCTCCTCCTCCGTAGTGCTCGGCGAAGCCCTGCAGAAATACCACGAGCTCCACCACCACCATGTTGTCGTGCTGTCGGAGTTATCCCTCAACTTCTCCTCTCCTCTTGCTAGATCAAGAAGTAGGAGACATCCCCGGGCTGTACGTGTCTTGAACGCGGAGGCATCGTCCGTTCGGCGCTAGATCGGATCTTCCGCAATTTGAATCACCGCGAGTACGACTCCATCAACCGCATTCTTGTAATGCTTCCGCTTAGAAATCTTCAAAGGTATGAAGATGCTCATCTTGTCCCTCTCTTGTTGCTAGAATGTCCATAGATTGATCTTGGTGTTGCATAGAAAATTTTGAATTTGTGCTACATTCCCCAACATGTCCAACTCTCCAACCTCGCAAACCCCTTTTATGGTTGCCATGGGACTCCTTTTATAGGTTAAGGGCTCACCATAATGGAAAATCAGTCATTATGCACTGATAAGACAGTAAACAACACTATCATACCTAACTCTGCAGGCTGACAGAGCGCATTAAATGCGTCGCTCGATGTCACATCGTTGTTCGCCCAGCAAGCCTTTCCAGGCTTATTTTGCCAGCTCCATGTGTGCTTGTTCGACACATTGCGGGACGGGTTTCATCTATAGGCTTTCCTGTAGAAAGAGGCTGCCATGTGGCGAATGGCTGTCACTTAATCACTTCGCGGCTTAACACCGCATTGATTGACGACGAGGGTCATGGGGGAGTGGTCGATGAGGTGTTTCTTGCCTCCGTGAGTCCCGGCAGGCCCTGCCGGGACGTCTTGGACGCTCTCGGGGGTAACTCTGCCCTTGCCAAGCCCGTTTGCTTGGCAACGGAGGCTTTTCTTCTGGTGGTATCTTGCTTCTCTGGCTTGTTCTTGGTCCTCTTGTTCTGCATGCTGGTCCTTCAAAGATCTTGGTTCCTTGGTCTGATGCCATAACCTTGTTCTCGTTCCTGTGCACAGTCAGGGAAACATACCCAGGGTCTGTTACACCGACAGAAGCCCCTAGGCCTGCCCTGATCGCGCTGCCGGGCGTCGTCAGGGTAGGGCCTAATAAGTGCATAGGCTGGGTCACCGAAGAGGCTGGCCTCTTGGTGTCTTATTTGCTTCTTCAATAATCTTGAGTCCGGGCGAGTTTTCGGTTTTCCCGCGCGTCGTGTGCGACGTTATGGAAAAACTCAGACCATGGCTCGCATGGCGCCCGCGTCCCACGACCATGGGGTGAAAACTGCCATCCCACTTGCCTCCATGCTTCGGGCGCATCCGCCACATGTACTCCATGTATTAGGAGGGGTAGGTGGTGGATGCGGAGAGCATGGGTGTGAATGCCATGGCGGGACATCAGGCGTCGCTGGTTGGGGCAGCGGGTCGGTCCTGATCCCTTGCACCTCTGGATGGGCGGGGAAGCTGTATTGGATGAGTGGGGCGGCCGCCTCTGAACGAGAGGCCAACCCCCTGCCTCATCCTTCTATAAAAGGCGGTAGAAGCGGTGCATCTCCATACACACCTGCTTCTTCTTCTTCCCCCGTAGTCTTTCTTCACTCGCCATGGTGTGAGGACGAGCGTGTGGTGGTATTCCAGCGACAGCAACGAGGGCTTCTACTCGACAGCGCATTCCCCCTCATCTGGATATCGTAGCACCGGAACCTGCTGCGAGAAGCGGCGGGAGAGGGCGAGGCCGTGGTCACCGCAGTGCTCGAGGGAGAGGAGAACGGGGCAACGCTCTGGCCGCGCCCCCACCAGCGGCCCCTCCATCGATGGAAGGCCATGTTGGAGATCAGCCTCAGGAGTTTGTCATCATGTTGTACAAGCTTCTATGCGGCCACGTCTGTCTCCCTATTCCATTCACACGTGAAATGGAGTTTGAACCGCCACACACTCTGAGGTTGGACACGAGGGGCTGCAGGGACGGCGGTATGTAGGTTGCTGTCGACTTTCCCGCTCCTCATGTCATGTACCTCCGCCACGGTTGGAAGACCTTCGCTTGTGCCCATAGCTTGTCGAATGGGCATGTTCTCCAATTTAAATTAATGGAGAGCGGCCTGCTCTCCGTCAAGATCTTCGGGGGCTCGGGAATTCGCTTAGGGTGCTACACGGAGGGCTCCACCAATGACAAAAGCTCCTCCCCAAGCGAGAGCGACGGGGAGGACAGTGGCGGCGATGACGCCGGCAGCGAGCGGGTGCTACTTCTTGAGCTTGCGTTGGTTTTCCTTGAAGAGGAAATGGTGATGCAACAATAGTAGCGTTAATATTTCCCTCAGTTTTTGAGAACCAAGATATCAATCTAGTAGGAGGCTCCTCACAAGTCCCACGCACCTACACAAACAAATAAGAACTCGCAACCAACGCAATAAAGGGGTTGTCAATCCCTTCACGGCCACTTGTGAAAGTGAGATCTGATAGAGACAATATGATAAGATAAATATATTTTTGGTATTTTATGATATAGATTGGAAAAGTAAAGATGCAAATAAAAGTAGATTTGAAGCTTATATGGTAAGAGATAGACCCGGGGGCCATAGATTTCACTAGTGGCTTCTCTCAAGATAGCATAATTATTACGGTGGGTGAACAAATTACTGTCGACCAATTGATAGAAAAGCAAATAATTATGAGATTATCTAGGCATGATCATGTATATAGGCATCACGTCCGTGACAAGTAGATCGAAATGATTCTGCATCTACTACTATTACTCCACACATCGACCGCTATCCAGCATACATCTAGAGTATTAAGTTCATGAAGAACAAAGTAACACATTAAGAAAGATGACATGATGTAGAGGGATAAACTCATGTAATATGACACAAACCCCATCTATTTATCCTCGATGGCAACAATACAATACGTGCCTTGCTACCCCTGCTGTCACTGGGAAAGGCCACCGCAAGATTGAACCCAAAGCTAAGCACTTCTCCCATTGCAAGAAAGATCAATCTAGTAGGCCAAACCAAACTAATAACTTGAAGAGACTTGCAAAGATAACTTAATCACACATAAAAGAATTCAGAGGAGATTCAAATATTTCTCAATAGATAAACTTGATCATAAACCCACAATTCATCGGATCTCGACAAACACACCGCAAAAAGAGTTACATCGAATAGATCTCCAAGAAGATCAAGGAGAACTTTGTATTGAGATTCAAAAGAGAGAGAAGAAGCCATCTGGCTAATAACTATGGACCCGAAGGTCTATGGTAAACTACTCAGAACTCATCAGAGAGGCCTTGGAGATGATGTAGAGGCCCTCCATGGTGGATTCCCCCTCCGGCGGAGCACCGGCGAAGGCTCCAAGATGGGATCTCGTGGATACAGAAGGTTACGACAGTGGAACTAGGTTTTCGTGGTTGCTTCTGATGTTTTCGGGGTACATGGGGATATGTAGGAGGAAGGAGTACGTCGGTGGAGCAACGAGGGGCCCACGAGGGTGGGGGGAGCGCCCATGTCGCGCCGGGCACCCTCGTGGACGCCTCCCTTGTTTCTTGACTTCCACTCCAAGTCCTCTGGATCACGTTTGTTCCAAAAAGATCTCTCCCGAAGTTTTCATTCTGTTTGGACTCCGTTTGATATTCCTTTTCTTCGAAATACTGAAATAGGCAAAAAAAAACAATTCGGGTTGGGCCTCCGGTTAGTAGGTTAGTCCCAAAATGATATAAAAGTGTAAAGTAAAGCCCATAAACATCCAAAACGGGTAATATAATAGCATGGAATAATCAAAAATTATAGATACGTTGGAGACGTATCAAGCATCCCCAAGCTTAATTCCTACTCGTCCTCGAGTAGGTAAATGATAAAAACAGAATTTTTGATGTGGAATGCTACCTAGCATAATTCTCAATGTAATTTTCTTTATTGTGGCATGAATTTTCAGATCCAAATGATTCAAAATAAAAGTTCATATTGACATAAGAAATAGTAATACTTCAAGCATACTAATCAAAGCAATCATGTCTTCTCAAAATAACATGGCTAAAGAAAGTTCATCCCTACAAAATCATATAGTTAGGTCATGCTTCATTTTCGTCACACAAAAATACTCCCATCTTGTACACCCCCGATGACAAGCCAAGCAATTGTTTCGTACTTAAATAATCTCAAACTTTTTCAACTTTCACGCAATACATGAGCGTGAGCCATGGATATAGCACTATGGGTGGAATAGAATATGATGATGGAGATTGTGTGGAGAAGACAAAAAAAGGAGAGAGTCTCACATTGACGAGGATAATCAACGGGCTATGGAGATGCCCATCAATTGATGTCAACATGAGGAGTAGGGATTGCCATGCAACGGATGCACTAGAGCTATAAATGTATGAAAGCTCAACAGAAGAAACTAGTGGGTGTGCATCCAACTTTCTTGCTCGCGAAGACCTAGGGCATTTTGAGGAAGCCCATCGTAGGAATATACAAGCCAAGTTCTATAATGAAAAATTCCCACTAGTATATAAAAGTGACAACATATGAGACTCTCTATATGAAGGACATGGTGCTACTTTGAAGCACAAGTGTGGAAAAGGATAGTAGCATTGCCCCCTTTTTATTATATTTTTTTGGGCCTTTCTTTTTTTTATTTGGCCTTTCTCTTCTTTTCTTTTTTTGGCCTTTCCCTTTTTTTTATTTGGCCTTTCCTTTTTTGGGGACAATGCTCTAATAATGATGATCATCACACTTCTATTTATTTACAACTCATGAGTTACAACTCAAAACTAGAATAAGATATGACTCTATATGAATGCCTCCGGCGGTGTACCAGGATGGGCAATGAATCAAGAGTTACATGTATGAAAAATTATGCATGATGGCTTTGCCACAAATACAATGTCAACTACATGATCATGCAAGGCAATAATACAATAATGATGCGTGTCATGATGATGAACGTAACGGTGGAAAGTTGCATGGCAATATATCTTGGAATGGCTATGGAAATGCCATAATAGGTAGGTATGGTGGCTGTTTTGAGGAAGATATAAGGAGGTTTATGTGTGATAGAGTGTATCGTATCACGGGGTTTAGATGCACCGGCGAAGTTTGCACCAACTCTCAAGGTGAGAAAGGGCAATGCACGGTACCGAAGAGGCTAGCAATGATGGAAAGGTGAGAGTGCGTATAATCCATGGACTCAACATTAGTCAAAAAAAGAACTCATATACTTATTGCAAAAATCTAAAAGTCATCAAAAACCAAGCACTACGTGCATGCTCCTAGGGGGATAGATTGGTAGGAAAAGACCATCGCTTGTCCCCAACCTCCACTCATAAGGATGCACAATCTAAGAACACCTCATGTTTCAAATTTGTTACACAACTTTTACCATACGTGCATGCTACGGGACTTGCCAACTTCAACACAAGCATTCTTTAAATTCATAATCACCCAACTAGCATGACTCTAATATCACTACCTCCATATCTCAAAACAATTATCAAGTATCAAATTGATCATAGCATCCAATTCACTTCCTATGATAGTTTTTATTATACCCAACTTGGATGCCCATCATTCTAGGACCAATTTTATAACCATAGCAAATACCATGCTGTTCTAAGAGACTCTCAAAATAATATAAGTGAAGCATGAGATATTAACAATTTCTACAAAATTAAGCCACCGCCGTGCTCTAAAAGATATAAGTGAAGCACTAGAGCAAAAACTATCTAGCTCAAAAGATATAAGTGAAGCACATAGAGTATTCTAATAAATTCTAATAAAGTGGGTTCCTTCCAAAAGGTGTGTACATCAAGGATGATTGTGGTAAACTAAAAGCAAAGACTAATAACATACAAGATGCTCCAAGCAAAACACATATCATGTGGCGAATAGAAATATAGCTCCAAGTAAAGTTACCGATAGACGAAGACGAAAGAGGGGATGCCTTCCAGGGCATCCCCAAGCTTCGGATTTTGGTTATACTTGAATATATTGGGGTGCAATGGGCATCCCCAAGCTTAGGGTCTTTCCACTCCTTATTACATAGTCCATCAAATCTTTATCCAAAACTTGAAAACTTCACAACACAAAACTCAACAGGAAATCTCATAAGTTCCGTTAGTGCAAGAAAGAAACACCACCACATAAGGTACTGCAATGAACTCATTCTTTATTTATATTGGTGTTAAACCTACTGTATTCCAACTTCTCTATGGTTCATACACCTACATACTAGCTATAGATGCATCAAAATAAGCAAACAACACACAAAAAACAGAATCCGTCAAAAAACAGAACAGTCTGTAGCAATATGTGATTTAGAATACTTATGAAACACTAAAAATCTTAACAAAATAGGACGTCCTAGGAAATTTCTCTATTGAAATACAGCAAAAAGAATCAACGCAAAACCACGTTTCTGTGATTTATTGAATTTTTTCTCGTGAGTACAAAGTTTCTGTTTTTCAACAGAATCAAATTAACTATCACCATAGGTTATCCTATAGGTTCTACTTGGCACAAACACTAATTAAAACATGAAAACACATCTAAACAGAAGGTAGGTGAAATATTTATTACTAAACAGAAGCAAAAACAAAAAAAGTAAAATTGGGTTGCCTCCCAACTAGCGCTATCGTTTAACGCCCCTAGCTAGGCATAAA
Source organism: Triticum aestivum (assembly GCF_018294505.1). Taxonomy (NCBI): domain Eukaryota; kingdom Viridiplantae; phylum Streptophyta; class Magnoliopsida; order Poales; family Poaceae; genus Triticum; species Triticum aestivum. The sequence continues at coordinate 457,214,239 of NC_057798.1, read as the reverse complement.
AGGAGGATAGATCTAAGTAGTGTCATCTTTGGCACTTGATTTGTAAGTAGATCGCATGATAGATTCATAAGGTAATTTAACTTTCTTTCTTGGAAAGTGTTCCGTGCCTTTCCTTAATGGAAATTGGAATGTAATATTCCCTTCCTTCATATCAATAATCGCACCAATCGTTCTAAGGAAAGGTCTACCAAGAATAATAGGACATGAAAGATTGCAATCTATATCAAGAACGATAAAATCTACGGGCACATAATTCATATTTGCAACAATAAGAACATCATTGATCCTTCCCATAGGCTTTTTAATGGTGGAATCCGCAAGGTGTAAATTTAAAGAGCAATCATCAAGATCATGGAAACCTAGAATATCACATAAAGTTTTTGGAATTGTGGAAACACTAGCACCCAAATCACAGAAAGCATAACACTCATGATCTTTAATTTTAATCTTTATAGTAGGTTCCCACTCATCATTAAGTTTTCTAGGTATAGAAACTTCCAAATTGAGTTTTTCAGCATAAGATTGCATCAAGGCATCAACAATATGTTTGGTAAAGGCTTTATTTTGACTATAAGTATGAGGAGAATTCAACACATATTTCAACAAGGAAATACAATCTACTAAAGAACAATTATCATAATTAAATTCCTTGAAATCCAAGATAGTGGGTTCAATGCTATTTAAAGTCTTGAACTCTCCAATCCCACTTTTACGAAATTTAGCATCAAGATCTAAAAACTCTGAATCATTGGGATGCCTTTTTACTAAAGTTGACTCATCTCGAGTCCCATCATTATTAAGATTCATATTGCAAAACAAAGATTTAATAGGGGACACATCAATAACTTTTAGATCTTCATCATTATTTTCATCTAATTTTTCTGGTTTGGCAGCCATCTTATTGACTAAGGTGGCTTGCTTATCAGAAATTTGGGCTATAGAATTTTCAAGACGAGTAATTTGAGAGTTCAAACCATAAAATTCTTTAGACATATCATCAAGCTCTTTGTTCATATACCCCATAAAACCATTTTGTTCTTTAAGCTCCTTTCCAAAAAAATTATTATGCTCAAATTGCAAAGTCATAAAACTTCTAATGTTTGATTCAATTTCTTCCAACCTTCTAAGATGAAGATCGGTGTTCTTAGGCAAAGCCATAAGGGCAAACATGCACACAAGAAGACAAGCGAAAGAGAGAGGAGATTGGGAAAGAGAGGGCGAATAAGACGGCAAGGGTGAAGTGGGGGAGAGAAAAACGAGAGGCAAATGGCAAATAATGTAAGTGCGAGGGAGATGAGTTTGTGATGGGTACTTGGTGTGTCTTGACTTGAGCGAAGACCTTCCCCGGCAACAGCGCCAGAAATCCTTCTTGCTACGTCTTGAGCTTGCGTTGGTTTTCCTTGAAGAGGAAAGGGTGATGCAGCAATAGTAGCGTAAGTATTTCCCTCAGTTTTTGAGAACCAAGGTATCAATCCAGTAGGAGGCTCCTCACAAGTCCCAAGCACCTACACAAACAAACAAGAACTCGCAACCAACGCAATAAAGGGGTTGTCAATCCCTTCACGGCCACTTGCGAAAGTGAGATCTGATAGAGATAATATGATAAGATAAATATATTTGTGGTATTTTATGATATAGATTGGAAAAGTAAAGATGCAAATAAAAGTAGATTGAAAGCTTATATGATAAGAGATAGACCCAGGGGGCATAGGATTCACTAGTGGCTTCTCTCAAGATAGCATAATTATTACAGGGGTGAACAAATTACTGTCGATCAATTGGTAGAAAAGCGAATAATTATGAGATTATCTAGGCATGATCATGTATATAGGCATCACGTCCATGACAAGTAGATCGAAACGATTCTGCATCTACTACTATTACTCCACACATCGACAGCTATCCAGCATGCATCTAGAGTATTAAGTTCATGAAGAACAGAGTAACGCATTAAGAAAGATGACATGATGTAGAGGGATAAACTCATGCAATATGACATAAACCCCATCTTTTTATCCTCGATGGCAACAATACAATACGTGCCTTGCTACCCCTGCTGTCATTGGGAAAGGACACCGCAAGATTGAACCCAAAGCTAAGCACTTCTCCCATTGCAAGAAAGATCAATCTAGTAGGCCAAACCAAACTGATAATTCGAAGAGAGTTGCAAATAAAACTTAATCACACATAAAAGAATTCAGAGGAGATTCAAATATTTCTCATAGATAAACTTGATCATAAACCCACAATTCATTGGATCTCGACAAACACACCGCAAAAAGAGTTACATCGAATAGATCTCCAAGAAGATCAAGGAGAACTTTGTATTGAGATTCAAAGAGAGAGAAGAAGTCATCTAGCTAATAACTATGGACCCGAAGGTCTGTGGTAAACTACTCACAACTCATCAAAGAGGCCTTGGAGATGATGTACATGCCCTCTGTGGTGGATTCCCCCTCCGGCGGAGCGCCGGCGAAGGCTCCAAGATGGGATCTCGCGGATATAGAAGGTTACGGCGGTGGAACTAGGTTTTTGTGGTCGCTTCTGATGTTTTCGGGGTACATGGGTATATGTAGGAAGAAGGAGTACGTCGGTGGAGAAACGAGGGGGCCACGAGGGTGGGGGGCGCGCCCACCTGTAGGGGGCGTGCCGGTCACCCTCATGGCCGCCTCCCTTTTTTTTGACTTCCACTCCAAGTCCTCTGGATCACGTTTGTTCCAAAAAGATCGCTCCCGAAGGTTTCATTCCGTTTGGACTCCGTTTGATATTCCTTTTCTTTAAAATACTGAAATAGGCAAAAAAACAACAATTCAGGTTGGGCCTCCGGTTAGTAGGTTAGTCCCAAAAATGATATAAAAGTGTAAAGTAAAGCCCATAAACATCCAAAACGGGTAATATAATAGCATGGAACAATCAAAAATTATAGATACGTTGGAGACATATCAGCGGGAGGGCGACGACTCTGACTCTGGCTTAACATCGCCCACACCATCTTCATCAGGTGGCAGCACCATCATCTGCATCTGCATCTCTTCCCCGGCAGGGCGATTTGCCGGGAAGTTGGATGCAGAGGCGGGAGCCGTGCCTCCTGGCTTCCTCCAATGGCCTCCCAGCTGGACTCCGGCAGGCTTCCTCTCGGGCTGCAGCTCCATTAGCCCTATTGTGTCCTGCTGGCCCTGGTGGCGGTGGTTGGTGGGTCGCCTCCGCCATGCTCTTCATCGATGCGTTCGCTGGCATCTCCTCGTCCCTGCTGGGCTACCTCTCTTGGGGCCCGATAGGGTTGGCCTGGGCTCCCGCCCAGGCGCTCCTTTTGCCCTCTTTGCCTTTACCTGTCGTGCCTGGGAGGAGAGGGACAAGAAAGGGGATTACGGGGCACTTATGTTTTTTCAATCTTAAATCTATAGGTACTTGCCAAATTTTAATTCAAATAATGTAATCTCTCGAGTCCATGTATGCGTTCTGTAAGGCTTGTACTTGTATAATCGACATATTAATGAAAAAGATGAGCCTTGCCGAGAACACGTGCATGTGTGTGTCCATACAAAGGTGGGATGCCTCTTTAGTTAAATAAATGAGTCTTCCCTGGCAGGCTATCCTGCCGGTACCCTTTTTCTATTTTGTTGCCGGGGACCGGAGTCTACCGGGCAAAAAAATAAAGGGACCAGCCCCCCGCCAACCCATTCTCAGCAAAGGCCACTGCGACCACCTAGGCTGAAGCAACGTTCAAGCCAAAAGTGGGAGCACCTAATGCTTCGAAGAGCGGCAAAGCTTTCTCATGCACATGTTTTAGCTTACAAAACACTTATGGACAAGAGTGCCCCGTAATATGGACTAGCATATGACACGGTGATGCTAACCATATAATATGGACTCGGAAGGATCTGGTCGGATTCGAGATAAGGTCCGAGTCGGACAGACCCAACTATGAGACACAATGATATGTCATCTGAGAGTCTCTAGTACAACATATGTTCTATGTCCTAAGACCTGAGCTGACGCATGTACTAAGGATGGTGACAGACTTGCTTTGGGCTGACCAAATGCTACTCCGTGACTGGGTAGTTACAAAGGTAGGTTTCGGATTTGTCCAGTCCCATGATGCGAGACATGGTCGAGCAAGATGGGATTTGCCCCTCCGATTAGGAGAGATATACTCTAGGCCCCTCGTGTGATCCGACCAGGATAAGCATGGCCATGCGACAAGGGTTATCAAGTAATCCAGTTCGTGGTCGGTATCACTGGAACGAGAAAGAGGTTGGGCTAGCACAAGGATGACAGTCTCACCTTGAGACCAACAACATATATCGTGAGGCAAAGGGAACAAAAGTGTGACACATTGTACAGGTTCGCCTAACCAGCTTCATAGTCTGCTTGGTGGTTGGCACACCTTGCTAGAGGCCGCTACCAACCATGCAGGTCAGAGATGATCCGAACTGTGACCAAGCCGACTTGAACCTAAAGGGTCGCGCGCTTAAGGGAAGGAACCTACAAGGTCGGTTCGGAGGACACTGGTCGGATGTGATCCGAGATGGACTTGGAACGTGACCGAGTGGACTTTGGGCTTTAGGATCCGTGAAAGGCCCAAGTGTTGAGCCCACGACGGATGCCTATAAATAGTGGAGGTGTGGCACACTTATTAGGTTGATCTCTTCGGCGCCATCGTTAGGGCTTTGCATGTGTTGCAACTAGCCACCTCCACTCACCGTTGGTTGTGTGATCGGACCTAGCAGCCCACCACACGACGTTCCTCCTACACGCGTGGATACTGTTTGAGGCGGTGCACTTGCGCCGCTCTGGTGAACCTGTTCGCGGGATCCGATCAGCTACGTGGGACAGCGGCAAGGAGGAGACGACTCCGGGAACATGCTGCCTCAACTCTACTTCTGCTGCACGGCACTACGCGTCTAGTGGTAACAATCTGTGATCCATCTCCCGTAGCATGTTCCTGGATGTTCTGCGTGTAGGAAATTTTAATTTGCAGTCGACGCACGCTACCATATAACCCAACAGTGGTATCAGAGCCTCTGTTGTAGGATTTGGATTCAGATCGTATGCATATTACATTTGCGGAGGTGGCAGATGAGATCTGTTATCATTGATGAGATCGGCTATGTGCACAGTTAACGAGATCAACTACACATGGGGATCGATGAGGCTATGTTTTCTGATGATCGGAGTCGATGAGGTCATGACACAACCTACCCCTACCGGTCGGTATCCTCCATCAAGGTTAATAGTGAAACGTAAATCCGAATCGGACTCGCGATGATCGATAAGATCGGTCAGATCAGAAAATTCGGCGTGATTGGAGTTCAGATGTGATCTATGATTTCCGAAAACGTCGGGCGCTGCCCGCACTCGCGAGGGGCGATGCCCCTTCGTGCGTAGCGCCTTGTATTTCATACACGATCACTCAAACCGGTAGAATGTGATTCTATGCATAACTTTATTTTGCAGGGTTTGATGTGAATAGTATGGCTCATGTGTATGTGATGCATGTGTGTAAATTATACATGGCCTGCATGTCATGTTTGTCAGCCAGCAGGAGCCAAAGTGTTGTCATTATAATGTAAAACGACCTGCGTGTTGACTTGTGACTCTATGTAAAATTCATTACTAGTTGTAGTAGTTGGATAATAGAGATCAGGTTGGTGGCTTGGAGTCCTGGCGTGACAAACAAGATGGAGTTCCTAGATGGTCATCGGAGTCGGAGCCGACCTGGAAGAACGTCCATGAAGGAGCCATACTATTTCACAATATGTGTTTATTTGTGATTGTTATGCTTCTTTGTTTTCTATGCATGTTAGAATGATAGAAAGATCCCTCGTTAATATCAAGTAATTTGCCATTCCCGATGTTGCACCTTCGCACGTCAAGTACGTCTAGTGGGGGCCTCATAAAATTGGGGTGCTACTAGGTGTCCTTGAACTAAAGGGTTCGTGTCGGACACAGACATGCACTGCATCAGGTTAACTTGACAAGGCTATCAAAATGGTTTTTGGGCCTTGTGGCAAAGAAGGTTGGGGGCCGGGATATGAGATACCTTCCCGACTGACAGGAGTCGTATAGAGATACGATTAGCAAGGAGTTGCTTACCAGATAGGCATGTTGTCTAGCAGTGATGCTAAAGCTCACTAGTCGGATGTGCTAGTCGGATCTTGAATCACAGAGAGTTTGCGGAGGGATGCTGACTTCAGTGGGAGTATTTCTATTTAAGGCTATAATTACTCTACATAAACGCATTTCTTAGTGATTGCATATTTTTTGTTGTAGATCAATGGCACCACCTGCTCAACCCAACTTTGCATTGAAATCAACTCTGGAAAAGAATAAACTGAATGGAACAAACTTTACCACCTGGTATAGAAATTTGAGAATTGTTCTCAAGCATGATAAAAAGGAACATGTTCTAAAGGATCCACTTCCATAGGAACCTGCCGATAATGCTAATGCCACAACTAAGAATGCCTACCAGAAACTCGTTGATGAATCAACGGAGATCAGCTGTCTTATGTTGGCTTGTATGGAGCCCGATTTGCAGCAGCATTTCGAAAATATTGAGGCTTATGATATGATCGAGAGTCTCAACAGCATGTTTCAGACATAGGCTAGGACCGAAAGGTTCAACGTCTGGCGGTCCTTGATGGATTGCAAGCTGAAGGAAGGTGATCCACTAAGCGTGCATGTGATCAAGATGATCATATATGTGCAAGCTTTGGATCGGTTGGGCTTCCCGCTCTTGGATGAGCTGGCTACAGATGCAGTTCTGGGTTCTCTTCCGCCCAGCTATGGGATGTTCATCTCGAACTATCATATGCATGGCATGGATAAGAAGCTCACTGAATTGCATGGGATGCTCAAAGTGGCAGAGTAGGATATTAAGAAAGGCGCGCATCAAGTGTTGATGGTGCAAAAATCGTCTAAGTTCAAGAAGAGTTGGTCCAAGAAAAAGGCTAAGGCAAAGGGCACGGAGATGGTAACCTCCGCCGCTGTGCCGAAGTCTGGACCGGACACGAAGACCATTTGCTATCATTGCAAGGAGACCAGTCACTGGAAGAGGAACTGCAGCAAGTGTCTTGCAGAGCATGGCAAGAAGGCCGGAAATGCTTCTTCGGGCAAAGGTACACCTGTTGCATATGTTATAGACATTTACCTTGCTGACATACCTAGTAGCTCTTGGGTATTTGATACTGGATCGGTTGTTCATATTTGCAACTCGATGCAGGGGATGGTAAGAACTAGGCGTGTGGCACAAGGGGAGATTGACATCAGGGTCGACAACAAAGCAAGAGTTGTTGCGTTGGAGGTCGGCACGATGCAGGTTCAGCTTCCTTCTGGATTTATTTTGGAACTGAATAATTGTTATTACATTCCTGCACTTAGCCGGAACATTATTTCTTCCTCATGCTTGATGAGTCAGTGTTATGAATTCAATTTAAAGGACAATGGTTGTTTGTTTTATTTGAATGGTATGTTCCACGGCTATGCACCCATTGTTGATGGGCTTTTTAGATTGAATCTAGAAAAGGAACCGGTCTATAGCGTGAATGTCAATAGGCACAAGCCCAGTGAGATAAATCCGACATACCTCTGGCATTCCCGGCTTGGACACATTAGTTTGAAATGCATGAAGAAGCTCCATGATGATGGGCTCCTAACTTCGTCTTACTTTGAGTCGTTCGAGACATGTGAATCATGCTTGCTCGGCAAGATGACTAAGTCTCCTTTCGCAAAGAGTTGCGAGAGGGCGTCCGAGCTGTTGGAACTTATGCATAGTGATGTGTGTGGTCCAATGAGCACAACTGCCAGAGGTGCTATCAGTACTTTGTGACTTTTACCGACGACTTGAGTAGATACGGATATATCTATTTGATGAGGCACAAGTTGGAAACTTTTGAAAAGTTCAAAGACTTTCAGAACGAGGTTGAGAATCAGCTCGGCAAGACTATAAAATTTCTATGATCAAATCATGGAGGTGAGTACATGAGCTAGGAGTTTGATGATCATCTGAAAAGTTGAGGCATAGTACCTCAGCTCACACTTCCGGGTACGCCACAGAGAAATGACATGTCAGAACGGAGGAATAGGACCTTGTTGGACATGGTCTGGTCTATGATGAGCAAATCGGATTTACCCTTGTCATTCTGGGGATACGCTCTAGAAACTGCAGCTTTCACACTTAACAGGGTACCATCAAAATCCGTAGACAAGACATCGTATGAGATGTGGACCGAGAAGAGTCCCAGCTTGTCTTTTCTAAAGATTTGTGGTTGTGAAGCATTTGTCAAGCGACTTATGTCATACAAGCTTACACCCAATTCGGATAAATGCATATTTGTGGGATATCCGAGGGAAACCTTGGGATATAGCTTCTACAACCGTGAAGAGAACAAAATGTTTGTTGCTCGGAATGGGGTTTTCCTTTAGAAAGAGTTTCTCAGTCGGGAGGTCAGTGGGAGGATGGTCCGACTCGAAGAAATTCAAGGACCACTCAGGGACGGCTCGGCTGGTGATGAGATCATACCAGAGTCAGTCAGGGAACCCGTAGTGGAAGTGACACCGGAACCACGGAGGTCACAAAGATTTTGCAGAGTGCGTGATGTATTGTTGCTAGAAAACGACGAGTCGGCCACGTATGCGGAAGCGATGGTGAGCCTAGATTCTGAGCATGGTTGGAGGCCATGAGATCCGAGTTAAAGTCCATGGATGAGAATCAAGTCTGGGACTTGGTTGATCCACCGCCTGGCGTAACGGCCATTGGTTACAAATGGGTCTTTAAGAAGAAAACCGACGTGGATGGAAATGTTCAGATCCACAAAGCTCAGCTTGTCGCTAAGGGTTATGGACAAGTTAAAGGAATTGACTACAACGGGACTTACTCACCAGTAGCGATGCTGAAGTCGGTAAGGATCGTACTAGCTATAGTTGCATATTTCGATTACGAGATATGGCAGATGGATGTCAAGACGGCTTTCCTTCACGGAAATTTAACCGAGGACGTGTATATGATACAACCTGAGGGTTTTGTCGATCCGACTAGCGCTGGTAAGGTATGCAAGCTCAAGAGATCCATTTATGGGTTGAGGCAAGAATCTCGGAGCTGGAATATTCGTTTTGATGAGGTCATCACTGGTCTCGGTTTCATCAAAAGCAAAGAGGACGCTTATTTATACAAGAAGTAAAGTGGGAGCTCAATAGTGTTTTTGATCTTGTATGTGGATGACATATTGTTGATCAGGAACGATGTTTTGATGTTGAACTCGGTCAAGGAATCATTGAATGGCAAGTTTTCGATGAAGGACCTTGGTGAGGCAGTGTATATTTTCGGCATTAAGATCTATACAGATAGATCAAGGAGGCTGCTCGGCTTAAGCCAGAGCACGTACATAGATAAAGTGTTGAAGCGGTTCAAAATGAGTGAGGCAAAGAAAGAGTTCTTGCCATTCTCACATGGTATAAGGCTAAGCGAGACTCAGAGTCCTTCGACATCTGATGAGCGAAGCAAGATGGGTATGATTCCATATGCCTCGGCAATCCGATCCATCATGTATGCCATGATATGTACACGACCTGATGTTGCTTTTGCAATAAGCCTAACAAGCAGATACCAGGGCAACCCAGGTGAGAATCATTGGGCAGCGGTAAAGACTATTTTGAAGTATCTGAAAAGGACTAAAGAGATGTTCCTAGTTTATGGATATGAGGAAGAGCTCGTCGTAAGGGGTTATGCCGATGCTAGTTTCCACCGACAGAGATGATTGTCGATCATAGTCTGGATTCGTGTACGTCATGAATGGAGGAGAAGTGAGCTGGATGAGTTCCAAGAAAGAAACAGTGGCCGATTCTACCATAGAAGCCGAATACATTGCGGCTTGTGAAGCTGCAAAGGAAGGTGTTTGGATCCAGAACTTTCTGGATGATCTTGGTATTTTCCCAGCCTCGGTAAAACTGTTGGACCTTTATTGTGATAATTCTGGTGCCATCGCACAAGCCAAGGAGCCGAGGAACCACCACAAGGTCACACACATAGATCAGAAATATCACCTGATACAAAAGATCGTAAAGAATGGTGATGTAGAGTTATGAAAAATTCACACGGATGCAAATGCTGCAGATCCGTTGACTAAGTCGCTTCCACAACCCAAGCATGAGGGGTACGTTAGAGATATGGACATATGTTGTCTATTTGATTAACTCTAGTGCAAGTGGGAGACTGTTGGAGATATGCCCTAGAGGCAATCACGTATGATGATATTTCCTATGTGTTTATGAATAAAGATAGTCCTTGGATGCAATCAATGATACTTGTTGGCAAGTACGTGACTTGTCTGTGAGATCCTGTGTTGTATGATACATCCGAAATTGTCCCTAGTCGCAAGTGACATGTGGGCACACGTCATACTAGACTAGCATATGACACGGTGGATGGCTCGGTCTCACTAGCCATGGAGCATTGGATGCTAACCAGATAATATGGACTCGGAAGGATCTGGTCAGATTTGACGTAGTCGAATCTGAGTCGAGATAAGGTCCGAGTCGGACAGACCCAACTATGAGACACAGCAATATGTCATCTGAGAGTCTCTAGTACAACATACGTTCTATGTCCTAAGACCTGAGCTGACACATGTACTCGGGATGGTGACAGACTTGCTTTGGGCCGACCAAACGCTACTCCGTGACTGGGTAGTTACAAAGGTAGGTTTTGGGTTTGTCCAGTCCCATGCTGCGAGACATGGTCAAGCAAGATGGGGATTTGCCCCTCCGATCAGGAGAGATATACTCTGGGCCCCTCATGTGATCCGACCAGGATAAGCATGGCCATGCGACAAGGATTATGAGATAATCTAGTTTGTGGTCGGTATCACTGGAACAAGAGTCGGGCTAGCACAAGGATGGCAGTCTCGCCTTGAGCCCGACAACATATATCGTGAGGCAAAGGGAACAGAAGTGTGACACGTTGTACATGTTCACCTAACCAACTTCATAGTCTGCTGGGTGGTCGGCATGCCTTTGCTAGGCCGCTACCAACCGTGCAGGTCGGAGATGATCCGAACTGTGACCAAGCCGACTTGAACCTAAGGGGTCACGCGCTTAAGGGAAGGAACCTATGAGGTCGGTTCGGAGGACACTAGTCGGATGTGATCCGAGCTAGACTTGGAACGCGACCGAGTGGACTTTGGGCTTTAGGATCCGTGCAAGGCCTAAGTGTTGAGCCCGCGACGGATGCCTATAAATAGTGGAGGTGCGGCACACTTATTAGGTTGATCGCTTCGGCGCTGTCGTTAGGGCTTTGCATGTGTTTCAACTAGCCACCTCCACTCGCCGCCGATTGTGTGATCGGACCTAGTAGCCTGCCGCACGACTTTCCTCCTGCACGCGTGGATACCGTTAGAGGTGGTGCACTTGCGCCGCTCCGATGAACCTGTTCGCGGGATCCGATCGGTTACGTGGGAGACCGGCAAGGAGGAGACAACTCCGGGAACGTGAGGCGACTCCGGGAACACACTGCCTCAACTCTACTTCCGCTGCACGGCACTTCGCATCTAGTGGTAAGAATGTGTGATCCATCTCCCGTAACTTGTTCCTGTATTTTCTGCGTGTAGGAAATTTTAATTTGCAGTCGACACACACTATCGTAGAACCCAACATATGCATATGCAAATGCTATGAAGTGCTTATGAAAATGCTCTTGGAATGCTCATGCATGCATGCAACTTGGTCTCCCCCCCAGCGCTTCGTTTATTTCTCTGGTGCACAGGGTCATCGCCCTGTCTTTTGTACAAGGGGTTACATGCAGCTGAGGCAAGGCTTGTACAAATGGGTGGCCACCATGCCGGGCCCGACAGCCGCGCCTTATGGGTAGAACTTATGGAGATGCTCAATATTCCATGAGTTTTGCAATTGAATGCCATCTCCGGTCTCCAGACGGACTGCGCCAGGTTTGATGACTCGTACTACCCGGTAAGGGCCTACCCACTTCAGCGTCAACTTGTTTGTACCCTTGGCCGACTGAACGAGCCTAAGGACAACGTCGCCTTCCTCAAAACACCGGGCATGAACCCTACGGCTATGATAGCGATGCAAGGCTTCCTGATATAGTGCATCACACGTAGCAGCCCTGAGACGGTTCTCCTCGAGTAGCACAGTGTCGTCACGCCAGTGCTGATCTTGTGCTACTTCATTGTAGGCAAGCACTCGAGGCGACCCGTAAATGAGTTCCGTGGGGATAACTGCTCCTGCCCCATAGACCAGGGAAAAAGGAGTCTACCCAGTAGCTCGATTTGGTGTCGTTCTGAGGGACCAGAGGACTACCGGCAGCTCATCGATCCACCGCCTGTCGTGCTTCTGCAGCATATCGAAGGTTCTTATTTTGAGGCCCCGCAACACTTTAGCGTTCGCCCTCTCAGCTTGCCCATTACTTCTGGGATGTGCAACAGAGGCAAATGAGACCTTGCTTCTGAGGGTGCGAACATATTGCATGAAGACGCGACTCGTGAACTAGTTGTCGTTGTCGGTAATGATCCTTGCCGGAACTCCAAATCAACACATCAGTTCTTTCAAGAACTTGATAGCTGACTAAGCAGTCACCTTTCTCAGGGGAGTCACTTTCGGCCACTTTGTAAACTTGTCGATGGCAACGAACAAGAATTCAAAACCCCCGATTGCTCAGGGGAAAGGGCCGAGGATATCGAGCCCCCAGACCAGAAATGGCCATGATAAAGGGATTGTTTAAAGAGCTTGGGCAGGCAGGTGAATGTTCTTGGAATGGAACTGGCAGGCTTCACATTTCGTGACTAGCTCGACCGCATCTTGGAGGGCTGTGGGCCAATAGAATCCTTGACAAAATGCTTTCCCAACTAATGCCCTTGATCCAATGTGGGAGCCGCACATGCCTCTGTGTATCTCAACCAACAGTTCTTTTCCTTCTTCCCGGCAGATGCACTTCAATTTCACACCATTGGGCCTCCTTCTGTACAGAGTGTAGTCGATAAACTGGTACATACTGGCCCTCCTGGCTACTCTTTCAGCCTCATCTTGGTCATCGGGGAGTTCTCCGGTTTGGAGAAAGTGGACTATGTGCCTTTCCCAAGTTGGAGCTTGGGGCTCGGCAACGAGGACTAGCGGCACCTCCTCAACAGCAGGGGCACACTCCTGTCCGCGGGGACCATGGTCCCGGTGGGAGGGTGTGGGCCGGCAAGTTGTGAGTTTCTGGAAGGGTCCCTGCCAGGAGCACAAGGCTCTACCAGGAGAGGCTTACCGGAGTTCATCTTTCGCCTCTTCCGGGCCATTGTTGCTGGGGATACAGAGGGCTGAGTAAGATGGAGAACAAAAGTTCCTGGTTCCACGGGAAGCTTTTGCGCAGCACACTTTGACAGATGATCAGCTATGTCGCTTCCTCCACGGGGTACGTGCTCTGTTTGCAATCCGTCAAAAAGCGCTCCTCTAATCTTCTCACTTTCTCAACGTATGCCTCAATCAATGGACTTTGGTAATCCTTGTTGACTTGTCTCACCACGAGCTGTGAATCTCCGCGAATGATCAGCTTCTTAATTCCTAATTCTACGACAATCCTGAGCCCGACAAGGAGCCCTTCATACTCTGTTGTATTGTTGGTTGCCTCTTTCCGGGCAAAATGCATCTGGACGACGTACTTCAAGTGCTCCCGTGAGGGTGCGACAAGAAGCACGCCAGCCCCTGCACCTTGCAGGGAAAAGGCGCCATCAAAATACATGATCCATTCTTGGGGCGCCTCCTTGCCGAGGTAACTATTTCTGTCACTTCCTCGTCAGGGGTTGGCATCCGTTCTGCAATAAACTCTTCCAACGTCCTGCTCTGAATTGTTGACATGCTCTCAAACTTCAGACCAAAACTAGACAACTCCAAAGTCCACTCCACTATTCTGCTAGTAGCCTCAGGGTTTCGGAGTATCCTTTGCAACGGGAAGCAAGTGACAACCATGATCTCATGGGATTGGAAGTAATGGCACAGTTTCCTTGAGGCCATAACGAGACCAAAGATCAATTTTTGCATGCCAGAGTACCTTGATCGAGCCACCTGTAACAAGGAACTGACGAAGTACACTGGGCGTTGCACCACTTTCTTCCTTGCCGTGTCCTTGGGGTTGCCATCGCTGTTGTGCTTACTTCTGTCCTGATCCTTATCTGACTCTGCTGGTCCTTGCTCACTCTCTGCCTCTTCCACTTTCCGCTGCGCCACCAAGGCTGCACTAACCACTTGATTGGTTGCCGCTAAGTATAGCAACAATGGCTCTTGTGGTTTGGAGCAACCAAGGTGGGTACAGAAGATAAGTAGGCCTTCAACTCTTGTAGGGCCGCATCTGCTTATGGGGTCCACTTTGTGGGTCCTGCCTTCTTCAAGATTTTGAAGAACGACAGGGCATGCTCGACAGACTTGGAAATGAATCTGCTTAGCGCGACAACGCACCCTGTTAGATGCCTCACATCCTTAACTATCCTTGGCGCTTGGATCTGCTCGATGGCTTTGATCTTGTCAGGATTGGCTTTGATCCCCCGATGGGACACAAAGAACCCAAGTAGCTTGCCGGAGGGAACGCCAAACACACACTTCTCTGGGTTGAACTTCAAATTGATCTTGCACAGATTTGCAAATGTTTCCTCCAAATCCTGGACAAGAGTTGCTCTATTCTTGGTCTTGACCACAGTGTCATCCATATAAGCTTCAATGTTTCTGTGCAGCTGTGGCTCGAAACCAATCTGGATTGCCCTTGCAAAAGTAGACCCGGCACTCTTTAATCCGAATGGCATGCAGATAAAATAGTACATACCACATGGGGTGATGAAACGAGGTCATCTCCTCGTCTTCCTTGGACATGAAGATCTGGTGATATCCAGAATATGCATCCAGGAAGGAAAGCAAATTGCAGCCTGAAGTGGAATCCATGATCTGATCGATGCGCGTCAAGGGAAATGGGTCCTTCAGGCAAGCCTTGCTGAGATCTGTGAAATCCTTGCAAAGCCTCCATTTCCCGTTAGCCTTCCGGACTACTACTGGATTTGCTAGCCAAGTGGGATGTAGCACTCCTCTGACCAAACCAGCTGCTTCAAGCTTCTTGATCTCTTCTACAATAAACTTCTGCTCTCCAAGGCCTGCTTCCGGTCTTTCTACTTGACAGGTCTGGCGTGTGGGCAGATAGCAAGGTGGTGCTCGATTACCTCCCTGGGAACATCGGTGATATCAGATGGTTGCCAGGCAAACACATCGATATTCGACCACAGGAAGGTAACAAGCGCGCTTTCCTATTTGTCATCGAGGGTGGCGCTGATGGTGAAGGTACCATCAACATCAGCCAGCCCTGCCAGGACCTTCTTCACTTGTGGAGCAGTAACCTTGGTCTTTTGCTGTTGGAACTCTCCGGCAAATCATCGACACAGGCGCGGCGCACTTCAAAGAGGTAGGCTTCCCGGATTCTTTGCCAGTGTCCTTGCTATCCTTCTTCTTTCCTCTGCTTTCCTTGGTGGGAACTGCTGTTGCCTTTGCCTCTGCCGCGACCGCGTCCCGGTACATCTTGTCCACGCAAATGATTGTGTCCTTCTCATCCGATGGGCTGAAAATGATTCCAAGTGGCCCATGCATCTTCAAGGTATTATAGGCATAGTAGGAGGCCGCCATAAATTTGGCCAGGGCTGGTCATCCAAGGATCCCATTGTACGGCAAGGGGAGGTCGACCACATCAAACACAATCTTTTCTGTCTGATAGTTCAACTCCCCTCCAAATGTCACAGGCAACATGATCTTTCCCTTAGGATGACTCCTACCGGGATTAACTCCTTGGAACGTGCTGGTGACATCTAACTCCTCTTATGCTATCTGAAGGCTGCTGATAACCTTTGGAGAAATCAGATTCAACCCGGCCCCGCCGTCCACCAATATCTTAGTGACCTTGGGGTTGCAAATTGTTGGAGAGACCAACAGTGGCAAACACCCTACCGCAATGGTATGGTCAAGATGATCCTCTTTGTCAAAGATGATGGGCGTGCGTGACCATTTGAGTGGTTTCCATGCCTCTGGTGCTGGTTCCACGGCATTGACCTCACCCGCCCACCGTTTGAGTTGGCAGTGAGAGGTGTGCAGGGATGCACCCCCATCAATGCACAGGGCATTAGTGGCCTTCTGAAACTCTTACTCACTGGTTTCCTCTTCATCCCCTCCATCACTCTCATCATCACATGCTTCCTTCTCTCGACCTCTAGCGGGTTTTCCTTTGTTCCGAAGAGGTTTGTCGGGGCGATTTGCTTCACCGCCTCGACCCTTATAACCAACAACATTCTGACCCTTTTCCTTGTCACGCTTCTCGTACTCAACTTTTTGCCTCTTGACAAGTTGCTCAACCTGATAACACTCTTGAAGGTCGTGGCCCTTGGTCCGATGGATTTTGCAGTACAACCCATCGCCCTTCCCGGCTTTTTCGGTAGCCGCAGCTTCCCGGCAGTCAACGCACACAACAGCTTCCTTGCCGGGGACTTCAGCCTTGGCTGTCTTGCTCTTCTTCTGACTGGTGGATTCATCATCCTCTTCTGAATCAATATTGATGCAGTACTCCTCTCCGGGTAACTTCCTTCCTTCCTCCATCCGAGCACACTTGTCCACCAAGGTGTAAAGCTCCTTCACAGTATTGGGCAACCGTACATTCATCTTGGAACAAATCCCGCGGTTGCGCACATTGGATTGGAAGGCGACTATCACAGCTGCCGGATGGATGTTTGGGATGTTCCTGTGGACTCTGTTGAACCTCTGCAGATACTTCCGGAGAGTCTCTCCTTCTTTCTGCTGGAGAAGCTGCAAATCGCTGGGTCGGTCTGGTTCTTGATGGCCGCCAGTGAAGGCGCCAATGAACTCATGGCAAAGGTCATCCCATGACAAAATGAAGTTCTCCAGCAGATGCATCAACCAAGACCTCACATTAGATTTGACAGCCAAGGAAAGTAGTTGGCGAATACCTTCTCATCTTTTCCCTCGGCAGCTTGGACGACAATGGTGTAGATGCTCAGAAACTCTGCCAGGTTGAGCCTCCCATCATACTTCTCGGGTATTTCTGGCTTGAACATGCGGACGGACGGCCAACAGACTTGTTGCAACTCACGAGTAAAGGCAGGGTACCCAACCTCAAAAGGTAGGCACCCGCCAATATCAAGCGCAGGCTCGTCGACGTTAGGGCCGTTGCACCAATCAGTCTGGCGGCAGTTGTCGTGGCGTTGCTCAACAACAGCGCGCGCATCTTCCCTCCGCCTGTCCTCCGGGGCTTGCCATTGATCTGGACATGCTCGAGGGTCGGAAGAGGTCATCGAGATGTCATCAGGTTCTTGATCCTGTCGAGCTCGCACTGGTTGTCGTGGCGGGGACTGCACCGTGGGGGTGGCCCCTTCCGTACGACCAGCAGCACAAGCCGTTGCCGTCACTTGGGGAGGCCATGGCGGGCCGGCTCGCTGTGAGCCCCCAGACTCGGCGAAACCGAGTAGGCTCTGGATGGTGGCACGCCACTCGTCCATCTGCTCAGCTGCTGGCGGGAACCTGAGTAGCAGCTAAGCCCGTGCCATGGCCTCCATAGCCATGCTCGGCATGGGTGATGACGATGCAGATCGCACCGTTGCTCAGCTTCTGAAGATGCCAGCGACGACAGTACTGCGCCCCCGTTCTCGCGGTGCAGCCACCTGGATGGCTTGGTGGCGCGGTGAAGGCGCTTGAGGGCCAGCGGCTCCGTCAGGCGCAGCGGTTTGGTCGACTCACCCAGGGGGAGGCGCTTGCGCTGCGGTCGCTCCCGTGATAGGGGCGGCCGGCGGGCAGCGATTTGCCCCTAACCGAACGCCACCGCTGCGGCTGTGCTCGTCGATGAGAGGAAGAGGTGTGGACGGAGTAGCTCCTCCACCCGTACCTTGTGGAGCGTGGCAATCAGGGTGTTGCTGATGTCACTCTCCCTCGGTGTCTCTTGCTCCTGCTTCGGCCGTGAGGGAAATGGTGACAGTGCTGCCTGCTCCGACCACATCCCCAGCGGCATCCACATCCTCGCGTGTCTCCGCACCGCTCGTAGCATTGGTAGTTGCGAGTGGCGGAGCCTTTGAGGTGGACGAGTGAGCCGAAACACCGGACTTCTTCTTGGGCGCCATGGTTGATGGCGCCGTCGAAGATGAAGATGGCGATGAAGATGACGCGCTGCACATGCTTTCAGTTTCGCGCAAGCGATCCCCCTACCTGGCGCGCCAAAGTTGTCATGGAAAACTACGACCACCTATGGGACCAAGGGCCCCTTGCTGGTTCGGCAGGGGGGATGTCACGTTGCGCAAAGAGTAGAGGAGCGTGGGGCAGCACAACAGGGATTACATGAGCAATTTTACCCAGGTTCGGGCCGCCGCAAGGCGTAAAACCCTACTCCTGCTTTGGTGGATTGATGGTGGAATAATGATGGTGGAGCGTAGTATACTTGCCCGACAAGGGCGACAGTGGCTACGCGCGTATGAGTGCGTGGGTGTCCAACTCTCCAACCTCGCGAACCCGTTCTACGGTTGCCATGGGCCTCCTTTTATAGGTTAAGGGGTCACCACAATGGCAAATCAGTCATTATGCACTGATAAGACAACAAACAATGCTATCATACCTAACTTTGCAGGCTGACAAAGCGCATTAAATGCGCAGCTCGACGTCACATCGTTGTTCGCCCAACAAACCTTGTCGGGCTTATTTTGCCAGTTCCACGCCTGCTTGTTTGACACGTCGCGAGACGGGTGTCATCTGTAGGCTTTCTTGTAGAAAGAGGCTGCCATGTGGCAAATGGCTGCCTCTTAATCACTTTGCGGCTTGACACCGCACTGATTGACGGCATGGGTCGTGGGGGAGTGGTCGATGAGGTGTTTCTTGCCTCCGCGAGTCCCGGCAGGCCCTGCCGGGACGTCTTGGACGCTCTCTTTCGGGGGTAACTCTGCCCTTGCCAAGCCCGTTTGCCCGGCAAGGGAGGCTTTTTTTTCTGGTGGTATCTTACTTCTCTAGCTTGATCTTGGTCCTCTTGTTCTGCATGCTGGTCCTTCGAAGATATTGGTCCTTTGGCTTGATGCCATAATCTTGGTCTCGTGCCTCTGCACAGTCAGGACAACATACCCAGGGTCTATTGCACCGAGAATCATGCAAGCATTTTTTACATTGTATACTCATTTGAAAATAACATACAATACTAGATGAAGGGGGAACACGTGCGTGGAAGATCAGCACCACAGAAAACTAAAATGGGATTTTTCGGAATAACTCATGCGTGCTGGTCTCCAAATCAATGGACTGCTCGTGCATGAGGAAAGCTTGTAAGAGCATCTCCACTAACAAACGCGCGTTAAAAAAAATTTACAGCGTTGAAATAGTGTTTTTATGCGCGGGAGGTTTACCAGACGCACAAAAATATGGCGGCCCCACATGCAACAGCCTGCGCGCTGCAGCCCCGTAGCCCGTGAGCGCTAAATTTACAGCTTCATTTTTGCATGAAAATGCTAAACGTACAGGCACCTACAGGCTCTTACGGGACCTTCCAACAAATTGAACATTGCCCCCTGATTTTCAAGGGGTGAGGCCTGTTTTGGCAACTGAAATTCAACCACAAACTTCCACATCGCATTATTTAAAACCCTGTATAATCCCGTATATGTAGTACTAGCAAAAGGGCCCGTGCGTTGCAACGGATGAAAAGAATACCACACGCTCTTATAAAAAATGGTCTATAATCCGAGGAGCTACGGCCCAAACAGAAATGGTCTTTGCGAACAAAAGCGCAAGTTCAAGATTCCACATGTCTTCTATTTAAACACGGCTTGCATGTAGATTTAATACATACAAAGAAACGGGCAAGTGATCTTCAATTTCGTCTGCAATCCTGATTTTGCTGAGATGTTCATCCACAATCGGATCAGTACCGATATGAAAGAAAGACGGATAATGCGTTGTTGATTAAGATTGCACCCTAGATAGTATCTTTTAAAATGGTTAACAGATAAAATAACATCATATTCGGATTCTATATATTTTTCTAATCAAATTCCATATATAACATGTTAAATTTGGAGTTGCCGTTTAAACGATATGAGTATTTTAAAAAACATTTGATATGTACTGCGGGTTTAATGTTAGAAACATCAGTTTTTTTTATAAAATAGTATGACAGACTAAGACTACCTATTTCTTTTATTAGTAGGTATAGCTCAATTTTTTTTAATAAAATAGTATGACGGACTAAGAATACATATTTCTTTTATTAGTAGGCTTCCACATGTCTTCTATTTAAACACGTCTTGCATGTAGATTTAATACATACAAAGAACTGGGCAAGTGATCTTTAATTTCGTCTTCAGTCCCGATTTTGCTGAGATGTTCATCCATAATCGGATCAGTACCAATATGAAAGAAAGACGGATAATGCACTGTTGATTAAAATTGCACTCCAGATAGTATCTTTTAAAATGGTTAACAGATAAAATAACATCATATTCAGATTCTATATATGTTTCTAATCAAATTCCATATATAACATGATAAATTTGGAGTTACGGTTTAGAAGATATGAGTATTTTAAAAAAACATTTGATATGTACTACGGGTTTAACGTTAGAAACATCATTTTTTTTATAAAATAGTATGACGGATTAAGAATACCTATTTCTTTTATACATACTAGCAAAAAGGC
Source organism: Triticum aestivum (assembly GCF_018294505.1). Lineage (NCBI taxonomy): Eukaryota > Viridiplantae > Streptophyta > Magnoliopsida > Poales > Poaceae > Triticum > Triticum aestivum. Next base: position 457,193,541 of record NC_057798.1, on the reverse strand, counting down.
CCGTGAGTTGCAACAGGAGAAAAATACCACGCGCTTTTAATTTACAAAAAAATGTTCTATAATCTGAGAATTTGTAGCTATTTCTTAAATACATGAAGAGTTAAAAAGGTTGTTAAAAAGATATAGGATTTTTTAATCATAAAAAGAGATTTTTTTTTTGTCTGGAAAAGAACATTTTTTGTTGTCGATGTTGACGCAGGTACTTGCGCCCCTATTTCATCACTATTTCTTGCCATACATGTCATAAGTATTGGTCCTGATTTCATCACTATTTATTTCTTATCAAACTTGTTTTTTATTTTACTTTTTTTCATGCATGCCTCCTTTTTACTTTTTTCATGCATGTCCTTTTTTCTTCTTCTTATATATAGAAGAATAGCGCAACATCTCATCTTTATCGGATCTCCTCTGTATTTTCTTTTTTATTTATTTTATAACGGACATCCCATCTTTATTTGGTCCTTTTATTTCTTGTCATGCATGTCCTTATGTATTAGTGTCTCTAACAAATTTATCTTCAATTTGATGCCCAATCCTGATTTTGTTGAGGTGTTCATCCCCAATTTGAATCAGTACCGGTACGAAAAAAGATGAATAATGCATTGTTGATTAACATTGCAGTCTAGATGGTATTTCTTAAATGTTAACAGGTAAAACAACATCATATTTAGATTCTACATATTTTTCTAATCAAATTTCATATATAATATGTTGAATTTGGAGTTACGGTTTAAAAGATATGAGTATTTTTAAAAACATTTGATATGTATTGCGGGTTTAATGTCAGAAACATCAGAGGGTTTTCTAAAAAAGAGCATGACGGACAAAGAATACCTATTTTTTTTATTAGTAGGTATAGATGCCCGTGCGTTGCAACAGAGAAAATTGATGTTTTGTGCAAGCATAATGTCTTACAGCACCGGATTCACTGTGAAGAACATGTTACAACAAGGCATCCTTCTACAAAATGAACATATAAAAATACGTTGCTATATAGCCGTGTTCATATTTTCTTTCCCGGGCATAATCTCCTACTGGCATGTAAGTATAATTCTTTTTTAATGGCATGTAAGTATAATCCTTTCATTAATTACCATGACGTCCTCGCTCGTTTTAGTTGGGAATCAAATCCTTCCTTTTCCAATTTAGCAGCCCCAACACATTGAAGCCTGCAGATCCTTCCTTTTAATTATCTTACCTTTTTACCTCACATTATTCATGTAGAATTTATTAGGATAATGATTTAACTTCTAATTATTCCACCGATTTACCCATAATCCTTTTTTTAGTTAGCCACATCCTTTTAAATATTCTATCTAAGCCCACAATCCTTCCTTTATTAGCTCATTCGCTTAATTAGCTCGCCTAAACATGATGCCTGCCACTCGTATATTTAGAGCGAGTCGGGTTAGTAAATGTGAAAGGCGCAAAGGTCATTGGTTGTTACATCAAAGAGCTAGACATGAGGTCATGTGTTTAATTCCCACAATGTTGATTTATTTTGACCCAATTATTTTTCACGAAAGCCCATAAAAGGCCCATCAACATGCAAGTACCTGGGCCAGACCGCTTAGCGTGTGCAAACAAAAGGAAAAAGGACTAAACCAAACCAAGAATACATATTCCCTTTAATAGTAGGTATAGATTATTATTATTATTATTATTATTATTATTATTATTATTATTATTAGTAGTAGTAGTAGTAGTAGTAGTAGTAGTAGTAGTAGTAGTAGTAGTAGTAGGTATAGATCAGGTTTTTTTATAAAATAGTATGAGGGACTAAGAATACTTATTTTTTTTGTTAGTAGGTGTAGATATAGATATAGACTAGCAAAAAGGCCCGTGCGTTGCAACGGGAGAAAAATAACACATGCTCTTAATTTATAAAAAATATTCTATAATCTAAGAATTTGTAGCTACTTCTTAAATACATGAAGAGTTAAAAAGGTTCTTAAAAAGATATAGGATTTTTTAATCATAAAAAGAGATTTTTTTTGCCTGGAAAAGAACATTTTTTATGTCTCATGTTGACACAGGTACTTGCGTCCCTATTTCATCACTATTTTTTGCCATACATGTCATAGGTATTGGTCCCTGTTTCACCACTATTTATTTTTTATCAAACTTGTCTTTTATTTTACTTTTTGTCATGCATCTCCTCTGCATTTTCTTTTTTATTTATTTTATAGCGGACATCCCATCTTTATTTGGTCCTTTTATTTCTTGTCATGCATCTACTTATTTATTGGTGTCTCTAACAAATTTATCTTCAATTTGATGTCCAATCCTGATTTTGCTGAGGTGTTCATCCCCAATGTGAATCGGTACCGATATGAAAAAGGACGGATAATGCATTGTTGATTAACATTGCAGTCTAGATAATATTTTTTAAAACTGTTAACAGGGAGAATAACATCATATTTAAATTGTAAATATTTTTCTAATCAAATTTTATATATAATATGTTAGATTTGAAGTTACGTTTAAAAGATATGAGTATTTTAAAAACATTTGATATGTATTACGGGTTTAATGTCAAAAACATCAGGGGGTTTTCTACAAAATAACATGACGAATTAAGAATACCTATTTTTTTTATTAGTAGGTATAGATATAGATTACTGGTTTTTGTGCGTGCTTTATTTTACAGCTTGTGTTGGAACGCTTTTTTTGGACGTGCGCTAAAAGACCTGTTTTTCACGGGTGCGCGCTTTATTTGGCGCGTATGTCGAAGATGCTGTCCATGTCTGGCCGAGTCGGGGACCTGTGTTGGAGCCGCGGTTCTGGCGCCGGCCACCAGCGAGGCCGCATCTCGCCGTTGCTGATCTGGAAAGACATAGAGCGGCCGCCGGGAGGCCACAGGCGCCGAGGTAGAGAGTTTTGGCGTTGCCCTGAGGCTGGTCACAATGGGCAAGAATATAAGCTAGTAACTTCACACTTCCCTAGACTATGTTACTACCTCCATAGTGGGTAGGAACATCCATGTAGTGTCATGCAACGATGTATTTATTAGGTTATAGACTCATTGTTTCTTGGAGTGTGTGATGTTCCGGTAACTTAGCTAGTTACCACAAGCACCTCTCTCTTCATTAAATACGTGCCACATAAGCAAAGTTGTATTGGAGTGTGTGATGTTACTCCTAAGTTCCTCCCCACTGTGACCAGCCTGAAGGGCCAGTTGTTCGTGTCAGGCGGAGGAAAAGCAATAGGTATGAATCTCTCTGTAAACTCCTTTTTTCCCTTTTGCTTGGCGGCCTATGTACTACATAATTTCAGTTATTTAGTTTGCCTGTCAAGTAATTTAAGAGATCTGGTGATAATTACTCTCTTCGTTCTTAAATATTTGTCTTTTGAGAGATTTCAAATGGACTAGCGCATACAGATGTATATAGACATATTTGAGTGTAGATTCACTCATTTCACTCCGTATGTAGTTATTTGTTAAAATCTTTAGAAAGACAAATATTTAGGAACAGAAGGAATATAAAATTATGCAGTTAAAATTTCTACTTAGCAGATAACCTGTACATACATACTGTTGATATTCATGTATGGACTATTTGTAGGATGCGCCATCGCTCGCTGCTCGCAGTGGCGTAGTGCCGCCAACCATACCTTGTACATCGCAGCATCACCCCCAATCTCTTTGGCCAAATGGATTTGGCGGACCTGAACAGGTATTGAAATCCCTAAAAAAATTCTCCATGTCACATGAGCTAAATTCCATCCCATATTATAAATCGATGGGTAGAATCGCCGTGCCGCAGTCATGCTCAAGATTACTCCCTCCTTCCATCTATATAGGGCCTAATGAGTTTTTCGAGGCTAACTTTGACCAAATATTAGAGCAATAATATATGACATGCAACTTACACAAAGCACATCGTTAAATTCGTGTGTGAAAGGAGTTTTCAATGATATAATTTTTACTTTGTGCATGTCATGTATTATTAATCTTGTCGATAGTCAAAGGCGGTCTTAAAAAACACATTAGGCCCTATATAGATGGAAGGAGGGAGTAAGTAAATTAGATATTTATTAGATCTCCAGGCTGCAGCCACTTTTTCATGAAGCAGGTAGAATAGAGATTGAGATTTGGGGACTATTCATTAGAGGGGATCTTAGAGTTGGGGATAGTGTCTTCTGGACGTCTTAATATGAGAGAGATGAGGATAGATTTAATAGATTTGATACCCATGATAGAATCTGTGGATCCAGTGGGCATGGGGATTCCGGTAGTGGTGATAGGTATTACCTTTTCCATGTGGCTCGAGGAGCTCCCGACGCCGGCCATGGTGCCGGTGCTGGTGATGGCAGAGAGTAGTGATGGAGGTGAAGTGGCTGGTGGTGCTTCCCATCGCTTCAGTGCCGCCCTCTGGATCGGATTAGGGTTAGGAGTGGGGAACAGTGGCGGCGATGAACCTCGTACCATGTGCCCCTGGTCCCCACCTCCTTTTTATAGCACTGCGCGATAGGGGGCCACCATCCTTGCTTGGGCTGGACGCCCCCGATCAGGGTGTGGGTCAAGGGCCCAATGAGCCGTTGGGCCCATTGCTGGAGAGATCAACCTAACATTCCCCCCTTGATCTCATCATATACTTTTAACTTTATACTTTGAAATAACTCATTTCAAAGTACTCGTTCCATCACAGATTTGCATGTAGAGCATGTCTCGTCATCACGGTTCATTCCCGATAGAATCAACACCTACAACACACCCCTCTGTTTTGAAACAGATTCTTTAACCTTGGGCCCTTTTATTGTCCGGAAATCTTAGACTATACCATAAAACCTATGTCGATTGTGTGTTCTCCGAACACACTGGGCGGTAAGCCTCTAATGAGCAGATCTGCAAACACTTGTCTGTTGCTTTTATACTTCAAGCATTTCTACATAATTCCGGACTTTCTCCTTTACAACGCATAACTCTATGTCAGTGTGTTCCAGTTCCATTACCCTTGACTATAAGAACATGCGTAGGCTTTCTCGCATGCATACTTTAGAGACCTTTCTTAGCATGCCCATGCGACACTACTAATACCCCTTTTATTCTTTTCTCGGCGAATCTCGATCCTTATAATGAGAGATATTCTACCAAGAACATTCTTTTGAATTTTGAGGACAAGAACTTCTTTTCCTCCTGCAGTAGATTAACATCACTACTAACAAGTAGAATGTTATCTGAATGTACAAGATTAGGAAATGAAATTCCCATTCTATAACTTTATACAAACACAATTGCCCTCTCATTTTCTTTAACCCAAAACAATATTTGATTGCTTTAGTCCATAAAAGACTTCTTCAGGCAGTATCCCCTGTGTTCTTTACTTTCATCTGATGTAACTCAGATCATAATCCTTTCATCTGATGTAACTCAGATCATGATGTGCTACCAACACTTATTGTAATCTATTCAGTGTAAACCCGCAAAAACCTTTCGATTTAAGTCGTGTTTTACACCTTTACGTATTTCCTTTGGAGTCACATTGACCTTGTAGACCCTTTAGAGCCTACTGTTTTGGCTCCATTGAAAATTACTTATGAGTCCCAAACATCGTCGCGATTCACCAATTTTATTTCATTTCACATAGTCTCTTATCATTTAGACAAACAAACACTTCTCAAAACTCGATTGAGCGCTTTAAATGAGGTAGGATCTACCTCCATTAACATAGACTTTGTAGTAATCAGAAGTATCTGATTTTCTCATTCCTTGAGACCATCTGTGTCTCAGGTACTGGCACTTCTTTCATATGAGGTTGTTGTTGCTCTGTCATTGCCAAGAGGCAAATTAATTGTATAGTCTTTCATTTCCAAGAGGCAATAGGTTTTACAGGGACCTTTATCACAAGATCCATGTTTACTCATTCCTTCTTTATAGAGAAAACAACAGGTGTTGTATAGGTCATACAACATGCTCCCCCAGATTACTCCATCTTCACTAAAAGTGGCGTATCTTTAAACTTTATTATTTGGGTTTATTCTGTTAAAACTTTCTTCTTTATGGCACTTTAAGCACCGTCTTAGTATTCCTTAGTCTCCTTTCGAAACTGTGAAAGATCCAGGAATACAACTATTCCTTTTCTTTAGGGGTATTATTATAACCATCGTACTCCCGCTGACGATCACATTCTTCATTAATGGATATCTCATATTTCTTTCTCCCCCTCGAAATGTGGCAAGAACTTTTCTGCCACAATTTCGAAAAACCATTCACAACTCTTGTGAATTGAGAAAACTACGATTATCCACTTCATTTATCTGATTACTTCATACGTAATGAAGTTATCTGTTAACTGGTATGGGAGTATTTTTTTTCTTATTCCATTTTAGAAACTCAACATAGTTCTTTATCATTAGTACTTTTGCAAGTCACACTTGCATATCATTCTTATCTTTAGGTTCGTCTGAACTTTTATTCTCTTTGGATTTATTGATTTCTTAATGACTATGACACTTAAAAGTGCACGGTCGATACTAGGATAGCATAAGGGCTACTCCATACTTTTCTCCCAAATTGGGATTCATAGAAAAACATATGAGTCATCACATCTTTTTTCCTGTCATACAGGAAAAGTCTGAGAAAGTCTTTGCCGCCATACGGGTTACGCAGGGATTTTCCCAGACTTTTCCTGCCATGCGGGTTTTATCATAACCATCTTTTCCCGCCATGCGGGTAATTCCTTGTATGGGACATAAATGCCAGAATTGGCTCTTTTGACTGCATATTCAATTATCAAATTTAGGAATAAATCCGAATGCTCTTTGACACACATGCTTGATCTGACGTTGGTCAAATTAAACACACATGTTGTTTGTTTCAACTCAAATTGTGTTGATTGAACAATCTTCTTCATAGAGAGTACATGAAAGACATTTGTCAACCAAGACTCTCAATGATCTATCTCTTTTCTTTTGAGGCCATTCTTTAGAGAGAACATACTCCCCTCACGTTATGACCTTTCTTGGCCATCTTTCGGGTCACAAGTACTCAGCCATTCACTTTCACGAATGAAGGCATGGAAAACTTTTAGTCTGAGAAAAATTAGCCAATAATCAACAATAATAAGCAATAAATAAATAAAATATAACCCCATGTTGATTGGTTAAAAAAATATGCACTTTAAACTTTTAAAACTTTCTTTTATATTCTAAATCACCGTTGGGCAGAATTAAAGTAAAACATCATCCTTCTACATTAATTCCATATCACCGTTGGGCGGAAATGAAATAATGCATATAACTCATAAACAATGTGATGATAGTATAAACTTTCTTTCATAGTATGTCTATTAAACAACTTTGTTAAGAAATAACCATCATCATCAACTTTATTACAACGGAAACAAGAAATATACATTTCTCTCATTCAAAAGCATTTCTTGATCTTTTATCTGTTCTCTGAAAATTTTGATACAAATTTTATCCGAGATTTAAACTTTGAACATAAGACTCATAGAATTATAATATCGTCATCATCAATGTTGGTCAGAAAATAACAATACCATCATTAAACTTTAATCAAATATCTTTCTACTGTTATAGCAGAACCTATTTGAATCTGATTTCACCCACAAGGGAAAAAAACTTATCTCAAAAACTATTCATCCAATTAAATTTTCCGGTTGGTTCCAATTTAACTGAATGATAAAACTTTTACTTTCTTTGTAAAAAAGCACTATTAATTATTTATGCAGCGGAAAAACATGAATAAAAAATCATGAACCTTTTACTTTTTACAGAAACTTTTCTGTGAATAAATAAAATTCATGAACTTTACTATTTTCTTTATAAATTCATGAACATTTATTTTTCTGTAAAATTTCTATTTTTCATTTAAGAAACTTTTTCTGTTTACTTTGCTATTTTCTAAACAATCTTTCTCTGAATAATTTGGATAGAAAAAAAACTGTATTTAAGTTTGCCCAAAACTGGACAGAAAAAATAAAAAAGAAAACGCCAGCCGACCAAACGGCCCCCAACGCGCGCCTGCGCGCGGCCCACGGCCTGCTGGTCGAGCGGCTGTGGCCTGACGGCTGACCGAAACGGGCCCAGCTCGGCGGCCTGGTCCACCAACTGCTTTCGGCCCAAATGTGGCGCTAGGGTTTCGGCGCAGCCGTCCGATGAGATCCGACGGTCCACCGCTGGTTTCGCTGGATCAAAACCAGCTAGCGACGCAGCCACGGCGAAACCCTCGCTCCTTTCACCATGTGCCTCGCTCTCCTTGTCTCTCGCGCCTGGAGCGACTCCGGCCAGCCGCCGGCGACGGGGTCGAAGACCACCACGCCGCGCGTGCCTCGTGCTCGCATCTCCTTCCTCCCGTTCCCCTTCTCTTTCCTGTTGGCAGAGAGAACGAGAGAGAAGGATAGTGCTGCGGCGCCGCTGCGCCCCCGCTCTCTTTCTCGCTCCGCGGCGACAGCCCCTGTCCAGGTCACCGGGCCACCGCACCGTGCCCGGTCGCCGGCGACGGCCACCACGCCGCGCCGCGCCATGGCGCTCCTTTCCTTTCCCTTTCTCCATCCACCACGAGCCAGTGGCAGAGAGAGACGCGAGGTCTAGCCCTCCTCTGCTCCCCTGAATACGACGACGGTGGACCACCCTACGGCGGCACCGTGGTCAGCCCCTTCGCCGGTAGCGCGTTTTCCCTTGCGGTAAGCGCCCCGCCGTCGAATGGCTTGGCTGTGTTGCCCTTTGCCCCGATGGGGTCTGTTCTTTTGGCAGTGGCGAAGGCGTGGTGCCCTCACTGCCTGTGTTCTTCTTCTGAATGGCTCGGCATGCCGATGCCCATCCGGATCGAGAGGAACGGCGCGGTCGGTGCGGCGGCGCTCTTTGCCTGTGACGAATTCTTTGCCCTGTTCTAGGGTTCTTTGGGGGAGGGGGGATTTTTGTTGCTACCGAAAATCCAAAATGCCAAACCTGGGCTGATACCATTGATAGAATCTGTGGATCCAGTGGGCATGGGGATTCCGGTAGTGGTGATAGGTATTACCTTTTCCATGTGGCTCGAGGAGCTCCCGACGCCGGCCATGGTGCCGGTGCCGGTGATGGCAGAGAGTAGTGATGGAGGTGAAGTGGCTGGTGTTGTTTCCCATCGCTTCAGTGCCGCCCTCTGGATCGGATTAGGGTTAGGAGTGGGGAACAGTGTTGGCGATGAACCTCGTACCATGTGCCCCTGGTCCCCACCTCCTCTTTATAGCACTGCGCGATAGGGGCCCACCAGCCTTGCTTGGGCTGGACGCCCCCGATCAGGGCGTGGGTCAAGGGCCCAATGAGCCGTTGGGCCCATTGGTGGAGAGATCAACCTAACAACCCATTCTATAAAAATCGTACAATCTGTAATATTCACTTTCAATTTATTCCTCAAGTTTATAGAAATATTAATGTAGAAAAAAAACTTATTTGTGGAAACACTAAAGATTTAGCTCATGGATACAGAATTGATGAATAGGAAATTGTATATTTTGTTGAAAGATTAAAGATACATATGTACACATACATTTATTTGGTTGAGGAGGCTTCGTTGATGCCTATTTTTTTAGAGAGACTAACCGTAAGAGAGATGAGAATGTTAGTGCAAGAGAGATTAGTAATCGCTAATTAGGTGGAATTCATTGGTGAACTTTCTCCAGAACGATCAAATATAGTACTGCATGTTAGCTACCTAAAAATATTTATGCTTCAGTTTTTTTTAAAGACGATAGAAAAGAGATAGAAATTATTCAGGGATAAATAACTAATAAACAAAAAAGTGATACTGTGTGGAGAGATCAAACATACATATGTTGATTAGCTACGTAAAATGAACACGTCCACCAAGTACATATTTTGTTGATAACATGTGGTTAGGTTGTCTTTTTTTTGCGGGAAGGTTGTCTTGATCAACTGCACTATAAATTAGAATATCTCTTTATAAACAATATTTTTTGCGACATCTTCAGTTGGACACTCTTTGTCATCGATCAATACCTTCAGTCCTTCCTTGTTTGTCACTCTTGATAATGCCACATACAGTTGTCCGTGGCAGAACACTTGCTTAGGCAAATATATTCCTATCTTGTTTAAGGACTGACCTTGGCTCTTGTTTACCGTCATTGCGAAGCACACTGATAATGGATATTGCTTTCTTTTCAGCACGAATGGCCATTTTGAGTCGCTGGGTGACATGATTATTCGAGGTACGTATACCTTGTCACCGACGTGTGTTCCTGTGATTATTCGTGTCTCAATGTATTTGTTTCCAAGTTGTGTTATTGTCATTCTTGTACCATTGCATAAACCTGCTGCTTGGTTGATGTTGCGTAGGAGCATGACCGGCAAACCCACTTTCAGTTTTAGCTCATGGTCTGGGATTCCAGGGAACGTCAAGGTGTTTAGGAATTCAGTAGGCTGCATGTTCATCATGATGTTGGTGTTTGTCGTTGCCTTGCACATGGTGTCCAGGCTTAGGTATGTCACCTCATCACCTTGTATTTGGCTCATGATGTGGTCGTTTATCTCCTTGACTGTATCATTTCTTGGACAGAGTATTGCTCTTTCTTCTAGGTAATCCCGCTCACGGTATTTTTGCAGCAAGTTTGGATATATGCTTTCGACGATTAGTTCTTTACGATTTTCTCCTTTCTGTAGCAGTAGGTCCTTTGGTATTTTTATCCAATCCTCTCCTTCATCTGATGTTGTTTTCCCATCGCCAATTTGTAGTATCCACTCTGCAAATTCAGCGACTTTTTGCTTTTGTATTGGATCATCAGACAAACACTTCAGCCGCATGTTTTGTGTCAACTCAAATATTTCAAAGTGTTTCCACAGATATGACCTTTTGATTGTAGCATTAACTATTTGCTCTCTCCTTCCTTTGGTTATAACTGGTAGGATTTGTCTGAAGTCGCCTCCTAGTATAATTGTCATTCCACCAAATGGCTTTTCGTCGCTGTTCTCGTTAGTGAATCTGAGAATATCTCTAAGGCTTTTGTCTAGTGCCTCGAAGCAGTGTTTGTTTGCCATAGGAGCTTCGTCCCACAATATAAGTGAGGTCTTCTTTAGTAGTTCAGCCAAATGTGAGCCTTGTTTTATTTCACACGTTGATTCTTCAGTTATATTAAGTGGAATGCGGAACCTTGGTGTGCTGTCCTTCCACCTTGGAGAAGCAACGCTGCAATGCCACATGATGCCACCGCAAGCACTATCTTCCCCTCTGATCTTAGCTTCGTCGTTATTGCTTTCCATAGATAGGTTTTTCCTGTGCCACTGTAGCCTTCGACAAATATCTGCTTTCCTAGCCCTTTGTTGACGGATTCCATTATTTTATCAAAGGCTTTCTTCTGGTCTTGGTTAAGATTGTTTAGTATGGTTTTGTGCTCATCCTTGAGTTTCTCCATGTCGTAGTTGACCTCTTCGTTTATTAGTCTGTTCCCAAGTTCATCTAGCTCTGCAGCATTTGGTAGTTCTATCTCTGTATATTCCTTTAATGACTTTCCTACTTGCCTCATCAGTTTTTCTATCTCAATCAGACCATACGTTTGTTTCTGTGTGTTGGTGAGCTGAAGCGTTGGAAAGTTTAGAATAATCCTTCTTTTGCATTGCATATCTTCACACAATGCCTCCCATGTTGAATCCCACAATATCTTTGGGTTTGTGACTTCGCAATGGGACAATATGGTGGTGAATAACTGACGCAGTTGTGTTCCAGATGGCCAACTTGATGCTTCATTGATACAGTCAATCCACTCAGTGTCATCATCCAGAAATCCAAGGGCTTGGCATGCTGATTTGTACGTTGGGTGAGTGACTCCGTCAATGGTCCTAATGTCCTCAAATGATGTGCATCCTTTCTTCGTGTTTAGAAGCATCCTCAGATAATGTCGCTCACCACTTGCGGGATGTGCATAGTAGATTCTTCCAATTGCATAGTCCCTTTTTCGCTTCTGCCAACATTTTGTTTAACGTTTCCATACAAATTTTGTAGGGAATTCTGCATACGTTAATTCTTTACCTCCATCCATTGAGTGAACTTGGTACTTTTAGATCCTTCTCTTGTAACTATCTTGTCAAGATCAGTCGAGTCAGGAAAAATCACTTGCTGCTCATTTTCAAGATGGAAAGGTAGCCTCTCAACAGCTGGATCACGATAGTGAAGATCAAACTGGAATATCCTCCAGCATGCTTCTGATGTTGATATGTATCTCATCTCTAGGTATTTCTTGATCTCGTCAGTTTCGTTTGCTGCGAGCCTTTCCTTGAGCAAGGTTGTAACTTGATCGTTGTCTCTGTCGATATACTTAAATAGGTACTTGATTGATCTAGACCTATTGCACCATTCGACATTTATGTGAGCTTGAAATTTGACCAGAAGATTTCGGTTGTATGGCACAACAAATCTGTTGTCGAGCATGACCACTCCCTTTTTGATTTGCCTTCCGTCGTCCTTCCTTTTATATACTGGAAACCCGTCCTCATCGATGGTAGTACTAACATTGTATCTTTTTGGAAATGCTTGCTGCATCTATGGTCCACCATGCATGGCGAGTTTTGCTTAGCCTCTCCACATGGGCCATGCATCATGAAGTTCTCGACAGCTTCAAATGCCTCAGGATCCTCGTCCTTGTTTGGGATCTCAGCGCTTATTATTTTATCGATTTGCGATGGTTCTGGGTACTTGTCTTTGTCCTTAAAAAATATTAGTATGTGGGCATGCGGGAGTCCTCTCCTCTGGAATTCTATTGGTAGATAACTGCAGTTGGTTAATAATAGTTTGTTAACTTTAGGTAAAATTGAAATGCATCTTACTAAAGGGTAAGAATCTGTCTGACTATAAGATGACACATGCAAGAGTAAATATTGATAGTCGATGGGACTTACTTGCAAGTGTTTCTCCAAAGTATTTCTTCTCTTTTATGTCTCTCATTAGCTCCTTTAGTTTTATCATAAATACTCTGTCCAAAATATCTGGCCGATCGGCTGGCTTTTGGTCACCTCCCGCTTCATCTAGCATGTATTGGATCTCAGGCCACTTTGCATTGCATGTGAATGTTATAAACAGGTCTGGGTATCCAGCCCAACGACATATTGCGAATGCATCTTGCAAGTATTGTGCCTTGTTCCTTCTACCACCTGTAAAAGATGAAGGCACAATTATCCTCTTTCCAACCTGCTCTGTTCTTGTGTCCCCTCGCTTAATTGCATCCTGCAATCCATTGTAAATTTCAGTTCTTAGCTTTCCTTGATTGTGTCGGATCCAGTTTAGTCTATTTTGCTCGATACATGTGTATACATCCACCCAAAATTGCAGTGACAGATGCCCAGACTTGAGCAATAACATTCCTTGGTCTGGACGTTGCTGTAGGTAGAATGCATAGTAGTCCAACAACGTTACGTATTTCCTGCTGTTTTTAGCTCCTTTTGTTTTCTTGTACGGTATCTCAAGTTTAAAACCATCTTCTCCATATGGGAACAATAACGGATATTGCATGGACATGAATTTCGGGTGGATCTCTGATATCCTTTGTGGCACCATATTTTTGTACTCAACAACAATGTCACGTCCTTCACTCTCTCCAGTTGGATCTCTTACTACCAATGCTGCAACTTCAGATGCGGATGGAAGGTTGTGTGTTCCGTTCCTTTTTCCTAGTATCCGAAGTGTGTAATCATGGTAGTCTCCTTCTTGGAATCTATCTCTTGCCATTCTGAATGTTTTTGCGAGGATGTTGTTGTCGTCGAGCATTATTTGCAATTCTTTGACAATGTTGGGGTCCACTGTTGATTTATTATCATTGCATCTTGATGCACTTATCCTGTTTGCCACCTCATTTTCGGTATTATAGATGTACAGCTGTGCAAACCGAGGTTTGTTTGTACCTTCAGGTAAAAGAGTTCCGATATGGTGGTAATTCTGTCCATGCAAACGAAAAACATAAGGTCCTTTGCGAGTGTTTATTTCCTTGTCCACAACTCCTCCCATGGATGTGAATGAAAACATTGAGTTGTATGACCTTATATTTTCTTTGAAGTTTACTGAATCCTGTCCTTCACTTCTTAAGAGATTTCTGAGGTATGGTGGAGGCTCTCTTAGTGGTGGCAGGTCGATTTTTCCCTGTTTGCAGCATATTCCAAAAGAGGGTGTCTTAGTTCCTTTGTTTGAATTTAATCTTTCTTCACACCATAGCAATGCTTTGCAATACTGGCATTTGTATGTTGGCCTTCCGAAGTTCCATGCCTTTCTATTAGCTTTTGTCGAGGCTGTGGTTCTGTTGTTGTCTCCAACATTGATTTTGATGTTGTTTTTGTTGCTTCCGCTTCTTGCACACTTCAATTCCTTATCTTCTTCAGCACTATCCTTTCTTAATCGTTTAGGAGCCTCTGTGTTCGTATTTCTTCTTCCCTCTGCAGTCCTTGTCCGCTTTGTGCTCCTTGAGTTTAGAGGTTGTTCTTCCTTTCTTTTTGTATGATGAGCTGCTGGGGCTGACGTATGCTGGACAGTCATCTCTACAAATGTGATTTTGTTAGTGACGTATAGAGTTTCCTTAATATAGTACTCCCTCCGTCCCAAAATTCTTGTCATACATTTGTCTAGATACGGATGTATCTAACACTAAAACATAACTAGGTACATCCGTATTTAGACAAATCTAAGACGAGAATTTTGAGACAGAGGGAGTATCATGTACTATGATTTATGTTGTACTCCCTCCATAACTTAATGAGACGTTTTTTGACACTATCAAAAAACGTCTTATATTAAGTTACAGAGGGAGTACTTAATAATGTTTGTCATTCCAGACATGAAAGTGCATTTGGAGATATGATGAAGAGACTAATAAGGTGTCACATACAGTACATTTGTCTGGATGGCACTATAAATCAATAATTGTTCAATAGGTGTCATGGTAGTGTCAGGATGCATTAAAAACATGCTTTATAGTTTAGTATCAGAAGAGTTTTGACATAGAATATTAGAAGAAAGGTTGAGTTGAGATCAAAATGCTGGCACACATGTGAGGAATTGCATGTGGATATTACCTGAGGTTGATGGTGTTGATGCCGTGTCTTCAATTTGGTGGGCGTTTCTTTGCGCCTTCGATTGTTTGGGCGTCGCCGTCGTATATTGGATGCAAGTTGCCGGAGTTGTTGACATGCCTTCGATTTGTCGGCCGTCTCATGCGTTCGATCGTCTCGGCATCTTGAAAAAGGAGCTATTGAGAAAGTGCAGCATGGGTCAGACCCAAGAGTTTAATCATAAATATCATCTTGTAAAATCATGGTTGAATGATGATTATGTGATGTAAGTAGTGACCATACGTCTTATTTGTTCTCTGAGACTATGATCTGACTATTTGACTAATGTATCTTGAAGAAGGGACTAGTATTGTGTGATTATCTCAGGATAAAAGTAATTTTCTAGAAATATGTTCAATGTTAAGGAAGTTAAAATAATGTGCAGATTATAAAAAGAGGAAATATATAATACCCTGATGGCTTGCATTGATCATAAGCAGGAAGTAATAGAAAAGAAATACATGGTGAATATCCTAAGATCGAAAGAGAATAAAATGGTGAGAAAACACAAAAAAGAGGGCAGTGCCTAAACCCTGCTAAATGAATGAAATTAGCCTATGCCGGCAGGTGGTTCTGCAAAGGGCAGCTCTAGGCATTGGGCTCCTGCCTGTCTCCACAGTTGTACTTTTGCACAAATGGCGTCGACCACATCCTCTCTTTGCTAGCTTCCCTCTGAAAGTGCAATGGTTTCGTTTCCATCCATAATTCCCACAGTACCATAATGATCAGTGCCTTGATCCCCTTCCTGTCCAGTCCTTTGGTACCCATGACCATTTTTTCTGCTATATCCAAAGACTTGTGCAGACCATCCCAGCTAGAGGAGGGGTGAAGTGCCTGACAAGCCTGACCATGTTGCAACTTTGGCCCAGATTTGTTTGGCAAAATCACAATGCCAGAGCAGATATACCGAGGATTCTAATTGCCTAATGCACACTTGACAGAAGTAGTTGTTCTGCCAGCCACGTCATTGCACCACAATCTGTCGAGGTGGAGTAGCAAGGTGAAAATTTTCAGCTTGCCTGGAGCCCAGGTGTCCCAGAACACACTTTTGAAGGTCGTCTTGCAGGAACCATTGAACTGAGCCCTATAAGCCGATATTGTTGTGTATTGCCCGCTGGCCTGAAGATTCCATCTGATCTCATCTTGCACCCCCTGCCTAAGGTTGCCCACTGCCCCTCTTAATTTTTCTAGCCATCATCGGGAAGTCATGAAGAAAGTGTGATGTGTTTCCATGGGCAGTTATTTATCCAAAACCACCACACTTGAGGCTAGGGTAATCAGTCGGTACCACATTTGAGCCATGTCACAAAAAACCACCAACTTTGGGACTAATCGGTACCGCGGAGCACTGACTGGCCGATTTAGCCGCGGAAACAGCGAAACCGACAGGTCGGACCCACCTGTCGGGCTGACGTGGCGTGCCTATGTGGATAATTCGCTGAGGTGGCACAAGGCCCCACCTGTCGGGCTCTCTCTTCTTCCCCTCTCTCCCTCCAGTACACCAAACCCCCCCCCCCCCGCGTCTAATCCCGCACCGCCGCCGGAGCCCAACCCCGGTGAGATACACCACCACCGGCGAGCTGCCCAGCCGCCCCAGCCACCTAAAATCCATGTTGAGCCGCCGCGCTGGACCTCATACCTCCATGACTAGATGTTTCCCTGGACGAACGCATGCGTGCGCTGCATCGAGCATTGAGGGCGGCGCGAGATGGCGGCGAACTGGCGTCGCGACCTGGCGGCAAACCAGAAGCATTGGGCCGCCCCCTAGGCTTCTCCTACACGAGAGATCCTGCTCGGGCTCAGGCTAATGGAGGTGGTTGCAGCGTTGGGCCTCGTGGTCGCAATGATGAAGCACGCGTCGACGGCGCTGGAGCTACTGTGCCGGGCTGCCGGCGGCGGTGCGCAGGGAGGCCTTGGCCGCGCGCCGTGGAGGGCATGTCCGTCCGCGGCCGCGAGTCCGCCATCGGCGTCCCCAGAGAAGACCACCATGGGTGTCGGCCGAGTTTCTCCTTACCGCAGCTGCCTCGCGCGCCCGTTCCCAGTTCGCCGCTGCACGGCCTCGCCTGGTGGTGGCGCCGGTGAAGACACGCACATAACGTGTTTGTTGAAATGCCCATGAGAAAACTGAAGAGAGGAATAAAAAGAAAATGTGAAAAAAGATAAACACTCTAGTCATTGACAGGTGGGGCCCTCGTCCAACTCAGCAAATTCTCCACACAAGCATGCCACGTCGACCCGACAGGTGGGCCCGACCTGTCGGATTTGCTGTTTCCGCGGCTAAAACGGCCCGTCAGTGCTCCGTGTTACCAATTAGTCCCAGAGTTGGTGGTTTTTGTGACATGGCTCAAATGTGGTACTGACCTGTTACCCTAGCCCCAAGTGTGATGGTTTTGGGTAAATAACTCCCATGGGCAAGATCATTAATCCAAGTATCATTTGCAATTGCTGCACTGACTATTCCTGCTCCCAAAGGAAACACCTTCTTGATCTGTCAACTTCTTTAGAAATTTCTTGGGTACTCTCAGTGCCGTTAGGGCAAAGGTGGGGAGCAAGCTCAAGACTGAGCGAACAAGGACCCGACGACCAGCAAAGGACATTAGCTTGCCCTTCCACCTAACCAGGCGAGCACGGATGCGATCAAGGATGAACTGAAGGTGCACCATCCGAAGCCTGGTGAGGGTGATCAGCAACCCAAGACAGGTCATTCGAAAACTGGTGACCACACTATAACATTATATAACGGGCACCATAAGATAGGGATGAGTGACGCTGGCTTCAGTTGGTCCGTCCTGTTGAACATCCTGGTGTCTCTTTGTTTTCAAAGGGTCCAAACGACCGCGCTGACCAAAGTGTCAAAGCCTCTCCTATCAGCTCCTATGAACCTCTTCCTTTCCCTAAGCCACCAAACCGAGATGCGTCCACCTGGGTCGTTCCTTGCACGTTTAGTCTGAGGAGGTCTCTGTGCCACACTTCCTGCGCGAACATACACCTGGCGAGTATATGATCCATATTGTCTTCGTCCTGCAAACATGTGAAACAGAGTGACGGTTGGTCTTGCTCTCCTGTCGGAGGTCCACACCCTGTACTGAAGTGCCAACCAGATGAATAGTTTGCACTTAAGAGGTGCCCAACTCCTGCAAGTGCACGCCTCCGTCGGGGATCTCGGAAGGCTCGAGCATAGGTAGTCATATACCAATTTGGCTGTGTAGCTCGCGGTGGCCGACGCAGGCCATGTGAATCTGTCCGGTTCTCCTGGGTTTCGTTGCACCGTAGAGATCGCATGAAAAAGGTGCATGCATTGGACCTGAGCCCTGAACGAGACGCTTGTGTCACAGTCCTCCATCTATCTATCCCCAGAGAGTGCTTGTTGGACAGTGCGACAGTTGGCAACTCTGGTATGCACCGTCGCAACCAACAAAGGCGCAATGTCCGACACCCCAAAGCCCTGTATCCACTTGTCACTCCAGAATAGGACGCTTTCTCCTTTCCCCATGGTAATACTGTCGCGTCAAAGATAGCACGTGTGTTGGTGTCCTCGATCATGGGTAACCCCTGCCATGGCCTGCGTGGGTCAGTTCTCTTCAGCCATTCCCACCTCACCCTAAGTGCCAATGCTTGGCCTTTCATGTTCTTGATTCCTAATCCTCCAAGCTTCTTTGGACAACATATTTTGTCCCACGCCACTAGGCATTGCCCCCCATTGGTTTTGTCTTTCCCTGCCCAAAAGAGCGATCACATCCATTTGTTCATCTATTCAAAAACCCAGTCCGGCGCATCCGCGATCATCAGGTGGTGAACCGGTCTTGCCGCAACGACCGACTGTACGAGAATTAGTTGTCCTGGTCTCTAAATAAGGCCCCGTTGCCAGGCAGACACGCACCGCCGCACTTGGTCAAGCATGGGCATCCACTCTGCCTGCGTCAAGCTCCTGATGGCCAGCTGAAGCCCAAGGTATCTGCAAGGAAAATCCGAAAGGCCACACCGCAGGATTCCAGCGACCCGTGTTCTGCCGTCCACATCTCCTCGAATTAAAATCGCCGCGGACTTGCGGTATTTGACCTTTAGGCCCAAAGCTTCACCAAGTGCCTCCAAAATCTCACGCACTGCCGTCATGTCTTGCGGCAAGGGCTTGATGAAAAGCGCCACGTCATCCACGTAAATCAAGAGTCTTTGCATCGCTGAGATCCCTGAGTATGAACTGAGCACACCCATGTCAGTGGCCATGTTGAGTATCGCAGTCAGCGTGTCCATGGCAATGACGAAAAGCATCGGCGAAATCAAGTCGCCCTGTATCAGGCCACATGCGTGCACAAACTTCCTTCGGGGCACTCCATTCACCACCACCTTGGTGCTGGCAGAGTGTAACAGCGCCATCATCCAGGCGGCCCATCTTTGGCCAAAGCCCTCAGCTCCCATGACCTCAAATAGGAATGGACACGATAATGAGTCGAACGCCCTCGAAATATCCAGCTTGATAAACACTCCGGGTATCTTCTTCCTGGCGTGGATCTTCCTAGCCACTTGACGAGCGTTTATTACTTTGACATGCACTAAAATATTAACCGTTGATAAATCTTAGTTTTAGTGTACAATTATATAATAGATAGATAATATATAGTACTAGTAATAGATAGATAGCTAGATCAACCTTTTTGTCAGAAAAAAAACGTACTTATGTGAGCATCGGAAGCTCTTCCTCCCACATCGTGGACATAATGAAAACAGAACTGCACGGCATAATTTGATGGAGTTTAGTTTGAAGAGGTTATCGGTTTGGGAATTTGAGGATGGAGTCTAAACACGGACAATAGTTGAGAGAAACAAAATAGACACCTTCGTAAAACGAGATCACTAGTGGTTGCTGGTTAGTCCCTGTATAAGACATTTGTAAACACATGTTTCAGCAAGTATCTGGACTTATGGAGCAGGAGTAGGATTTAGGATTTAGGGGTACCAGTACAAATTGGATCTGACATAGTGAAAGGGCAGGGCTAGTACAAGAAGATCACAGAAGCAATTTTCACCGGAATCTGACTAAGGCTTGGACGGGTGCGAAGGCGGGACGCCACAGAGCTCAGGGGATGCGATATTCGCGCGCGCGGTGCGCACTCTGCGCCGCGCGAAGAGGAACCCGACGGCGTGGCCGGCGACTGCCGCGAGGAGGACGCCGACGTTGAACGACATGACGGCCAGCATCACCAGGTAGGCCATCCCCATCCTGGCGGCGTGCACCGCCGTCAGCAGCGCCGCAGATGCCGCCGTGGCCGGGCCGCCGTCCTCGCCGCGGCGGGCGAGGCGGCGCGAGAGCAGGGCGAGGGCCTCGGTGAGCGCGGCGAGGGCGAGCACGAAGAGGAGGCAGAGGAGGTACATCCCGGCGCCGCGCTCCCCCGGCCAGCCCGGGAAGAGGACCACCGCGCGGTCGCCCCAGAAGAAGGTCATGTGCATCATCCCCATCATCTTGTGCGGCGCCGCCGCCTTCGTTGCCGCGTGGTCGGCCGGCGGTGGCGACATCGGCATCGCGCCCATGCCGCCGGCGTCGCCACTCATGCCCCTCATTGCCAGATGTTTCTTGGGTTCCTAGCGAAGCGGGCAGAGCAAGCGAAGGGGAGGCGCTGGGGCAGCGGGATGTAGCGCAGATATAACGTGACCAGTGGCGCGGAGGAAACTTACTAAAATCAGGAGAAGCGCAGGGCAGCGCGGTGGGAGCAGCGGAGCACGGAGCTCTGAGCGTCCGTCTCGTGACTGCACTGGGCAACCGAGGAGGGGACCGGCGTCGCGGTTGCTTGTCGCCTGCTCAGCCGCGCGCTCGATCGAGACGTTTTGTAGTACGCCGTAGCCGCTACAGATTGGCTTGGCCCAGCATCTGATCTGAGGCGGCGAGGATAGTTTGGTAGAGCTAAGGTTCTGCTACTGTATTGTCAACTCCTACCGGTGGTTTTGGTTTCCGTCTGCCAAAATTTCCTACTGGTGTCCGGTGGTTTTGCTGGGGTGCGCATTAGGTTGGCGTGAGAAAAGCATGCCCAACCTGCCAGTCACGCGCGCAGGTAGTGACACCGATCCAACTCTGGAAGCTCCCTCATCTGATGGAATCTCAATCTACTCACCAGGGAGTATTTAATGGGTTTTCCTGTGCAAGCAACAAACACTGCGGTCTGCAGAGCTATAGTGCATGCCCTAGGTTTCAGGTCCGTTTCGAATATTTTGAATGCCACACCAGCGCATTATTGTTCCTTGTTGTGTGTGCCACTGTCACGACATGTTCATACTCCATGTTTCTAGCACTGACCTACTCCCTCCGTTCGGAATTACTTGTCTCGAAAATGGATGTATCTAGAACTAAAATACATCTAGATACATCTATTTTGACGATAAGTAATTTCGAACGGAAGGAGTAATTCTTAAGAATTCTTAGCATCAGGAGACACCAAAGGCATGCGTGCCTGAGCCTGCGTGCTCTGAGCTCTCGCTTCGAGCTATGTAATCGTTTAGATGCGAACTTCGTTTGGTCCGGTCCTAACTGCCGTGAACTATGTGTTGGCGCCGATCGTGAGCCTCCGCGCTCTTCCGTATGTTTCGAGTCTATGTCTGATACGCTGCCTAGTTGTGGGCTTTATTAATTTAAAGCCGGACGCGTCTAGCGTCTTCGTTCTAAAGAAAAGGAGACACCAAAGGCATCTCTAACCGATCTCTTATAATGTATTGCTACATCTGTTCCTACATAATATGAGCCCTTTTAGAAATTTCAATGTAAAATACGCACAGAGCAAAAATGAATGAATGTACACTTTAAAACGCATCTATATATATCTGAATGTAGTCCATATAAAAAAAAGCTTATATTTTTAAACAGAGGGAGTAGAAGAGTGAGATTTTGGTTTTCCTTCTCTAAATTGCATCTAACCAATCCCTCGAAACTTTAGAGGAGCATAATTTTTACTCCAGCTTCCTCTCGATCCCTAAATATACTCGGTTGTAGCCGGTTGGAGTATAAATTTTATTTGGTTTAAAGAGCTGCTAGGAGGCAGGGTTGCGGCCGGGGCGGACTTGCCACACCACACCGCGCCCGTGGTTGTTGCCTTAGTCGCCTGGGTCGCCAGGAAGGCCATCGACACGGCGGCCATGGAGCTTCAATGACCGCGCCTACAGACTGATTCTTCATGGTGAAAACCTAGATTCTACCGTTTGTGCTTGGATCCACCGACAGCAGCGCTTGAGCGTCGTTCCCTTTCTGAATGCGTTGCTATTGAAGAACCTCGTCGTTCGTGGTGTCATGAGATGGTTGGTGTCGATATGGTCGTTGTTGCAGTTTGCAAATTGCTACCTGTGAGTTGCGTTGGGATTTTTCCCGAAGAAGAGGGGAGATGCAGTACATTAGAGATAAGTATTTTCCTCCGTGAAAAGCAAAGTTAATCGAACCAATAGGAGAATCACGCAAAGCCTCGTGAACAACACGTGCACACACAAAAGCAAATACTTGCACCCAACACACGCAAGAGGGTTGTCAATTCCCTTGAACTCGTTAATTGCAAAGATCAAATCTGTTAGAATAAATCCGAGGCATACCGTCGATCATCCAGGACCAAACAATCACACGAGCACGACACCAAGATTTGTTAACGAGGTTCACCGATATGGCTACATCCCCGGGGCCTGACTACGGGCGCTCCTCCCCGTGACACCGTCACAATACCGCACACCGGCCACCCGGGCGCCGGCACACGCCGCCGGCTCCCCCTTGCGCGCCTGTGCTATTATGTTGGCATAGGTCACATCGTGTGTCTACCTCGCTATATATGAGAGGCCTAGGATACAAGTGTCCTACTAGGGCACGACTCCACATCCTATGTAAACACAATACAACTCATAGTCCAACTGTAACCTACCTTGTACACAATATTCGACACAACTCCAACAAACTCCACATTGGCGAATATTCTCCACCACCTTGGATTCGTCCATGCGTCAAACTTCCATGTACATTGAACTTAAGTTTATCCCATGAGCACCGCCGCTACTCCAAAAGACTCAATATGACTTCACGTGCAACTTATAGTCCCTTCTTTTCTTGAACACAGTTAACACTCGAGCAAAATTAAGTTCCTTATTACTCTAGTTTGCGCTCCCAACTTCTAGAGCATCAGTCCAACGCCATCACACACTGATCACTGACCCGCATGAAAGTAAACAACTCATATATTGGGTGTCACACATAAGAGTTATCTGAACTCAACATCACCACTCCTTTCTTGATCGCCTGTCTGAAACTTGAAGGAATTTCACCGTTGCTTGTAGTCATCCCAAGTCAAACTCGCAGTTGACTCACCACATGTATGACCACCAGAGCCCTGGTCCGTCTCCATGCACCGTGCATGCCGCACGCCTCGCCGCTATTACCGCGTCGAGCCTCCGCTATCCCGGTCGAGTCTCAAGGGTCGTGAACCCACACCACTCAACCCCCACTGCAGAGTACCATCGATCATCGCCGACCGATGACGAGTTTCATGCTTCCATCAGACCACTGGGCTCCAGTCCAAACTGCATGTCACTCGCTTTCTGTCGTGGTTCTAAGTCCGACAGTAGAATAGGGGGGTAGGAATGGAGAGGCAAGATCCTAGCTATGGAGTAGTTGTATACGCAAGATGTTTACGAGTTCAGGCCCTTCTCGGAGGAAGTAACAGCCCTACGTCTCGGAGCCCAGAGGCGGTCGACTGGATTATGCACGTATGAGTTACAGGGGTGCGGACCCTTTACACTGAGGAGGGGGGTGGCTTATATAGAGTCCACCAGACCCCTCCGGCCCTCAGTTATGCAGGGTTTAAGGTACATTAAGATCTGGCGTTACTGGTAACGCCATACATAAAGTGCTATGATGACCATAAAGACTACTTAATGACAGACCGTTTGTGTCCAGAGTGACTCTAGATCTCCTGGTGGTCGAGTGAGTGGCTTCATGGTCGAGTGTCTTCGAGTCTGTCGAGTGAAATCCTTCCAGGTCGACTGAAAGGTAGTTTCTTCTAGAGATGTCCTTGGGGAGGGTATCTTGGACAGGTCCATAACCCTACCCTAGGTACATGGCTTCATCATTAGCCCCCGAATGGATCGAGGTTTGAGTGGGGAAGGAGTTGAGAACTCTTACGACCCATTTTTCGTGTTATGAGTATGTCTTGTTCTGGATCAATGAATTTAGGTGACGGCACCAACTTCTTTTTCGGTCGCCTTGATCCATTCTTTGTATCCGTCGAGTGAATTTTCTGTACTTGGAGATCTCTGAACGACAGAGCGGAGGAAATCTCCAGTCTGACAAGTTGCTCTGCAGTTCGCGAATTTAGTGGGATCTGAATTTCGGGAAGTGCGCGAGGCGGAGGAGGCCGCGGTACTCGGATGGGATAAGGCAGGAACGCCTCGATCTCCGTGCCACCTTTTTCGCCACGTATCGCGCGCGCGACTGTTGCGGGATTTAACAGGATTGTCCGGGCCTACCAGTCAGTCACTCGGAAGCAACCCCATATAAGGCGCCGGACGGGGGTTTTTGAACAGTGCGCCCTCATTTTCCTCTCCCTCTTCCTCAGACTCATCCGCCGCGTTCGCCTCCATCCTAGCGCTGCTGCTCTGTGCGTGCTTCGCCGGTGACGATGGTGAAGGATAAGACGGCGGTTTTGGAGCGGGCGAAGAAGGCGACGGCGAAGGCGAAGGGAAGGGCGACCAGTCGGGGCGGATCCTCGTCACGGGCCGGTCTGCGGCAGGGCTGGATCCAGGGCGACTGGATCCGCTCGACTATCCGTCAGAAAGATCTTGACGACTTGGCCAATGAAGGACTGATCCCCCATGGATCGGTGAGGCTCCCGGGGAAGGAGTGGCAGCCGCAGCCTCAGGAGGGTGAGTGTGTCCTCTTGGCCACCCATGTTGACCGCGGGTTTTCTTTGCCGCCCCACCATTTCTTTCGGGGATTTCTGAACTTCTTTGGGGCACAACTCCACCACTTCACACCCAACTCCATCGTGTATCTCGCTGCTTTCGTGTCCTTGTGTGAGAATTTCTTGGGTTGCCGGCCTCATTGGGGCCTTTTCAAACACATTTTCACCTGTCGCTCCCAGACGGTGAAAAAGGCCAATCCGAGTGACAAGAAAACCCAAGTGATTCAGATGTGTGGGGGTCTTAGGGTTCAAATGAGGGGAAAAAGTGCCTTTCCAGCCATGGTCCTTCCTGAGTCGGTCCGAGGGTGGCAGTCGACCTGGTTCTACTGCCAAGACCAGCCGACGCCAGGGCAGTCGACTGGACTCCCTCCTTTTTCCATGGGCCGAGTGAGCAAGCCGTCCTCTTTGAAGGTGGTCCCGGAGGATAAGGTGAAGGTTAAGGTGCTGGTCGAGCGTGTAGTCCAGCTTATCCGTGATGGGGTGACCAGCATGGATCTCTTGGAGGTCTTCCTCCAACGACGCATCCAGCCGCTTCAATATCGAGACCATCCGATGTGGATGTATTCTGGCACTAAAGACACCACTCGGGTCCACCCGGAGGAGGTCGAGGATGCCACGCTGGAGAGGTGGATGACTGCCATCACAGGGAACAAGGATAACCCTCGAGGAGCTAGGAGGATTCCTCCACTCGACCAGTCATATGAAGTAGACAAGGTCCAATCTTGTATCTTTGACCGTGATCCTGCTTTCTCCATCCTGTTTGCTTAACTTCGATCAACTGACTTTTGTCTTGTTTGTTGTCTTCCAGGTCACTACCAAGATGTACTCGATGCCCAACGGGGCGCAAGAACAGATCGAGGAGGAGGAGGGGAGCGGAGGTGAAAGTCAGGAGGAGTGGCAATCTGATGGTGAGGAGGATGAAGAAGACGACGGCTCTGGTGAAGAGGAGGAGGAGGAAGAGGAGGAGGAAGTCGACCCTCCCCGCACTGAAAGGCGATCCAAGCTCTCCCATGACCCCGCAGTCGAGCGTGGAAAAGCGACTGTGCCTGTTGGGCAGTCGATGAAACACCCTCGGACGACCTCTCCGGCGCCGACTGAGAAAGCGCCAAAGCAACCCCGAGCGATGTCATCAAAGCCGACGAAGGCCCTGCCGAAGATGAGGATGGTGATTCCCACTATTTCTGGGTAATAGCAGAACTTGTGTGTTCTTGTTTGGCATGGATAAACTCTTGGTCGACTCGTTGGCAAACCGACTGATTTCTGAAATCTGCAGTGCTGCTACCTCCGAGACCTCAGCCAGGAACGAGGACCAAGAAATGGAAGATGCTGCCACCTCCAACCTTGGTATGATCTCTGTAGTTTCGCTTTTGGTCGATTGGGTCTTCATTTTTAACTTTGAATCTTTCCTGTAGCCCGACCTCATGTCATTGATCTCCCTGATGATGACGATGAGGCGCCACTGAGGCCGAGGAGGAATAAAAAGGCGCCTGCTGGCAAGACTGCTCAAGTTGTGTCAGCACCTGAGATGCTGGTTCAGGAGGGTGGCAACGTCACTCGGACTTCGGTGTCCTTCGCTGTGCCGCTGACGAGTGCTCGACCTTCATCGTCGGCTACCGATCCGCCGTCCCTTTTCGCCACACACCACGTCCCAGAGGACCAAGCGGGTGCTGCTAAGGAGGCTATACGCCAGGCGGGGGTCATGATGGAGCAGGTGAAGGCGATCCGGGACGCGAGCCAAGCGGCTTATGATGCAAGCTCAGCTCTTCAGAGCAACGTCCAGGTCAGTTGGTCACCGCTTGTTCTGTTAGGATATGGTATCTGAAAACTCTTCTTTCTGAAGATCTTTGTATCTGTACACCCACTGGGTGTGTCGATTGATTTTTTGGATCAGTGGGGGCATGCTGAGTGCACCCACTGGGTGTAGTCCCCGAGACTATGGTGGACTGCTGGCAGTCGGCTGTAGTCTTTATACTTTGAATTTGTTCACTCTAACTTCTCCACTCGGTCTGGTCGAATGGAATCTTGGAACCAGTAGGGGCACGCTGAGTGCACCCACTGGGTGTAGTCCCCAAGACCATGGTCGACTGCTGGCAGTCGACTAAGGTCTGAAGAACACATCTCTTCTCTTTTTTTTGATGATACTGTGGCTGACTACTGGCAGTTAGCTATGGTTTAGGATCATAACCTTTTTGTCTCTTCCGGTCGACTGATTGAACCGAGTCGGTAGAACCAGTGGGGGCACGCTGAGTGCACCCACTGGGTGTAGTCCCCGAGACTACTGTTGAATATTTTGATTCGGCTGTAGTCTTAGAAATGCTACGATCTTTTCCCTTAGTCACTCGGAAGTGACCTATCTTTGATGTCTGTCGACTGACCTTTCGCAGAAATCTTGCGAGCTTGTGGCTCGCTATATTGAATTGGAGAACAAACATATCCAGCTCGAACTTGACTTGAAGCTTGTCCAGGAGAACTTCACGAAGGCAAAGGAGGAAGCAAAAGGTATGTTTGGTGAGAATCTTGATGACTACCTTTATCTTTTTGTCCATTCCTGATTCTGATCTCATTGTCACTTTGCAGATAAACTGAAGGAGGCTCTGAAGAAGAAGGACCTTGACCTCGCCGAGGCGCAGAAAGCGGCTTCGGACAAGACGAAGCTCACAGAAGAAAAGCTGGCTTCAGTCGGTAAACTTGAAGAGGAGAATACCAATCTGAAAGCTGCTCTCGGTGCGGCCAACAAGGAGGTCAGCCGTCTGAAGAATGACAAGATAGCTCTGAGTGACAAGGCTAGCGAACTGATTGGGAAGAAGAACGATCTGGAGGCTTATCTAGAAGGGCTCGCCAAGAAGTTATTCCTCATGCTTGAAGGTAATCTCTTTTATCCGACTGACTCGTTATCATCGACTCATCGTAGAACTGTTGGCTTAACTTCAAACTGTGCTTACAGAATTCTGCCAGAATTTTGAGGAGACCAGTCGAGTGGAGACAAGCTTGGACCCCATCAACTCTCCTGTGAAGGATGAAGCCGCTATGAATGTGCTCCGACTGGAGTTTTGTGTTGCCGGTGTGGTTGACTACCTCGCTCGACTGAAGGTTGCGGTGTCGCGGATCGACACGACACTCTAGCCAAGAGAGATGCTTCAAAATGACCTTGAGTCTTTAATGACTCGACTGAATGACGTTCCAGGTCGAGTGCAGGAATGGAAGAAGTCTTTCGCCAGGTGTGGTGCTGATGTTGCTCTGTCCCTGGTACGTGTTCACTACAAGGATGCTCGAGAGGACAAGCTGGCGTCCATCAGGGTGGCCAATACCAAGAAGCATGACTTCCAATCTTTCATGGAGACCTTCATTGCTGCTGCCACTCGGATTGCTGATGGAATAGACCTGGACCAGTTTGTCGCGCCCTCCAGTCCTCCACCTGAGGAGTAAGAAAAACTTTTATGCCTCACCTTAAATTTGCCTCGGTATGCCGAGTGGTTTTTGTAACCGATAAACTTTTACAGGCTTGACGCCTGAGCACTTCTGAATCCGTTATCTGAACTTTGCTTATCATTGAATATGCTTGCATTTGCCTTTGAGTAAACTTTGTTCTCCACTCGGAATATACTTTAATGCTTGAGACGCATCCATGAGGTGGAAAGTCCAGTCGACCTGCACTTCATCGCTTGAGATGCAACTCTGAGATGGAAAGTCCAGTCGACCTGCGTCCCTGTGGATCAGGATGGAGTGCACATTGTATTTGTGGCGTAGCTCAGAAGGAGGAGGTAGCAGTCGACCTGCACCTCGTCATCCTTGCAGAGCGCATGTTGTATTTGTGGCGTAGCTCAGAAGGAGGAGGTAGCAGTCGACCTACACCTCATCATTCTTGCAGAGCAGAATAGATTAAGTACTTAGGCGAGCACTGGGCTACAGCTAAGCCGCCGAGTGGGAGGATTGCTCTCCACTCGGTGGGATTTTCAAATACTTAGGCGAGTACTGGACTGCAGCTAAGCCCCCGAGTGGGAGGTTTGCTCTCCACTCGGTAGGGTTTTCAGATACTTAGGCGAGTACTGGACTGCAGCTAAGCCCCCGAGTGGGAGGTTTGCTCTCCACTCGGTAGGGTTTTCAGATACTTAGGCGAGTACTGGACTGCAGCTAAGCCCCCGAGTGGGAGGTTTGCTCTCCACTCGGTAGGGTTTTTAGATACTTAGGCGAGTACTGGACTGCAGCTAAGCCCCCGAGTGGGAGGTTTGCTCTCCACTCGGTAGGATTTTTTGAGGCGTAGCTCACAAGGAGAAGGTAGCAGTTGACTTGCATCTCGTCATCCTTGCAGAGCGCACATTGTATTTGTGGCGTAGCTCGGAAGGAGAAGGTAGAAGTCGACTTGCACCTCGCCGTCCTTGCAGAGCGCACATTGTATGTGTGGCGTAGCTCGGAAGGAGAAGGTAGCAGTTGACCGGCACCTCGCCGTCCTTGCAGAGCGCACATTGTATTAAATACTTAGGCGAGTACTGGACTGCAGCTAAGCCTCCGAGTGGAAGGCTGGCTCACCACTCGATAGGATTTTAAACACTTAGGCGAGTACTTGGACTGCAGCTAAGCCTCTGAGTGGGAGGCTGGCTCACCACTCGGTAGGATTTTAAACACTTAGGCGAGTACTTGGACTGCAGCTAAGCCTCCGAGTGGGAGGCTGGCTCACTGCGCGGTAGGATTTTAAACACTTAGACGAGTACTTGGACTGCAGCTAAGCCTCCGAGTGGGAGGCTGGCTCACCACTCGGTAGGATTTTCAAGTACTTAGGCGAAACGGATTCGCAGCTATGCCTCCGAGTGGGAGGCTGGCTCCCCACTCGGTAGGGATTTTTTTTACAAACTTAGGCGAAATGGATTCGCAGCTAAGCCACCCACTGGATTTTTTTATGTAAACAAAAAGTAATAACAATCACTGGAAAAATTATAACATTCTTGTCTTTGATAAACAAACTACAGAGGTACTTTTTATTACATCTCATTCGAGTGAGTACTTAAGTATAAAAGGGGCGGAGCAACACCGCGTTCCAAGCTCGTGGCTCGTCAATCTGGCGATCGACATTGTAAATGCGGTACGCTCCATTGTGGAGAACCTTGGTGACGATGAAGGGGCCTTCCCAAGTAGGGGCGAGCTTGTGTGGCTTTTGTTGATCCACTCGGAGGACCAAGTCTCCTTCTTGGAAGGCTCGACTCTTCACGTTTCTGGCATGGAATCGACGCAAGTCCTGCTGATAAACAGT
This sequence comes from Triticum aestivum, assembly GCF_018294505.1. Lineage (NCBI taxonomy): Eukaryota > Viridiplantae > Streptophyta > Magnoliopsida > Poales > Poaceae > Triticum > Triticum aestivum. The sequence continues at coordinate 457,163,331 of NC_057798.1, read as the reverse complement.
CGATCGGATCATGGCCATCTCTCTTTCTTCTTCTAGAAGGTCGACTGCATCCTATCGGGCTTGTTCTGCTTCATCTTCAGTGTAGAGCTTGACTCGGGGTGCATTGTGAAGCAGGTCACTCGGCAAGACTGCTTCAGCTCCATAGACCAGGAAAAATGGAGTTCTTCTAGTCGACCGATTAGGAGTGGTCCTCAATCCCCAAAGAACTGACGAAAGTTCGTCGACCCAGGCGCCTGCTGCGTGCTTGAGATCGCGCATCAGTCGGGGTTTCAGTCCTTTGAGAATTAGTCCATTTGCTCGTTCTGCTTGTCCATTCGACTGGGGGTGAGCGACTGAAGCATAGTCGACTCGTGTGCCTTGAGAGGCGCAAAAGGCTCTGAATTTGTCGGAATCGAAGTTTGACCCATTATCAGTGATGATGCTGTGCGGAACTCTATATCTGAATACCAACTCTCTGATGAAGCTGATAGCAGTGCCAGCATCCAGATTCTTGATAGGCTTAGCTTCAATCCATTTGGTAAACTTTTCGACTGCTACTAGCAAGTGAGTGAAGCCGCTCCTGCCAGTTCTCAGTGGTCCAACCATATCTAACCCCCAAACAGCAAAGGGCCAGACGAGTGGTATGGTCTTCAAGGTTGAGGCGGGCTTGTGCGATAGATTGGAATAAAACTGACACCCTTCACACTTGTCGACTATTTCCTTTGCCATTTCATTTGCTCTTGGCCAGTAAAATCCCGCTCGGTATGCTTTAGCCACAATGGTCTGAGAGGACGCATGATGACCACAGGTCCCTGAGTGGATATCGTCAAGGATTATCCGACCTTCTTCTGGTGTTATACATTTCTAACCGACTCCAATCGCGCTTTCTCTGTATAACTGTCCCTTTATCACGGTAAAGGCTTTGGATCAACGGACGATCTGTCGAGCCTCTTCTTCATTCTCTGGGAGCTCTTTCCTTAGGATATACGCGATGTACGGCTCTGTCCAGTCGGGAGTGATGACCAAAACTTCCATGATCAGGTCGACCACAGCTGGAACTTCAACTTCAGTCGGATCTGTGACACTTTTTGGCTGTGGAGCTTCTTCGGTGAAAGGATCCTCTTGAACTGATGGAGTATGGATGTGTTCCAAAAACACATTACTGGGAATGGCTTCTCTCTTGGAACATATCTTTGCCAAATCATCAGCCGCTTGATTTTTCAGTCGGGGTATATGATGGAGCTCTAACCCCTCAAATTTCTTCTCTAGCTTTCTCACTGCATTGCAGTAACCAGTCATGGCTGGACTTCTGATGTCCCACTCCTTCGTCACCTGATTAACCACCAAATATGAATCCCATAGACCATGAGGCGTCGGACGCCGAGTGAAATGGCCATACGCAACCCATACAAAAGCGCTTCGTATTCTGCTTTGTTATTGGAGGAATCAAAGTGGATGTGGAGTACATATCTGAGCTTATCTCCTCGGGGGGAAACCAACACTACCCCAGCACCGGAACCATTTATCATCTTAGAACCATCAAAGAACATGGTTCAGTGCTCCGAGTGAACCTGAGTCGGTAGTTGTTGTTCAATCCATTCGGCGATGAAATCAGCTACTACTTGGGACTTGATGGCTTTCTTTGCCTCAAACTTGATATCAAGGGGAAGGAGTTCAATCGCCCATTTTGCCACTCGATGAGTTGCATCTCTGTTGTGCAGAATCTCTGATAATGGGGCGTGGCTGACGACTATAATGGAATGATCAGAGAAATAACGAGAAACCTTCTTCGAGGTCATATAAATCCCATATACAAGCTTCTGATAATGAGGGTATCTTTGCATTGATGGGGTCAACACTTCAGAAAGATAATATACTGGGTGCTGAACTTTGAAGGCTTTTCCTTCTTCTTCCCGCTCGACCGTAAGTACTGTACTGACGACTTGTCCTGTGGCTGCAATGTAAAGCAGCAAAGGCTCTTTGCTGATTGGGGCAGCAAGCACCGACTGGGTGGAGAGCAGAGCTTTTAGCTCTGCAAACGCTGCATCAGCTTCGGGAGTCCACTCGAACTTGTCTGACTTCTTCATTAGTCGGTAAAGAGGCAATGCCTTTTCACCGAGGCGTGAGATAAATCGACTTAAAGCGGCCAATCATCCAGTAAGCTTCTGGACATCGTGCACACGCACAGGGCGTTTCATTCGGAGTATAGTACCAACTTTTTCTGGGTTGGCGTCGATTCCTCATTCGGAAACGAGAAAACCAAGTACATTCTGCCGGGAACTCCGAATGTGCACTTTGATGGGTTAAGCTTGATATCATACCTCCTGAGTTGGCAAATGTTTCAGCAAGGTTAGTCAATAGGTCGGAACCTTTCCGTGATTTGACCACAATATCATCCATGTATGCATCCACATTCTGACTGATTTGAGTGAGCAAACACTTCTGAATCATCCTCATGAACGTGGCTCCGGCATTCTTGAGGCCGAATGGCATGGTGACATACCAGAAGCAACCGAATGGAGTGATGAAAGCTGTTTTGATCTCGTCGGGTCCATACAGACGGATCTGATGGTAACCGGAGTAAGCGTCTAAAAAAGACAGGCGCTCACATCCCGCAGTCGAGTCGACTATTTGGTCGATGCGAGGGAGAGGAAAATGATCTTTCGGGCAGGCCCAATTGATATGTTTGAAATCAATGCACATGCGAAGTGACTTGTCCTTCTTGGGGACCATGACAACATTGGCGAGCCACTCGGAGTGGTAAATCTCTCGGATAAACTATGTTGCTAAGAGCCGAGCTACCTCCTCGCCAATGGCCTTTCTCTTCTGGACGGCGGACCGTCGAAGATGTTCCTTGACAGGTTTCACCTTTGAGTCGACTTGTAGACGATGCTCAGCTAGCCCCCTGGGAACACACGGCATGTCAGCAGGCTTCCATGCGAAGATGTCCCAGTTCTCACGGAGGAACTGGATGAGCGCTTCTTCCTATTTGGAGTCGAGTGTTGTGGAGATATGAGTCGGAGCCGCACTGGGGTCGGTCGGGTGAATGTGAACCGGCTTTGTCTCACCGAACGACTGAAATGCCGACTCTGTAGCGGGCTTCTTGGCTCGCAACAAATCACTCGGGTCTGCAGTTTTCTGGTATTCCTGCAGCTCTACCACTGCCATCTTAGCATCGACGATCTTTGAGCCTTTCTTAAAGCACTCTTCCGCCTTCTTCCGATTGCCAGTAATAGTGATCACACCTTTGGGACCAGGCATCTTCATTTTGAGATACACATAGCATGGTCGAGCCATGAAACGTGCATAAGCTGGCCTGCCCAAAATAGCGTGATAAGCACTCTGGAAATCCACAACTTCAAACGTCAACTTTTCTTTTCGGAAATTCTTGGAATCACCAAAAACCACATCAAGAGCAATTTGGCCGAGTGACTCAGCCTTCTTTCCAGGAATGACTCCATGGAAACTCATGTTGCTGGTACTGAGTCTGGACATCGGAATGCCCATCCCTTTCAACATCTCTGCATATAATATATTCAGGCCACTGCCACCATCCATCAAAACTTTAGTCAGTCGAGTGCCTTCGACGACTGGGTCGACCACCAAAGCTTGCCTCCCAGGGGTGGCTATGTGTGTCGGATGATCGGACTGGTCGAATGTGATGGCAGTCTAAGACCACTTCAGGTAACTGGGTGACCATATTCACCTCTCACTTGATCACTTTCAGTCGTCTTTTGCTTTCAACATCAGCCAAAATCATCAGGGTGGAATTGACTTGGGGATATCCGTCATCACTCTCTTCTTTGTCTTCAACTTTGTCCGACTCCTTTTCCTTATCCTTGGACTGTTTTCCCTGGAACTGCTGGATCAAGAGCTGACACTGTCGAGTGGTATGTTTCGGATAGATGAATTTACCCTCCTCATCTTTCTTCGTGTGGATGTGGCACAACAAATCCATCACGTCATTTCCTTCCTTGTCCTTCACCTTCTTAGGGTTCCAAGATCCTTTGGGTTTCCCTTTAAACTTTCCTTGAGCCACGGCCAAGGCTTCTCCAGGAGCAGCTGGCTCGGCTTTCCGCTTCTACTTCCAACAGGAGTTCCCTCCCCCGGTTTCATGAGCGACTGGCTTGTACTTGCCACTCCGGAGCCGATCCTATTCTTCACCATTAGCATACTTGGTGGCAATCTCCATCATTTGACTCAGGGTCATGTCTCCGGTCCGACCAAATTTCAAACTTAGCTCTCTGTTCTTAACGCCTTCCTTGAAGGCACAGACTGCCTGGTGATCAGATACATTCTCTACCGTGTGATGCAGTGTGATCCATCTCTGGATATAATCTCTCAGAGTTTCATTCAACTTTTGCACACAAACCTGCAGCTCTGTCAACCCTGCTGGTCGCTTGCAAGTTCCTTCAAATGTTCTGACAAACACTCGGGCAAGATCTTCCCAAGTGAAATGCTGCTAGGTGCCAACTGATTCAGCCATGCTCTGGCCGAGCCCTCCAACATAAGAGGTAGGTGTTTCATGGACACTTGATCATTGCCGCCGCCAATCTAAACAGCCACTCAGTAATCCTCAAACCAAGTATCAGGCTTGGACTCACCAGTGAACTTACTGACTCCAGTCGCCAACCTGAAGTTGGGAGGAATCACCGTAGCCCTGATAGCTATGCTAAAACACTCTGGTCTTGAGACGTGAACTCTGCTGCAGGTGGGCACATCTCTATCATGGCCTTCTCGGTGAGCTCTGTTCCGATCGACCAAACCTTGAACGACAATGGATCTCGCATCAAAGACTGGTTCTCTGGGGTCGACTGGAACCCTTCGCCCAACACTGTGTTGGCGTCTGCCATCTTGCTGTCGAGGAGCGTACGTCCCACCCCTTGGGGGAGGAGTGGGCACTCGACGCCGATCATCGCGATCGAATCGGTCATCATACTGATCACGCCGGCCTCCACGTCCCTCACGCCTCGGGGGTGATCTCGGGCTATGGGCCGACTGGACTGTATTCGCAGCGACAGATCTACTATGAATCCTATTTCATGACTGCGATACAACTGAATTTTGATCTCCTGCTACCCGGAGTAAATCTCTGATCTGTAGCAAGCCTCTGCCAGCCTTTGACTGGGAGGGCTGAATCGACTCTGCTATACGGGCTGCAGCTGCTAGATTTTGAATCAAAGTTCGATATACCTGAGTCGGTGGTGGAAAGAGTTGACGTCGACTGGAGTCTGGAACTCGTTGTTGCGCACGCTCGTCGAGTGCTCGCTGGAGGTTCTCCAGTCGAGTGCGCTCAACCAAGTTGGCCAAACACGCATCCTTCAAGGCAAGAGCCTTGGGGGTTTCTCCAACGATAGGAGTATGCAGCGCATCCATGTTCCGGTGGCAAAGTTCTTCCCTTTGTAGCGACGTGAGGGGCTCGGGCTGATATTCTTCGTGGGCGTGCGCCGGATCACCTCCGCCATCAACTCTGTCGGTGCGGGGAAAACCGGGAGGGCTGCATGGTCCATTGACCATCAGAACCTCCGCCGCTGGATCAATACTGTCGCACTCGGATGCAGTCTCTACGGAGCCAGTAGACAGGTCGAACAGGCCATAGAGAGATTCGTTGGGCTCGATCGCCGCGACTTGGGGAGTGGCCGACTGACGAGCCACCGCATGCCTCACCCACCATTAAAGCCTCGACCGACCGGAGCGCTTGCGTCGGCAGGAGACAGGGAGGGAGGATGACACAGGGGTCGACCGATACTGGGTTGACGGTTGCCGCAGGAGGACGCCGCGGACGCATGCGCGGAAGTGCGTCGCCCCGCGGACGGGGAGTGCGTCGATGTCGAGTGGAGCCTCCTCAAGCCAAGCGGAGTCGTCGGCGATGAACGTGAGCGCGCCGAGACGGATCTCGCGGCCCTCAACCAAAACTCTGCCTGAAACCATGATGAAGGAGATCGGAACAATCGCAACTTCTCCAATAGGTCGCTAAGACACCGGCCCACGGTGGGCGCCAACTGTCGTGGTTCTAAGTCTGACAGTAGAATAGGGGGGTAGGAATGGAGAGGCAAGATCCTAGCTATGGAGTAGTCGTATACGCAAGATGTTTACGAGTTCAGGCCCTTCTCGGAGGAAGTAACAGCTGAAAGGATCGATATGGTTGACTAGAGGGGGGGGGGTGAATAGGCAACTAACAATTTTAAGCTTTTCTTTATCAATTTAAACCTTGCAACAAAATAGGTTGTCTAGATATGCAACTATGTGAACAACCTATATGATGCAATGACAACTAGCACACAAGCAAGCAATAGATACAACACAAGAAAGCTTGCAAAAGTAAAGGCACGAAATAACCAAGAGTGGAGCCGGTGGAGACGAGGATGTGTTACCGAAGTTCCTTCCTTTTGAAGGGAAGTACGTTTCCGTTAGAGTGGTGTGGAGGCACAATGCTCCCCAAGAAGCCACTAGGGCCACCGTAATCTCCTCACGCCCTCACACAATGCGAGATGCCGTGATTCCACTATTGGTGCCCTTGAAGGCAGCGACCGAACCTTTACAAACAAGGTTGGGGCAATCTCCACAACAATTGGAGGCTCCCAACAACACCACGAAGCTTCACCACAATGGAGTATGCCTTCGAGGTGACCTCAACCGTCTAGGGTGCTCAAACACCCAAGAGTAACAAGATCCGCTAGGGATAAGTGGGGGGGGGGGAATCAAATCTCTCTTGGTGGAAGTGTAGATCGAGGCCTTCTCAACTAATCCCGAGCAAATCAACAAGTTTGATTGGCTAGGGAGAGAGATCGGGCGAAAATGGAGCTTGGAGCAACAATGGAGCTTAGAGGTGGAAGAGGTAGTCAACTAGAGGTAGGAGACGCCCCTTTTATAGTCATGTGAGAGATCTAACCATTATCCACATGTTCAGCCTGCGACATGCGGTACTACCGCAAGGCCACGCGGTACTACCGTGGAGGACCATGGTACTTCCGCGGCAGCAGCAGAGGCTGGGACTTGCCTGACTGAGAGCAGTACTGCCGCTAGCGCGGTACTACCGCTCCCCCTTGCGGTACTACCGCAAGGCAGGAAAGTCCAAGCCTACGAAGAGCACGGATGAATAAAAATACATCCATGCCTACTTTCGCTGAAAATGAAACAGTGCAAAAATCCGACACGGTACTACCGCTAAGACGCGGTACTACCGTAAACTAGCTGAGCCAGGCCGCGCGCAATACTACCGCGCATGAGGCGTGGTACTACCGTTGAGGCGCGGATTTAAAAAATTACATCCGCTCCTACTACCGCGACGCAGCGGTACTAGGTATGAGGGCCACGGTACTACGACTCCAGGGGAGCAGTACTACCATGGGCTTCCGCGGTACTACCGCGCTAGACGTGCGGTACTACCGTGTGGGCGCGGATGTAAAAATTACATCCGCCCCTACTACCGTACCGGAGCAGCACTAGGCCTGGGAGCCACGGTACTAAGGCTCCAGAGGAGCGGTACTACCGTGAACCCCAGCGGTACTACCGCAGGTGCTTGCGGCACTACCGCTCCATAGAGCAGTACTACCGCAAGTACAGCAGTAGCCGTTAGAGCAAGCAAAAAGAGGATAACGGAGAAAAGCTCCAAAGTGCAAGGGAAAGGTGGAGGCAAGGAAGGAAACATGTACGTGATGATTCCACCCGAACCTTTCCGACGCGGACCCCCTCTTAATAATACGGCTCTCCTACGACTCAAATCCACCAAAGAGAAACGTAGGACAACGCCGTCTTCAATAGTCTTCGAGGGGCACCGAATCGTCTCGTGCCTAGTGATGAAGTATCTGAGAAACTCAAGGCACACAATTAGTCCACAAAAGCATTGTCATCAATCACCAAAACACCTAAGGGATAAATATGCCCTTACAATCTCCCCCTTTTTGGTGTATTGATGACAATACGGGATTTGCACATAGATGAGATAATATAGGGCAAAGGCAAACCCCTCCTCTCTAGAATATAGACGGGCTCCCCCTAGATGTGTGCAATCTAGATAGATGCGTTGGACTGCATATCACACAACCTAGGATCAACACTCCCCCTATATTTTAGAGACAAAGGCATGATAACTAACATCTAAGCAGAGCATAGCAAAAAGGTAGTACAATATATCACAAGCTTGCTAAGATAGATAGAGTGCATATGTCTTACACCATATGAAGTAAAGCAACCCAAAGCAACTGAAATGAGGTTCAAACGAGGTTCAAATGAGAAAGCAGCAAACACACCGAACACGAACAACGACACACGACTCGCAAATCCCTACACTCTCTCCCCCTTTGGCATCGAGACGCCAAAAAGGCAGAGAGGACACCTACACACAAGGGGTGGCTCAAGCAGGGAAGTCATCCCAATGCTCCTCGTCTGACTCATCGGCAGCAGGGATGGTCTCCTCGGCGTCCTCCTCAGAATCAGTCCACCTGTAGCCTTGCTTCTCCATCCACTCGGCCTCTGGAGTGATGCGATCCTCAGAACCGCCAGACACATCCTCGCCATATAGTTGCAAGATCTTCTTGTCCCGGCGATGACTCTCCTTGGATGCCACGTGAGTCCTGTACTTCCCCTTAGCTTGCATGCAGAAAAGAGTCTTCATCTTGTCCTTCAGCTTCTTGGCCCACGAGGGCATAGAGGAACTATGGGAAGACCTGGCAGCACGGTCCTCAGCAACATCCTCTGCGCCAGCATCCTCCTCATCAACAGCAGCCCTAGCAGCAGACGCCTCAGCACGAGTAGTAGTGTTGGCCTAGTTGGGCTTGACACGGAGACAGATGGGATCATGTCGAATCTAGTCTGGAGCAAGGAACTCCTCACCAGGGAACATCTTCTCCCAAGTCTTCGAGATCAGCAGAAACAGATAGGGCCCATAGATAGGCACCTTGCGGTTGAACATTGCAAACCGAAGCTCACACCACATGATATGTGAGACATCAAGTGGCTGAGTCTGAGACACACGAGCCTCCTCGCATAGGAGCATCATATCCACCATATAGGCATGAACCTTGTCCTTGTCACCAATGCGAGGGAACAAAGAGTTGCAGAAGATGCGATACATGATATCTAGAAAGGAGTTGAGCACCCACCCTGACTTGCCATTGGGAAGCGCCTTCTCAACATAGTATGGCTGAAGCTTGTCCTTGTTAGCAGACTCAGGATTAGCATGGGGGCGAACACCCACGGGAGTGTTGAGCCCGTCATCAGGAACAAGGAGCAAATCCATGAACTCCTTCCAGGTAGCAATCAACTTACGTCCATTGGTCATCCAGGTCATCCTCCGCTCCTCATCAGGGTGAAAGTAAACTGAGGCAAAGAACTGACAAACAAGCTCAGGGTCATAGTCAAGGTGAAAGGAGATCACATGTTCAATACCAAACTGCTCCACCAAATCCAGAGCTTCTCCAAAGTACTGACAGAACTTGTCCTTCCTCAGTTGATGCATTTCTATCCATTTGACATCTACATAGGTATTTTGCTTGTTCTTGATGACATCCAGATAAGTGAGAGTCTGTTGCTTGTTCCAAAACAGTTCACAACCTCTGACAGTAGCACGAGGATGCACATACGGGTTGAGCTTCCTGAGACGGACGAACTCAGATGGAGGTATCTCGTCCATGCCCTTGTTGGGTTCCTTGTGCTTACTAGCAGATGTCTTGACATGGCGCTTGGGGGCAGTGGAGCCCTCTGGTGCTTTGCCTGGATTGCGCAGACGCTTGGAGCCCGTGTCACAACTAGGATTGGAACGACGAGAGCCACCACCTGAGACACAAACGCAAAACACCCACGAAACACAAAAAGGATCAATGCAAATACCACCGCAAAGCACAAGAAACACATAGAAAGTATACGTGAAAGTTGCCATGAGATAGATGTGATCCACGGTAGTACTGCCAGAGCCTGCGGTACTAAAATTTTAGTACCGCTCCAAGTCGCGGTAGTACCGTGCGAGGTCACAGTAGTACCATGGTGGGAGCGGTAGTAAAACTTTAGTGCCGCAGCGAGTGCGGTAGTACTGCCCCAGACGGACGGTAGTACCGGACAAGCGGTAGTACAACGCCAGACGGGCGGTAGTACCGCACCGCGTCAGATCCAAATGACAGTTTGAATCTGAAAAGAACCGCGAAACCACGACGGTGCTACGGTGATCAAATCTAGCACGGGACAAAAAGACAAGTATAATTCCTACGCAATACTGCACTCCTTCATCCTACTCTTGCATAGATTTAGCCTAAGAATCTCTAGAACACACAAGTCTCCCAAAAACCTAGAGGCAAAGAACACAACAAAAAAACGAGAGGGAGTTGGGGAAAGACCTTGGTCCATGGAAAGAGCACGTGGTGGGGAATGATCCCACCGGACGGAATCACGGGAGGGCAGCCGGAGGCGGAGATCCAGCGATGGACGTCGGCCCCATTCTTGAGCGTGGGAGAGAGAGAGAGAGAGAGACGATGTGGGGGAACTGACGAATGGGTATGGGGGAGTTAGAACTCCCCCTGCCCGTCCTTATCCCCATGCGTCTTATGACGGCGCGGTAGTACCGCAAGTCATCGCGGTAGTACCGCTTGGGCGGAAGTACCGCACCGAAGCGGTAGTACCGCTCTCCTAGGCGGCAGTAAAAAATTACTGCCGCATGGGGGCGGTAGTACCATGCTCCCCACACGCGGTAGTACCGTAGCTGGCTACGGTAGTACCGTGAGCTCAAGAAAAAGCAGGTTTCAACAAAAGAAGAAGATCTTTGCAAGGAAACTTTTAGCACAAAGGACACCACAAGAGCACGCACAACCCAAAAGCAGAAAGACAACAAGAAACCACTAGGCGACACAACCTCTCAAAAGGAGAGGGCGGTGGCCGGAGCCACCTATGTTTGAGTTAGTTGGTATGGCACCGCGAAGAATTATCCTTGGGCCCATGACCAAAACTCATCTTTGAAGCACAAGTACCATCAAAAATTGCTAATGTGAAAGAGTTGATCTATTTATGCATAATGAGGGGAGGGAGAGTTCATTGAGAGAAAAACACTCCCCCTATGTCCATGCCTACACCTAAACTAGACAACAAGTTGAGTGTGGTGGGGGTGCAAGGGTTCAAGTCACATTGCTCGAATCAATGATATTTAGCTCATGCCTTAACTCGCGAAATCTTGCTTCATCCAAGGGCTTCGTGAAAATATCTGAAGGTTATCATGAGTGTTGACATACTTGAGCTTGATCTCCCCTCACCTAATGTGATCCCGGATGAAGTGATACCGAATCTCAATATGCTTCATCTTGAAGTGTTGCACCGGGTTGAGAGAAATCTTGATGGCACTTTCATTATCACACCAAAGAGGCACTTTGTCACAAATGACACCGTACTCCTTTAAAGTTTGCCTCATCCATAAGAGTTGAGCACAACTACTACCAGCCGCCACATATTCCGCTTCGGTGGACAAGAGAGACACACAACTTTGCTTCTTGGAAGACCAACTCACCAAAGAGCAACCAAGAAATTGGCACCCTCTGGAGGTGGACTTCCTATCCACTTTGTCTCCCGCCCAATCGGAATCCGTATATACTTCAAGCTTGAAGTTTGCCCCTCTTGGGTACCATAAGCCAAAGTTTGGGGTATGAGCCAAATATCAAAAGATTCGCTTGACCGCCACATAGTGACTTTCCTTCGGTGCGGCTTGAAACCGTGCACACATTCCCACACTCAACATGATATCCGGTCTAGATGCACAAAGGTAAAGCAAGGAGCCAATCATGGAGGGATATACCTTTTGATCCACCGCTTTACCATTAGGATCAATGTCAAGCTGGCACTTGGTAGGCATTGGAGTAGAAGCCGGCTTGATATTACTTAGCTTGAATCTTTTTAGCATGTCTTGAGTATATTTGGCTTGGTTGATGAAGGTTCCTTCTCTTCTTTGTTTGATATCAAAACCAAGGAAGAACTTCAACTCTCCCATCGAAGACATCTTGAACTTGGAGGTCATGAGAGCGGCAAATTCCTCATTGAAAGCTTTGTTAGGGGAACCAAAGATAATATCATCAACATATAGTTGGCATACAAACAACTCCCCTTTGACCTTCTTAGTAAAAAGAGTGGGATCGATTTGCCCCACCTCAAATCCACGATCTTGTAGCAACTCGGTAAGGTGATCATACCATGCACGTGGGGCTTTTTTAAGGCCATAGAGTGCCTTATTGAGTTGATACACATGATCCGGGAAGTAGGGATCCTCGAACCCGGGGGGTTGCTTGACATAGACCAACTCATTAATAGGACCATTAAGAAAAGCACTTTTCACATCCATTTGTTGCAACTTAAAGTTGTGATGGGAATCATAAGAAAGCAACAAACGAATGGATTCAAGGCGAGCAACGGGAGCAAAGGTTTCACCGTAGTCGATACCCTCGACTTGGGAGTAGCCTTGTGCCACCAATCTTGCCTTGTTGCGAATGATGTTCCCATGAGCATCTTGCTTGTTCTTGAAAAGCCACTTGGTTTCAATGACGTTGTGGTTCCCCGATGGCCTTGGCACCAATCTCCACACCTTGTTGTACTCGAAGTTGTTGAGTTCTTCATGCATGGCATTAAGCCAATCCGAGTCTTCGAGCGCCTCATAGACCTTTTGGGGTTCAACACAAGAGACAAACTTGTGATGTTCACAATAGTTTGCTAATTGTCTACGAGTGCTTACCCCCTTTCTTAGGCTTCCAACCACATTCTCCATGAGATGGCCTTTGGTGGTGAGTTTGGAAGCAATCTTCGCGGCACGATGCTCTAGTTCCTCCTCGGATATGGAAGGAGGAGGGTTAACTTGATTATCTTGAGCGCCGTCTTGAGCTTGTTCTTAATCTTGAGCTTGCTCATGATCTTGAACTTGCTCGAGGGGGAGAACTTGACCTTGGGCATCATTTGGAGGTTCACCACCATCTTGAGATTGATCTTGCCCTTGGTCTTGTTCACGAGGTTGAGGGCCTTCACTTTGTTCTTCGGAAGCGTGTGGGTATTGAGTAGGTGAAGGCTCCACTTGAGTGGAGCATTGTCCTTCTCCTTCGGCCACAAGGGGTTCCTCAATGGGTAGAATATGACCAATACCCATTCTTCTTATGGCTTGGGGAGGAATTTCATCACCTACATCACAAGTACCACTTTGCTGCACTTGGGAGCCGTTATTTTTGTAAAACTCCATGTTACACGTCTCCTCAATGAGTCCGGTGGACTTGTTGAGAACACGGTAAGCATGAGAGTTTGTAGCATAACCAACAAATATGCCCTCATAAGCTCTAGCCTCAAATTTAGACAAACGAACACCTTTCTTGAGAATGAAACACTTACACCCGAACACCCGGAAGTACTTGAGATTGGGCTTGTTGCCGGTGAGTATCTCATAAGGTGTCTTGTTCAAGCCTTTGCGGAGATAGAGCCGATTGGATGCATGACATGCGGTGTTGATGGCTTCGGCCCAAAATTTGTATGGAGACTTGAACTCCGCCATCATGGTCCTTGTCGCATCCATCAACGTCCGGTTCTTCCTCTCCGCAACACCATTTTGTTGAGGGGTATATGGTGCAGCATATTGATGCTTGATCCCCTCATCACTAAGAAACTCATCCAAGGTGTAGTTCTTGAACTCGGTGCCGCTGTCACTTCTTATTGTCAAGATCTTTGCATTATGTTGACGTTGAGCTTCATTTGCAAAGTCGATGACGGTTTGTTGAGTCTCACTCTTCCTCTTGAAGAAGTATACCCAAGTGTATCTTGAACAATCATCCACAATCACCAAGCAATACTTTCTACCTCCAAGACTATCAAATGATGGGGGCCCAAAGAGATCCATGTGAAGGAGCTCCAAGGGTCTCTTCGAGTAGATGATGGTCGTGGGAGTGTGAGCCTTCTCATGAAGCTTTCCTTTAATACAAGCACTGCAAGCACGGTCTTTGGCAAAACTAACATTTTTTAGTCCACGGACATGGTCCCCCTTGAGAAGACTTTGCAAAGATCTCATATTGGCGTGGGCTAAGAGGCGATGCCAAAGCCATCCCATGTCAACTTTAGCCATTAGGCATGTCACGGTCTTAGTGGGTCGCTCCGAAAAGTTTATCACATAGAGACCGTTCTCGACATGCCCAACAAAGGCTACTTTAAGAGTCTTGCTCCACAAGAGGGCCACGGTATCAATGTCAAAGAAAGTGGCAAAGCCCATAAGTGCAAGTTGATGAACGGAAAGTAAGTTGTATGCAAGGGACTCAACAAGCATGACTTTCTCGATCGTTAGATCATGAGAAATGATAACCTTTGCAAGACCCAATACCTTAGAATGTGAGGCATCACCCCACTCGACATTGGTGGGCATAGATGGAATCTTTTACACGTCCACCACCAAGTCCTTGCTCCCGGTCATATGATTTGTTGCTCCACTATCGAGCAACCATGATCCCCCACCGGAAGCAAACACCTACAGGAGATCAACGCTTGGTTTTAGGTACCCATTTAGTAATGGGTCCTTTGATTTTAGTAACAAGGGTCTTAGGAACCCAAATAGACCATTCAATGTACTCATAAGGAGAACCAACAAATTTAGCATAAACATGTCCATCACTAGCACGGCACAACACATATGACGGGTTAAAGTCGCCGGCTTTGTTGGAGGAAATGGTTTTTCCCTTTTTGACATCAACGTCCTTCACTTTTTCCTTCTTCTCCTTAGGATCACCCTCTCCCTCTTTTACAAAAGTTTGCTTGAGAGGAGGAGGACGTTTGGTCTCGTCGTTCTTCTTCTTATTCTTGGACTTGGGTGCAAACCCAATTCCCTTCTTGGCCACAACTTCCTTTCGATTGCTCAAAAGGTCGTTGAGGTTCTTCTCACCTTGAATGCAAGTCACAAGGCCTTTCTCAAGTTGATCCCTCAACTTGGCATTCTCCTCCACAAGATGCACATGCTCACAACATGGGTTAGTAGCATATGCATTATCAATTAATACCATATGAGGGAAGGTGGCCTTTTCCTTGGTTAGCTTAACTTGGAGTTGAGCATGAGACTCCTTGAGGTTAGCATGAGCACCCTTCAAGACCTTGTGGGCCTTGTCAAGTATCTCAAACTCCTCTTTGAGTCTAGCATGATCAACCCCAAGTTTAGCCTTCTCGGAAGTTAGCACACGAGACACGACAAGAGCATGATCAAGATCTTTCTTTAACTTAGCATGGTCATCATTGTATGACTCCTCAAAAGTCAAACGATGCACACGCTCTTCCTCAAGAGCATTATTGAGATCCGATATCTCATCGGCATAGTCACGACTATGACCTTCCATCTTAGAGATGGTTTTTTCGTGAGCCTCGATCATGTCATTGGCCTCACCAAGTTGTTCCAAGAGAGCAACAAATTGCTTCTTGGATTTGCCCTTGAGCTTACTCATAAAAGACTCAAATTCATTCACTTCCTCATTAGACCCATCATGTTCATCAATGCAATCCTCCAAGGAGGGATTAGTAATGATGGTGGTTTTGATGTTGGGGGTTACCTTGTTGGAAGCTTTAGCCATGAGGCACTTGGCGGTGATGTTCTTGTTGGGTGAATCAAAGAGAGACACCCGGGGAGTGGTAGGAATGGCAACGGATGCCATGGCCATCCCTTCTCCATTTTCATCATCATTGTCATCCTCATGGTATTCTTCTTGAACCACCAACTCACGAGTAGGAGTCTTCTTGGTGAAGTTGTTCTTGTTGGGGAAGGACTTGGCTTTGTCTTTTCGGATGAACTTGCCACCATTGTCTTCCTGCTTCTCATAAGGACAATACACAACGAAATGGCTCACATTGCCACAGTTGAAGCAAGTTCTAACTCGTTGCTTGCCCTTGACGCCACTTGAGTTGTTCTTGTTGAAGTTGGGTCTTGTCTTCTTCTTGCTCCAAAATTGTCTTGAAGCAAGAGCCATGTGCTCATGATAATCATATTTGGTGTCTTCGGGGTTGCTCTCCTCATCTTCCTATTCTTCCTCTTCTTCCACACTAACCTTGGCCTTCAAAGCAAGGATGGGCTTCTTTGCCCTTTGGGAACGGAGCACCGCATTGTCTGCGGTCTTGTCCAAAATGCTCGTTGCAACGAACTCATCCAACACTTCACTCGAGGTCATGGAGTGGAAGTCCGGTCTTTGACGAATGATGGAGGACATGGCCTTGTTGTAGGGCATCATGGCCTTGAGGAACTTGCGCTTGATCCAATTGTCATCCGTGTCCTTGCTCCCATGATCTCGGAGTGAGACCGCGAGTTTGGTCACTCTTCGAAAGAGCTCACAGGGTTCTTCATCTTCTTTCATTGCAAACTCATCGGCTTCATCTTGTACCACTTCATAGTTGGAGCATTGAATGCTAGCACTTCCTCGATAGAGAGACATAACGCATTGCCATGCGTGTTTGGCCATGGCATGAGGTCGAAGATGAGGGAGATCTTCGGGAAGGATTGCATCTTGGATGATGAAGAGAGCACTCTCATTGAATTGATTATCCACGACTTCTCAAGGGGTGAAGTTGCTTGGGTCATGTGGATAGAAACCTTCTTCAATGATTCTCCAAAGATTAGTATTCACATGTTTTAAATGACGCTTGAAACTATACACCCAAGAATCAAAATCCTCATTTTTCACAATCTCAGGAGGAGGACCGGCATGATTTAAATGAGTAGAGGGAATCGGTCCTCCATAAATTGGAGGTTCCACATGGGCAAAGATGCCGGTGCCATTTCTACCACTAGTAGAAGGACTCTTTTCACTGTTAGCTTCCCCCTTGTCGAAGATAGCATCCGTCACCTTGTTAGTGGGATCACCCACTTCCATCGGCGAGGTGGACAGTTTAAGTCCTTCAAGAAATTTAGTAAACATGCTTTCAACCTTGGTCGTCATGGAGTCTTTCAATGTGTCCAAAGCCACATTGAATTCCTCGTGAGAGACCGAGGTCCCCCCATCCTCCGTAGACGAGATATGATTCACACGGAGTGCTCCTCCGCACCGTCTATGGTGTCAACCATACTCTTCGGACGGCAAAGTCCTTAATAAAGAGACGAGGCTCTGATACCGATTGAAAGGATCGATATGGTTGACTAGAGGGGGGGGGGGTGAATAGGCAACTAACAATTTTTAAGCTTTTCTTTATCAATTTAAACCTTGCAACAAAATAGGTTGTCTAGATATGCAACTATGTGAACAACCTATATGATGCAATGACAACTAGCACACAAGCAAGCAATAGATACAACACAAGAAAGCTTGCAAAAGTAAAGGCACGAAATAACCAAGAGTGGAGTCGGTGGAGACAATGATGTGTCACCGAAGTTCCTTCCTTTTAAAGGGAAGTACGTCTTCGTTAGAGCAGTGTGGAGGCACAATGCTCCCCAAGAAGCCACTAGGGCCACAGTAATCTCCTCACGCCCTCACACAATGCGAGATGCCGTGATTCCACTATTGGTGCCCTTGAAGGCAGCGACCGAACCTTTACAAACAAGGTTGGGGCAATCTCCACAACAATTGGAGGCTCCCAACAACACCATGAAGCTTCACCACAATGGCAACCGTCTAGGGTGCTCAAACACCCAAGAGTAACAAGATCCGCTAGGGATAAGTGGGGGGGGGGGAATCAAATCTCTCTTGGTGGAAGTGTAGATCGAGGCCTTCTCAACTAATCCCGAGCAAATCAACAAGTTTGATTGGCTAGGGAGAGAGATCGGGCGAAAATGGAGCTTGGAGCAACAATGGAGCTTAGAGGTGGAAGAGGTAGTCAACTAGAGGTAGGAGACGCCCCTTTTATAGTCATGTGAGAGATCCAACCGTTATCCACATGTTCAGCCTGCGACATGCGGTACTACTGCTCCAGGAGCGCGGTACTACCGCAAGGCCACGCGGTACTACCATGGAGGACCACGGTACTTCCGCGGCAGCAACAGAGGCTGGGACTTGCCTGACTGAGAGCAGTACTTCCGCTAGCACGGTACTACCGCTCCCCCTTGCGGTACTACCGCAAGGCAGGAAAGTCCAAGCCTACGAAGAGCGCGGATGAATAAAAATACATTCGTGCCTACTTCCGCTGAAAACAAAATAGTGCAAAAATCCAACGCGGTACTACCGTAAACTAGCTGAGCCAGGCCGCGCGCGGTACTACCGCGCACGAGGCGCGGTACTACCGTTGAGGCGCGGATGTAAAACATTACATCTGCTCCTACTACCGCGACGTAGCGGTGCTAGGTATGAGGGCCACGGTACTCCGACTCCAGGGGAGCAGTACTACCGTGGGCTCCCGCGGTACTACCGCGCTGGACGTGCGGTATTACCATGTGGGCGCGGATGTAAAAAATTACATCCACCCCTACTACCATACCGGAGCAGCACTAGGCCTGGGAGCCACGGTACTAAGGCTCGAGAGGAGCGGTACTACCGCAGGTGCTTGTGGCACTACCGCTCCATAGAGCAGTACTATCGCAAGTACAACAGTAGCCGTCAGAGCAAGCACAAAGAGGATAATGGAGAAAAGCTCCAAAGTGCGAGGGAAAGGTGGAGGCAAGGAAGGAAACGTGTACGTGATGATTCCACTCGAACCTTTCCAACGCGGACCCCCTCTTAATAATACGGCTCTCCTACGACTCAAATCCACCAAAGAGAAACGTAGGATAATGCTGTCTTCAATAGTCTTCGAGGGGCACCGAATCGTCTCGTGCCTAGTGATGAAGTGTCTGAGAAACTCAAGGCACACGATTAGTCCGCGAAAGCATTGTCATCAATCACCAAAACACCTAAGGGATAAATATGCCCTTACAACAGCCCTAAGTCTCGGAGCCCGGAGGCGGTCGACTAGATTATGCGCGTATGAGTTACAGGGGTGCGAACCCTTTACACTGAGGAGGGGGTGGATTATATAGAGTTAGCCAGACCCCTCCGGCCCTCAGTTATGCAGGGTTTAAGGTACATTAAGATTTGGCGTTACTGATAATGCCATACATAAAGTGCTATGATGACCATAAAGACTAGTTAATGACAAACCGTTTGTGTGTAGAGTGACTCTAGATGTCCTGGTGGTCGAGTGAGTGGCTTCATGGTCGAGTGTCTCCGAGTCCGTCGAGTGAAATCCTTCCCGGTCGACTGAAAGGTAGTTTCTTCTAGAGATGTCCTTGGGGAGGGTATCTTGGACAGGTCCATGACCCTACCCTAGGTACATGGCTTCATCACTTTCCCCCCTTGCTGAATAGGCTTCGATTCCCTGGATCCTTACATCGTAGCCCCTCAATCCAGCTCCACCTTCAACATGACTCCATGGTAGATGATCAGTCCACCCTCACGCCCCGTCGACTTCAAGCTCCGTGTGTACATCACCTTGAATCAACCCCGCGCCATAGTCTTGTCGAAGCCACACAAGTCCTCAGACCTGCGCCACGTGTTTCCACGCCCAGAAGTCGGTCACCATCGGCATCACGCTCCTATGTCGTCATCGCCGATCCCACCACCGTCTTCTGTACCAACCGACCTGCGTTGATCCCGTCAGACTGTCCAGTCCAACCCAGCCGAACTCGTTCGACTGTATGACATGCTCAAGGCTCCCAATCGTCTTCCACGAAATTTCCATCCGTCACAACATAATTCCATCTCAGCTGACATGACTTCCTGCAACGCCTTCAAGCATCCCTGTTGTGTTAACAAATCTTTCACTATTGTCTGCCATAACCCAAGGGTTTTAGTTCCACGAACTTCTCCACCTCAAACCTGGTACCCGTTGCCGCCATGGTCCTTTGTACGTCTGACCCTGCAAAAAATTATCCAAGCTTTACACGTGATGCCCAAGTACACAAACAGAACCAAACGTGGTATGCTTTCATGTGCTAGTTGCAATTCAACTTGGCCTTCACGTGATGTGCTCTTGGCTCAACCCCGATGATGTTGTTGCTTTGCCCCTGTGCTTTCCGATGTACTGTCGTATCATGATCCGATGGATTTTCCTTCTGGTAGATTTGATCTGCTGTTGCCTCTCTCCGCGTCGAACATGAGGACTTGGTCCTCCTTTTTTTCCAAACAAATCTGCTGAGAATTAGCCAAACATGCATCATAGACCTTTCACGCAGAGCCTGGCCAGCTCCTTCCGTGCCTGGTCCACCAGCACAACACGTGCACGCACTAGCTAGCCCCGCCGGACCAGCCCACACCGCGAGTGCACTTCGGCCTCAGCCGCCTGGCCTGCCACGCATGCGTCTGGACGCTCACCCGATCGATCCGCTGATCCATCGCCGCACGTCCCTTGCTGCCGCAACGCGTACGCGAGCCTTCCGCAGCCGATGCCTGTTGCAACCGCTGCTTTCAGATCCCGTCGAGAACTCCGCGAGCTTCCGATTGCTTCTGTTCCAATCTCGTCGAGAACCACGCCGCTGCTGGCTGCAATCCCAGACTCAATATTTCCTCTAGATCAACAATCCACAGCCTGCCAACAACCTAGCTCATGATACCACTTGTTAGAATAAATTCGAGGCATACCGTCTATCATCCGAGGACCAAACAATCACACGAGCACGACATCAAGATTTGTTAACGAGGTTGACCAATATGACTACATCCCCGGGGCCTGACTATGGGCGCTCCTTCCCGTGACACCGTCACAATATCACACACCGGCCACCCGGACGTCGGCACACGTCGTCGGCTCCCCCTTGCGCGCCTGTGCTATTATGTTGGCGTAGGTCACATCGTGTGTCTACCCCGCTATATATGAGAGGCCTAGGATACAAGTGTCCTACTAGGGCACGACTCCACATCCTATGTAAACACAATACAACTCATAGTCCAACTGTAACCTACCTTGTACACAATATTTGACACAACTCCAACAAAATCTTGTAGTGGTAGATAGATAAATTGCAAAACAAAATAAAAAAATTGCAGCAAGGATATTGTTGGTTTTTATATATGATTGAAGTAGACCCTGGGGCCATAGTTTTCACTAGAGGCTTCTCTCTCGAACACATAGCATACGGCGGGTGAACAAATTACTGTTGGGCAATTGATAGAAAAGCGCATAGTCATGACGATATCCAAGGGAATGACCATGTATATAGGCATCACGTCCGAGACAAGTAGACCGACTCTTGTCTGCATCTATTACTATTACTCCACCCATCCAGCATGCATCTACGTTATTAAGTTAATAAAAAATGATTAACGCCTTAAGCAAGATGACATGATGTAGATAAAGTAAACTCAACTAATATGAATTAACCCCATTGTTTTACCCTTAATGGCAACAATACAAATACGTCTCTTGTCCCTTTCTGTCACTGGGATAGAGCACGGCAAGATTGAACCCATCACAAAGCACCTCTCCCATTGAAGATAAATCCATCTAGTTGGCCAAACCAAATGGATAGATCGGAGAGAAATACAAAGCTATAAAAATCATGCATAATAAAGTTTAGAAAAAACTCAATTACTTCTCATGAGTATTCATAAACCCACAATTCATCGGATCCCAACAAACACACCACAAAAAAAGATTGCATCGGATAGAACTCCAAGAACATAGAGGAGAACATAGTATTGAATATCAAAGAGAGAGAAGAAGCCATCTAGCTACTAGCTATGGACCCGTAGGTCTGTGGTAAACTACTCATGCATCATCAAAAGGCAGCAAGGATGATGTAGAAGCCCTCCGTGATCAATTCCCCCTTAGGCAGAGTACCAAAAAGACCTCCAAATGGGATCACGGAAGAACAGAAGCTTGCGGCAGCGAAAAAAATGTTTTGGGTGGCTCTTTGTTTGTTTCCAATATTTGAGAATTTATAGAAGTGGAATTAGGTCAGACGGAGACTCGATGGGCCCACAAGGCAACAAGGCGCCCCCCAGAGCGCGCTGGGTTGCCTTGCCGTCTCCTCGTACATCCTCTGGTCTCCTCCCGAAGCTTCCAATGTCTCTTATGTCCACAAAAAAACCATCACAAAGTTTCGTAGCATTTGGACTCCGTTTGGTACTAATTTTTTGGAAAACAAAAAACAAGCAGAAAACAACAACTGGCACTAGGCACTAGGTTAATAGGTTAGTCCCCAAAAAGATATAAAATAGCATATAAAACATCCAACTTTGATACTATAATAGAATGGAACAATAAAAAATTATAGATACATTGGAGACGTATCACAGATCATGGATCAGATTGCTTTGCGGCTCTTTTTCCTCACTGACACATAGCTTCAGTCTTATATGACTTTGCTAGCTGTCGGTGTGTTTGTGCATGTTGGTGTTGTTTGTGTGAATTCTAGCTATGCATATGTCGGCTATGTGTTCATCGTGTTTGTATCCTCATGATGGTCCATTTTGAGTCAAACAAATCCACCCTTTGTCGAAGAAAAGAGAGAGTAGTCGGAAGAGACTAGACGTGAAAATGCTGAAGGTGTTTGTGTTTGTATTTTGATAACACCACGAGGTGGAGGCTATCTTAGCCTTATATGTTTTGTGCGTATTTGAGAAAAAAGAGTGAACATGACATGCCAACCCTCTACCTTTCATATGCCTATGATTTGAGAATCATGTAAAATGAATGAGCCTTTAGAAGAAACAACGAGATAAATGAAGCACAAAACAAAAATAAAGTGATAGGACATCTTACTAAAATTTCACATAACATTTTATCCTAAATTTTACTTAAGTGGATGATCTAATTAATAAGATCTATCAATCAGCGGGAGATGTAGGATGAATGTATTATCCTCTCAAGCAACTCTGCAATAAGATACAAGTAGTCTCTTATATTCCCAACACACCTAATACAATTGTCAATTGTATAGGCGCACTAGCTTGTCGAAAAGATTGATAGAATGGATGGTAGATAGATAATTTGGCTAATGCAAATATTTTATATTTTTCTAATAATAAAAACAACAAGGTAACAAGAAGTAAACGTTACTGAAAACGAGGTTGCAATGGTTGAAAACAAGGCCTAGGGTGCATAGGTTCACTAGTGTCAACTCTCAACATGAGAACTTCATTAAATTCATGATGTAACCTCACAAAGCTCCATTTTATTAGATCAGTTCTGGGTAAGATAATGTAGATGCACAAATTGTCAGCCACCTCAAAGTTATCTTTTTAATCTTATTTTTAGCCACCCCCAATGTCACAACAGGCAACCCAAAAGAGTATACTATGATAGCAGCAAATGATCTTTCATTCTAACCTTAATTTATTGAGTCACCCCAATGTGTCGTAGGTGTCTCAAAAAGTTATACTAGATATGCATCATGTAATCTCATTAACTCCTAAAGTTTGAGAACATAGCATGAACAAGGTTGAGTCCATGAAGATACCTACCATAAGATTTACACCATACAATTCTGTTGGGGAACATAGTAATTTCAAAATTTTCCTACGCACACTCAGGATCATGGTGATGCATAGCAACGAGAGGGGAGAGTGTGTCCACGTACCCTCGTAGACCGAAAGTGGAAGCGTTATGACAACACGGTTGATGTAGTCGTACGTCTTCACGATCCGACCGATCCAAGTACCGAACGCATGGCACCTCCGAGTTCTGCACATGTTCAGCTCAGTGACGTCCCACGAATTCACGATCCAGCAGAGCTTCAAGGGAGAGTTCCGTCAGCATGACGGCATGATGACGGTGATGATGATGCTACCAACGCAGGGCTTTGCCTAAGCACTGCTACGATATGACCGAGGTGGATTATGGTGGAGAGGGGCACCGCACACGGCTAAAAGATCAACTGATCAACTTGTGTGTCTATGGGGTGTTCCCTGACCACGTATATAAAGGATGGAGGGAGGAGGAGGCCGGCCCTCATAGGGCGCGCCCAAGTGTAGAGTCCTACTAGGACTCCCTAGTCCTAGTAGGATTCCACCTCCCACATGGAATAGGAAAAAGGGAAGGGAGAAGGAGAAGGCAGGAAGGGCCCCCCCTCCCTAGTCCAATTCGGATCAGTCCATGGGGAGGGGTGCGGCCACCCTTTGAGGCCTTTCTCTCATTTCCCGTATGGCCCATTAAGGCCCAATACGAATTCCTGTAACTCTCCGGTACTCCAAAAAATACCCCGAATCACTCGGAACCTTTCCGATGTCTGAATATAGTCGTCCAATATATCAATCTTTACGTCTCGACCATTTCGAGACTCCTCGTCATGTCCCCGATCTCATCCAGAACTCCGAACTACCTTCGGTACATCAAAATACATAAACTCATAATACCGATCGTCACCGAACGTTAAGCGTGCGGACCCTACGGGTTCGAGAACTATGTAGACATAACCGAGACACATCTCCGGTCAATAACCAATAGCGGAACCTGGATGCTCATATTGGCTCCTACATATTCTTCGAAAATCTTTATCGGTCAAACCGCATAACAACATACGTTGTTCCCTTTGTCATCGGTATGTTACTTGCCCGAGATTCGATCGTCGGTATCTCAATACCTAGTTGAATCTCGTTACCGGCAAGTCTCTTTATTCGTTCCGTAATACATCATCCCGCAACTAAATCATTAGTTACAATGCTTGCAAGGCTTATAGTGATGTGCATTACCGAGTGGGTCTAGAGACACCTCTCCGATAATCGGAGTGACAAATTCTAACCTCAAAATACGCCAACTCAACAAGTACCTTTGGAGACACCTGTAGAGCACATTTATAATCACCTAGTTACATTGTGACGTTTGGTAGCACACAAAGTGTTCCTCCGGTAAACGGGAGTTGCATAATCTCATAGTCATAGGAACATGTATAAGTCATGAAGAAAGCAATAGCAACATACTAAACGATCAAGTGCTAAGCTAACGGAATGGGTCAAGTCAATCACATCATTCTCCTAATGATGTGATCTCGTTAATCAAATGACAACTCATGTCTATGGCTAGGAAACATAACCATCTTTGATCAACGAGGTAGTCAAGTAGAGGCATACTAGTGACACTCTGTTTGTCGATGTATTCACACATGTATCATGTTTCCGGTTAATACAATTCTAGCATGAATAACAAACATTTATCATGATATAAGGAAATAAATAATAACTTTATTATTGTCTCTAGGGCATATTTCCTTCAGTCTTCCACTTGCACTAGAATCAATAATCTAGTTCACATCGTCATGTGATTTAACATCAATTGCTCACATCTTTATGTGATTAGTTCACATCGCCATGTGATTAACACCCAAAGGGTTTACTAGAGTCAATAATCTAGTTCACATTGTGTCATGGAATTGTCACGTCAGATGTCCTCGTGAAAGGACTTAGTTGTGGAGCCATCGCAACTAGGAAGCTTGAAGGGGTTAAATCGGGACAAAGGACACGAGAGGGTTTATACTAGTTCGGCCCCTTACGGTGAAGGTAAGGCCTACGTCTAGTTGGGTTGGTATTGATGTTTTGATGACCAGGGAGTGAGATACGCTATGCCTGGCTCTCGATGAGTTGTTTCTTGCCCTAAGCTGCCAGCGGGTCGTCCCCTTATATACACGGGTCGACGCCCTGCGGCTTACAGAGTCCCGACCGGCTTATAAACAATGTCCAGCTCGGTGACTAGTTAAGTCTACCTTATGATACAAGTAATATTATTACATCGGTTTATTACAACGGTCCTTAAATCGCCTTCGGGCCTTAAGCTCTCTATGAACCGCCATCTTCATACTTTGATCTTGGGCTTCTCTCTGGTGAGTCCTCTTTGCGTAACCCGGCCCCTCCTGGGCGGCTTACACAAATAGTTATATCCCCAACATTAGGCCCCAGATTGATTTGAACCTGTTCATGTCAATCTGAAAATACCTTATGAACTGTCCTGCAGTCTCTTGTCTTGCACGAAGAATTTTGACCCGCCGTGACGTCATCATCTGGATCCGGGTTAAATCATCATGACGTCATCTTCAATAAAACTTATTTTTATTCCGTCATATCTTCAACGGATCTTTGTCTTTAGTGACCATCCCGAGAATCGAGGCGCCAGAGCCGCTGGATAATAAATGTTATCTCCTCGTCTTTTGCGCCCTCTCTGTCAGCCTTCCCTTATAAATAGGGCGACCTAGGTCTTTCCCCCAGTCATCTTCTTCCTCCTCTCTGCCATTCGAGCTTTGCTGCTGTCGCCATCGACTCCCTCGTCTTCATCGACCCAGGCCACTGCATCGACCTGACCTTGACCAGAGATCGACGGCGAACCTCTGCAGCTCCTCCTCATCTGTGAGTTCCCCTCTTCCCCTTTCTTAGATCTACCTTGAAGTTCTGTCAAGTTCGTCGGTGTTCATCACTGCCCGATGCAAACCTTCATCAGTTTTGCCTCCAACGCCTTGCTTAGATCAAAAAAACTGTACAGAACTGCTGCGGTAGCTGTTTATGTTGATCTTGCATAGACATAGATCTCATTTTCCTTTTTTAGGGCCCTCTTCGAGTGTATGAACTTCTCTGCCCTGTTTTTAGGTCTAGAAAATTTCTCTTTTAGAGCCATACTTTGCTCCAGAATAATAACTGTCGTCCGTGAAACTTGTTTCTATCACCCGGCAAGCTTTTTCTTCTTCTCATGACCTTAAGAATTCTTGAATTGCTCTTGGTACTGCTAGCGGCTTAAATATTATTGCACAATCACCTTTATACCATTAGGCCCCTTTCTTTAAGCCGCCACTTTGAATAATTGTAAATATTTCCCCCGGGTTAAAGTTGAACCAGAGCTTTCTTATTATGTCGTAGGCCACTGTTGTCATGGCTCCTAAGGCGGCCAAAGCCCCTGTGACTTGTAATTGGGTTCCATCCACAGTGACCAAAAGCAAACTTGCCGAATTCGCGAAGTCCGGCCATCTGCCGAAGAAGGAGGTCATGTCTTATCGTGCCCCTAACCCATCTGAAGAAATACCTCAACCCAAATATGGGGAGGTAGTCGTTTTCACGGATCACATGAACCGGGGATTTGCCCCTCCCGGCTCAAAATTCTTCAGGGAAGTTCTGAATTTCTTTGACCTTAGACCTCAAGACATTGGACCCAATTCCGTGTCAAACCTCGGCAATTTTCAAGTCTTCTGCGAGGTGTACCTGGGAGAGGAACCAAGTCTGCTATTGTTTAGAGAACTCTTCTATTTGAATCGGCAAAATGAACGTGCCAACGGGCCTTGTCTTAAACTCGGCGGCATCTCAATCCAACGGCGGAGAGGCTGTCTTTTCCCTTACGCTGAATTGCCAAGTCACCCGAAAGACTGGAACCAGACATGGTTCTATTGTCGAGATACATCACCGGCTGATGAGAAGCCTCTGCCCGGCTTTCGCACCCTGCGCCTTGAATCCAATCATCCGCTGGCAGATAAGTTATCCACTGTTGAGCACCTGCCTCTCAACCCCACTACCAGGAAAATCAAAGCTCTTCTAGGGAATGGGTTAAACGACATCGATCTGCTTCGAGTCTGGGTCACCTGGCGGATACTACCATTAAGCCGCCGCTCCGTTTTAATGTGCACCTACACAGGCGAAAAGGATGACCCAATGCGTCAAAGTCCTGATGACTTGCCAGATGATGTGATAGATGCTACAGTCCAATCTCTGTTGAAGGAGGGCACTGTAACCAGTAACGCCTTCGGCTTACTCCCCTTTTGCAAGAAGAATCTGGCCCCTGCGGTGAATTATCAATCTTCAAAAATACTCTTTAACATGTTATGCCTTCTTGTATTTATGATTCCTTATCTTTTTCCACAGGCCGATGACAATTTTTGGAAGGTCAAATATGACCATGAAGCCGCCAAACAAGTCAGGGCAGCTAAGAAAACTGAAAGAAAAACTGCCAAGACGGGAACCTCAAAGAAAAAGAAACCCAGCGCCTCCGACTTGTTCAAATTGGATGATACTTCTTCGGATGATGAAGAGGTAATTCTTTAATTTTCTTAACTCCCCTGTTTCTGTTTTACTGACATTCTATCCTTTCGGGAGGATACTGGGAACAGTCAAGCAATTGAAGAAGAGGTAACTATAATCTCTTCCGACTCAGAGCCTTTGCCAACACAAAAAATCCGAAGGGTGACCCAGAAAGTAAGATTTTCACATCCTCTAGCTTACCAAGATCCTCAATTTCTTTTGAAGCAACAACAGCTTGAGAACCGGAGGCAAACTCGGGCCACTCAAGACGCCGAACTCTCCTCCGGCTTACGTGATGTGACCAAGAAGCGTCGAATCGAGGTTACCTCTGATTTACATTGTGCTTTTCCTTTGGCAGGTCTAATTCGCCAACCTCTTAATTCATCTGACTCCAATTATTAGGATGCTTCTCCATCTTCCGACGAGTCGATGCAATCAAACATGTCAGTTTTTAAAACAACTCCCGGGTAATGCAACCTTTCTTACTTTAAGTTTTTCCATACTTATACATTGACACTCATCCTTCCACTTTGATTGACAACCTGCAAGTGAAGCCCAGCAAGAGGTCAAAGAAGAATAAGCCGTCCCAAGACCCGGCGGTCCTTGAATCGGCAATTGACTCATCCGTTCCTGACAGCTCCACTCATCAGCCACCGCTTGAACCGGCTCTTGATATTCCAGTGCCAACCTCTGACCCGCCTGTAGAAGACGTTGTCCACAATTCTGATAACCCGGAAATTCATAGTCCGGTCAAGACAACTGATCCAGAAGTCGTGTTTCTGAAAAAACAATATGTTGAACCGGGCCAGCCTACTGTTCTTGCTCAATGCACTGCCAAGGAGGAATTTGCTCAACCTCGGAAAACCAAACAAGATATCACTGATTATGCTCACCTAAGCATTGGTGACATAGTCTCGGGTTATCTGAACCAAGTACACAACAACCGTGACCTGGAAATTGACATGGTGAAGCAAATACAACATAAATCTGAGGTATAACTTTAACTTTTTCCTGAACCTTACTTACTGTACCGCCCCCCAAGTCTATCGCTTATGAATGAATATGCTATAGACTTAAAAATCTACTTATTGTTAGTTTGTCCGGCTTAAAGTGAATACTTTTAACCCGGTGATAGCATGAAACTTTGAATTGACACATTAGTCCCCAAGTGTCAAGTATCTTTACTTGTAAAATGCTTGAGACTTCAGTATGTATGACTTGGCAAATAAGTTAAAAAAAATTCTTGAAGCATACATTAGCCCCCAAGTGCCAAATATATGTACTTGTAAAGTGTTTGGGACTTAAATGTTACCTTATCATGATCCTTACCATAACCTCGTGCCAATACAGGTCACCATAAGTCAATTTGAATCGGAGATTGCTGATCTGAAGAGCCAGCTGAAGCTTCAAGAGCTTGAAACTCAGAAAGCAAACTCCAAGGTTAAATTCAGCATCTCTAAACAAGAGAAATTGAAGAAAAATTTTGAGTCAGAGAAAAAAGCTTGGGTTGATGAAAGGGCTTCATTAGTGACTCGGGCCGAGACGGCAGAAGCGTCACTTGCAGAGGCAACAACCGAACTGTCCGACTTAAAGCGGCAGATATCCCAAATGGTCTCAGCCATCTTCAGTAAGTCACTCTAAGCCTTTAAGCATTGTAATCTTCCAAGATGTATTGTGATGATTATCTCCGTCTTATTGTTATGCTTGTGACCATATAGGCCCCAGGAGTACCAACCTCAGGCAAAACATGCTGATCAAGCTCAAGGCGGTTTAAACCCTTGTGGAGCAGCTGTACTCCGGGTCACAACGTGCCTTGGCCGTTGTAGCTTTATCAACTCCACATCCCCGCCTTCTGCAAGATGTATTGAAGAGCCTCGCTTTTCTTCCTCAACGGATCCAAGATTTAAGGCGGGCGTCCTCAAGAGCCAGAGCCGTAGCCGCATTGAGTCGGGACAAAGCATGTCTCCCAGAACTAGATCCGGCAGACCTTGCCCTTGGATACCCAAGTCTGAAGGAGGACGACACTGCCTTTGACG
This sequence comes from Triticum aestivum, assembly GCF_018294505.1. Taxonomy (NCBI): domain Eukaryota; kingdom Viridiplantae; phylum Streptophyta; class Magnoliopsida; order Poales; family Poaceae; genus Triticum; species Triticum aestivum. Next base: position 457,133,459 of record NC_057798.1, on the reverse strand, counting down.
ACCATGACTTCAACGCCTGTGTCAAAGCCATACGTCCCGTGGCAACCCTTATTGGAAACGACACAGATCTTAGCAAGTATGCACCGGCTTATGACAGTGAAAACCGAAGAAACCCAAACGCTCCATATGATCAAATCAGTCTGATCCCTCCAATTCGTAAGCATACTTTTGCTCCTGAAGTAGACCCGACCGGTTTAATAGATGATGAAGCTGAGTTTGAAGCTTTGAACGGCCTTGATTGGGCCTCATCAACTTTCCAGGACAAAACAACCGACGGAGAAGCGGAGAAGGATAACCCGGAGCCCTCAAGCCCGCCGAAGGAGTGAATCGCCAGGTGTTTGACCAAAAAACAATGCTTCATCAATTCAGACTCGGGGAGTCTTGTAATAGTGTAGAAAGAACTCCCAATGCTTGTCATGCCTTCGTGCATGCCCTTACCGCTTGACGCTTTTCGTAAGCCGCCGTGGCTGTATATTTCTGGCTTTATTTCTGTGGCGTTTTAAATTCTGCTTGCCTTATTCCGCACAAAAAGTGTTGATAACTCGGACACAACCAACCGTTTGATATACAGGCCGGTTTATGACCATCTCTTGTTAAACCTAAGCATAATAGCATACCTGCGATCCTTGGATAATCTTTCCGGTTCATAGGACGTTTTACCCGGCACTTAACGACCTGGGGCGATGAATATTAAACCGGTAAGATAAAAAACATCTCATAATGCTTTCCACAAGGTTTCAGGATAATCAAAATACTTTACAGGCTTCTGATTCAGATACGATCAGTAAACCGTTCAAAAGGGGTTAAGCTAAGATTCGGATACGATCATATAGCCCCCAGTGGCTTGGCGATGCCGATCAAGTGGGTATCGACAGCTATGTTCTCTTTGGTTCGAATACGACCTATGTTTGAACAGGAAGCCCCCAAGTGACCATAAGATTTGTTTAATGACGTTGATTCGTATACGATCCACGTCAGACCTAAAGGGGTTAAGCTGTGGTTCAGATATGATCAGGAAGCCCCCAAATAGGCTTGGCAAGTATGCCGATCAAGTGGGTATCGACAGCTATGTTCTCTTTGGTTCGGATACGACCTATGTTTGAACAGGAAGCCCCCAAATGACCATGGCTAGATTCAGATATGATCATAAGCCGGACCAAAGGTAAAGCCGGATTCAGATATGATCCGGTCTCTATTGGCTGTTTCCACCACCTATCAAAAAGACATATATACTTTTTAAGGGTGAAGAAAGGACAAAGGTCCTGCTTTATTACTTTATATAATATGCATATTGTCAAAAAACATATATATCATAAAAGCAGGTGGCTCAAGGATAGTAAAAACCGAAGATGAGTTATATCTCATGGCCGGATGTCACTTAGCAAAGCCGCCTAGGCTCCACAAACTATGACAGAAAGTGTATAACCCACCAGATCGAGGCCACTTACCCTTATGCCTCTGATTGTTGCCTTGCGTATTAACGTTGGACACAAATTCCGGGCTGTCATCCGCTTTACGCTTATTGCTATTTTGATTCTCCGGGTTGTGCTGTTGGCCCTTTCTACTGTCATTCAGTTTTCCCTTCCCTGTCTTTTCACCGTCAGACTCGGGATCATTGGTGCTATCAGAATCGACATATTTGACCAGAGCCGCCATTAGCGTACCCATATCCTTGCAGTCACGTTTAAGGCGCCCTAATTTCTGCCTCAGCGGCTTGAAGCTGCAATTCCTTTCTAATATAAGAACTGCAGAACCGACATCCATCTTATTAGATGAATGAATTATCTCCTTGACCCGGCGTACCCAATGGGTGGTAGATTCACCTTCCCCCTGCTTACAATTCGTCAAGTCCACGATCGTCATAGACTGCTTACATGTGTCTTTGAAGTTCCGGATGAAACGGGCCTTTAGCTCTTCCCATGAACCAATGGAATCAGGTGGTAAACCTTTAAACCAAGACCGGGCCATTCCATCTAACATCATGGTAAAATATTTAGCCATTACCGCGTTACTAACCTCCAACAGTTCCATGGCCATCTCATAACTCTCTATCCATGCTTCAGGCTGTAAGTCGGCCGTGTAATTTGGCACCTTTCGAGGTCCCTTGAAATCTTTGGGCAGGTGTACATTGCACAAAGCCGGTACCAAACAAGAAGAGCCACCGGCTCTGGTGGCTATTCCCGTCTTAGTAGAAGTCGTTGGATACCCCGGCATATCCTGTTGTGCTGTCTGTTGAGCCGCCAGCTAAACCGCTCGCTCTTTCTCCTGACGTACTTGATCTTGAACCGGGTTATAGCCTCCATGTTGGTCACGGTGTTGGACGTTGCATGACAAAACTTCAGATCCTACGTGCCTGCTGTAACTCTGTCTCCGGTTCTGACGAGGCGGTGCTAACCAAGGCAGAGGAGCTGAATGAAATCTATCCCGATTATAATAATAGGTCTCTTGCTGAGCCAGGGCTGTCTGAACAAGTTCCCTAATCCTCTAGGTCTCCGCTGCTGTCGGGTCATCGCCATCCACTAGAAGAGCCGCCAGACGCGCTGATGCTACGATTAAGTTCTCCATGGGGTTGGAAAAGTGACCCGGCGGTATCGGCACATAACGTGACGGTTCCGTGCTCATATGAGGAGGTGGCATTTCTCGACGTTGAGCCGGTCCTCCCGCTCCGGATGTCATAAACGAATTAGCATCGGGCGGGTTACTTGGGCCGGCCCCGGGTGTAGCAAAAAGAACCCTAGGGTCGTAATTCGGAGGTGACCGGAATCGGGTCTTCTAGTGTCTCCTCCTCATTACTTCATTGGACGTGTTTAAACTCATCGTGAGCTGGTAAGCCTCTGATTGCAACTGCTGTGCCCGGGCGTCGAGAGCCGCCCGCTCCATAGCTAGTCTAGTGTCCTCAGCTGTTAAGGCCTCCTTGGCCTGAGCTATCTCCTCACGTACCCGTGCTACATCTGCTTCATGCTCATATTTGTTCGCAGGGATAACCGTGGCGGTTAACAGGGCCGTAATCTTGTCCATGAGGTCTATCAGCACTTGAGTCGATGGGCGCACCGGGCCTCCTGCTCCGGCTGCCCCTAACCCGGAAGTAATTGTAGCCGCTGCTGTAGAGTTTTGTCCGGGTTGAGTCCCAGCCATAAAGACTCCAGCCCAATTCGGCGACTCACACAGGTCCGGAATACTAAGGCCATCGGAACAGCCCCCAAGCGCACCATCTTGAACTTGATACAAAGAATCTATTGAATCGGCGGATGAATCACCGTCAAAGTGGATGGCCATCTTACCACCATCTTCAGGACCTTCAGAAAGTTCTTCTCCGTGGACGCAGCCCACAAAGACACGCTTCACGCCGGCTTGAACTCGGGCGGGTTTCGCACGCTGAGACGTCTCGACGAGGTCGGTGCAGTTGTCCGGCTCAGGTCCCGGCTCACCAATCCGGTCGATGAAGATGTGGATCCCTCCGAAGGGGACCCGGTACCCGTACTCAATTGAGCCGGTGTCGGGGCCCCAGCTTTTGTCGTCGATGTAGATCTTGCCGCGACGACTCTTGGTCATCCGGCCCACTACGTATCCCTTGAGCCCTGCGAAGTTGCCCTTCAAGAACTCAAATCCACCATGCGCTGGCCCCACGATGGGCGCCAACTGTCATGGAATTGTCACGTCAGATGCCCTCGTGAAAGGACTTAGTTGTGGAGCCATCGCAACTAGGAAGCTTGAAGGGGTTAAATCGGGACAAAGGACACGAGAGGGTTTATACTAGTTCGGCCCCTTATGGTGAAGGTAAGGCCTACGTCTAGTTGGGTTGGTATTGATGTTTTGATGACCAGGGAGCGAGATACGCTATGGCTGGCTCTTGATGAGTTGTTTCTTGCCCTAAGCCGCCAAGGGTCGTCCCCTTATATACATGGGTCGACGCCCTGCGGCTTACAGAGTCCCGGCCGGCTTATAAACAATGTCCGGCTCGGTGACTAGTTAAGTCTACCTTATGATACAAGTAATATTATTACAACGGTTTATTACAACGGGCCTTAAATCGCCTTCGGGCCTTAAGCTCTCTATGAACCGCCATCTTCATACTTTGATCTTGGGCTTCTCTCTGGTGAGTCCTCTTTGCGTAACCCGGCCCCTCCTGGGCGGCTTACACAAATAGTTATATCCCCAACACATTGCTATGTGATTTAACACCCAAAGAGTCATCATGTTTTGCTTGTGAGAGAAGTTTAGTCAATGGGTCTGACACATTCAGATCCGTATGTATTTTGCAAAATATTCTATGTCTACAATGCTCTGCACGGAGCTACTCTAGCTAATTGCTCTCACTTTCAATATTTATCCAGATTGAGAATTAGAGTCATCTGGATCAGTGTCAAAACTTGCATCGACGTAACCCCTTTACGACGAACCTCTTGTCACCTCCATAATCGAGAAATATATCATTATTCCACTAAGGATAATTTTGACCAATGTCCAGTGATGTACTCCTAGATCACTATTGTACTCCCTTGCAAAATCAGGGCAGGGTATAGAATAGGTCTGGTCCATAGCATGGCATACTTTTATAGAACCTATGACTGAGGCATAGGGAATGACATTCATTCTCTTTCTATTTTCTGCCGTGGTCGGGATTTGAGTCTTACTCAATTTCACACCTTTGCAACACATGCATGAACTCTTTCTTTGTCAAGGTATGTACTAATTGAAAATCTTATCAAGCGTCTTGATCTATCTCAATAGATCTTGATGCTCAATATGTAAGTAGCTTTACTGAGGTCTTTCTTTGAAAAACTCCTTTAAAAAACTCCTTTATGCTTTTTAGAAAATTCTACATTAGTTCTGATCAACAATATGTCATTCACATATATTTATCAGAAATGTTGTAGTGCTCACACTCACTTTCTTGTAAATACAAGCTTCACCGCAAGTCTGTATAAAACTATATGCTTTGATCAACTCATCAAAGTGTATATTCCAACTCCGAGATGCTTGCACCAGTCCATAGATGGATCGCTGGAGCTTGCACATTTTGTTAGCACTTTTAGGATTGACAAAACCTTCTGGTTGCATCATATACAACTCTTCTTTAAGAAATCCATTATGGAATGTAGTTTTGACATCCATTTGCCAAATTTCATAAAATGCGGCATTTGCTAACATGATTCAAACAGACTTTTAAGAATCAATACGAGTGAGAAAATCTCATTGTATTCAACACCTTGAACTTGTTGAAAACCTTTTTTGACAATTCGTGCTTTGTAGATAGTAACACAACTATCAGCGTCCGTCTTCCTCTTGAAGATCCATTTATTTTCTATGGCTTGCCGACCATTGAGCAAGTCAACCAAAGTCCACACTTTGTTCTCATACATGGATCCCATCTCAGATTTCATGGCCTCAAGCCATTTCACGGAATCTGAGCTCATCATCGCTTCCTCATAGTTCGTAGGTTCGTCATGGTCAAGCAATATGACCTCCAGAATAGGATTACCGTACCACTCTGGTGCGGATCTTACTCTGGTTGACCTACGAGGTTCGGTAGTAACTTGATCCAAAGTTTCATTATCATCATCATTAACTTCCTCACTAATCGGTGTAGGCATCGCTAGAACTGGTTTGTGTGATGAACTACTTTCCAATTCGGGAGAAGGTACAATTACCTTAACAATTTCTACTTTCCTCCCACTCACTTCTTTTGAGAGAAACTCCTTCTCCGGAAAGGATCCATTCATAGCAACGAATATCTTGCCTTCGGATCTGTGATAGAAGGTGTACCCAACAGTTACTTTTGGGAATCCTATGAAGACGCACTTCTCCAATTTGAGTTTGAGCTTATCAGGTTGAAGCTTTTTCATATAAGCATCGCAGCCCCAAACTTTAAGAAACAACAGCTTAGGTTTCTTGCTAAACCACAATTCATACGGTGTCGTCTCAACGGATTTAGATGTTTCCCTTTTTAACGTGAATGCAGCTGTCTCTAATGCATAACCCCAAAATGATAGTGGTAAAATCGGTAAGAGACATCATAGATCGCACCATATCTAATAAAGTATGGTTACGATGTTCGGACACACCATTACGCTGTGGTGTTCTAGGTGGCCTAAGTTGCGGAACTATTCCGCAATGTTTCAAATGAAGACCAAACTCGTAACTCAAATATTCTCCTCCACGATCAGATCGTAGAAACTTTATTTTCTTGTTACGATGATTTTCCACTTCACTCTGAAATTGTATGAACTTTTCTAATGTTTTAGACTTATGTTTCATCAAGTAGATATACCCATATCTGCTCAAATCATCTGTGAAGGTCAGAAAATAACGATACCTGCCGCGAGCCTCAACACTCATCGGACTGCATACATCAATATGTATTATTTCCAATAAGTCTATTGCTTGCTCCATTGTTCCAGAGAACGGGGTCTTAGTCATCTTGCCCATGAGGCATGGTTTGCAAGCATCAACTGATTCATAATCAAGTGATTCCAAAAGCCCATCAGCATGGATTTTCTTCATGCGCTTTACACCAATATGACCTAAACGCCAGTGCCACAAATAAGTTGCACTATCATTATTAACGTTGCATCTTTTGGCTTCAATATTATGAATATGTGTATCACTACTATCGAGATCCAACAAACCATTTTCATTGGGTGTATGGCCATAGAAGGTTTTATTCATGTAAACAGAACAACAATTATTCTCTAACTTAAATTAATAACCGTATTGCAATAAACATGATCAAATCATATTCATGCTCAACGCAAACACCAAATAACACTTATTTAGGTTCAACACTAATCCCGAAAGTATAGGGAGTGTGCGATGATGATAATATCAATCTTGGAACTACTTCCAACATACATTGTCACCTCGCCCTTAACTAGTTTCTGTTCATTCTGCAACTCCCGTTTCGACTTACTACTCTTAGCAATATAACCAGTATCAAATACCGAGGGGTTGCTATAAACACTAGTAAAGTACACATCAATAACATGTATATCAAATATAGATTTGTTCACTTTGCCATCCTTATTATCCACCAAATACTTGGGGCAGTTCCGCTTCTAGTGACTAGTCCCTTTGCAGTAGAAGCACTCAGTTTCAGGCTTAGGTCCATACTTGGGCTTTTTCGCTTGAGCAGCAACTTGCTTGCCGTTCTTCTTGATGTTCCCCTTCTTCCCTTTGCCCCTTTACTTGAAACTAGTGGTCTTGTTAACCATCAACACTTGATGCTCTTTCTTGATTTCTACCTTCGTCGATTTCAACATCGCGAAGAGCTCAGGAATTACTTTCGTCATCCCTTGCATATTATAGTTCATCATGAAGTTCTAGTAACTTGGTGATAGTGACTAGAGAACTTTGTCAATTACTATCTTATATGGAAGATTAGTACTCAGACAATCTGAGCACATGCTCACTGGTTGAGCTATTCTCCTCCATCTTTTAGCTATAGAACTTGTTGGAGACTTCATATCTCTCAACTTGGATATTTGCTTGAAATATTAACTTCAACTCCTGGAACATCTCATATGGTCCATGATGTTCAAAACGTCTTTAAAGTCCCGATTCTAAGTTGTTAAGCATGGTGCACTAAACTATCAAGTAGTCATCATATCGAGCTTGCCAAACGTTCATAACGTCTGCATTTGCTCCTGCAATCGGTCTGTCACCTAGCGGTGCATCAAGGACATAATTCTTCTGTGCAGCAATGAGGATAATCCTCAGATAACAGATCCAATCCGCATCATTGCCACTAACATCTTTCATCTTAGTTTTCTCTAGGAACATTACAAAAATAAAACAGGGGAGCTAAACGCGAGCTATTGATCTACACCATAGATATGCTAATACTACCAGGACTAAGTCCATGATAAATTGAAGTTCAATTAATCATATTACTTAAGAACTCCCACTTAGACAGACATCCCTCTAATCATCTAAGTGATCACGTGATCCATATCAACTAAACCATGTCTGATCATCACGTGAGATGGAGTAGTTTTCAATGGTGAACATCACTATGTTGATCATATCTTCTATATGATTCTGAAAGTGCAACTATCCCTAGGTGGTTTTGGTAATTCCTAACAACATATAGCTCATTGAGCTAATGCTATTTCAAGACAAATATTTCAGGAAAGCTCAATGATTGGCATGGCATGGATGAGAAAAGTGGACCCCTCAAAATTCTAAGGACAAAAGGATTGGCTTAAGCTCAAAACTCAAGACTTTACATTTTTTATTTTAGTGATCCAAGATCACATTGAGTCTATAGGAAAAGCCAATACTATCAAGGAGGGATGAGGTGTTGCTTAATGAGGTTCTTGCTCAAAGTGCTTAGTGATATGCTCCAAAGCCCTCAACTACTTTCCCATATCCACATATGACCTAAACCAAAAGTCAAACTCGGCCCCACTGATTCTTCCTATCTGGCGCCACCGAGTTCAGATGTCATAGCCACTGCCACAAACCCTAGGCAAATCGGTCTCACTAATGGGGATATCGGTCTCACCGAGATGGGATTGTAATCTCTCTGTTTCCCTTCGTAACATTTCGATCCCACCGAGATGAGCGATCGGTCCCACTGAGATTGCAATGTAAACTCTCTGTTTCCCTTCCGTAACATTTCGGTCTCACCGAAATGAGTGACCGAGTTTACCCGACCAACTCTCTGGTTAGCTTATTACCAAAATTGGTCTCACCGAGATTACGTTATGCCCTAACCCTAACCATATCGGTCCTACCGAGTTGCATGTCGGTCCCACCGAAAATCCTAACGGTCACTAGATTTGCTGAATCGGTTCGACCGAGTTTCTCAATTTGGTCCCACCGAGATTGGCAAGTTGTATGTAACGGTTAGATTTTGTGTGGAGGCTATATATACCCCTCCACCTCTTCTTCATTCGTGGAGAGAGCCATCAGAATGAACCTACACTTCCAACCTACATTTTCTGAGAGAGAACTACCTACACTTGTGTTGAGGCCAAGATATTCCATTCCTACCATATGAATCTTGATCTCTAGCCTTCCCCAAGTTGCTTTCCACTCAAATCTTCTTTCCACCAAATCCAAATCCTGTGAGAGAGAGTTGAGTGTTGGGGAGACTATCATTTGAAGCACAAGAACAATGAGTTCATCGTCAACACACCATTTGTTACTTCTTGGAGAGTGGTGTCTCCTAGATTGGTTAGGTGTCACTTGGGAGCTTCCGACAAGATTGTGGAGTTGAACCAAGGAGTTTGTAAGGGCAAGGAGATCGCCTACTTCGTGAAGATCTACCACTAGTGAGACGAGTCCTTCGTGGGTGATGGCCATGGTGGGATAGACAAGGTTGCTTCTTCGTGGACCCTTCATGGGTGGAGCCCTCCATGGACTCGCGCAGCCGTTACCCTTCGTGGGTTGAAGTCTCCATCAACATGGATGTACGATAGCACCACCTATTGGAACCCCGACAAAAACATATGTGTCTCCTATTGCGTTTGCACTCTCCAAACCCTTCCCTTTACATTCTTGCAAGTTGCATGCTTTACTTTCTGCTGCTCATATACTCTTTGCATGCTTGCTTGAATTGTGTTAAGACTGCTTGAACCATGCTAAGTTGCTAAAATCTGCCAAGTACTAAAATTGGGAAAATGATAGATTTTTATTTGGTCAAGTAGTCTAATCACCCCCCCTCTAGACATACTTTCGATCCTACAAGTGCTATCAGAGCTTTGGTCTCTATAGGGCCTTGAAGTATGTCTAGAGGGGGGGGGGTGATTAGACTACTTGACCAATTAAAAACTTAACCTTTTCCCAATTTTAGACTTTGGCAGATTTTAGCTTTCTTTGGACAAGTCAAGCAATCTTCACACAATTCAAGCAAGCATGCAAAGAGTATATGAGCAGCGGAAATTAAAGCATGCAACTTGCAAGAATGTAAAGGGAAGGGTTTGGAGGATTCAAACGCAATTGGAGACACGGATGTTTTTGTCGTGGTTCCGATAGGTGGTGCTATCGTACATCCACGTTGATGGAGACTTCAACCCACGTAGGGTAACAGTTGCGCGAGTCCACGGAGGGCTCCACCCATGAAGGATCCACGAAGAAGCAACCTTGTCTATCCCACCATGGCCGTCGCCCATGAAGGACTTGCCTCACTAGCGGTAGATCTTCATGAAGTAGGCGATCTCCTTGCCCTTACAAACTCCTTGGTTCAACTCCACAATCTTGTCGGAGGCTCCCAAGTGACACCTAGCCAATCTAGGAGACACCACTCTCCAAGAAGTTACAAATGGTGCGTTGATGATGAACTCCTTGCTCTTGTGCTTCAAATGATAGTCTCCCCAACACTCAACTCTCTCTCATAGGATTTGGATCTGGTGGAAAGAAGATTTGAGTGGAAAGCAACTTGGGGAAGGCTAGAGATCAAGATTCATATGGTAGGAATGGAATATCTTGGCCTCAACACATGAGTAGGTGGTTCTCTCTCAGAAATGGTAAGTTGGAAGTGTAGGTTTGTTCTGATGGCTCTCTCCATGAATGAAGAGGAGGTGGAGGGGTATATGTAGCCTCCACACAAAATCTAACCATTACACACAACTTGCCAAACTCGGTGGACCGAATTGATAAACTCGGTCGGACCGATTCAACAAATCTAGTGACCATTAGGATTTTCGGTGGGACCGACATGCAACTCAGTAGGACCGATATGGTTAGGGTTAGGGCATAACGTAATATCGGTGAGACCGATTACACAAACTCGGTGAGACCGATTTTGGTAATAAGCTAACCAGAGAGTTGGTCAGGTAAACTCGATGTGACCGATTCACTCATTTTGGTGAGACTGAAATGTTACGAAAGGGAAACAGGGAGTTTACATTGCAATCTCGGTGGGACCGATCGCTCACTTCGGTTAGACCGAAACGTTACGAAGGGAAACAGAGAGATTACAATCCCATCTTGGTGAGACCGAGATCCCTATCGGTGAGACCGATTTGCCTAGGGTTTGTAGCCATGGCTATGACATTTGAACTCGGTTGCACCGGATAGAAAGAATCGGTATGGCCGAGTATGACTTTGGGTTTAGGTCATATGTGGATGTGAGAAAGTAGTTGAGGGTTTTGGGAGCATATCACTAAGCACTTGAAGCAAGAGGCTCATTGAGCAACACCTCGTCCCTCCTTGATAGTATTGGCTTTTCCTATAGACTCAATGTGATCTTGGATCACTAAAATGTAAAATGAAGAGTCTTGAGCTTTTGAGCTTGAGCCAATCCTTTGTCCTTGATATTTTGAGGGATCCACTTTCATCATCCATGCCATGCCATTCATTGAGCTTTCCTGAAATATTTGTCTTGGAATAGCGTTAGCTCCATGAGCTTTATGTTGTTATGAATTACCAAAACCACCTAGGGATAGTTGCACTTTCAATCTCCCCCTTTTTGGTAATTGATGACAACATATAGATCAATGCTTCAACAAATGATAATAAGATTGAAAAACATCGTCGCTTTGAGAAGTATGTGATAAGCAAGAGCTCCCCCTAAATTTGTGCATAGTTTAAGATTTGCTTTGGACTGCAAATGCACAAGGAGTTGGGCTCATGGGTTACTCTTCCATGTCACATACATCTTGGTGGAGTGCTCAAAATAATAAAGATTGAATACATGCACTCATCACCAAGCAAAGTCTATGATCATATAAGGAGAGGTAAGATAATATCATCTAACAAGCATAAGTGTAGCTTATGATCAAACACATGATCATCAATGTCTCACAGATAATAGCATAGTATCTCAAGCAATCAAAAGCAAACAAAGTATAACCACCAAAGCAAGAGAGAACAAAAGGCAACACTCTCTCTCTCTCTCGAAGCCTATGATCTATACATTTTTCTCCCCCTTTGGCAACAAGTTACCAAAAAGTTCATAGAAAATGCATAGTACTAGATCGACTCTCAGGCTTGATCTTCAGGTGGTGGTGTAGAGATGGCTCCTTGGACGAAAGCTTTAGTTGATGTGGATGGAGCTGGAGGAGTTGGTGCTGGAGCTGGTTGCACTGGAGCTGTAGGAGTTGTAGCTGGTGCAGATGAAGTGGCTCTGGTGTCTGTCACAGGCACTGCAGCTGATCTCTGAGCTCTAGGCACTCTGGCAAATGCATCAGTGGTTGTCTTGCCCTTCCTCTCCTGCATGTCATCCTGTAGCTGCTCCACAACTGACTGAATCTCAGTTACTTTGACATCTAGATCATAGAATTTTTGTTCCATGATTCTTTCCAGGCTCTCCTGGTTTTGAGTCAGGGTGGCCAACCCCTTCTCAATCCTCAGAGTTAATGCTATCAAGTAACCAAGCTGCTCCTTCTTGTTCTTCAAAAAGTACTCAGATGCCTCCTCTTGAGTTGGCATCTTGGTAACCTTCTCTTTCTTTGCTTTCTCCTTCTTCTCTTGAGCTTGTACTGGTGATGGTTCATTCTCATTCATCACAACTTGATTGTCCTCAAATTCTGGATAGATAGCAAAATGTTCCTTGTCCAGCAAGTATGTGCCTGTGCCCATCTTTGAGTTAATCAACTCCTGAATTTGTGGGGCATATCCACAACTTCTCTTTTGGTCTGCTGCTGTCCTCTTGATAGTCTCAATCATGAGGCTCATGACCTTGAACTTCTGTGGCACATCAAACAAGTGTAGCAAATTTATAGCATGGCCTCTTATCATGTTGTGGGCACCTGACTTGGGCAATAGAGTATGCCTTAGGATCCAGTTGATCGTCGGAAGTCCTGACAGAAGATAATGAACTGACCCAAACTTATGTGTCTCAACTGCAGCATCTGGGATTTCCTTATACATATGAGCCATGGTATTGTGATCCATCTTCTTCTTGGCATAAACATCCAAGTCATCTTCCTGCTCCTTGGGTGCATTGATCAGATTTGCCCATTCCTCAATGGTTGATTGGTACCTTGTACCTTCAAACATCCAAACTATCCTGCCATCTGGATAGAAATGTGCTGTGGAGTAGAATTGCATAATGAGCTCATCATTCCACTTTGTGAGCTTATGCCCAACAAAGTCTGCAACTCCACAAGCAATGAAACTATCTTGCACTCTAGGATAGTGTTCTTCATTCTCCTTCATGTAGGTCCAGTCGACCCACCTCATATCACAAACTATAGGTTTCTTGTCCAACAACACTGTCTCATAGAAATCCTGATGTTCCTTTGTGTGGAACCTGTAATCAACAGCAGTCCTTCTCCTGATAGCATATGGATCTGACAACCTCCACAGTATGAGTCCTGCATCCTTTCTTAACTTCATGTTCTCAGCCACAGGATGAGCATCATTGTGGTCTGGAATCTTTGGCTTTAGCTTTCTCAAGACTTGTCCTTCATCATCTTCCTCAGCAGCAACTTCAGGCACTAGGGCCTTGTTCTTCTCAGCAGCTGGTATACTCCTAGTATTCCTCTTTGGTGCACTCTTGGGCTTGTGGGCAGCTTTGGGTGCTTCCTTGGGCTTTGATGTTGCATCCCCTGGCTTTATAGCATCACCCATCAGCTTTTGTGCCTTGGGTGCTGGTGCAGCAACCTCTTCTTCCTCTTCTTCCATCATGGAAGGCTTTCCAATCACTCTGGCCATGGTCTTTTTGACCCTTTCCTTCCTCTTCTTTCCTTCTGTAGCTGGCTCTTTGGGATCAGGTTTTTTAGGTACTTGTGTTGATCCTCTGACCTTCAGCATAGGTGTCCTCTTGGCAGGGACCTTCCTATTGAGTCCAGGCTTTGTGTTCTTTGCTGAGACATACTCCTTTTTGAGCACTACCTTCTTGGAAGTAGCCTAATCTTCAGCTGCCACATAGTCCTCATCCTCAGAGTTTGAGGTTCTCTTCCTTCTGGCTCTTGTGGCTGTTTTAGGCAAATTGCTAGGAGTGCTTCTGCTGCCATCATCTGAAGAACTTGAGGGACTAGTGCCCTCACTCATGTGAATCTGCTCTTCTTCCCTGTTCTGACTATCACTTTGGTCTGACATGCTGCAAACACTGACTGCTGACCCTGTGAATAGTTATAGATGAGATAGAGTGGATGAGCATCACAAAATGCAGAGATTTTTGTGAAAGAATGATTCAAAAGCTTAGTTTTAGTTTTCCACAGAAAGCATTTCGGATCAACCGATTTTCAAACTCGGTGATACCGAAGCAATTTTGGAACCTAAACTAGTGAACTCGGTCAGACCGAGTCACAGTTCGGTGGCACCGAGACTGCTAGGGTTTCACAAAGTCCTAAAATCGGTCACACCGATTAGCAATTCTCGGTCAGACCGAGAGTTACTAGTGCAATGGCGTTAGCCGAATCGGTGGGACCGAGTTTTTCAACTCGGTGGGTCCGAGATGGATTCGGCGGAAACCTAACCCTAAATTTTCAAATCGCATCCATTCTAGGGATTGTTTTGACTAAAATTATTAGGTTACCTTGTCCCTTGCCTTACCAGCATGAGGGTTTGTGACTCCTTGAACTAGTGCAAGATGTGGAAGTTGTTTGCACTTGTCCTTGCCATAATGATATGAGTGAAGAATGTTGGCGGAGTCACCCTCAAGAACTCTCTAGTTCTTCTTCTTCGGGATCCACATCATCTTGATGGGAATCCTTGGAGTTGCAGTTGTACTTGATGAAGTGGAACTTGACGTAGTCTTGGGAACCCACTTGACCAAGGCCTTAGGTGCTTCTTCAAATGTATCAATCTCCTCTTGAAGCTTGTCCTTGCCTTTGTTCTTGTGGTCTTGTGGTGGAAGATCATCTTGTGCTTGTGTTCCCTTGAAGGAAGTAGGATCATACTTCTCTTGTTGAGGAACAAACTTCGTCTTGGGATATTGATCTTCTTCCCACTCAACTCCATTGGCATTGAACTTTCGTTCAAAACCAACACCTTGATTCTTCCGGTGCCTTCCTTGCTTGTGTACAATTTCCTCGAATTGCTTACTCCCAGCAAGGCTCTTGTATACACCTTTCTCTATAATTTCCTTCAATAAGCTATTTTCTTGCTCAAGTGTAACTTGGCTAAGAGAATCATTAGTGGAATCAATAGAACTACTAGGAGCAACAATATTGGATTTAGCATTATTATTGTTACTACTAGAGGAAGGATCTTTCTTGTACTTGTTACTAGACTTGACTTGAGGCATGTAAGTAGATAAGAGTAAATGCTTGGCAATGTAAGAAGAAATTTTCTTACGGAGATCATCATTGATTGCCTTTAGGAACTCATGCTCTTGCTCAAGATTGAGTTTTTCAAAGCGTAACTTCTCATGAGCCCTTAAAAGTTCTCGATGATCTTCGAAGATAGTTTCATGAGCTAACTTAAGAGTGTTTAGTTCTTTAGTTAGAAGCTCAATTTTCACCTTATCATTGTCATTCGTTTTAGCATAATTAATTGACGTTTCATCATAGTATTCATCACTAGACTTGTCAACAAGTAAATCATCATCACCTAGCAAGTCATCTTCATCACTATTGAAATCAACATACTCGGGGTGTGTTACCTTTGGACCTTTGGCCATGAAGCATCTTCCAATTCCTTCATTTGGTGAATCAAATATGTCGTAGGAGTTGGTTGACACAAGTGCTAGACCGGCAACACCTTCATCTTGAGTATATTCAAAGTCGGAGTGATAGCTTCTCTCGAAGTGATTGTCGGAGTCGGAGCCGGATACCCATTCACCAACATGAGTTTGATGTCTTCGTTTTGTGTAGCTCCTTGATGACTTGTCCTTCCTTTCCAAATCCTTGGTTCTCCATGAGGGTCTTCGTTCATAACGATCATCTCTACTCCTTCTCTCTCTTGGTGGTGATTCTTCTCTTCTATTGTAGGGTGCCGTGCACTCATTGGAATAGTGTCCGGGTCTCCCACAATTGTAGCAATTGCGCTCTCGACTAGAAGATCTTTTGTCATTGTAGGACCTTGACTTAGAGCTTCTTTCTTTGCTTCTACTCTTGTAGAATTTGTTGAAGTTCTTCACCATTAAGCTCAATTCTTCATTGAAGTTTTGTTTCTCACTTGATGATGTGGGGGCTTCACATGAGTCTTTGTAAGCACCACTTGACTTGTTGTGAAGTTCCTCCTTATCCTTGAGTGGCATCTCATGAACAACAATTCTTCCAATGACTTCCATTGTCTTGAGATCTTTGTAATTTGGCATCATTTGGATCAATGTGCACACAATATCATACTTTCCATCCAATGCTCTTAGGATCTTCTTGATGATGAATTTGTCGGTCATCTCTTCACTCCCTAAGCCGGCAATCTCATTTGTGATAAGAGCAAGCCTAGAGTACATTTCAGCGACACCTTCACCATCCTTCATTTTGAACTTGTCAAGCTGACTTTGGAGCACATCCAATTTGGATTCCTTGACGGAGTCGGTACCTTCATGCATATCAATCAAAGTATCCCAAATTTCCTTTGCATTCTCAAGACGCCTGATTTTGTTGAATTCCTCGGGGCACAAGCCATTAAAGAGGATATCACAAGCTTGAGCGTTGTATTGCATCATCTTCAATTCATCCGCGCTAGCTTCACGACTTGGCTCTCTCCCATCAAAGAATCCACCTTGCAAGAAAATACACACAATAGCCCAAACGGCGGGGTTATGTCCGAGAATATGCATTTTCATCTTATGCTTCCAACTAGCAAAATTAGTACCATCAAAGTAAGGACCTCTACGGTGATAATTTCCCTCGCTAGACGCCATACTCTCCTAGGTTGTGAAACAAAGTGAAAGTGCTAGTTATCGACTAGAGGGGGGGTGAATAGGCAATTTTTATCAAAGTCTTCAAAACGTGGAAGTTTCGAAGACAAACAATAGAAATGACCTAATTGATATGCAGCGGAAGGTAAACTACAACAAGTAAGCCATAGTCAAGTATGCAATAGCGTTAACGTACGAAGACTAATAGCAGCTAGGTAGTAGGATCAGGATGGAAGATAGTACGAAGCCAATCAACAATAGTAGTCAAGCAATGAAGTCAATCAGATAAGACAGATAAGCAATGACTTCATGAAGACAAACTCAAAATAAAGGAGGGAAGAGATAGAACCAGTCACTTGTTGAAGACACGGGATTTGTTGGACCAGTTCCAGTTGCTGTGACAACTGTACGTCTGGTTAGGGAGGCTGAGATTCAACTCAGAAGACCGTGTCTTCACCTTATTCCCCTTGAGCTAAGGACACTTAGTCCTCGCCCAATCACTCTGGTAAGTCTTCAAGGTAGACTTCCAAACCTTCACAGACTTCGTTCACCCGGCAATCCACAATGACTCTTGGATGCTCAGAACGCGACGCCTAACCGGCTGGAGGATACACAGTCCTCAAGTGTAATAAGTCTTCAGGTCACACAGACAGAAAGACTTCAGTGATGCCTAACACTCTTTGGCTCTGGGTGTTTGGGCTTTGTCCTCGCAAGGATTTCTCTCTCTCAAATGCTTCGAGGTGGGTTGCTCTCAAACGACAAAAGCCGTATACTAACTCTGAGCAGCCACCAATTTATGGTGTAGGGGGTGGGCTATTTATAGCCACTAGGCAACCCGACCTGATTTGTCCAAAATGACCCTGGGTCACTAAGGAACTGACACGTGTTCCAACGGTCAGATTTCAAACACACGCGGCAACTTTACTTGGGCTACAAGCAAAGCTGACTCATCCAGCTCTGGATAAGGTTTGCTCTCATTGTCTTCGCTCGAAGACATAGGATTTGAGTTGAGCATCACTTCAGTCACTCTGACTTAGTTCACTTGGACCCCACTTAACAGTACGGTGGTTCCTATGACTCAACAAAGAAGAAAAGGAAGCAACGAATCCACACAGTCTTCGCGCTCCATAGTCTTCACGCAATGTCTTCTCATGTCATAGTCTTCAATATGAATATCTTCTCATACCACCATTGTCTTCAATGTCTTCATACATTTTTAGGGGTCATCTCCGGTAGGTAAACCGAATCAATGAGGGACACTACCTGCGTTATCCTGCAATTCTCACAAACGCATTAGTCCCTCAACCAACTTTGTCGTCAATACTCCAAAACCAACTAGGGGTGGCACTAGATGCACTTACAATCTCCCCCTTTTTGGTGATTGATGACAAACTGGTTGAAGTTTTCAACGGGGATAAATATGTGAAATTGTAAGGATAGGAAATAGTCTTCATAAGTTGCAAGGGCTCCCCCTGAAGATGTGCATGTAAGTAATTTGCTTTTGGAATGCAAATGCACATGGCAGGTTGTACTTGTGGAGATCCACTTCAACTTATGAAGATAATTTATCATGCATGAACTGATATAGCAAGTAGAATGACATGCATAATGAAAAATGGACGTCTGCAGAATGATCTAAGTGCGGAAGTTATCATCGCACATGCGGAATTTATCATCGCATCACAGTGAAGCAAATAAGTAGCAGACGACCATCAAGTTTAGGTGTTACAACTCAGAGAACCAAATGTTTCAAAAAGGCAAGAGTTGTAAGCACGCAGCAAAATATAATGCAACCGCCCATATGAACCCGCTTGAAGACTATCAACTCATACGCTTCTCCCCCTTTTGTCAGTAAGGACCAAAAAGGTTTGAAGACATAGAGCATCTACTCGTCAACATGAGTAGGTGAAGCAGCAGGGTTGTCGTCGTTGGGTGGCGGTGCAGATGAACTTGGTGCAGTGTCGATGCGCGCAGTTGTAGGAGGTGGTGAAGTAGCATCATCTTCATCATCGATCACTCTGGCATTTACCGTTGCCGCGGAGGAAGAATATTCAGAGTCTTCAAGAGATGGAGTACGACGTAGGACAGCAGTCCGTGGAGGAGTGGAGTCAAACTGGAATCGTTCATTGAAGCCATCGTCTTGAAGATCTGCTTCAGCACTAAGCAGGGTCAAACTCTTCCATGATCGCCGGCAAGTTTCATGAGCAACAAAGGCATTCTTGGTGGCAAGGTTGCGAATGCGATTGACATCCACCAAGAGGCTTTGCATCTATCTCTTGAGCCAGAAATGATGCTTATCCTGTTTCTGATGAAGGGCCACAAGAAGTTCTCGGTCATTGAGAACGCGAGAACGCTTCCGAGGCCTTTGGGCAATGGTGCTTTCAGTGGCTTCAGTAGGTGCTCGATGAGGCAGACGAGTATTTCCAGCCAAAGGATAGATTCGTGTCGCTGCTTGAACACCTTCAATAGGCTGAGTGAAGCTTTGGTGCTCGGCATTCTGAAGACAAAGAGGCTTCTTGGCAGGATCAGGGTATATAGCTTCAACTGACATATCAACTTCAGGTAGAAAAATCACATGATTGCGAGCAGAAGGTTGATAGTTGACAGATGAGTGTCGCTTGATGAGGCGCATGACCCATGGAGCATAAAACTTCAGACCAAATAGGTCAGAGCCGGAAGCAGCAAGTTGTCTGATGAAGAAATCTTGCGCATTGAAGCTGATGCCATTGAGAATGTAGAAGACCAAAGTCTTCATAGCTCCTTCAAGCTTTGCCGCTGATGAATGTCCTTTGATAGGCCATAGAGTTCGCCTGATGATGTGATATATGGTGCGTGGCAGATACTCAAGGTCTTCAACAAAGAACTCTGTTGGATATTCAGCATCACGTGGCAAAGGCTTCATCATGCTCAGCATCTGACTCATATTGGGTTCAGGCTTATGAAAGATGCTTTCCAAAGCATTGCGGTGATTTTGACAACCAGGTTCATAGAGTTCTCCTGGAGTGGATAGGCCTGTAAGCTCGATGATATCCATAGCTTTGGCTTCATGATGAACATTTCCGGTCATCCACTCGAGAACCCATGTCTTCGTATCTCTGTTGTAGCCGCGAATGTGCAGAGTAGCATAGAATTGAAGCAATAGCTCTTCATTCCAGTGTTCTTTATCTGTGACAAAACTGAGCAGCCCAGCATCACGAAAGCAGTCAAGTGCTTCTTCTAAGCAGGGCAGTCCAGTAATGGCTTCAGTGTCGAGGCGCATATGAGGGAAAATGCGCCCTTGATCATACAGAACACAGGAGTAATAGCTTCGCTGCTGATGACTCCAGAACCGATCTGATGATATTCTTGGCTTCGTGTAGGGGTTCTTCGAGCTGTCAAAGAATGTGTTGTGGCTCTTGAAGCCATTTGCATTGAAAGACCCGACAGCGGTGGCAGTACCAGGAAACCTTGGCAGTCTTGGCTTGGGCTTCTGGACCTGAGGCCTATGCTCAATGTGATAGTCAAATTGAGGACCAGAGACATTAGGCGGAGGGACCAGAACGGGCCATCTTACTGTGATGAGCTCGCCATGGTTGTATGCTTGCTCAATTGTATAGGGCCTTGGGGGCGGAACAGGAGCAGTGGCAGCAGCTGAGGCTTCAGGCTGCACAACAGGTGCTTCAGGAGCAGTAGCCTCATTAGCTTCAGGTGCAGTGGCCTCATTAGCTTCAGGCACACTGGTTGGTTCAAGCTCCACATTAGCGTCAGCCATGACAATGTCATTGGCTTCACTTGCGTTGGTTGTGGCAGCTTCAGGATTTTCAACCTCCACTTGACGAGCTGGAGGGTCAGGCACAGACACGTTCACTTCATGAACTGTTTCTTCAGGCATGGGGGGAGTAGAGACACGCTCTTCTTGACGTTCTTCATCGGCTGATGCAGCCGGATTGTCTTCAGCAGCTTGTGCTTCAGACACAGAGACATTCACAGTTGGAGTGGCTTCAGAGAACACTTGACGTGCAACAGGTTGACGGAGCACTTCTCCTTCTGGAACGCTCGGAAGAGAGACTTGAGGCCTTGGTCCTTTGCGAAGCCTTTGTAGTACAGGCGACGCCTTTGGAGATGGAGTAGGAAGGTCCTCATCCTCTTCAACTTGGACGGATGGTGTGGTTTGTTGATGTTGTTGGGGAGTACTTGGGGTTTCTTGTTCTTGCGGGCGATCAGCCCATGAAGCATCCTGAGCAATTGGCGTCAGAGGACGACCAATGCTGATGATTTCGCTGTTCGTACGAACAGGCGATGATACCACATTATATTCAATCTGAGGAAGAACTTCATCATCTTCAACATTGTCATGATGACCAATGTCTTCAGCAGCGGTGGGTTCAGCTGCTGGTATATCTTCAGCTTCAGGAGCCTCTGTGGAAGCAGGCTCATGAACAGTTATGCGAAGTTCTTGGGATGCAGATGTAGGACGAACCACTGAGATGGGTTCAACAACAAGGGGCTCTGTGGGAGCAGCCCGACCCTTCTTGGTCTTGCGCTTCTTCATGGAGGGAGCGGCATCAGAGGCTTCAGTATTCTTCCTCTTTCTGGCTTCAGCCTCGGCAGCCCTCGTCTTCTTCTGTTCTGAAGCGGTTGTGGTGGCCTTTGGCTTCGAGCCAGTCATGCTACTTGGGAAGATAATGCGAGGAGCTTCTTGGCTTGAAGGTGCAGGCTGATCAGCAGGAAGCTTCTTCTTTTTCTTTGCAGCCATCCTGGGGTCAATGCCAGGACGGCCAAGTGACTTGCGCTTCTCAGCCTCATTGTAGGCAAGCACACACTTATCAGCCAAATTTTCATACGCTCGCGAGAGCCTTGAGCTTCTTGGCGCTTCTTCAGAAAAGCTTCTTTAAGCTCATGCAGCATGACTTTGAAGTTTCAGACGTCTTGAACACTTAGCTTGGCCACATGCTTCTTGAATTGAGCCTTCTCATAATCAATCTTGTTCTTGAGCTCAACGATTCGCTGAGCGAGAGCCAGCTCAGAAGCAATGGCGCCATTGAAGGCGACACTGAGGCCAATGGGAAGCTGTAAATCTTCAAAGCTAACATTGGGGGTGTCGAACCACTCATCAATGAAATTGTGGATGATGGCCACATCAAAGAGAGGCAAGTTGTTGAAGATTTCTGCTTCTTCCTTGCTCTTTATCAGCTGCTCAAGAGCATCATCAGCAAGATCTTCATCACTTGATAGATCAATGGGTTCTTCACGCAGAATGGCGGCAGGAGTCAAGGCTTGATCAGTATGCCTGACAAGTTGCTTTTTCTTCTCCGTCTTCTTGGAGATACGGGATTGATCTTCAGACTGCACACTGGCTTCAGGAGGTGCAGTGGCCAGAGGCTTCGCGCGTAAAGCTTTTGGAGGTGCTGATTTAGAAGCCTTTAGCTTCTTTTGCTTCTGTGGCTTCGAAGGAGGAGCTGGGGCTTCATCAGTGTCAGCATCATTATCAGAATGATCTACCTTGGCACCTTGGACCAAGATGTAAGTGATGAGGCCATCAAGGTTTGCAAAGGGGCCAATTCTGTTTTCTTCAGCTTCACGTGTGCCATCATCACGGGGAGCAGAGGGACCAGGATTGAAGTCTAATCCCCGTGACTTCTTGTTTTCCTTTGCCGAAGCCTTAGCAAACTGGAAGTTGCGCTTGAAGAGATTGTCGTCACGACACCAGAGCAATGATGTTGGGTCGGCTTCTTCAGGCTGTGGCCCACGGACCATGCAAGGATAGAATTCTTGCGCAATGGCTTCAGCTTTGTTCTTGGGGGGAAGGCCTCGATAGAGAATATCACCCCAAGGGCTCTTGATAGCATTTTTCTCTGCGTACTCCTGGGTGACGAACTTGTACTTGTACCACTGTTCAGCCCAATAGCGTCGAATCCATTGGATTCGAGTCTTGCGCTGATTGTAATCTTCTTCAGGATCTGTTTTATACATTTCTGCCAGATCCTCAGGCAGATCCTTTGAAGTTCCCCCACGACGCTGTCTGCCACCCTTCCTTGCTGATTTTTCTGCAGCCATGAACTTCAAGCTGAATGGCTTCAGTATGGTCAGAGGCTTCAGAGATTTACGCTTGCTGGTCAAGCAGGAACTGGCTTCAGGAGAATTGATATGATGCTGTAAGTATTCTGCAAACGAATGCAGACTATGAGAACCAAGGGATTCTCCCACGGACATGTACCTGTGACAGCATTAGAGATGCGAGGGAAGGGGAAGAGGTCATATGCATTCTCAGAAGATTTTGAAGATAAATCAGTTTGAAGACATTGACCTCATGATGCGAAGACATTCACTTATATGTGGTGAGTTGGTTCCAGATTTGTACCAATCCGTGAATAAGTACAAGTGAGGAATCAAACTAGATAGGAAATCTAAGTGAATAGACTAGGCATTATGAGATGCAGACAGAATAGATCTAACATTGAGTAGGTAGAAACCACTTTCGGTAAGTAGGATGAATCTATGAAGATCAAAAAGGTGGTAAAAATAGAGTTATAATTACCGCACGACGAACTGCTAGATGGGAAGAATGAGAGACCGAGCAGTTCAGCCCACCGTGCCCTAACTTGGCGACGGAGGACACCTACGGCGACGGCGGAGAGGACGATGTCCGCGGCCGGCGTGAGGACGGCGTCGGAGAAGTCGCGGCAGCTAAGCGCTTCGTCGCCGGCGTCGTCGCGAGCTAGCGGTGGCGCTAGGGTTTTGACGGAGGTGGAGAGGTGGAAGAAGGATTTCTGTACCGCAGGGGACAAGTATTTATAAGTAGGTGAGAGACACAGCGCAATTACGCTGGTGCCCCTGGCGGTTCACATCTGAGGGGTACGTGGCAAGCATGCAACATACTTAGAATTGTCCCATGTTCCCACGCCCGCCAGGCATGTCGGAGAGTTGTTCCGGCTTCTCCGGATTTCAACAATAAAGATAAGTCATTTAAAACAGATTTAATGTTTGTCTCTTTGTCTTCTGCTGACTAGGACGCAGAGAAGACATTCGACAGTTTCAATAGAATGCATATGATTTGGACAGATAGAGTTTGAGATAGGAAGCATAGAGAGGTTAGGGTCCGATCACATTCACTTAGTTCAAAAGATTCAGCTTGAAGACATAGCTATAAGTGAATGATGTAGAGGACAGAGCGCTAGTGTGTATACATATATGCAATCAAATCATCATAGCGCAGAAAATCATGAAGATAAATTGAAACTGAAGACAAACCAAATGCGAAGTCTTTGCAAAAGTAACGCCATGAGTGAAACACTTCAAACAGAGAAATTTGGTGGTGGCGTTACCCACCGTATAGGAAGTATTAGACCCAGACACGGCGCACAATTATCGTGGCGCTCCGAAGTCAAATTCCATGTTAATGTATTCACACTCAGAGTGTAAATCTTCATTGATTGAAGATATACATTTCTTTGTGTGTTGCACATCTAAGTCATCAATATGCATAAGTGTTAGGATGTGTGCCTGATCACAGGACATTCGAGGATTCCAAGATATTTAGCTCACACCGTAACTTGCAAAACCTTTTCTCATCCAAGGGCTTTGTGAAGATATCTGCCAGTTGCTCTTCAGTGTTGACATGCATGATATCTATATCTTTCTTCATAACATGATCTCTGAGAAAGTGATGACGAATTTCAATGTGCTTTGTCTTCGAGTGCTGGACTGGATTGTTGGCAATCTTGATGGCACTTTCGTTGTCGCAGAAGAGAGGTACTTGTTTCAGGTTGATGCCATAATCCTTGAGAGTTTGCTTCATCCATAGAAGCTGAGCACAACAAGATCTAGCAGCAATGTATTCAGATTCAGCAGTTGAGAGTGATACACAGTTCTGCTTCTTTGAAGACCAACAGACAAGTGATCGACCAAGAAAATGACATGTGCCTGATGTTGACTTGCGATCCACCTTGTCACCGGCATAATCAGCATCCGAGAATCCAACTAGGTCAAACCTTGAGCCCTTTGGATACCATAATCCGAGTGTTGGGGTGTGACGGTGTCCTGGACTAGGGGGTACTCAACACGTCGTCACCCGATCAGTTGGATTGGGCCGAGGACCCCCATGGCCATATATTCACGGGCCAGTACGGACAGTTGCCGCATACAAGGAAGATTCCACAAGACTTGGCGATCAAGACAAAGACTCCTCCCCACCGGCGTATTCAGCTAGGACTCTTGTTATCCTAGGCCTCTGGTGCATTATATAAACCGAGGCCAGGCTAGTCGATAGATATACAATATACAACAATCATACCATAGGCTAGCTTCTAGGGTTTAGCCTCCTTGATCTCGTGGAAGATCTACTCTTGTAACCCACATCATCAATATTAATCAAGCAGGACGTAGGGTTTTACCTCCATCCAGAGGGCCCGAACCTGGGTAAAAACATCGTGTCCCTCGTCTCCTGTTACCATCCGCCTAGACGCACAGTTCGGGACCCCCTACCCGTGATCCGCCGGTTTTGACACCGACATTGGTGCTTTCATTGAGAGCTCCGCTGTGTGTTCGGCAAAAGGTCGATGGCTCGCCTGCAGATCAACTGCGACTTCGGCATCTTCGTCACCAGCTCGACTGGTCATCTTGGTTCGACCAAGGACTGCGCCCTACCTCCGATCGTCATGTTCGGATGAGGGCCTTCATCAACATCAACTCCGATCTCTGTCAAGATCATGGAGGAATCATCCAGGGAGCCCGGGGGCTCAACATCAACATTGCCCTCGGGCGGCCGTGCTGTTTTTCTGGACAGCAAACTTGTATCCGCCGCCACCGCCTCCTCGTGTGTCGCTTAAATGATTACTTCGGTGGAATTATGCGGAATTGAGTCTACAACAACCCTGCAAAAATTTCGTCGAGTTCCGATGGAGGAATCTCCGGCAATCTCCGATATACCGGAGCCCTGTTGAATCTGGACGAGGATCCGGATGAGTTTAGGGCGTGGTATCCAGCGTCTAGCTCGGATGTCCTTTGGAGGATCCAACCATTGATTTGCTGCGGAATTCCCTATGTACCACCTGCCAAAAATTCAGCTCGATCCGACCGTCCAAACTCCGGGAACCTTCCGATTAGTGCATCACTTTTCGGATCTGTTTTCTGCGTGAAAACGAATCCGACCCGAGTTCGTCTTTTTTATGAACGGGATTTCGGACATCCTTTTTGAAGGAAGTTTTGTATGGGGTATTGTGTTTTGTTCCCGAACACATCCCACTAACTCTAAAATCTTTTGAACATGATCTTCAAAATCATGCTGGTGTCAAACCAGTCCGGCAATATTACTCCATGGCTGCCGACCTGCGCTAGACACGTCATCACTTTGTTGAGCTGAGCTCAACTTCTTCGGATCATCATCTCGGCAAGCCGAACAAGAGTCCGACATTGCGAAGGATAAATCATCACCAACGTCGCCGCCCCACGGATTACACGGAGCGGGCATAGCATCGCCGCACGGTCGCTTCATCAAGTCGGCATCGACCATGTCATGACCTGCATCGGCAGGGCCACACTATTGCTTCTTCAAGTTGGTGTCCATCACACCGACCTACTTCGACATCTCGGCTGGACCGGGGGCTTCACCATCTCTTCATCAACCTACTTCGGACACTTCGCCGTCACTAGCCGACCAGGCATGGGTGCGCGGATCGAGTCCCAATTTTGGGAATCACCTTCCTTCGGATTGCTACAACAAATAAACCAGGTGCTATTAATCCTGGTATTTCTTTTTGCTTGTTTGGGTTAAATTTTTCCCAAGGAATTATTACTCTGGTTAGTCCAGCATATGTACACAGGTCTATCAAATGGTGGCCGCATTATCGACGGTCGCATGATGGTTCGGTCAGTTTCCATACACAGTCCGGCGAACGCCGCATCCGGAACTCGGACCGACCTGTGAATCCAGGCTTCGCCACGCCTTTATTGCATTACGCCGATGACCTGCATCGACATCGACTTGGGCGCCAGGCCATATTTCTTTTATTACTCACTTTGCATAAATTATTTATTATGCAACATTTTTTTTAATTCCTATTATTACTATTATCCCCGGTCTGCACTATTTTTTGTGCACAGGAAAATGATCCAGCCGGACTATATCCTTTGACATCACCTCGGCTGGACTGGGGGCTTCGTCAACACTTCATTACCCCATGCCTGGGACTTCGGCATCACTCTGCCGTCCTGCACTAACCGTGCTATGTCACCACTTCGGAGTGCCGAGCTCCTTGCTCCGCCACCTCGGGACCGGCTTGGGGGATGGAACCTTGTCCCGTATCAAGCTCGGACCGCGTCGTCAATACCGAACACATTAACCAGCTAAGTTGCCTTCATGCTCAAAGTTTTAAATTTTTGACTTGTGTTCGGCTCGACCAAGCATTATACTTTTTTGGAAAAAAGTTGCTTGTAATTTTTTTTCCTTGTCCAAACTCTGTTCGCACACACTTGACGCGCTACCCACGCTCATTATACCTAGGGGCTTCTTTAACAGAAGCTTATTAATATGGGCTTTATGCCCAACACATGTGTCACACTTCCGCATGTACCTTTTATTCATCATTATATGCATCAATATGACTTAAGTTTTGGCCAAGCTGGGTTGCCTGGCTCCTGTGCTTACCCCTACGTTCCCGATTGTTCGGCTAGGTGGTAAAGGGAGCACCTCTGCGATTGTTACTGCCGGGTCAGCCGGATGTGTACCTCAGACTGGGTGAAGCCGAAAGCTAGCGTTCTTAAGGGAATACTCGGTCGGTGAACTAAAAGATGATTTCTTACCTATTTATTTACCTGCCCCAGATGTTTTTCTGCTCTTTTCGTAGTCCGGACATGCACTTTAGGGCATGCCTCCCAGGGAAAGGAACCCCTAACGGAACTATTCTCCCTGGAAGATGTTTCTTACTAACCATGTAATATAACATAACTAGTTGGGCACTTGTCTGATAAAGCACTAATGACCCCTACGCCTGATCTCCACGCATGCCCCGGTTTTTATAACCGCGAGGGTATTCGGACACACTCCGGACTATTGGGTCCAGAGGTTGAAGCGAAAAGGTCCGCTACGACAAACGATCTACAATCCGGCTAGAAGGCATTCTACATGTCACCTTACATTTTATAGTCAACTTTTACCCAAGTCGCTTGGGGGCTCTTAAATTTGTATGAGCCGTTTTATGATAAGTGTTTTTCTTCTTAGTCGTTGCAAAGTTTTTATTATTATTTATCACTCCTTTTTTCGACACAAGTGTGCGGTCACTAGCCGGGGAGCCTAATTTCTCTCTCAAAGCCGCTAGAGTTTAGTTTGCTAAACTAGCCTAGTAAGAAGTACTCCGCCTTCGGGATAGGAGGTTGAAGTCGTAGGCTGACCCGCTTGAGGTTTTGAGATAGGATGTGTCATATTAAAGCACGACAGAAGCACCTTTTTTTCTAAAGTCAATTTTCGGATTGGCACCGAACACTTGATCTAGTTCGGACATTAGCCTTTTGAATAAGTTTTTTGGCTTTTCGAGCCCATGGCACTTTTAAACTATTTATGTGTTTTCAGCACAAGTCTCGCAGGGCAACGCCGGACACCTTTAGAGATTCGGCAAAAACATTCTCGGATATTGCTATATATGCATCAGTTTCGAATTGCGTCTTTGGTCAATAGTTGGGTTGCCCGGCTCCCGCGATTGCCTCCTACGTTCCGCTTTGTTCGGCTAGGTGTGCAAAGGGAGAACCACTGCGATTGTGCTTCCAGCTCGCATGGTCAAGCACCTCAGTGGAGAAAGCCGAAAACTGACTGTCACAATAGGTGTATACTGGTCAGCGATCCGATGAATATATTAAATGACGGGCCATTCATAAAATTGGCCGAAGTGTTTCCGGCTTAACCTCGACTGTCGCCGAACACTAGCGGGGGCTATTAAATGGCCTCCCAAACTAAATCCTCGATCTTTTGCTCTTACATTGGAGCTGAGGTTTCATGATCATGCTTAGCATGACAACCCAAAGAAAGGAACCGATAGCGGGACTATTTTCTTTGGAAGACATTTCTTTTGTTAACAGTAATATAACATATCTCACTGCGTACCTTTGTTTATAAAACCGTATGGCCAGATTGCCTTGTTTGTTGTAAATCTTTGCCCTCATAAAGGCTTTATAAAGTAGGACAAACACTCCTCGGCTATTGGCCGAGGAGGTGGAAGCCGATGGTCGGTCAACAAAGTTTTGTACAATGCGGATCCGAGCATTAATGACGTAAAGTACTTGGATACATAGAGTCATTACACATAATTTGTGATTTTACTAGGGATATCGATCCTTAATTCGGACTCCCGTGCCTGCATTAAGGCTCGGGGGCTACTGGGCTTCGGGCTTATTATTTACAAATATTAAAGGGGCACATCGATCCCCTGATCTGGTATTGCCACCCGACCAGTGTCTCGGGGGCTACTGCATTGCCTGTTCTATGCAGAAAATTTTAAGTGCAATACAGTTTCCGAGGAGATTTTGATCCTCAGGTTGGTCGGTCGCACCCAACCTGAGTCTCGAGGACTGAGCACGCCGCTTTTTGTGTCCCGAAGTATTCTGCCGAGCTAGGACTTGATCCTCAGACCGATTTTGCAAATCAACCTGAGTCTCAACGGCTACGGGGATCAGCGGTCTTATGTCATCCCTCATGTGCATCTTGGGTTTTCGAACGATACACACCTTGAGGGCTACTGGCTATATATCTCGTCAGAGAATAAATTGCATCAACAAAAAATATTGACAAAAATTGGCCCACATTTGGGGTGGTGCACCACCTCAGAAGCAGTCCGGCATAAAGCTCGGGCGCTAGTGGCTGGCTCCATAGAGGGCATTTCCGGCATTAAGCTCGGCTAAACTCCTTCAAACTTCTTTGAACCAAGGTGATTTACGACACCTCGGATACAGTCCGGCGTTGGATCTCGGATATATAGTCCGATGTTGGAGCTCGGATACAGTCCGGCGTTGGAGCTCGGATACATAGTGCGGCGTTAGAGCTGGGAAGCAGTCCGGCATTGGAGCTCGGACGCAAGAGGACACTGCCTTCTGGGAATAACTTCAAACCCGAGGCATGGCATAAAAATAACAAGGCATTGGTAAAGGCCAGAAACTTAAAGGGGCTCCTCGAATACCCGACGTGTAAACTCGTCGAATGCATTTCGGCGATCCTCAAGATCAAAGATGAGAAGATTTGTTGAACCAGTTTTCAAGACCGGCAACCGAAGATGAAGAACAGTTTGGAAGAATCTAGGAGCGTCCCCAACTTGAAGACCGGTTCGGGGGGCTACTGATGGTGTCCTGGACTAGGGGGTACTCAACGCGTCGTCACCCGATCAGTTGGATTGGGCCGAGGAACCCCATGGCCGTATACTCATGGGCCAGTCCAGACAGTTGCCGCATACAAGGAAGATTCCACAAGACTTGGCGATCAAGACAAAGACTCCTCCCCCACCGGCGTATTCGGCTAGGACTCTTGTTATCCTAGGCCTCTGGTGCATTATATAAACCGAGGCCAGGCTAGTCGATAAATATACAATATACAACAATCATACCATAGGCTAGCTTCTAGGGTTTAGCCTCCTTGATCTCGTGGTAGATCTACTCTTGTAACCCACATCATCAATATTAATCAAGTAGGACGTAGGGTTTTACCTCCATCAAGAGGGCCCGAACCTGGGTAAAAACATCGTGTCCCTCGTCTCCTGTTACCATCTGCCTAGACGCATAGTTTGGGACCCCCTACCCGAGATCCGCCGGTTTTGACACCGACAGGGTGTAAGCCAAATATCGAAGAATTTGCTTCACAGCTAAGTGATGCGATTCCTTTGGTGCCGCTTGGAATCGAGCACACATGCAAACACTAAGCATAATATCTGGCCTAGATGCACATAAATAAAGCAAAGAACCAATCATGGAGCGGTATACCTTTTGATTGAACTCTTTACCATTGTCGTCGGGACCAAGGTGGTGTTTGGCTGGCATTGGCGTCGTGTAGCCTTTGCAGTCTTCCATTCCAAACTTCTATAGACAATCTTTGAGGTACCTTTCTTGAGATATGAAGATGCCATTTCGTTGCTGACGAATTTGAAGACCGAGGAAGAACTTCAGCTCACCCATCATGGACATTTGATATTGCTCTTGCATCATGTACCCAAACTCATCACTGTACTTCTGGTTGGTGCAGCCGAAGATTATGTCATCCACATATATTTGGCACACAAACAGTTCACCGTCATATGTCTTCGTGAAGAGTGTGGGATCGAGGGATCCAGGTTTGAAGCCTTTGCTCTTCAGGAAGTCTTTGATTGCATCATACCAGGCACGAGGAGCTTGTTTGAGACCATACAGTGCTTTGTTTAGCTTGTACACCATATCAGGATGTTTTGGATCTTCAAAGCCAGGTGGTTGTGC
The DNA here is from genome assembly GCF_018294505.1 of Triticum aestivum. NCBI lineage: Eukaryota > Viridiplantae > Streptophyta > Magnoliopsida > Poales > Poaceae > Triticum > Triticum aestivum. The sequence continues at coordinate 457,102,336 of NC_057798.1, read as the reverse complement.
GACATATACTTCTTCTTCAATCTTGCCATTGAGAAATGCACTCTTTACATCCATTTGATATAGCAAGATGTTGTGATGATTAGCATAGGCTAGCAGTATGCGAATAGCTTCAAGCCTAGCAACAGGAGCAAATGTTTCATCGAAGTCAATTGCTTCAACTTGAGTATATCCTTGAGCCACAAGATGTGCTTTGTTTTTGACGACTTGACCATGCTCATCTTGCTTGTTTCGATATATCCACTTTGTTCCAATAATGTTATGCTTGCGAGGGTCAGGGCGCTTGACCAGTTCCCAAACATTGTTCAGCTTGAACTGTTGAAGTTCTTCTTGCATGGCTTGAATCCATTCAGGTTCCATAAAGGCTTCAGCAACTTTCTTGGGTTCTGATATTGACACAAATGAAAAGTGCCCACAGAAGTTTGCTAACTGTGTTGCTCTTGAGCGAGTGAGCGGACCAGGCGCATTGATGTTGTCAATTATCTTCTCAATTTGTACTTCATTTGCAACACGAGGATGAACTGGACGAAGACCTTGCTCATGCTGATCATTGTCATCATTGGAAGTATTGTCTTCGGTCTGAGCATTGTCTTCAGGTTGGTTTGGTGCAAAAATGATAAGTTCCTCTTCAGGCTGTGCTTCAGAAGGCATGATTTCACCAGTTCCCATCAGCTTGATAGATTCACTGGAAGGAGCTTCATCAAGTGTACTTGGCAGAATTTCTCTTTGTGAACCATTGGTTTCATCAAATCGCACATCCACTGTTTCAACGATTTTGTAGTGGAAGAGGTTGAAGACTCTGTAAGAGTGCGAATCCTTTCCGTAGCCAAGCATGAAGCCTTCGTGAGCTTTGGGTTCAAATTTTGACTTGTGATGGGGATCCTTGATCCAGCACCTAGCACCAAAGACTCTGAAGTAACTGACATTTGGCTTCTTGCCAGTAAGGAGCTCATAGGATGTTTTGCCCAGAAGCTTATGGATGTAGACATGGTTGATGATATGACAAGCTGTATCAATGGCTTCAGGCCAGAACTTTCTTGGTGTCTTGTACTCGTCGAGCATTGTTCGAGCCATCTCGATGAGGGTTCTGTTCTTGCGCTCAACAATGCCATTTTGCTGAGGTGTGTATGGAGCAGAAAATTCATGAGTGATTCCCATTGTATCCAGATAAAGATCAAGCCCGGTGTTCTTGAATTCAGTGCCGTTATCACTTCTGATATGCTTGATCTTGACACCATAATTGTTCATTGCTCGATTGGCGAATCGTCTGAAGACATCTTGTACTTCAGTCTTGTAGAGAATTATGTGCACCCATGTATATCTTGAGTAGTCATCAACAATGACGAAGCCATAGAGACACGCCGTTGTTGTGAGGGTGGAGTAGTGAGTAGGTCCAAATAAGTCCATGTGTAGCAGCTCGAAGGGTTGAGACGTTGTCATGATTGTCTTCGAGGGGTGCTTTGCCCTTGTAATCTTTCTGGCTTCACAAGCACCACACAAATGATCTTTCTTGAACTTGACACCTTCGATGCCTATGACATGCTTCTTCTTGACGAGAGTGTGCAAGTTCCTCATGCCAGCGTGCCCCAGCCTTCGATGCCAGAGCCAGCATTCTGAAGCTTTTGCAAGAAGACATACGGCAAGCTGTGGACCTGCTGAGAAATCTACCATGTATAGATCACCTTTCCTATACCCTTCAAAGACTAGAGATTTGTCAGATTCCATTAGTACAATGCAACGATATTTCCCAAATATCACAATCATGTTTAAGTCACAAAGCATTGAGACAGACATTAAGTTGAATCCAAGGGATTCAACAAGCATCACTTTATCCATGTGTTGATCCTTTGAGATTGCAACTCTACCTAGACCCAATACCTTGCCTTTACCAGTGTCAGCAAATGTGATTTGACTCTTCTCGGATGGACGTAAGGTTGAGTCCATGAGAAGACTTTGATCACCAGTCATATGATTAGTGCATCCGCTGTCAATAATCCATTCTGAAGCTTTTGGTGACATGCCCTACAGTGCAGTTAGGAGGATAGGCTTCAAAAGGTATGTTGTGAAGCATAAGCAGTAGATGCACACTTGGATTATCATAACATAGATGAAAGTTAGCACACAGTATGACAGGTAAGCGATTCATATGTGGAATACATAGTAAGTCATTTTATCATGCGTCCCTTTATGTTTTAGGTCCCCAGCAATTATATTGGACGCCATTGATTGCTGGTTGGAGACCACATTCTGCAAAAGAGAGTTAATTCTTCTTCACCACCCACATTTTCAGGGGTGGTTTAGAAGCAATAAGTCTAAGTGCAGCATCTGAGAATTTCGGCTTTGAAGCCCTAGCAAATAGCCTTGCAGGAGATGAATGATACTCATGTGAATAAGCAGAAAAGTTCTTAGTTCTATGAACATAGCGGTTTGAAGACACACGCTCATATTCATGAGTCTGAGTATGATTTCCCTGCAAAACATTGGCGTTAGGGTGACTCAATTGAGTCCTGTGTTCGTAAGTAGCCATTGGACCATATGATGCCTTTGGTCTGGAGTTTGTCTTCTTCCCTGGTGGTGTCATGATGACATTCACTGGAAGATTCTCAAGACAGCGTTTAGGAACCCAGATCTTCTTCATTGGCGGTCCATTCCTGCAGTTAGTACCAATATACCTGGCAAACACTTCACCATTCTGATTTTTGAGCAGTTTATAGTTTGCATCAAAGGATTCATCAATGATAATAGGATTAGCACAGGTAAAGCCAGATAAAGTGGATGGATCCACCGAAGGTTCCTTTGCAGCAACCCATGTGGTTTTGGGATACTGCTCAGGCTTCCAGTAGGAACCATCAGCATTCATTTTCCTCTCGAACCCAACACCCTCTTTCCTAGGGTTTCGGTTCAGAATCTGCTTTTTGAGGACATCACAAAGTGTCTGATGCCCTTTCAGACTTTTATACATCCCTGTTTCAAGCAATGTCTTCAACCTAGCATTTTAATCAGCAATAGTAGTGGTATCCTCAGAAGAGGGGTTAGTTACCACATCAGTAGTTGAAGACAGAGCAACAGTAGCAGCAGTGGAACATTCAGCAACAGAGGCAGCATTATCACGCTCAATGCATTTTAAGCATGGTGGTTCAAATTCATCCTGAGCGGGACTGATCTGTTGAGCAAGTAATGAATCGTGCTTCTTCATAAGAACTTCATAATCCACTCTTATCTTTTCAAGATCTTGCTCTCTTTGAAGACATTCAGAAGAAAGTTTCTCATGATCAGATAAGAGAGCATTATGTTGATCTTGAAGGGCGTCAAACTTGGAATGAAGTCTCTGAAGACTCTCAGCCAAAGCTTTTGACTGATCCATTTCTTCGCCCAACATATCATCGCTCTTACTAAGCATGTTTTGAATCTTTTCCAAAGCTCGTTGTTGTTTAGTGGCAAGGGAAGCAAGTTTGACATAGCTGGGGCCAAATTCATCACCTGATTCATCATCACTAGTTTCAGAAAGATAGCATTCAGTTACCTTAGCACCCCCTGCCATGAGTCATGGTGAAGATGAAGACGGTTCAGGTGGAAAGGTCATCTCTTTAAGAGACTCCTTGTAGTCATCAAGCCATGGATCATGACGATTAAGATGACTATCATAGACCTTAGAAAGTCGGTCCCAAATTAGCTTCGCGTGATTGAGGTGCATGACGTTCCTGAACTGATTTCGGGACAGGCAGGAGCAGATGACATCCTTCGCTGTGAGGTTCAGTAGAGTGTACTTGCGAATGTCATCAGCCTCCGCCATCTTGCATAGATCAGTAAGACCAATCTCGGTGACAGTCCACAGTTCGCTGTCCATAGCCATGAGTCGCTTCTTCATCATGGCTTTCCACCGGGGATACTCATGACCGTCAAAGGTGGGGCAAGATACATTCCTTAATCCTGCAGTCGACATAGCTAAACTCCAGGTGGTTAAACCGAATCACACAGAACAAGGGAGTACCTTGCTCTGATACCAATTGAAAGTGCTAGTTATCGACTAGAGGGGGGGTGAATAGGCGATTTTTATCAAAGTCTTCAAAACATGGAAGTTTCGAAGACAAACAATAGAAATGACCTAATTGATATGCAGCGGAAGGTAAACTACAACAAGTAAGCCATAGTCAAGTATGCAATAGCGTTAATGTACGAAGACTAATAGCAGCTAGGTAGTAGGATCAGGATGGAAGATAGTATGAAGCCAATCAACAATAGTAGTCAAGCAATGAAGTCAATCAGATAAGACAGATAAGCAATGACTTCACGAAGACAAACTCAAAATAAAGGAGGGAAGAGATAGAACCAGTCACTTGTTGAAGACACAGGATTTGTTGGACCAATTCCAGTTGCTGTGACAACTGTACCTCTGGTTAGGGAGGTTGAGATTCAACTCAGAAGACCGTGTCTTCACCTTATTCCCCTTGAGCTAAGGACACTTAGTCATCGCCCAAGCACTCTGGTAAGTTTTCAAGGTAGACTTCCAAACCTTCACAGACTTCGTTCACTAGGCAATCCACAATGACTCTTGGATGCTCAGAACGCGACGCCTAACCGACTGGAGGATACACAGTCCTCAAGTGTAATAAGTCTTCAGGTCACACAGACAGAAAGACTTCAGTGATGCCTAACACTCTTTGGCTCTGGGTGTTTGGGCTTTGTCCTCGCAAGGATTTCTCTCTCTTAAATGCTTCGAGGTGGGTTGCTCTCAACCGACAAAAGCCATATATTAACTCTGAGCAGCCACCAATTTATGGTGTAGGGGGTGGGCTATTTATAGCCACTAGGCAACCCGACCTGATTTGTCCAAAATGACCCTGGGTCACTAAGGAACTGACACGTGTTCCAACGGTCAGATTTCAAACACATGCGGCAACTTTACTTGGGCTACAAGCAAAGCTGACTCATCCAGCTCTGGATAAGGTTTGCTCTCATTGTCTTCGCTCGAAGACATAGGCTTTGAGTTGAGCATCACTTCAGTCACTCTGACTTAGTTCACTTGGACCCCACTTAACAGTATTGTGGTTCCTATGACTCAATAAAGAAGAAAAGGAAGTAACGAATCCACACAGTCTTCGCGCTCCATAGTCTTCACGCAATGTCTTCTCATGTCATAGTCTTCAATATGAATATCTTCTCATACCAACATTGTCTTCAATGTCTTCATACATTTTTAGGGGTCATCTCCGGTAGGTAAACCGAATCAATGAGGGACACTACCTGCGTTATCCTGCAATTCTCACAAACGCATTAGTCCCTCAACCAACTTTGTCGTCAATACTCCAAAACCAACTAGGGGTGGCACTAGATGCACTTACACAAAGGCTATGACCACCAAAAGCTATGGAAATCAAAGCAAATGGAGACCAAAGCTCTGATACCACTTGTAGGACCTTGAAGTATGTCTAGAGGGGGGGTGATTAGACTACTTGACCAATTAAAAACTTAACCTTTTCCCAATTTTAGACTTTGGTAGATTTTAGCTATCTTTGGACAAGTCAAGCAATCTTCACACAATTCAAGCAAGCATGCAAAGAGTATATGAGCAGCGGAAATTAAAGCATGCAACTTGCAAGAATGTAAAGGGAAGGGTTTGGAGGATTCAAACGCAATTGGAGACACGGATGTTTTTGTCGTGGTTCCGATAGGTGGTGCTATCGTACATCCACGTTGATGGAGACTTCAACCCACGAAGGGTAACGGTTGAGCGAGTCCACGGAGGGCTCCACCCACGAAGGGTCCATGAAGAAGCAACCTTGTCTATCCCACCATGGCCGTCGCCCATGAAGGACTTGCCTCACTAGCGGTAGATCTTCACAAAGTAGGCGATCTCCTTGCCCTTACAAACTCCTTGGTTCAACTCCACAATCTTGTCGGAGGCTCCCAAGTGACACCTAGCCAATCTAGGAGACACCACTCTCCAAGAAGTAACAAATGGTGCGTTGATGATGAACTCCTTGCTCTTGTGCTTCAAATGATAGTCTCCCAACACTCAACTCTCTCTCATAGGATTTGGATCTGGTGGAAAGAAGATTTGAGTGGAAAGCAACTTGCGGAAGGCTAGAGATCAAGATTCATATGGTAGGAATGGAATATCTTGGCCTCAACACATGAGTAGGTGGTTCTCTCTTAGAAATGGTAAGTTGGAAGTGTAAGTTTGTTCTGATGGATCTCTCCACGAATGAAGAGGAGGTGAAGGGGTATATATAGCCTCCACACAAAATCTAACCGTTACACACAACTTGCCAAACTCGGTGGGACCGAATTGATAAACTCGGTCGGACCGATTCAGCAAATCTAGTGACCGTTAGGATTTTCGGTGGGACTGACATGCAACTCGGTAGGACCGATATGGTTAGGGTTAGGGCATAACGTAATCTCGGTGAGACCGATTACACAAACTCGGTGAGAACGATTTTGGTAATAAGCTAACCAGAGAGTTGGTCAAGTAAACTCGGTGGGACCGATTCGCTCATTTCGGTGAGACCGAAATGTTACGAAAGGGAAACATGGAGTTTACATTGCAATCTCGGTGGGACCAATCACTCACTTCGGTTAGACCGAAACTTTACAAAGGGAAACAGAGAGATTACAATCCCATCTCGGTGAGACCGAGATCCCTATCAGTGAGACCGATTTGCCTAGGGTTTGTAGCAGTGGCTATGACATTTGAACTCGGTGGCGCCGGATAGAAAGAATCGGTATGGCCGAGTTTGACTTTGGGTTTAGGTCATATGTGGATGTGAGAAAGTAGTTGAGGGATTTTGGAGCATATCACTAAGCACTTGAAGCAAGAGGATCATTAAGCAACACCTCATCCCTCCTTGATAGTATTGGCTTTTCCTATAGACTCAATGTGATCTTGGATCACTAAAATGTAAAATGAAGAGTCTTGAGCTTTTGAGCTTGAGCCAATCCTTTGTCCTTGATATTTTGAGGGATCCACTTTCATCATCCATGCCATGCCATTCATTGAGCTTTCCTAAAATATTTGTCTTGGAATAGCATTAGCTCAATGAGCTATATGTTGTTATGAATTACCAAAACCACCTAGGGGTAGTTGCACTTTCAGTCTCCATTTGCTTTGATTTCCATAGCTTTTGGTAGTCATAGCCTTGGTTTCACAACCTAGGAGAGTATGGCGTCTAGTGAGGGAAATTACAACCGTAGAGGTCCTTACTTTGATGGTACTAATTTTGCTAGTTGGAAGCATAAGATGAAAATGCATATTCTTGGACATAACCCTGCCGTTTGGGCTATTGTGTGTATTGGCTTGCAAGGTGAATTCTTTGATGGGAGAGAACCGAACTGTGAAGCTACCGCGGAAGAGTTGAAGATGCTGCAATACAACGCTGGAGCTTGTGATATCCTCTTCAACGGATTGTGCCCCGAAGAATTCAACAAAATCAGCCGTCTTGAGAATGCAAAGGAAATTTGGGATACTCTGATTGATATGCATGAAGGTACCAACTCCGTCAAGGAATCCAAGTTGGATGTGCTTCAAAGTCAGCTTGACAAGTTCAAAATGAAGGATGGTAAAGGTGTCGCTGAAATGTACTATAGGCTTGCTCTTATCACAAACGAGATTGTCGGCTTAGGAAGTGAAGAGATGACCGACAAATTCATCATCAAGAAGATCCTAAGAGCTTTGGACGGAAAATATGATACCGTGTGCACATTGATCCAAATGATGCCCAATTACAAAGATCTCAAGCCAACGGAAGTCATTGGAAGAATTGTTGCTCATGAGATGTCACTCAAGGATAAGGAGGAGCTCCACAACAAGTCAAGTGGTGCTTACAAAGCCTCATGTTAAGCTCCCACATCATCAAGTGAGAAACAAACCTTCAGTGAAGAATTGAGCCTAATGGTGAAGAACTTCAACAAGTTCTACAAGAGTAGAAGCAAGGAAAGAAGTGCCAAGTCAAGGTCCTACAATGACAAAAGTTCTTCTAGTCGAGAGCGTAATTGCTACAATTGTGGAAGACTCGGACACTATTCCAGTAAGTGTACGACACCCTACAAATAAAGAGAAGACTCTCAAAAAAGAAGAAGTAGAATGGAAGATTCGCCACCAAGAGAGAGGAGGAGTAGAGATGATCGTTATGAACGAAGAACATCCCGGAGAAGCAAGGATTCAGAAAGGAAGGACAAGTCATAAAGGAGCTATACAAAACGAAGACATCAACCTCATGTTGGTGAATGGGTATCCGACTCCGACTCCGACAATCACTCCGAGAGAAGCTATCACTCTGACTCCGAATATACTCAAGATGAAGGTGTTGTCGGTCTAGCACTTGTGTCAACCAACTCCTACGACATATTTGATTCACCAAATGAAGGACTTGGAAGATGCTTCATGGCTAAAGGCCCAAAGGTATCACACCCCGAGTATGTTGATTTCAATAGTGATGAAGATGACTTGTTAGGTGATGATGATTTACTTGTTGACAACTCTAGTGATGAATACTATGATGAAACGTCAATTAGTCATGCTAATCAAGATAAAACGAATGACAATGATAAGGAGAATATTGAGCTTCTAACTAAAGAACTAAACACTCTTAAGTTAGCTCATGAAACTATCTTAGAAGATCACCGAGAACTTATAAGGACTCATGAGAAGTTACGCTTTGAAAAGCTCAACCTTGAGCAAGAGCATGAGTTCTTAAAGGCAATCAATGATGATCTTCGCAAGAAAAGTTCTTCTTACATTACCAAGCGTTTACTCTTATCCACTTACATTCCTCAAGTCAATTCTAGTAACAAGAACAAGAAAGATTCTTCCTCTAGTAGTAACAATAATCATGCTAAATCCAATGTTGTTGCTTCTAGTAGTTCTCTTGATTCCACTAATGATTCTCTTAGCCAAGTTACACTTGAGCAAGAAAATAGCTTATTGAAGGGAATTATAGAGAAAGGTGTTTACAAGAGCCTTGTCGGGAGTAAGCAATTCGAGGAAATTGTACGCAAGCAAGGAAGGCACCGGAAGAACCAAGGTGTTGGTTTTGAACGAAAGTTCAATGCCAGTGGAGTTGAGTGGGATCTCACATCTAGGGGGAGCTCTACTCTAAGAATTGAGTCAAAGCAGCTCTAATGGTGTGAACACAACAATGCTTTATGTAAAAGTGGTAACCCCACTTGAGCTTAAACGATGAGTATGACCTATGATCAAATGTTCTCATTTGACTCCTAAGTCAATATACTCATATATAGATGACCTAGTCATCGCCAATTGCTTGATAGATGCTAGAATTGGTTGTGCATGCTTTGACACATATTTCATTTGCCATTTTGTTGTGTGAGCATGTTGGTTGCATAATTTACTCATTCGAGGACATCCACTTGTTGTTTTGATTGTTTGGTTTATTTTTCTTTTGCCAAGTGGATGGACAAGAATGCTTAAGAACCTTCTCTAGCTATCTATGCTTTTCTTGTCTCAAACTCTATTCATGCTACATTACAAAGTTTGATCAAGTCAGATTCGAACCACTCTGTGTGAGGAGCACTCGGAGTCCCTGATTCGTCATAGACTTAAACTTCCAAAAGTTCTTTGTGTGTTTCGGTCTGACCGATTCATCCATTTCGGTCATACCGAGATCAGTAAGTCGATCTAGGTTTTCAATCTCGATGCAACCGATTTGAAATTTTCAGTCACATTGAGTTGCAGTAACTGCTTGCAGTTATGCATCTCGGTGCCACCGAGTTGTTCCACTCGGTCACATCGACAGGGTGAGGCTATATATATCCCCGGACCAAAATTTGGAAATTTCTCCGAACCCCTTCGCCCGCGCTCAGCCTGCTCTGCCTCCCTGGGTCTCCGGATCATCCTCCTCGTCGCCAGCTGCTTCCTGCTGCTGGTCTCTGCCGCCGTCAACGGGAATCGTCTCCGCCGTTGCCGCCGTAGCAGGTCCATCGCCGCACTTAGGGTATGGACTTGATCCTTGTGCTAATCTCACTCCGATTCCTAGCACATTGTTTTGCCATGTATCTTGCCACGATTGAGATCACCCTATCCAGTGAAATCACTCCGTAGTTTAGTTGTGGATTGAAAATTTAGGGTTAGGTTTCCGCCAAAATCATCTTGGACCAACCGAGTTGTAGAACTCGGTTCCACCGATTTGACTAAGGCCATTGCACATGTGATTCTCGGTCTGACCGAGAATTGCAAATCGGTGTGACCGAGTTCTGGACTTTGTGAAACCATAGCAGTGTCGGTGCCACCGAACTGTGACTCAGTCTGACCGAGTTCACTAGTTTAGGTTCCAAAAGCTGCATCGGTATCACCGAGTTTTCAAATCGGTAGATCCGAAATGCTTTCTATGGAAAACTAAAACTAAGTTTTTGACTCATTCTTTTGCAAAAACCTCTGTACTTTGTGATGCTCATCCAATCTATCTCATCTATATCTATTCACAGGGTCTACTGTCAGTGTTTGCAACATGTTAGATCAGAGTGACAGTCAGAACAAGTATGAGGATCAAGTACAGATGAGTGAGGGCACTAGTCCCTCTAGCAGCTATGATGATGGCAACTTGCCTAAGGCAGCCACTAGGGCCAGAAAGAAGAGAACCTCAGATTTTGAGGATGAGGGCTATGTGGCTGTTGAGGATGTGGCCACTTCCAAGAAGAAAGTTCTGAAGAAGGAATATGGCACAACTGCTACCACCAAGCCAAGAATGAAGACAAAGGTTCCTGCCAAGAGAGTGATGGGGAACGTTGCAGAAAATAAAAAATTTCCTACGTTTCACCGAGATCCATCTATGAGTTCATCTAGCAACGAGTGATAATAGTGCATCTACATACCTTTGTAGATCGCGAGCGGAAGCGTTCAAGAGAACGGGGTTGAGGGAGTCGTACTCGTCGTGATCCAAATCACCGATGACCAAGTGCCGAACGGACAGCACCTCCGTGTTCAACACACGTATGGAGCGGATGACGTCTCCTCCTTCTTGATCCAGCAAGGGGGGAGGAGAGGTTGATGAAGATCCAGCAGCACGACGGCGTGGTGGTGGATGCAGCAGAGTTCCGGCAGGGCTTCGCCAAGCGACTACGGGAGGAGGAGGTGTAGCAAGGGAGAGGGAGGCACCAAGACTTCAGGGTCGGCTGCCCTCCCTCCCCCCTCTTTATATAGGGACCCCCAGGGGGGGCGGCCCTAGAGATGGGATCTCTAGGGGGGCGGCCAAGGAGGGTGGAGTGCCCCCCAAGGCAAGTGGAGGCGCCCCCTCCCCTAGGGTTCCCAACCCTAGGCGCAGAGGGGGGCCCAGGGGGGGCGCACTAGCCCACCAGGGGCTGGTTACCCTCCCACTTCAGCCCATGGGGCCCTCCAGGATAGGTGGCCCCACCCGGTGGACCCCCGGGACCCTTCCGGTGGTCCCGGTACAATACCGGTGGACCCCGAAACTTTCCCGATGGCCGAATCTCGACTTCCCATATATAATTCTTTACCTCCGGACCATTCCAGAACTCCTCGTGACGTCCGGGATCTCATCCGGGACTCCGAAAAACTTTCGGTTTACTGCATACTCATATTCATACAACCCTAGCGTCACCAAACCTTAAGTGTGTAGACCCTACGTGTTCGGGAGACATGTAGACATGACCGAGACGGCTCTCCGGTCAATAACCAACAGCGGGATCTGGATACCCATGTTGGCTCCCACATGCTCCTCGATGATCTCATCGGATGAACCACGATGTCGAGGATTTAAGCAACCCCGTATACAATTCCCTTTGTCAATCGGTATGTTACTTGCCCGAGATTCGATCGTCGGTATCCCAATACCTCGTTCAATCTTGTTACCGGCAAGTCACTTTACTCGTACCGTAATGCATGATCCCGTGACCAGACACTTTGGTCACTTTGAGCTCATTATGATGATGCACTATGGAGTGGGCCCAGTGATACCTCTCTGTCATACGGAGTGACAAATCCCAGTCTAGATTCGTGTCAACCCAACAGACACTTTTGGAGATACCTGTAGTGCACCTTTATAGTCACCCAGTTACGTTGTGACGTTTGGTACACCCAAAGCACTCCTATGGTATCCGGGAGTTACACGATCTCATGGTCTAAAGAAAAGATACTTGACATTGGAAAAGCTCTAGCAAAACGAACTACACGATCTTGTGCTATGCTTAGGATTAGGTCTTGTCCATCACATCATTCTCCTAATGATGTGATCCCGTTATCAATGACATCTAATTTCCATAGTCAGGAAACGATGACTATCTGTTGATCAACGAGCTAGTCAACTAGAGGCTCACTAGGGACATATTGTGGTCTATGTATTCACACGTGTATTACGATTTCCGGATAATACAATTATAGCATGAATAAAAGACAATTATCATGAACAAGGAAATATAATAATAATCCTTTTATTATTGCCTTGAGGACATATTTCCAATAGTCTCCCACTTGCACTAGAGTCAATAATCTAGTTACATTGTGATGAATCGAACACCCATAGAGTTCTGGTGTTGATCATGTTTTGCTCGCGGAAGAGGTTTAGTCAACGGATCTGCGACATTTAGATCCGTATGTACTTTGCAAATATCTATTTCTCCATCTTGAACATTTTCACGGATGGAGTTGAAATGACGCTTGATGTGCCTGGTCTTCTTGTGAAACCTGGGCTCCTTGGCAAGGGCAATAGCTCGAGTGTTGTCACATAAGAGAGTGATTGGCCCCGACGCATTGGGTATGACTCTGAGGTCGGTGATGAACTCCTTCATCCATATTGCTTCATGTGCTGCCTCCGGGGCTGCCACGTACTCCGCTTCACATGTAGATCCCACCACGACGCTCTGCTTGCAACTGCACCAGCTTACTGCTCCACGATTCAACATATACACGTATCTGGTTTGTGACTTAGAGTCATCCAGATCTGTGTCGAAGCTAGCGTCAACGTAACCCTTTACGACGAGCTCTTCGTCACCTCCATAAAAGAGAAACATGTCCTTTGTCCTTTTCAGGTACTTCAGGATATTCTTGACCGCTGTCCAGTGTTCCTTGCTGGGATTACTTTGGTACCTTCCTACTTAACTTACGGCAAGGTTTACATCAGGTCTGGTACACAGCATGGCATACATAATAGATCCTATGGCTAAGGCATAGGGGATGACTCTCATCTCTTCTTTATCTTTTGCCGTGGTCGGGCATTGAGCCGAGCTCAATCTCACACCTTGTAGTACAGGCAAGAACCCTTTCTTGGACTGATCCATTTTGAACTTCTTCAAAATCTTATTAAGGTATGTGCTTTGTGAAAGACCTATGAGGCGTATCGATCTATCCCTATAGATCTTGATGCCTAATATGTAAGGAGCTTCTCTAAGGTCCTTCATTGAAAAACACTTATTCAAGTAGGCCTTAATGCTGTCCGAAAGTTCTATATCATTTCCCATCAAAAGTATGTCATCTACATATAATATGAGAAAAACTACGGAGCTCCCACTCACTTTCTTGTAAACGCAGGCTTCTCCATAAGTCTGCATGAACCCAAACGCTTTGATCATCTCATCAAAGCGAATGTTCCAACTCCGAGATGCTTGCACCAGCCCATAAATGGATTGCTGGAGCTTGCATACTTTGTTAGCATTCTTAGGATCGACAAAACCCTCCAGCTGCATCATATATAGTTCTTCCTTAAGATAGCCGTTAAGGAATGCCGTTTTGACATCCATCTGCCATATCTCATAATCATAGTATGCGGCAATTGCTAACATGATTCGGACGGACTTCAGCTTCGCTACGGGAGAGAAAGTCTCATCGTAGTCAACTCCTTGAACTTGCCGATAACCCTTAGCGACAAGTCAAGCTTTATAGATGGTAACATTACCATCCACGTCCGTCTTCTTCTTAAAGATCCATTTGTTTTCTATCGCTCGCCGATCATCGGGCAAGTCTGTCAAAGTCCATACTTTGTTTTCATACATGGATTCTATCTCGGATTGCATGGCTTCAAGCCATTTGTTGGAATCTGGGCCCGCCATCGCTTCTTCATAGTTCGAAGGTTCACCGTTGTCTAACAACATTATTTCCAGGACAGGGTTGCCATACCACTCTGGTGTGGAACGTGTCCTTGTGGACCTACGAAGTTCAATAGCAACTTGATCCGAAGTACCTTGATCATCATCATTAATTTCCTCTCCAGTCGGTGTAGGCACCACAGGAACAATTACCTGAGCTGCACTACTTTCCGGTTCAAGAGGTAGTACTTCATCGAGTTCTACTTTCCTCCCACTTACTTCTTTCGAGAGAAACTCCTTTTCCAGAAAGGATCCGTTCTTGGCAACAAAGATCTTGCCCTCGGATCTTAAGTAGAAGGTATACCCAATGGTTTCCTTAGGGTATCCTATGAGGACGCATTTTTCCGACTTGGGTTCGAGATTTTCAGGTTGAAGTTTCTTGACATAAGCATCGCATCCCCAAACTTTTAGAAATGACAGCTTAGGTTTCTCCACAAACCACAATTCATACTGTGTCGTCTCAAAGGATTTAGATGGAGCCCTATTTAAAGTGAATGTAGCTGTCTCTAGAGCGTATCCCCAAAATGATAGCGGTAAATCGGTAAGAGACATCATAGATCTCACCATATCCAATAGAGTGCGATTACGACGTTCGGACACACCGTTACACTGAGGTGTTCCAGGCGGCGTGAGCTGTGAAACGATTCCACATTTTCTTAAGTGTGTACCAAATTCGTGACTTCAATATTCTCCTCCACGATCTGATCATAAGAATTTTATCTTTCGGTCACGCTAATTCTCTACCTCATTCTGAAATTCCTTGAACTTTTCAAAGGTCTCATACTTGTGTTTCATCAAGTAGACATACCCATATCTACTCAAGTCATCAGTGAGAGTGAGAACATAACGATATCCTCCGCGAGCCTCAACGCTCATTGGACCGCATACATCGGTATGTATGATTTCCAATAAGTTGGTTGCTCGCTCCATTGTTCCGAAGAACGGAGTCTTGGTCATTTTGCCCATGAGGCATGGTTCGCATGTGTCAAATGATTCATAATCGAGAGACTCTAAAAGTCCATCAGCATGGAGCTTCTTCATGCGCTTGACACCAATGTGACCAAGGCGGCAGTGCCACAAGATGTGGGACTATCGTTATCAACTTTACATCTTTTGGTATTCACACTATGAATATGTGTAATATTACGTTCGAGATTCATTAAGAATAAACCATTGACCATCGGGGCATGACCATAAAACATATCTCTCATATAAATAGAACAACCATTATTCTCGGATTTAAATGAGTAGCCATCTCGCATTAAACGAGATCCAGATACAATGTTCATGCTCAAACTTGGCACTAAATAACAATTATTGAGGTTTAAAACTAATCCCGTAGGTAAATGTAGAGGTAGCGTGCCGACGGCGATCACATAGACCTTGGAACCATTCCCGACGCGCATCGTCACCTCGTCCTTTGCCAGTCTCCGCTTATTCCGCAGCTCCTGCTGTGAGTTACAAATATGAGCAACGGCACCGGTATCAAATACCCAGGAGTTACTACGAGTACTGGTAAGGTACACATCAATTACATGTATATCAAATATACCTTTAGTGTTGCCGGCTTTCTTGTCCGCTAAGTATTTGGGGCAGTTCCGCTTCTAGTGACCCTTCCCTTTGCAATAAAAGCACTCAGTCTCAGGTTTGGGTCCATTCTTTGACTTCTTCCCGGCAACTGGCTTACCGGGCGCGGCAACATCTTTGTTGTCCTTCTTGAAGTTCTTCTTCCCCTTGCGCTTCTTGAACTTGGTGGTTTTATTGACCATCAACACTTGATGTTCTTTCTTGATTTCTACCTCTGCTGACTTCAGCATTGAAAATACTTCAGGAATAGTTTTCACCATCCCCTGCATATTGTAGTTCACCACAAAGCTCTTGTAGCTCGATGGGAGCGACTGAAGGATTCTATCAATGACCGCCTCGTCCGGGAGGTTAATGTCCAGCTGGGGCAGGCGGTTGTGCAACCCAGACATTTTGAGTATGCGCTCACTGACAGAACTATTTTCCTCCATCTTACAACTATAGAACTTGTCGGAGACTTCATATCTCTCGACCCGGGCATGAGCTTGGAAAACCATTTTCAGCTCCTCGAACATCTCATATGCTCTGTGTCGCTCAAAACGCTTTTGGAGCCCTGGTTCTAAGCTGTAAAGCATGCCGCACTGAACGAGGGATTAATCATTAGCACGTGACTGCCAAGCGTTCATAACGTCTTGGTTCTCTGGGATGGGTGCTTCACCTAGCGGTCCTTCTAGGACATATGCTTTCTTGGCAGCTATGAGGATGATCCTCACGTTCCGGACCCAGTCCGTATAGTTGCTGCCATCATCTTTCAGCTTGGTTTTCTCTAGGAACGCGTTGAAGTTCATGTTGACATGAGCGTTGGCCATTTGATCTACAAGACATATTTTGCAAAGATTTTAGACTAAGTTCATGATAATTAAGTTCATCTAATCAAATTATTTAATGAACTCCCACTCAGATTAGACATCCCTCTAGTCATCTAAGTGTTACACGATCCGAGTCGACTAGGCCGTGTCCGATCATCACGTGAGACGGACTAGTTATCATCGGTGAACATCTCCATGTTGATCGTATCTTCCATACGACTCATGTTTGACCTTTTGGTCTCTGTGTTCCGAGGCCATGTCTGTACATGCTAGGCTCGTCAAGTTAACCCTAAGTGTTTTTGCATGTGTAAAACTGTCTTACACCCGTTGTATGTGAACGTAAGAATCTATCACACCCGATCATCACGTGGTGCTTCGAAACGATGAACTTTAGCAATAGCGCACAGTTAGGGGAGAACACTTTCTTGAAATTGTTATAAGGGATCATCTTATTTACTACCGTCGTTCTAAGTAAACAAGATGCATAAACATAATAAACATCACATGCAATTATATAGTAGTGACATGATATGGCCAATATCATATAGCTCCTTTGATCTCCATCTTCGGGGCTCCATGATCATCTTCATCACCGGCATGACACCATGATCTCCATCATCATCATCTCCATCATCGTGTCTCCATGAAGTTGCTCGCCAACTATTACTTCTACTACTATGGCTAACAGTTTAGCAATAAAGTAAAGTAATTACATGGCGTTAAATCATTGACACGCAGGTCATACAATAATTAAGACAACTCCAATGGCTCCTTCTGGTTGTCATACTCATCGACATGCAAGTCGTGATTCCTATTACAAGAACATGATCTCATACATCACAATATATCATTCATCATTCATCACAACTTTTGGCCATATCACATCACAAGGCAATTGCTGCAAAAACAAGTTAGACGTCCTCTAATTGTTGTTGCATCTTTTACGTGGCTGCAATTGGGTTCTAGCAAGAACGTTTTCTTACCTACGAATAACCACAACGTGATTTTGTCAACTTCTATTTACCCTTCATAAGGACCCTTTTCATCGAATCCGCTCCAACTAAAGTGGGAGAGACAGACACCCGCTAGCCACCTTATGCAACTAGTGCATGTCAGTCGGTGGAACCTGTCTCACGTAAGCGTACGTGTAAGGTCGGTCCGGGCCGCTTCATCCCACAATACCGCTGAAGCAAAATAAGACTAGTAGCGGCAAGCAAGTTGACAAGATCTACGCCCACAACAGATTTGTGTTCTACTCGTGCAATAGAGAACTACGCATAGACCTAGCTCATGATGCCACTGATGGGGAACGTTGCGGAAAATAAAAATTTTCCTACGGTTTCACCAAGATCCATCTATGGGTTCATCTAGCAACGAGTGATAATAGTGCATCTACATACCTTTGTAGATCGCGAGCGGAAGCGTTCAAGAGAACGGGGTTGAGGGAGTCGTACTCGTCGTGATCCAAATCACCGATAACCAAGTGCCGAACAGACAGCACCTCCGCATTCAACACACGTACGGAGCAGATGACGTCTCCTCCTTCTTGATCCAGCAAGGGGGAAGGAGAGGTTGATGAAGATCCAGCAGCACGACGGCGTGGTGGTGGATGCAACAGAGTTCCGGCAGGGCTTCGCCAAGCGACTACGGGAGGAGGTGTAGCAGGGGAGAGGGAGGCACCAAGACTTCAGGGTCGGCTGCCCTCCCTCCCCCCTCTTTATATAGGGACCCCCAGGGGGGCCGGCCCTAGAGATGGGATCTCTAGGGGGGGCTGCGGCCAAGGGGGGTGGAGTGCCCCCCAAGGCAAGTGGAGGTGCCCCCTCCCCTAGGGTTCCCAACCCTAGGTGCAGAGGGGGGCCCAGGGGGGCACACTAGCCCACCAGGGGCTGGTTACCCTCCCACTTCAGCCCATGGGGCCCTCCGAGATAGGTGGCCCCACCCGGTGGACCCCCGGGACCCTTCCGGTGGTCCCGGTACAATACCGGTGGACCCCGAAACTTTCCCGATGGTCGAATCTCGACTTCCCATATATAATTCTTTACCTCCGGACCATTCCGGAACTCCTCGTGACGTCCGGGATCTCATCCGGGACTCGAACAACCTTCGGTTTACTGCATACTCATATTCATACAACCCTAGCGTCACCGAACCTTAAGTGTGTAGACCCTACGGGTTCGGGAGACATGTAGACATGACCGAGACGGCTCTCCGGTCAATAACCAACAACGGGATCTGGATACCCATGTTGGCTCCCACATGCTCCTCGATGATCCATCGGATGAACCACGATGTCGAGGATTTAAGCAACCCCGTATACAATTCCCTTTGTCAATCGGTATGTTACTTGCCCGAGATTCGATCGTCGGTATCCCAATACCTCGTTCAATCTTGTTACCGGCAAGTCACTTTACTCGTACCGTAATGCATGATCCCGTGACCAGACACTTTGGTCACTTTGAGCTCATTATGATGATGCACTGCCGAGTGGGCCCAGTGATACCTCTCCGTCATACGGAGTGACAAATCCCAGTCTCGATCCGTGTTAACCCAACAGACACTTTCGGAGATACCTGTAGTGCACCTTTATAGTCACCCAGTTATGTTGTGACGTTTGGTACACCCAAAGCACTCATACGGTATCCGGGAGTTACACGATCTCATGGTCTAAGGAAAAGATACTTGACATTGGAAAAGCTCTAGCAAAACGAACTACACGATCTTGTGCTATGCTTAGGATTGGGTCTTGTCCATCACATCATTCTTCTAATGATGTGATCCCGTTATCAATGACATCTAATGTCCATAGTCAGGAAACCATGACTATCTGTTGATCAACGAGCTAGTCAACTAGAGGCCCACTAGGGACATATTGTGGTCTATGTATTCACACGTGTATTACGATTTTCGGATAATACAATTATAGCATGAATGAAAGACAATTATCATGAACAAGGAAATATAATAATAATCCTTTTATTATTGCCTCGAGGGCATATTTCCAACGGAGAGTTCCTATGTCAAAGGCCAGAGTATCCACTCAAGAAACTTTGGGATCTGAACCCAAAGAACAAGTTGTGACAGAGAAGAAAAGGAAGGAAAGGGTCAAGAAGACCATGGCCAGGGTTGTTGGAAAGCCCTCAATGATGGAAGAAGAAGAGGAAGAGGTTGCTACACCAGCACCTAAAGCTCAAAAGCTTATGGGAGATACCATAAGGTCAGGGGCTGCTCCATCCAAGCCCAAAGAAGCTCCCAAAGCTGCTGCTCCAAAACCCAAGTCTGCATCCAAGAGGAACATGAGGAATATTCCTGCTGGAGAGAAGAACAAGGCCCCAGTGCCTGAAGCTGCTATTGAAGAAGAAGATGATGAGTCACATGTCTTGAGGAAGTTGAAGCCAAAATTTCCAGATCACAATGATGCTCATCCAGTAGCCGAGGACATGAAGCTCAGGAAGGATGCAGGACTCAGACAGTGGATATTGACTGATCCCTATGCAGTCGGGAGGAGAACTGCTGTGGACTATAGGTTCCACATAAATGAACAACAGGACTTCTATGAGATAGTGTTGCTTGACAAGAAGCCTATAGTCTGTGATATGAGATGGGTGGACTGGAAGTACATTAGGGAAAATGAAGAACACTATCCTGGTGTCTATGATAGTTTCAAGTCTTGTGGAGTAGAGGACTTTGTTGGGCAGAAGCTCACTAAGTGGAATGATGAGCTTATTATGCAGTTCTACTCCACAACTCATTTCTACCCAGATGGAAGGATTGTCTGGATGTCTGAAGGTACTAGGTACCAATCAACTGTTGAAGAATGGGCAAAATTTATCAATGCTCCTAAGGAGAATGAGGATGACTTGGATGTCTATGCCAAGAAGAAGAAGGATCACAACTCCATGGCACATATGTACAGAGAGATCCCAGATGCTGCTGTTGAGACCCACAAATTTGGATCAGTACATTACCTTCTGTCAGGTTTGCCAACAATCAACTGGATCCTCAGGCACACTCTTTTGCCAAAGTTAGGAGATCACAAGATGATCAGAGGCCATGCAATTAACCTGCTTCACATATTTGATGTGCCTCAAAAGTTCAAAGTCATGAGCCTAATTGTCGAAACTATCAAGAGGACAGCTGCAGATCAGAAGAGAAGTTGTGGATATGCCCCACAGATCCAGGAGCTAATCAACTCCAAGATGGTCACTGGCACATATCTCTTGGACAAGGAACACATGCCCATCTACCCAGATTTTGAGGACAACACTATGGTGATGGATGAAATGAACCATCTTCTTTGCAAGCACAAGAAAAGAAGGAGAAGGCAAGGACTGAAAAGGCTGCAAAGATGCCAACCATTGATGAGGCATCTCAGTATTTCCTGAAGAGCAAGCAAGATTAGCTTGGCTATTTGATTGCCTCCACTCTGAGGATTGAGAAGGGATTGGCCACCCTGACTCAAAACCAGGAGAGCTTGGAGAGGATCATGGAGCAGAAGTTCTATTATTTAGATGTGAAGGTCACTGAGATACAGTCAGTTGTTGAGCAACTTAGGATGAAGTGCAGGAGAAGAAGGGCAAGTCTACCACTGATGCTTTTGCTAGAGTGCCCAGGAGTCAGAGATCTGCTACAGTGCCAGTTATAGACACCAGAGAAACTTCATCTGCACCAGCTACAGCTTTAGTGCATCCAGCTCCAGCATCCACTCCACCAGCTCCATCTACATCTACTGATGCCTTCGTCCTTGGAGTTCTATCTACACCACCACCTAAAGACCAAGCCTGAGATTCGATCTAGCACTATGCATTTTTATGAATTTTTTGGTAACTTGTTGCCAAAGGGGGAGAAAATGTATAGATCATAGGCTTCGAGAGAGAGTGTTGCTTTTGTTCTCTCTTGTTTTGCTTTTTGGTGGTTGAACTTTTTTATTTGCTTGTTTGATACTCTTTATGCTTTTGTGTGAGATACTTGGATGATCATGTGTTTGATCATATGCTACCTTAATGCTTGTTGGATGACACTATCCTTTTATATCTCTATATGATCATTCACTTTGCTTGGTGATGAGTGCATGTATTTAATTATTATCATTTTGAGCGTTCCACCAAAATGTATGTGACATGGAAGAGTAACCCATGATCCTAACTCATTGTGCATTTGCAGTCCAAAGCAAATCTTAAACCATGCACAAATTTAGGGAGAGCTCTTGCTCTTCACATACTTCTCAAAGCGACAATGTTTTTCACTCTTATTATCATTTGTCGAAGATTTGATCTATATGTTGTCATCAATTACCAAAAAGGGGGAGATTGAAAGTGCAACTATCCCTAGGTGGTTTTGGTAATTCCTAACAACATATAGCTCATTGAGCTAATGCTCTTTCAAGACAAATATTTCAGAAAAGCTCAATGATTGGCATGTAATGGATGAGAAAAGTGGACCCCTCAAAATGCTAAGGACAAAGGATTGGCTCAAGCTCAAAGCTCAAGACTCTACATTTTCTATTTTAGTGATCCAAGATCACATTGAGTCTATAGGAAAAGTCAATACTATCAAGGAGGGATGAGGTGTTGCTTAATGAGGTTCTTGCTCAAAGTGCTTAGTGATATGCTCTAAAGCCCTCAACTAGTTTTCCGCATCCACATATGACCTAAACCAAAAGTCAAACTCGGCCCACCGATTCTTCCTATCCGGCGCCACCGAGTTCAGATGTCATAGCCACTGCCACAAACCCTAGGCAAATCGGTCTCACCGATAGGGATCTCGGTCTCACCGAGATGGGATTGTAATCTCTCTGTCTCCCTTCGTAACGTTTCGGTCCCACCGAGATGAGCGGTCGGTCCCACCGAGATTGCAATGTAAACTCTCTGTTTCCCTTTCATAACATTTCGGTCTCAATGAAATGAGTGAATCAGTCCCACCGAGTTTACCTGACCAACTCTCTGGTTAGCTTATTACCAAAATCGGTCTCACCGAGTTTGTGTAATCGGTCTCACCGAGATTACGTTATGCCCTAACCCTAACCATATCGGTTCCAGCGAGTTGCATGTCGGTCCCACCGAAAATCATAACGGTCACTAGATTTGCTGAATCGGTCCGACCGAGCTTCTCAATTCGGTCCCACCGAGATTGGCAAGTTGTGTGTAACCATTAGATTTTGTGTGGAGGCTATATATACCCCTCCACCTCCTCTTCATTCGTGGAGAGAGCCATCAGAACGAACCTACACTTCCAACCTACATTTTCTGAGAGATAACTACCTACACTTGTGTTGAGGCCAAGATATTCCATTCCTACCATATAAATCTTGATCTCTAGCCTTCCCCAGGTTGCTTTCCACTCAAATCTTCTTTCCACCAAATCCAAATCCTGTGAGAGAGAGTTGAATGTTGGGGAGACTATCATTTGAAGCACAAGAGCAAGGAGTTCATCATCAACACACCATTTGTTACTTCTTGGAGAGTGGTGTCTCCTAGATTGGCTAGGTGTCACTTGGGAGCCTCCGACAAGATTGTGGAGTTGAACCAAGGAGTTTGTAAGGGCAAGGAGATCGCCTATTTCGTGAAGATCTACCGCTAGTGATGCAAGTCCTTCGTGGGCGATGGCCATGATGGGATAGACAAGGTTGCTTCTTCGTGAACCCTTCGTGGGTGGAGCCCTCCGTGGACTCGCGCAGCCGTTACCCTTCGTGGGTTGAAGTCTCCATCAACGTGGATGTACGATAGCACCACCTATCGGAACCACGACAAAAACATCCGTGTCTCCTATTGTGTTTGCACTATCCAAACCCTCCCTTTACATTCTTGCAAGTTGCATGCTTTACTTTCCGCTGCTCATATACTCTTTGCATGCTTTCTTGAATTGTGTTAAGATTGCTTGAACCGTGCTAAGTTGCTAAAATCTGCCAAGAACTAAAATTGGGAAAAGGATAGATTTTTATTTGGTCAAGTAGTCTAATCACCACCCTCTAGACATACTTTCGATCCTACAGATTCACGCTCGACCTTTCGATCTCCAGTGTTCCGAGGCCATATCTGCATATGCTAGGCTCGTCAAGTTTAACCTGAGTATTCCGCGTGTGCAAAACTATCTTGCACCTGTTGTATTTGAACGTAGAGCTTATCACACCCGATCATCACGTGGTGTCTCGGCACGAAGAACTTTCGCAATGGTGCATACTCAGGGAGAACACTTATACCTTGAAATTTAGTGAGAGATCATCTTATAATGCTACCGTCGTTCTAAGCAAAATAAGATGCATAAAAGATAAACATCACATGCAATCAATATAAGTGATATGATATGGCCATCATCATCTTGTGCCCGTGATCTCCATCTCTGAAGCACCATCATGATCACCATCACCACCGGCGTGGCACCTTGATCTCCATCTTAGCATCGTTGTCGTCTCGCCAACTATTGCTTCTACGACTATTGCTACCACTTAGTGATAAAGTAAAACAATTACAGGGCGATTGCATTGCATACAATAAAGCGACAACCATATGGCTCCTGCCAGTTGCCGATAACTTGGTTACAAAACATGATCATCTCATACAATAAAATATAGCATCATGTCTTGACCATATCACATCACAACATGCCCTGCAAAAACAAGTTAGACGTCCTCTACTTTGTTGTTGCAAGTTTTACGTGGCTGCTACGGGCTGAGCAAGAACCGTTCTTACCTACGCATCAAAACAACAATGATAGTTCGTCAAGTTAGTGTTGTTTTAACCTTCTCAAGGACCGGGCATAGCCACACTCGGTTCAACTAAAGTTGGAGAAACTGACACCCGCCAGCCACCTGTGTGCAAAGCACGTCGGTAGAACCAGTCTCGCGTAAGCGTACGCGTAATGTCGGTTCGGGCCGCTTATCCAACAATACCGCCGAACCAAAGTATGACATATTGGTAAGCAGTATGACTTGTATCGCCCACAACTCACTTGTGTTCTACTCGTGCATATAACATCTATGCATAAACCTGGCTCGTATGCCACTGTTGGGGAACGTAGTAATTTCAAAGTTTTCTTACGCACACTCAGGATCATGGTGATGCATGGCAACAAGAGGCGAGAGTGTGTCCACGTACCCTCATAGACCGAAAACGGAAGCGTTATGACAACGCGGTTGATGTAGTCGTACGTCTTCACGATCCGGCCGATCCAAGTACCGAACGCACGACGCCTTCGAGTTCTGCACACGTTCAGATCGGGGACGTCCCACGAACTCACGATCCAGCAGAGCTTCGAGGGAGAGTTCCATCAGCATGACAGCGTGATGACGGTGATGATGATGCTACCGACGCAGGGCTTCGCCTAAGCACTGCTACGATATGACCAAGGTGGATTATGGTGGAGAGGGGGACCGCACACGGCTAAAAGATCAACTGATCAACTTGTGTGTCTATGGGGTGCCCCCTGGCCACGTATATAAAGGATGGAGGGATGAGGAGTCCGACCCTCATAGGGCGCGCCCAAGTGTGGAGTCCTACTAGGACTCCCTAGTCCTAGTAGGATTCCACCTCCCACATGGAATAGGAAAAAGGGAAGGGAGAAGGAGAAGGCAGGAAGGGGGCGCCCCCTCCCTAGTCCAATTCGGACCAGTCCATGGGGAGGGATGCAGCCACCCTTTGAGACCTTTCTCTCCTTTCCCGTATGGCCCATTAAGGCCCAATACGAATTCCCGTAACTCTCCGGTACTCCAAAAAATACCCGAATCACTTGGAACCTTTCCGATGTCCGAATATAGTCGTACAATATATCAATCTTTACGTCTCGATCATTTAGAGACTCCTCGTCATGTCCCCGATCTCATCCAGGACTCGGAACTACCTTCGGTACATCAAAACACATAAACTCATAATACCGATCATCACCGAACGTTAAGCGTGCGGACCCTACGGGTTTGAGAACTATGTAGACATGACCGAGACACATCTCCGGTCAATAACCAATAGCAGAACCTGGATGCTCATATTGGCTCCTACATATTCTTCGAAGATCTTTATTGGTCAAACCGCATAACAACATACGTTGTTCCCTTTGTCATCGGTATGTTACTTGCCCGAGATTCGATCGTCGGTATCTCAATACCTAGTTCAATCTCGTTACCGGCAAGTCTCTTTATTCATTCTATAATACATCATCCCGCAACTAACTCATTAGTTATAATGCTTGCAAGGCTTATAGTTATGTGCATTACCGAGTGGGCCTAGAGATACCTCTCCGACAATCGGAGTGACAAATCCTAATCTTGAAATACGCCAACTCAACAAGTACCTTTGGAGACACCTCTAGAGCACCTTTATAATCACCGAGTTACGTTGTGATGTTTGGTAGCACACAAAGTGTTCCTCCGGTAAACAGGAGTTGCATAATCTCATAGTCATAGGAACATGTATAAGTCATGAAGAAAGCAATAGCAACATACTAAACGATCAAGTGCTAAGCTAACGGAATGGGTCAAGTCAATCACATCATTCTCCTAATGATGTGATCTCATTAATCAAATGACAACTCATGTCTATGGCTAGGAAACATAACCATCTTTGATCAACGAGCTAGTCAAGTAGAGGCATACTAGTGACACTCTGTTTGTCTATGTATTCACACATGTATCATGTTTCCGGTTAATACAATTCTAGCATGAATAATAAACATTTATCATGATATAAGGAAATAAATAATAACTTTATTATTGCCTCTAGGGCATATTCCCTTCAAATTCAACTAATCATCAATGCTCTAGATCATAATCATGGTGGTAATTCATATGATCAAGAAAGAGAGGTACATGACACATAGCTAATACCACATATCTTCAGCCTCGAAGGGGGACCACTCCCACATCACCATGGGAGTGGCAATGGTTGATGTAGGGGTCAAAGATAGGGATTCCTCCCTCCGGTAGAGTGTCGGATCAAGGCTAAAAACAAAGATTGCCTCAGAACAAGAAGTTCGGCGGTATAAAAATTTGTGCGTGTATTTGGGGTATATATAAGCCATTAGATAGCAGAGGTCACCAACGGGAGGAGCCCTAGGGTGCCTTGGCATGCTCAGGCTCGGGGAGCCTACAGAGGGTGCCCAAGTGCCCATGGGCCCATCTAGCTGGCTGGTTATGCCTAGGGAACCCCTGATGACTTAAAACTTCTTGTATTTTTTCTGGATTTTCCTCAAAGTTTAAATATATATTTTTTTCCTAACAACACAGACACTAGCAAACAAAGAATGACACTGGACACTTTATTAATATGTTAGTCCAAATAAACTTCAGAATTTTGAAAAAATGATGGATAAAAGGGCATGAAACATACAAAACTTATAAATAAGTTAACGACACATCACCCGCCACTTGTCCTCGATCAACCAATACATCTCAAACCTTCATTGGGAAGGACTGATCTTTTTCAATTTCCCACCTTTGGCGTTATTGATGGCATGTCCAAGGTCAAGACATCCTTCTCACAAGACAAGACTAAGGCTAGCCAATCGCCCAAGTTATCTTCTGTGTGGTTGATATTTCGTCCTCTCTAGAGCATGGAAATACCAAGACAATACGAACATAATTATTTGCAGACAGTTGAGGAAAAAATCCTTTAAATAGTTCGCTTAACTTCCAGACTGCAGTTGATCTCTACGCCAATGGCGTAATGTGTCATTTAGTAGTTTTGAAAACCGGGAAGGCGGTCTGGCCAAAAAAACCGGGAACCGACACCTTGACTGATTTTAAAGACGTGTCGGTCTCGTAGCAAATAAATCAGAAAAATGCTAAAAAGGTGGATTAAAAAGGAATCAAACACCTAGCCTAGAGGCAAGGCATGCTAAAGGCCCAATAACCAATTAGTCTAGTAGTAACATTTGTGATTATTTAACGTACATCCAATATTATCTGTATTCATTTGATGTGATGTAAAAAATGTGAAAAATTCATGTCAGTGTCAAAACTGGCAGATCTCGGGTAGGGGGTCCCGAACTGTGCGTCTAGGCGGATGGTAACAGGAGACAAGGGACACGATGTTTTTACCAAGGTTCGGGCCCTCTCGATGGAGGTAAAACCCTACTCCTGCTTGATTAATATTGATGATATGGGTAGTACAAGAGTTGATCTACCACGAGATCAGAGAGGCTAAACCCTAGAAGCTAGCCTATGGTATGATTGTTGTTCGTCCTACGGACTAAAAACTCTCCGGTTTATATAGACACCGGAGAGGACTAGGGTTACACAGAGTCGGTTACAATGGGAGGAGATCTTCATATCGTATCGCCAAGCTTGCCTTCCACGCCAAGGAAAGTCCCATCCGGACACAGGACGAGGTCTTCAATCTTGTATCTTCATAGTCCGGGAGTCCGGCCAAAGGTCATAGTCCGGCCATCCGGACACCCCCTAATCCAGGACTCCCTCAGTAGCCCCTGAACCAGGCTTCAATGACGACGAGTCCGGCGCGCAAATTGTCTTCGGCATTGCAAGGCGGGTTCCTCCTCTGAATACTTCATAGAAGATGTTGAACACAAGGATAGTGTCCGGCTCTGCAAAATAAGTTCCACATACCACCGTAGAGATAATAATATCTGCACCAATCTAATCTGCTGACGTATTCCGCAGTGTGACATCACGCCACGGCCAAGCCTTTATTCGAATCATTTTACTGTTCCACCTCAGTGCGTTTAACGAGGTGGTTTCCTTGGCACGTCTTGTCAAAGCAGAGATCGTGTCCCCTTATTCCGGGATTCTCATCAATACGGGCGTGGGTAACCCAACCGTGCCTTTGGTATGACTCCCTAATTGAAAGCGAGTCCCAAACGGTTACGAGGAGGGCTCTTGGTATTCAACTCCTTTATAAAGAGACCAAGGCTCGACTCCTTTCTTTTCAATCCAATCGAATCCGCCCCTCGCTTCAAGTTCCAACACCCAAAGCTCTAGTTTTAGGCGCTTCGAACCTTCGATGATGTCTGGCTCCGACCTTCAAGACCAGTGGATGCCTTCCTCCGTTATGGAAGAAGATGTGCGAAAGCTGAGAGATGCCAGGTACCTAACTGGTGAAATCTCGCATAGGCTGCCTGCTCAAGGGCAGGCCATTCCCACTCCCCGGCCCGGTGAGAGCGTGCTGTTTACATCTCACTTCCTTCGGGGGCTAGGCTTCCCGATTGATCCCTTCATGAGGGGGCTTATGTTTTATTACGGGCTGGAATTCCACGACTTAGCTCCGGAGTCCATCCTCCAAATCTCATCATTCATTGTCGTGTGTGAGGCCTTCCTCCATATTACTCCTCACTTCGGATTGTGGCTTAGAACCTTCAAGGTGGAATCGAAGATGATCGAGGGGCAGCATGCTGAGTGCGGAGGAGCTATCATAAGCAAGATGGCCGACGCTCCATGGCCCGAGGGCTCTTTCCAAGAGGAGTTCGGCTTATGGCAACGGGACTGGTTTTATATCACAGCCCCCCGGGGCACCACATGGGTGGCGCCACCTGCTTTTCGCTCGGGTCCCCCACCACGGCGAGCGTCATGGGTCAATGAAGGGCTTATCTGGGGGCCGTCCAAAGACATGCCCCTACTGCAGGACCGCATTCGAGATCTCCTAGAAAGAGATATTAACTTGACCGTAGTGGCGCAAGTTATGCTGATTCACCGCACGCTGCCCTGCAAACGTCGCCCTCTCCGCTTGTGGGAATTTAATCCGGAGGGACCGCGAGTCCTCCAACATTTTATGGGCGCGACACCCTTGGAGATGTACAAATTGTTCTTCGGATCACAAGCAAGGTGTCCAGACTTGTCCGAGGACGCAGGTCTGAGCTGCAATTGCCCGGATGCTTAGGTAAGTAGCCACGTATTTGGACACGCCATCCGTATTTTCATCATAAAATTGCCTTTTAACAGAGCTATCTTTTGAACAGGAGTGGATAGCGAAGGCAAAGCTTATCAGGTGTCTAGCCCCCCTGCCCGAGACCGTGCCGGATCCCGTGTTAACCAGGATGCTAGAGATTATGCTTTCGGTGGAGGGCGAAGAGGGGAACCAAGGAGCTACCGCCTTCGCGAAGGAGGCTGTCAGGAAGGGAGGAATCGAGAATTCCCCTGACCTAGGAAAGAAAAGGACTGCCTCTGAAGACCCGGAGGGGATGGCCTCGAAACGGGGGAAGAAATCTTTGCCAGAGGATCCGGCGCCGGAGAATGCCCCGGTCGCATTGCGCCCTCAAGGGGATCAGCTCTCCTCCGAGCCGTAAGTAAAGAGAGGGGTTCCAAAATGAGTGGCATCCCTGTTTTATTTCTAAGGAAGATAACCGAAATATTACCTTACAGTTCGGATCTCAACCCTTCTCAGCAGAGCTCATCTTCAGGGGATCTTCGTCCGGAGATGATGGAGAGCGAAACGCCTCCCCTAGCTGCATCGTCTTACGAGGCAGGCGACCCCGAGGTGTCGTCCCGGAGGGTTTTTCCAAGTCCGGACCCTGAAAAAGGTCGTCAGGCTAGTCCGACACCCTCTAGTGCGTGGTCGGAGGGGCTGAGGGATCTGCTCGGGCGAGCGTCCATCTCAGAAGAACACCGTATGTTGATGAACACGGTGATAGAAAGGATTTCATCCGCGGAAAGCGGATTGTACGAGGCCGCCAGGAGTTTACTGACAGGCTTTGAGGTAAGTGAAAAGGTGTACCTTTTGGTAGAGCCGCATATATAAAATGCGCCCTGTATAAATAGTAGCCCCTGAGACTCTGTGTGTCGTCAAAAGTGACGGCGCGCAGAGGATCATAACCCCAGGTGTAATATGTCACCTTTTTATAAAGGTGGCGAGGCGTTCGGTGGCTAGCCGGACTGATGAATCTGCCGAGCTAAAGCGGCAACTTGACGTGGCGGATGCCGACATCGTGCTTGTAAATAAGCGGCTAGACGAGGCACAAGGTATGATCCACAGACATCTGATTAAGAGGAGTTCGATGCTCGTGCCTTATAAGATATGTGCTTAACTGCCGTGGAGAACATTCGGGCGGAACTTGCCCGAGCCAAGGAGCAAGCAAGGAAAAGTGATGCGGCTGCCGTTAAGGCGGCTGAAGAGCTAAAAGCCGAACAGGCTGCTCACTGCCAGAGCAAGAAAGTAATAGCCGAGATGGCTATAAAATTGAATGATGCTGCCGAGCGCTGTAAATTTCTCGAACAAGAAGAGAGGGCGGCTCAGAAGGACCTTGAGAAGATCACTGCCGAGGCCAAGGATACTCGCTCTGCAATGAGAGCTATGAAGGAGGAGCTACGTCAGGCCGGAGATATCACGGCTGGAAAGCCCTATATGCTGCGGATGAAGTTCGAGGATCCTAAGTATGTTCCGTTAGATCGACAGTGGAGTGCGGAAAACACTTATCTAGATTTGGCAGCGAGTGCGGCAGACGCAACCGAACACTTCCGAGGTCGAGGTGACCATGAGTTGGAAGAACTTTTTTTGTCGCAGTTCCACAATCCAAAATGCCCACTTTCGGTATCCGACCGTTTGGCTGCCTGGGCGGAGCTGAACAGGTTATCCGGACTCGCCATGAGGTATGTTGCGAGTCGTTTGTGGCCGGAAGAGCCAGAGCCGAAGAGTTATTTTAGCTTGGTGCAGCAATTCCTTGGTTCGGTGCTGCATGTTGATGCAATGAAGAGGTCGGCGTGCATAGAGGGTGCACAAATGGCTCTTGCCCGTGTCAAGACATACTGGGCGGATATGAAGGCCAGTGTTGTTGCATCCCGGGATTTGGACGAAAGTCGAGTACCTGCCAAGCACTACTTTGAGGAAGTTCTTCCGGGCGATCGTTTAATAGAAGCACAGTGCTCGAAGGATGTTGTGTTCAAATAGCATGTGCTATTGTAAAAGGAATAGTTTGATAGAATATAAAAGCTTTTTATACTTGTGCTTGCAAGAATTATAATACCTCATGTGCGGCCGTTAATGTATATGTGTATATAACCTGAAAGATGGCAGTCGTTGGCTTCAGCCCCCACGCATATAATGCGGGGGTGTTCGCAAAAAGGCGCCTTTTCACACTTAATCCAACGTCTTGGTCCTACAAAGGAGGTGATAGCGCGGCGAGCTAGGCAACCGGACTATAATGCTTTATCACTTTCACTTAGCCATAGGAGTTTGACAGTGGGGCTACTTAATAGCCCCTAGGGGCACCGCGCTCGCCCGAATTCGGGGCGCGTGTGTGCCTGACCGAGAAACGGCTCTTCGTTAATGCGGAGGAATCCTAAAGATTTCGAGAGTCATCGAGTGGTTGACCAGTCTCTCGCTATATCATGATAGTCAGTTTTCGGCTTTCTCTACTGAGGTGCTCGGCTGGCCGAACCGGGGCACAGTCGCAGTAGTTCTCCTGGTGCCGCCTTAGCCGATAGAGCGGAACGTAAGGCAGCAAAGCACAGGAGCCGGGCAAACCCAACATTTGACCAAGACATGATTCGGAGCTGATGCATATAAGGCCAAACTCGCGACGCCGAACACTCCCTAAGGTATTCGGTCTTTATGAAGACGGGCCGAACCAAAGCCCTTGGTAAAAAAGCCCCGTGTGTCCAGGTACGCGCAAGATTCTGGCATGGCCACATGCCAAGATGCCAACCTCCTCCTCGGTTATAGCAAAAACCGGGGGATGTTTATCAACAAGAGACATTAAAAAAGGTTTACGCAGGGTCTTAATCTGAAAAGAATCCTTAAAACGGGTCCCTACTGCACGTCTGCGCCTGTGTCTTCGTTGTGCCGTATCCTGGACGGGCGTAGCACGGTGTTCGCCTGCGAAAGAGAGGAACTTACTAAAAAATAATCGTGTGAGAAATCTATATTAAAATAAACAAAATATAGTATAGAGACATGAGCAAAATTGAGCCATATTGTCTCCTGGTGTAAACACGCGGAGCCCCTTGTACAGGGTTATGCGGCTATTAAGCCTTTGTATGTTTACGCCGGACTCGTCGAGCCGTGTCCGGGATAGTAGGGCTGGATTAGTGTGTGGCTGTCCAGGCGGCCGCACCATTGCCCGTACTTTGGGGATCAATTGATATTTCCCTTTAATGAGATGATGCCTCGTGGACCGGGCATTTTGAGTGTAAGGGATGCATAATGCGGTATTGCGTTAAAGCGGGCGAAAGCTTCACGTCCCAGTAGCGCTTGATAGAGACCTGGGGCGATGTGGAAGGTTAGATTTTCGCTTCGGAAGTTGTCAGGTGAGCCGAACGTGACTTCTAACGAAAGGGAACCCATACTCTGGGTATCTGGGCCCGGCGTGACTCCTTGAAAGGAAGTGTTGCCATGGCGAATTATTGCTGGGTTGACCCCCAGTTTGCGGATTGTGTCTTGATATAACAGGTTTAGGTCACTGCCGCCGTCCATAAGGACTTGTGTAAATTGGAGTCCGTCAATAATCGGATCCAAGACCAAGGCAGTCCAGCCTGCGTTCCGGACCCCTCTGGAGTAATCCTGACGATCGAAGTGATTGGTTGTAACAACCAGTGGCGGTGCTCCTCTGGGGCGGGCCGTATGGCGCGTAGCGCCATTCTATTTTTCCCTTTTGTCATCTGAAGTGAATATACTATTTTGACTTCTTGTGGGAACTTCTTTTGTTCTCCGGTGTTCTGCTTGTGGGGTGCGTTGTCATCCTCGCTTGGTGTGTCGAGCCCCTTGTGTTCGGCATTGAGTTTGCCGGATTGCTTGAAGACCCAACAATCTCTATGGGTATGGTTTGTAGGTCTCCCAGGGGTACTGTGGATTTGACATTTTTTGTCCAGCATTTTGGTGAGGTTAGATAGCTCGTCCCTGTCATTGTTGGGGGGCAGCTTTTTCTGATTTTGCCGAGAGCTTTTGAATCCGGCGTTGACTGCCATGCTCATCGGGCTGTTATCCCTGATCCGGCACTGTTCTTTGTTACGACGCGGTTTCCCGTTTCCATCTCTGAGTTCGGATGTACTCGAGTCGCTGGTGCTGCTTCTTGCCAACCGGCTATCCTGTCCTGCGCAAAAGCGGGTCATGAGGCTTGTTAATGCGGCCATTGTTCTTGGCTTTTCTTGGCCGAGGTGTCTGGCGAGCCATTCGTCTCAAACGCTATGTTTGAAAGCTGCTAGGGCCTCGGCGTCCGGACAGTCGAATATCTGATTCTTTTTAGTAAGAAATCTGTTCCAGAGTTTCCGGGCTGACTCTCCGGGCTGCTGAGTTATATGACTTAGATCATCTGCATCCGGAGGTCGGACATAGGTTCCTTGAAAATTTGCCCGGAAAGCATCCTCGAGCGCTTCCCAATTTCCCATGGTGTTTTCGGGAAGGCTTTTAAGCCAATGCCGGGCTGGCCCTTTGAGCTTAAGGGGTAAGTATTTTATGGCGTGAAGGTCATTTCCTCTGGCCATGTGTATGTGGAGGATATAATCCTCGATCCAGACTCCAGGGTCTGTTGTTCCGTCGTATGCTTCTATGTTTACGGGCTTGAATCCCGCTGGAAATTCATGATCCAGTACCTCATCGGTAAAACATAGGGGATGTGCGGCGCCCCTGTATGTAGGTGTGTCGCGATGTTCGGATATTTTTTGCGTTGCATTGCTCACTGGAGCTTGCTTTCTTGGCCCATAGATGGATCTGGTTGGACCAGTTTTTTGATGCGAATCCTTGGGCGGATCGTGTGCCGTATTGAGTGCGGTGCCCTTTGTCGCTTGAGATCGATCGTGGGGTCGTCTATCCGACCTGCTGGCTTCCTTGTTTTTTGACTGTGGGGGCTCTAAGGCCTCTTCATCAAATTTCGGTAGTAATTTCCGCTTCAGATAGCTCTTTGTGTGATGACTGCTGCCGTACTTGTGTGCGGTATTGAGTACTTTGCCCCATCTGATTCTGAGTGCATCTTCCGTTGTTTTGAGCTTCCGCTTCTGCTTTTTCAGGCTACGTGCAGTGGCAACGAGCCTTTGGTGGAGGTTCTGGTGTTCCAGCAACTTGTCCGGAGTGAGGTCGTCCGGACTATTATCTTTCCCGGGCACGGATTGTTCGGTTTTTCCGCCCTGTTTGGACGGTTGCTCGATGGCATGTTCGTCTTCCGTTGATTCGCCCTGCTCTATGGCTGGGTCTTTGTCAAGGTGGGGCTTGGCGCGGCGCTTACGCCGCCGCTTTGATTGTTTTTCGAGGGAGCGATCCCTGGTTGCGCCCTTTTGATCCTCGTCGTTGTTTCTTTTAGGTGTGTCCACCATGTATACATCGTATGATGGGGTGGCTTTCCAGTGCCCTATAGGTGCTGGTTCTTGGTCGTCTCCTTCATCGGCGTCCATACCGTCGATGTCTTCGGAGTCGAAGTCAAGCATGTCGGTTAAATCATCGACAGTGGCTACAAAGTGGGTGGTGGGTGGGTTTCAAATTTCTTCGTCGTCCGCATACCAACCGTGCTGACCATAGTCCGGCCAGGACTCTCCTGACAAAGAGAGAGACTTTAGTGAATTCAGGATATCGCCAAAGGGCGAGTGCTGAAAGACGTCCGCGGCGGTGAACTCCATGATCGGAGCCCAATCGGGTTCGATCGGAAGGGGTGCGGAAGATTCGGAGTCCGGAACGGAGTCCGGCACCTTGGAGTCAGGGGCCTTGCAAAGGACTAGGCTGGTATTCGGCTCTATCGCCGTAGAGATTGCGGCTCCTGGGGCGGCGTCCAATCGTCCGTCCCTGATTGGCGCAGTCGACTCCGAGCTAACGGTCGGAGCGGACACCTGAGCGGCGCTCTAGGCGCTGTCCGGCGGCAGAGCCAGATCATGCCCATCATGACAGTGTGGTGCGCTCGGCCGTGGCTCGAATCCGTCGAAGATCAAGTCCCCGCGGATGTCGGTCGTGTAGTTTAAGCTTCCAAACCTGACCTGATGGCCAGGGGCGTAGCTTTCGATCTGCTCCAGATGGCCAAGTGAATTGGCCCGCAGTGCGAAGCCGCCGAATACGAAGATCTGTCCGGGGAGGAAAGTCTCACCCTGGACCGCGTCGTGGTTGATGATCGAAGAAGCCATCGGGCCTAAAGGTGACGACACAGAGGAACTCTCAATGAAAGCACCAATGTCGGTGTCAAAACCGGCGGATCTCGGGTAGGGGGTCCCGAACTGTGCGTCTAGGCGGATGGTAACAGAAGACAAGGGACACGATGTTTTTACCCAGGTTTGCGCCCTCTCGATGGAGGTAAAACCCTACTCCTGCTTGATTAATATTTATGATATGGGTAGTACAAGAGTTGATCTACCACGAGATCAGAGAGGCTAAACCCTACAAGCTAGCCTATGGTATGATTGTTGTTCGTCCTACGGACTAAAAACTCTCCGGTTTATATAGACACCGGAGAGGGCTAGGGTTACACAGAGTCGGTTACAATGGGAGGAGATCTTCATATCGTATCGCCAAGCTTGCCTTCCACGCCAAGAAAAGTCCCATCCGGACACGGGACGAGGTCTTTAATCTTGTATCTTCATAGTCCGGGAGTCCGGCCAAAGGTCATAGTCCGTCCATCCGGACACCCCCTAATCCAGGACTCCCTCAATTCACCTTAAATATTCTGGTTTTTTGTAGCAGAGAATGTTTAACCGGCGGCCCGACCAATAAAAACATGAACCAACAACTTCACACATTTGTTTTTTTTAACTATGGTAGTAACTTGTGCTTCCAATGTGAACTAAGCTATGCTTCCTGGGGAAACACAACTATGCTTCCTTACTGGGGTGAAACACTAACAATATCTTATATCTTATATTCTTAAGAAGTTGATCCCCACTATTACGTGTTCTCTAACCATGCACACTGCCCACATCAACTTCATGCCAAATCAACGTTCATATGAGTCTAATTTTAACATGCATGACACGTCAACACTCAATCTCAACCTCTCTATCAGTTGTCTCTCACGAAAAGAAAAATCATCTTTTCCCCGAGGTAGTCGTGGACGGCCAGCAGGTGCAGCCTATTCCTTGTTTTCTGGCGATTCACTTCCTTCCCCACTTCTTCTCCACCGTATCTCCTCCCTGGTCTACACTATCCTTCTTCAACCCTCTGTTTTCTATCCCCAATCATGATATCCATAACGCCCCTCCCTGTGTCCCTATGCATCTATATGAGATCATCAAGGCATTCTTTGGGCTTCTGATCCCAGCTCCTCACCTCATTGCCTTTTTTACGGAGTTCCTAGGGCCAGTCAGGACACTATTGCCCACATCATGTACAAGATTGACACCGCCAGCGGCAACATGAACCACCTCACCTACGGAATTAGAGTTTGTTGATTGACCTCCTGTACAGGATCTAGGCCGTCAACCACAAGATGGCTCACTACACCTGCGGAATTGGAGTTCAAGGATTTCTTGTACAGGATCAGGGCCATCAACCACAAGATGCATCACTACACCTGCATAATTGGAGTTCATGGATTTTATCTCCTACGTGGATCTCATCCTTAGCTCTTCTCTCTACCCCATTTTTCTCCATTCAAATTCGATTTATTTTCCCCTAATTATTTCAAAGTAGTGTAGATCTGATTGTAATGACAAATATTATTTCCTCTACAAAGTTTGGTTATTTTCCTGCAATCTGTGTTTAGTTTTGAACGTCATTATCATACTTTTTGGACGTCGATAATTGCCACACGTGTGGCAGGAAAGAAAACACACCACACATCTCTAATGCAAATAGATTGCCACGTCATCGCATGCATGCATGCGAGAATCTTTTTGGATTTTCAGTTTTTAAAATGTTTTATCTCTTAAATGAAAAATCTGATTGAAGATCCGTTTTCACCATTAAATCTCTCGCGACAAGATCTTCAAAACTAGATCTCATATCAATATATTTCGGCGAATTTTTTTTGGTTAAAAGTTGCCATGTCTATTGCACATGAATTGCCATAATATTTGCACTGAAGTTGCCATGATATGTTTCAACTATTTTATTTTACATTTAAAAGTAAATTTTAACATATTATAAAACGGAGAATTAAGAAACTAAACTTACCATGCACCATAAACTAAAATTGCCATGATACATGCACTTAAAATTACCATGGTTCAATAAAAATATATTTTCATGGTCAAAGTACTGGAATTGCCATCATCAAAAAACTAAAATTGCCATGATCTACAAACTCAAATTGCCACATGGCAACTTTAGTTTAAGCACTATGACAACTATAGTGAAAACATCGTGGCAACTTCTGGGCAAAAAAAAAAATTCGTCGAAACATATCAACATGAGGTCTAGTTTTGAAGATCTCGTCGAGACGGATTTAATGGTGAAAACGGATTTTTGGTTCGCTTTTTTATTTAGAAGATAAAACATTTTTAAGCCGAAAATCAAAAAGATTTCTGCTGATGTCATCTATTTATACGTGGCAAAATGAGTGGTGATGGAGGCGTGTGGGCGATCTGCAAACGCCCACACGCATGGACGTTAGTTTTTCCGTACTTTTTAGGATGATTTGGTAGTTCTGGACCTGAATATTATATCTACCCGCGCTTAATACTCCTAACCTAAACACATGGGAAAATTTCTTTATGCGATGGTTCACTAGGGAACCAATGCAATCTCACGCATATGGCAAAGGCGGACTTAAAAAAATGTAGGACAGGCAATTCCCACAACCGCCCTAAATTTGGTTTGTTGTTTATCCACATTCCATATTATAAAATGATATATTCGCGTGCATATATGGTTGTTTCTCCAGGTTAAGATACTAAGATCTAATCAATTGCGACCCATTTTTCCTTAGAAACATTTCATCTTTTCCTTATAGTACAGTTTCAACAACTCCAGTCATGTTATTTTATCGTGCCCTTCTTAATTATATTGTTGCTTACTGCTTTTCTGCTTTCATTTTTTAAGAAATTACTTTTAGTTCAGTTTTTTGATGTTATATTGTGCTTATGCTCCCCCTATTGTATTTAGTTTGGTAAGCTCATCCTCATTCCCTCTAAGAAAGACAAATTTATCATCACTAACATATGTTTATTTCTCCATTAAATGATTGTAGGATGCCGATGTTACTGCCTTACAAAAGAAACTAGATAGACCAAGGTATCTCTAAAAATATACTAACCCATTTCTATTTCTCGACTTTCTAATTTTGGATGTGCAACAAGTCACATGTTCTTACTTATTATAGCAATTATGTTTACTCTATTTGCTGGCTCATAATTGTGTTGTTTCCTCTAACCTTTCTCGGCCTAACCTACTTCATGCTGGTATATGATATTAGAAGACAAGGGTGTCAAATTCCATATGTTTTGGGCTTTCTGACATATAATAAAGCTCCTTTCTATGTGCAATTATTCTCTACAAGTGTTGGTCACATGTGCTATACATTCAGATTTTTACTAGAGCCTTTATCATACAGCTATATTTTATATGCCCTAATTTTTTGAAAACTGGCATTCATTTGCTTTGCGTGATTTAGATTAGATGTGTGACACGTTGCGGCGCTAGAGATGGCACGGTAGTAAAAGGGCGCCCCGCAGAGGCCATCCGCCAACTGGTTTTTTTAGACATACCCTCCAACTGGTAGTTCCCTTTCTGTACGGTCGTTGGCTGGATGTAATCCCTAGTTTTTTTTCGAGAGTATGCCAATGGTATACCATAGCTTTATAGAAGAGAGAAAAGTATTGACAAGATTGTGTCCTAGGTGCGAACACGAAGGACACAAAACGCACACAACTCCAACTCCACACTCGCTATGCTAACTTCTCACAAAACGTTGTAGCCCACCTACACCCACACCCGCCATCTTCCACTCCGCGATTTCGTTGAGGATTATGAATGGAAGATCAAACGCAGCCTTTTGCTCATTGACCTTGTTGAAGACTCTGGCATTCCTCTGCTTCCACAAAGCCCATGCAACCGCAGTCACCATCGTATCAAACCCTCTCCGATCAACCCTAAAGAAGCTTGTACGCGCGGTAAGCCACCACTCCGTGAAGTCGATCGTCTCCAGTGCCCCCTATATGTTGAGGTAGAGAAGGCCAAACACCCTGTGCCACACCCCCTGAGCGTAGGTGCAGTTAGCCAGGATGTGTGCCACATTGTCCTCCGCCTGTAAGCACGTATAGCAAGTCGACGGTTGGTCTTGAAGCCCGTGCCTGGCTCTCCTGTCAGATGTCCACAAACGGTTATGCAAAACTAGCTAGACGAAAAGTTTGCATTTGAGCGGTGCCCAACTCCTCCAAGTGCAGCTTGCGGTTGGCGATCTGGCCAGCTCCGAGCAAAGGTATTGATAGACCGATTTGGCCGAGTATGAGCCTGACGTCGTTAGCGGCCAGGTGAAGCTGTCAGGCTGGTCCAGATCCCTTGGCACCGTGTTTATCGCGTGCGCAAGGTGCATGAGCTGAATGAGGGCCGTGAAGGATGTGTTGGCCTCGAAGTCCTGTGTCTAGCTAGCGTCGTCGAGGGCCTGACACACCGTGCGTCTGTTCATCGTCCTGGCTGGGACCAGGGCGACCAGCAATGGTGCAATGTCTGCTGCCGCTGCTCCGTGAATCCATCTGTCCTTCCAGAAGAGCACCCGCTCGCCCGATCCGACTTTGATGGCGACCAAGGTGTCGAACACCGCTTTAGCCTCCTCGTCTCTCATCATCGGCAGGCCTTGCCACGGGCGTTGGGTATCAGTCCTCTTGAGCCACTCCCATCTAACTCTGAGCGCGATCGTCTGCCACTTCAGATTCTTGATGCCTAGCCCCCCAACAGTTTTGGGGCGACAAATTTTTTCCCAAGCTATCAGGCACTGTCCTCCATTGCACTTGTCCTTGCCGGCCCAGAAAAAAGATCTCATCCATTTGTTCATGTCCTCAAGGACCCACTCCTGCGCCTCCGAGACCATCAGGTGGTGCACCGGCCGAGCTGCAACGACAGACTGCACCAAGATTAACCTGCCGGGCCTCTGAATCAGCCCCCTCTGCCAACCCGGCAAGCAGTGGCGCACCTTGTCCAACATCGGCTGCCAGTCCGCGCGCGTTAGGCTCTTAATCGCGAGTTGCAACCCCAGATATTTGCAGGGGAAATCAGAGGTGTTGCACTGCAGCATGCTCGCCACCCTAGTCTTGTCATCGTCCGTACCTCTGATGATCACCGCTGTAGACTTTCGGTAGTTGACCTTGAGGCCCGAGGCCTCTCCAAACCTGGACAAAATAGCTCGGACTGTCGCCAGATCTTGCGCTGTAGGCTTAGTGAACATGGCCACATCGTCAGCGTATATGGAGACGCTCTGCATTGGGCTGATCCCGGTGAAGGCATTGAGTGCGCCCACTTCCATAGCCTTGTGCATGAGGGCCGAGAGGCCTTCCATGGCAATAACGAAGAGCATAGGAGATATCAGGTCTCCTTGCCTCAAACCACAGGCATGCACAATCTTCCTGCCTTGCACGCCGTTCACCACCACCTTAGTGCTAGCAGTCATCAAGAGCGTCGCCATCCAGGTTAACCATCTTTGACCAAAGCCCTTCGCTCTGAACATCTCAAAGAGGAAGGACCATGAGAGGGAGTCAAAAGCTCTCGATATGTTCAGCTTCAGGAAGACGCCCGAATTTCTTCTCGCATGAATTTTCGTTGCCACTTGTCTTACCAATAAGAAGTTGTCATGCAGGTGTCGGCCCTTGATGAACGCTGACTGGTTCATAGCTACCAGCTCCTTCATTTGAAGTCTTAGTCGGTTGGCCAGGATCTTGGCGAATAACTTCGGGATGCTATGTATTAGAATTATTGGCCTGTAATCGCCAATCTCCTCAGCGTCGGGCTTCTTAGGAATGAGGATGATGTTTGCTTTGTTCATCTTGGCAAATCCTCTCGTGTCCTCTTGTGTAATCCCTAGTTATCTGGTAGGTCCATGCTTCTTGACCAAACGCACACCATCCCGGTGGTCGTTAGGTGAATTTGGGCCGACCCAAGCAGCTAGGATTCAGCTTTTGGTTTGGGAAGGTTCCCACACTGGGTTTTTGTTCTCCCTTTTTTGTTTTTCTTTTCTTTTTCTTTTTCATTTTTCTTTTCTTTTTCATGTTCGTTTTTATTTTCTCTTCTTTTTTTGTTCTTTTTATTTCCATTTTGCATTTCATGAACATTTTTCCAGATTCACAAGTATTTTTTCCAGATTCATAAACATTTTTCTAAACCGTCAACATTTTTTCTCATCACAATCCAGAAAAAGTTCATCAAATTCAAAAAATGTTCATGTTCAAAAATTATTCATTGAATTCAAAAATTTCAAATCAAATTGAGAATTTTTAATGAAAATTCAAAACATATTCATTGAATTGAATTTTTTTCATAAAACTTAAAAGAAAATCATCGAATTCAATTTCTTTTTCATCAAATACAAAAATTATTACTCAAAATTTATGAAAGAAAAT
Source organism: Triticum aestivum (assembly GCF_018294505.1). Classification (NCBI taxonomy): domain Eukaryota; kingdom Viridiplantae; phylum Streptophyta; class Magnoliopsida; order Poales; family Poaceae; genus Triticum; species Triticum aestivum. The sequence continues at coordinate 457,060,564 of NC_057798.1, read as the reverse complement.
AATGTGTAGAATTTATTGATCGTTTTATTGAATTGAAAAACATTTCTAAAAATTCGTAAATAATTTATTAAAATTTGTGAATTGTTTTTATAATTCATGAACATCTTTAATCCGTCAACACCTTTTAAATTTGAGATTTTTATTTTTTTGAATTTTTTTCAGAATCATGAACATTTTATTAAATCCCAATTTTTTTAAATAACCAAAAAGTAAAAAAAAGAAAAGTAAAAAACATGAGAGAAAAAAAGGGGTGCTCCGCCACACTCATGAGCCGGCCCAAAAGGGCACGCCGGGGGAGGAATAGTTATTCTTCACCCCCCTCTATTTTACCATCAATGCACCGTAATTTTACGTTCCGTAATTTTTTTCTTATTTCTGATGTAAAAAGAGACCGAAAGAAAACATATAGTCACCATAAAAAATATTTTATGTTATGTAAATTCACAAACGTAAAAACATAGTGTAAAATATACATAAACTACAAATTTTCTTGTCTTATGACGTACATTTTTATTTTCTTATGTCAAATTTAACGTGAATCAATAAGAATGTAACTATTTGAATTTCAAACGTAATTTATTTAAGAAGCGATCGGAAGATTACCTCGGGTGAAGAATAACTTATTCTGCACCCTGGGTGATGAATAGTAACACTATATATATATATATATATATATATATATATATATATATATATATATATATATATATATATATAGACATTTAACATTTTTAAAGTATAAGATTAACGTTTTTTCTATAGACATTTAACATTTTCCAAATACAAGATCACTTTTTTAATACATGGTCAACATTTTTTATACACATTTAATGCTTGGATTAACATTTTTTAAAAACATCTTCAACTTTTTCACACACATTGTATTTTTTATATATTTTTCATATACATGAGAAACATTTTTTTATACACATTTAACATTTCTCAAATGCTTGTTAACATTTCTTTCAAATGTTTTATATAAAGTGTTTTTTGGTAATATATTTATTTAGAATATTTGAAACAAGTAAAAAAAATAAAAATAAATATGTAAAAAATGAGGCAGGGGCCTCCTGCGCGCCTGGGCCGGCCCCTTTAGCACTCGGTTTGACACGAGGCTTCCCTACGTCTCGCTATAAATGAGGCATAGGGTCAACAGGGTATTATCGCTGCAAGTATTTATCGTATTGTGCGATATGGAAATTTTCTCTCGCGGAAGCATTGAGCAATCATGCCGATTCTTGACACAAGGCTTCTCTACGTCTCGCTATAAGCGAGATATAGGGACAACAGGGTATTGCCGCATCGACTATTTATCACGTTGAGCCAGGTGGAAAGTTTCTCTAGCTGAAGCATGGAGCAATCGGGCCAACCCTTAATGCGCACCTAAAAAAGAAAATATTTCTCTAGCTGAAGCATGGAGCAATCGGGCCTAGCCTTAACGCGCACCTAAAAATGAAAATATATAGAAGAAAAAGTGTGGTAACCAGGAGCCGATCTCGGGATCTTCTGGGCGAGAGGTTGCGCTACTATTCACTGAGCTTTTTTGTGTGGGAGTGCCATCATGGCTTACTTTATTAATCAAATAAGCACACTTACATCGTTCACGAGATATTCAGTAAGAAAAGAAGGGTGATCACCTACCCAATTACAAAGATAAATGATTTTCATAACAAATTTTGCTATCTCATGTGCGACATCATTGGCCTCCCGGAGACAGTGCGAGTACTGAACTGTTCCCATTTTCGTCACCAGATCAATACAATCCGTATAAATTGCAGCTTCTTCATTCCACCATATTTGTCCTCCTTTGCAAGGTTCGATCACCTCTAAACAGTTAGATTCAGCAACGACTTGGTGATAGCCCAAAGATGCCACCAGTTCAAGGCCCTTTTCCATTTCCAGTATTCCATAGGTTTTTCACCTATTTTCTTCATTTCTGTTCTCAGTTTCACAAATTCTTTTCTTTTTTTCTCTGATTTGTTTAATTTTTTTTGTTTTCTTTTGTTTCATTTCCTTTTATCTTTGAATTTTTTCATCTTTTCTTTTTCTTCTCTGTATTTTTCATTCTTTTTCGTTTTCTTTTGTTTCACTTCCTTTTTCTTCCTCGGTTTTTCCATTCTTTCCCTTTTCTACTCCGATTTGTTTCATTCTTTTTGTATTTGTTTCTTTATTTTTTTATTCTTTTCTTTGTGTTGAACATTTTTTGAATACATGGTCAATATTTTTCTATACACACTTTTAAAAAAATTCAAATGCTTGATTAAAAAATTTCAAACACAAGATTAACATTTTCTAATACGTGGTCAACATTTTTCATATGCACATTTAACATTTTATCAAATGATTGATTAATGTTTTTCTACATGCAATATTAACATTTTTTAACACATGGTCAATATTTTTTCTATACATATTGAACATTTTCCAAATGCTTAATAAACATTTTTTAATACTAGTTCAACATTTTTTCAAATGCTTTATTAACATTTCTATATAAATGGTAAAAAAATCATCATTTTTAATACATGGTCAACATTTTTTCTATACACATTTAACACCGTTCAAATGCTTGATCAACATTTTTTTCAAATACTTGTTCAAATTGTTTTTCAAATGCTTTATTAGCATTTTTATAATATATATTTCTAGAATACGTAAAAAAAACAGAAAAGAGAAGGCTGTGGCCTTCCGTGCTCCTGGGCGGCCCATCTCGGTCTCCCGGAGGGTTCCTAGTTCCTACCGTCACGTACGTAACTTGGTTACGGGTATATAGGAACTCGCTCAACGACTTTCCTCAATCGCCGCCCCCTCCCGAATCCTACTTCCGATCGCCGTCGACAGCCTACCTTACGCCGTCTTCTCCCGATCTCGACGTGGTCATGGTTATTTCCCACTCCCACTCTCAGCCTCTACTAGACCACCGAACCGAGGAGCACAATCACGGCGATCACCTCTCGGGACCGCAGGGTAGCAGTAGTGATGGCTCCTCGAGCCTGCCCAGGGGCGGCAAGCTGCGGACAAAATCCTGCGAAGACATGCTCGGCCGTATACGACGAGGTGGCATCGACGAAACCAAGGACTACTTCAAGCGCCGTGAGATGGATCCAGCCTACGTGAGCTTTGAGGACATGTTGGCCTCCAAGGAGTTCCGGGAGGGCAACAGCCGTCCGGCGCCGGAGGCTGGGATCAGGCACCCGCTCGTGAGGACGGCGTCGCGGCTGTACACCTCTACGGCCCACCCAAGTCAGCGTCGCCGATCTCCGGGTCCGCTAGGGACACGCCGTGGCGGCACCATGCATCGTTTTGTGAAGAAGTACGTCTGTCCTTGTTTGGACTTGGTCGCCAGAGCTTTCGGTTGCATGCCAGGCGTGGCGGCTCACTGATTGGTTCAATGGATTATCATTCGTTTTATGCTCTGTGAGTAAGGGCAATGTTGCTTTAACCATGCTCTTAATAGTTTGTTCTTAGATCGATAGTCATGTGAAGCTGACGTATAGTTAGCGTAGTTTGTTGCCTGGACACATATATTGTTGATTCTCTTGGAATCGTTTAGATTTATAATCGTTTCTTTCTAAAGATTCTCGCCGGCTTGTTAGAGGGTTCGTTTGAAAAGCGTTTGTGTTCTTGTAAAACGGGCACGACCGTCGCTCCCTGTGATGGTACCATGGTTCATCCACCCTCGCAAAAAAATATTATAAAAATAATTAAGGGCGACGCTAGCGGCCGGTCACTGCGCGGGCATTTGATCCAAGCGCCTGTAGCCGTGTATTATTTTTCTCCCCCCAAAATCACATCCGACGAGCACAGGGGAGCCCGAGCAGCGGCCGCCGCCTACGCTCACCATGGACGAGCGAGGCGACCAACCTCGAAGCAACGCCGCGCTCGCCGGCAGCTGCTTTTCTCACTGGCACCATGCATGCAACAGCGTGCACACGCGGTTGCAACTTCGGTGGCGACGGCCGCAGCTTAGATGGCAGCGGTTGCAGGTCAACACCCGTCAACGAGCTCCATCGTAGCAAAAAGCTTGCCGGTTGAAGCTTTTGCGGTTGCTAGTTGCAACAATTCAGGACTCCCACTCATCGCCGCAGAAACCACTTCACTCGATGCCGCAAAGCAGTTGTTGGTTCTGGCTCGGGCTTTGCCCGTTGTTGCTTTGCCGGTTGCAGCAAACCCAATGACTGGTTCCATCTTGCGTCGGTTGTAGTGTTCCAGCAAAAGTCTTGTCCGTTACAGCATTGCCACCCCGTGATTCCACTGTTCCGTCATCCGTGCTACACAGTTGTAGCACTCACCGATGCAAGTTCCAGTAGATCTTGATTGTCGCAAATCTGTCGTCCCCCTGTTTCTAACTTTTTTATTCGTCGGTTCCAACTTCCGATTTGTCGGTTGCAATGCAGGACCTCATAGCTCCTCCTCTCCTCACTCTCTGTCGCGTCGTCGGTCGTAGTTCTATCCCCAATTGTAGCTATCCGTCCTGCGGTTCCAGATCGTCGCCGTCTAATTTCAACACCACCCCATGCAGCAAACCCCGCACGAACACCTCGTTGGTGCACACGCAGAAGCGGCGATGGGTCATGGAAGCGCGCGTGGTGACGTTGAGAGGAGTAGTTTCTACAACTAACACTCCAACAAAAGACCACTATCCAACATGCATCTCGACCTATTAAGTTCATAACAAATAGAGTATTGCAATAAGCATGATGACATAATGTAGACAATAAAACTATCATAGAGAAACCATCATTTTATCCTTGGTGGCAACAATATAATACATTTCTGGTCCCTTTCTATCACTAGGATAGAACACTGCAAGACTGAACCTAATATCATACACAACTCCCGCTGAAGATCTAAGCATCAAACTTGGCCAAAAAACAACACATAGATCAGAGAGCATATATAATTATTAATTATGTAGCAAAGAAACCGTAAGAGATTCAATAATATTCATAAGCAAATATGATCATAATGTGACAATTCATCATATTCCAACAAACACAACACTGATTACATCAAATTGATCCCGGTCATATGAGACAATTCATAGGAACTTTGCACTGAAGCACAAGGGGGAGATGATGCCATCTAGCTACAACTATGGATCCATAATCAAAGGAAAACTACTCACACATGGTCATGATGGCGGCAGGTTGATGAATATGGCTCCGGAGGTCGATTCTTCCTCCGGTAGATCATTGGATTAGGCTGTTGGAAATATGCCCTAGAGGCAATAATAAATTAGTTATTATTATTATATTTCCTTCTTCATGATAATCGTTTATTACCCATGCTATAATTGTATTGATAGGAAACTCAGATACATGTGTGGATACATAGACAACACTATGTCCCTAGTAAGCCTCTAGTTGACTAGCTCGTTGATCAATAGATGGTTACGGTTTCCTGACCATGGACATTGGATGTCGTTGATAACGGGATCACATCATTAGGAGAATGATGTGATGGACAAGACCCAATCCTAAGCCTAGCACAAAGATCGTGTAGTTCGTATGCTAAAGCTTTTCTAAATGTCAAGTATCATTTCCTTAGACCATGAGATTGTGCAACTCCCGGATACCGTAGGAATGCTTTGGGTGTACCAAATGTCACAACGTAACTGGGTGGCTATAAAGGTGCACTACGGGTATCTCCGAAAGTGTCTGTTGGGTTGGCACGAATCAAGATTGGGATTTGTCACTCTATGTGACGGAGAGGTATCTCTGGGCCCACTCGGTAGGACATCATCATATTGTGCACAATGTGACCAAGGAGTTGATCACGGGATGATGTGTTACGGAACGAGTAAAGAGACTTGCCGGTAACGAGATTGAACAAGGTATCGGGATACCGACGATCGAATCTCGGGCAAGTACTATACCGGTAGACAAAGGGAATTGAATACAGGATTGATTGAATCCTCGACATCGTGGTTCATCCGATGAGATCATCGTGGAACATGTGGGAGCCAACATGGGTATCCAGATCCCACTGTTGGTTATTCGCCGGAGAGTTGTCTCGGTCATGTCTGCATGGTTCCCGAACCCGTAGGGTCTACACACTTAAGGTTTGGTGACGCTAGGGTTGTAGAGATATTAGTATGCGGTAACCCAAAAGTTGTTCGGAGTCCCGGATGAGATCCCGGATGTCACGAGCAGTTCCGGAATGGCCCCGAGGTAAAGATTTTATATATAGGAAGTCCAGTTTCGGCCATCGGGAAAGTTTTGGGGGTCATCGGTATTGTACCGGGACCACCGGAAGGGTCCCGGGCGTCCACCGGATGGGGCCACCTATCCTGAAGGGCCCCATGGGCTGAAGGGGCGTGGAAACCAGCCCCTGGTGGGCTGGTGCGCCCCCCTTGGGCCTCCCATGCGCCTAGGGTTGGAAACCCTAAGGGGTGGGGGCGCCTCCACTTGGCTTGAAGGCCAAGCCACCCCTAGGGCAGCCGCCCCCTCCCTAGATGGGATCTACAAGGGGCCGGCGCCCCCCTAGGCCCCTATATATAGTGGAGGGGAGGGAGGGCAGCCGCACCTGAGTCCCTGGCGCCTCCCTCCCTCCCGTGACACCTCTTCTTCCCCGCTTGCGCTTGGCGAAGCCCTGCCGGGATCCCGCTACTTCCACCACCACGCTGTCGTGCTGCTGGATCTCCATCAACCTCTCCTTCCCTTGTTGGATCAAGAAGGAGGAGATATCTCTCCCAACCGTATGTGTGTTGAACGCGGAGGTTCCGTCCGTTTGGCGCTAGGATCATCGGTGATTTGGATCACGACGAGTACGACTCCATCAACCCCGTTCACTTGAACGCTTCCGCTTAGCGATTTACTAGGGTATGTAGATGCACTCCCCTTCCCCTCGTTGCTAGATTACTCCATAGATTGTTCTTGGTGATGCGTAGAAAATTTTGAATTTCTGCTACGTTCCCCCAACAGTGGCATCATGAGCTAGGTCTATGCGTAGTTTCTATGCACGAGTAGAACACAAGTTGTTGTGGGCGTTGATTTTGTTCAAATATGCTTACCGTTACTAGTCCAATCTTGTTTCGACGGTATTGTGGGATGAAGCGGCCCGGACCGACCTTATACGTACACTTACGTGAGATAGGTTCCACCGACTGACATGCACTTGTTGCATAAGGTGGCTAGCGGGTGCGAGTCTCTCCCACTTTAGTCGGATTGGATTCGATGAAAAGGGTCCTTATGAAGGGTAAATAGCAATTGACATATCCCGTTGTGGTTTTTGCGTAGGTAAGAAACGTTCTTGCTAGAAACCCATAGCAGCCACATAAAGCATGCAAACAACAATTAGAGGACGTCTAACTTGTTTTTGCAGGGTATGCTATGTGATGTGATATGGCCAAAAGAATGTGATGAATGATATGTGATGTATGAGATTGATCATGTTCTTGTAATAGGAATCATGACTTGCATGTCGATGAGTATGACAACCGGCAGGAGCCATAGGAGTTGTCTTAATTTATTGTATGCCCTGCGTGTCAATGAACAAGGCCATGTAATTACTTTACTTTATTGCTAAACCGTGAGCCATAGTAGTAGAATTAATAGTTGGCGAGACAACTTCATGGAGACACGATGATGAAGATCATGGTGTCATGCCGGTGATGATGATGATCATGGAGCCCCGAAGATGGAGATCAAAAGGAGCAAAATGATATTGGCCATATCATGTCACTTTTTGATTGCATGTGATGTTTATCATGTTTATGCATCTTATTTTCTTAGAACGACGGTAGTAAATAAGACGATCCCTCATTAAAATTTCAAGAAAGTGTTCCCCCTAACTGTGCACCATTGTGAAAGTCCGTTGTTTCGAAGCACCACATGATGATCGGGTGTGATGGATTCTAACGTTCACATACAACGGGTGTAAGCCAGATTTACACACGCGAAACACTTAGGTTGACTTGACGAGCCTAGCATGTATAGACATGGCTCGGAACACAAGAGACCGAAAGGTCGATCATGAGTCGTATGGTAGATACGATCAACATGAAGATGTTCAGCGATGATGACTAGTCCGTCTCACGTGATGATCGGACACGGCCTAATTGACTCGGATCATGTATCACTTAGATGACTAGAGGGATGTCTATCTAAGTGGGAGTTCATAAGATGAACTTAATTATCCTGAACATAGTCAAAAAGGTTTTTGCAAATTATGTCGTAGCTCGCGCTTTAGTTCTACTGTTTTAGATATGTTCCTAGAGAAAATTCAGTTGAAAGTTGATGGTAGCAATTATGCGGACTAGGTCCGTAAATTGAGGATTGTCTTCGTTGCTTCGTAGAAGACTTATGTTCTTAATGCACCGCTCGGTGTGCTGAACCTCGAACGTCGTTTGTGGATGTTGCGAACATCTGACATACACGTTTTGATAACTACATGATAGTTCAGTAATGTTAAACGGTTTAGAGTTGAGGCGCCGAAGACGATTTCGAAACGTCGCGGAACATATGAGATGTTTCGAGGGCTGAAATTGGGATTTCAGGCTCGTGCCCACGTCAAGAGGTATAATACCTCCGACGAGTTTCTTAGCCTGCAAACTAAGGAAGAAAAGCTCAATCGTTGAGCTTGTGCTCAGATTGTCTGAGTACCACAATCACTTGAATCAAGTGGGAGTTAATCTTCCAGATGAGATAGTGATGTTTCTCCAAAGTCATTCCACCAAGCTACTAGAGCTTCATGATGAACTATAACATATCAGGGATATATATGATGATCCTTGAGCTATTCGCGATGTTTGACACCGCGAAAGTAGAAGTCAAGAAGGAGCATCAATTGTTGATGGTTAGTAGAACCACTAGTTTCAAGAAGGGCAAGGGCAAGAAGGGATACTTCATGAAATGGCAAATCGGTTGCTGCTCTAGTGAAGAAACCCAAGGTTGAAACCAAGCCCGAGACTAAGTGCTTGTGTAATGAGGGGAGCGGTCACTGAAGCAGACCTACCCAGATACTTGGTAGATGAGAAGGCTGGCAAGGTCGATAGAAGTATATTGGATATACATTATGTTAATGTGTACTTTACTAGTACTCCTAGTAGCACCAGGGTATTAGATACCGGTTCGGTTGCTAAGTGTTAGTAACTCGAAATAAAAGCTACGGAATAAACGGAGACTAGCTAAAGGTGAGCTGACAATATGTGTTGGAAGTGTTTCCAAGGTTAATGTGATCAAGCATCGCACGCTCCCTCTACCATCGAGATTGGCGTTAAACCTAAATAATTGTTATTTGGTGTTTGCGTTGAGCATAGACATGTTTGGATTATGTTTATCGCAACACGGTTATTCATTTAAGGAGAATAATGGTTACTCTGTTTATTTGAATAATACCTTCAATGGTCTTGCACCTAAAATGAATGGTTTATTGAATCTCGATCGTAGTGATACACATGTTCATGCCAAAAGATATAAGATAGTAATGATAGTACCACATACTTGTGGCACTGCCATTTGAGTCATATTGGTATAAAATGCATGAAGAAGCTCCATGTTGATGGATCTTTGGACTCACTCGTTTTTGAAAAGATTGAGACATGCGAACCATGTCTATTGGTCTATACGCATGAAGAAACTCCATGCAGATGGATCGTTTGGACTCACTTGATTTTGAATCACTCGAGACATGCAAATCATACCACATGGGCAAGATGACTGAAAAGCCTCGGTTTCAAAAAGCAACTTGTTGGAAGTAATACATTTTGATGTGTGCAGTCTAATGAGTGCCAAGGCATGCAGTGGATATCATCATGTTCTTACTTCACAGATGATCTGAGTAGATGTTGAGTATATTTACTTGATGAAACACAAGTCTGAATTATTGAAAGGTTCAAGTAATTTCAGAGTGAAGTTAAAGATCTTCATGAAAAGAGGATAAAATGTCTATGATATGATCATAGAGATGAATATCTGAGTTGCGAGTTTGGTACACAATTGAGACATTGTGGAAATTGTTTCACAACTAACACCGCCTGGAACACCATAGTGTGATGGTGTGTCCAAACATCATAGATGCACCCTATTGGATATAGGGCATACCATGATGTCTCTTATCGAATTACCACTATCATTTATGGGTTAGGCATTGGAGACAACTGCATTCACTTTAAATAGGGCACCACGCAATTCCGCTGAGGCAACACCGTATGAACTATGGTTTGGAGAAACCTAAGCTGTCGTTTCTTAAAAGTTTGGGGCTACGACGCTTATGCGGAAAAATTTCAGGCTGATAAGCTCGAACCCAAAGCGGATAAATGCATCTTCATAGAATACCCAAAACAGTTGGGTATACCTCCTATTTCAGACCCGGAAGCAAGAGTGATTGTTTCTAGAAACGGGTCCTTTCTCGAGAAAAGTCTCTCGAAAGAATTGAGTGGGAGGATGGTGGAGACTTGATGAGGTTATTGAACCGTCACTTCAACTAGTGTGTAGCAAGGCACAGGGAGTTGTTCCTGTGGCACCTACACCAATTGAAGTGGAAGCTTATGATAGTGATCATGAAACTTCGGATCAAGTCACTACCAAACCTCGTAGGTCGACAAGGATGCGTACTGCTTCAGAGTGGTACATAATCCTGTCTTATGAGGTCATGTTGCTAGACAACAATGAACCTACGAGCTATGGAGAAGCGATGGTGGGCCCGGATTCCGGCAAATGGCTCGAGGCCATAAAATCTGAGAGAGGATCCATGTATGAAAACAAAGTGTAGACTTTGGAAGAACTACTTAATGGTCGTAAGGCTGTTGGGTACAGATGGATTCTAAGAGGGAAGACAGACAATGATGGTATGTGTCACCATTAAGAAAGCTCAGCTTGTCGCTAAGATGTTTCCGACAAGTTCAAGGAGTTGACTACGATGAGACTTTCTCACTCGTAGTGATGCTAAGAGTCTGTTGGAATCTTATTAGCAGTTACTGCATTATTTATGAAATCTTGCAGATAGGATGTCAAAACATTGTTTCCTCGAAAATTTTCTTGAGGAAAGGTTGCATGTGATACAACCAGAAGGTTTTTGTCAATCCTAAAAGATGCTAACAAGTATGCAAAGCTCCAGCAATCCTTCTAAGGACTGGAGTAAGCATCTCGGAGTTGGAATATACACTTTGATGAGATGATCAAAGATTTTGGGTTTATACAAAGTTTATGAGAGACTTGTATTTCCAAAGAAGTGAGTGGGAGCACTATAGAATTTCTGATGAGTATATGTTGTTGACATATTGTTGATCAGAAATAATGTAGAGTTTCTGGAAAGCATATAGAGTTATTTGAAAAGTGTTTTTCAAGGGAAAACCTGGATTAAGCTACTTGAACATTGAGCATCAAGATCTATAAGGATAGATCAAAATCGCTTGATAGTACTTTCAAATGAGTACGCATCGTGACAAGATTCTGAAGGAGTTCAAAATAGATCGGCAGAGAAGGAGTTCTTGGCTGTGTTATAAGGTGTGAGTGTTGAGTAAGACTCAAGACCTGACCACGGCAGAATAGAGAGAAAGGATGAAGGTCGTCCCCTATGCTTAGACGTAGGCTCCATAGTATGCTATGTTGTGTACCGCACCTGATGTGTACCTTGCCACATGTCTGGCAAGAGGGTACAAAGGTGATCAAGGAGTGGATCACCAGATAGCGGTCAAAATTATCCTTAGAGGAATAAGGATATGTTTCTCGGTTATGGAGGTGATAAAGAGTTCGACGTAAAGAGTTGCGTTGATGCAAGCTTAACACCTATCCGGAGAGCTCTGAGTAGAGATACCGGACACGTATAATGGAGCAACAATTTGGAATAGCTCCAAGTGGAACGTGGTAGCAGCATCTACGATATGACATAAAGTTTTGCGAAATACATAGGGATCTGAATATTGCAGACCCGTTGACTACAACCTCTCTCACAAGCATAACATGATCAAACCCAGACAGTGATGTGAACTTTGGATGTTGGTCACATGGCGATGTGACCTGTGAGTGTTAATCACATGGCGATGTGAACTAGATTATTGACTCCAGTGCAAGTGGGAGACTATTGGAAATATGCCCTAGAGGAAATAATAAATTAGTTATTATTATTATATTTCCTTGTTCATGATAATCGTTTATTATCCATGCTATAATTGTATTGATAGGAAACTCAGATACATGTGTGGACATATCCAACACCATGTCCCTAGTAAGCCTCTAGTTGACTAGCTCGTTGATCAATAGATGGTTACGGTTTCCTGACCATGGACATTGGATGTCGTTGATAACGGGATCACATCATTAGGATAATGATGTGATGGACATGACCCAATCCTAAGCCTAGCACAAAGATCGTGTAGTTCGTATGCTAAAGCTTTTCAAATGTCAAGTATCATTTCCTTAGACCATGAGATTGTGCAACTCCCGGATACCGTAGGAATGCTTTGGGTGTACCAAACGTCACAACGTAACTGGGTGGCTATAAAGGTGCACTACGGGTATCTCCGAAAGTGTCTGTTGGGTTGGCACGAATCAAGACTGGGATTTGTCACTCCGTGTGACGGAGAGGTATCTCTGGGCCCACTCGGTAGGACATCATCATAATGTGCACAATGTGACCAAGGAGTTGATCATGGGATGATGTGTTACGGAACGAGTAAAGAGACTTGTCGGTAACGAGATTGAACAAGGTATCGGGATACCGACGATCGAATCTTGGGCAAGTACTATACCGGTAGACAAAGGGAATTGAATACGGGATTGATTGAATCCTCAACATCGTGGTTCATCCGATGAGATCATCGTGGACATGTGGGAGCCAACATGGGTATCCAGATCCCGCTGTTGGTTATTGGCCGGAGAGTTGTCTCGGTCATGCCTGCATGGTTCCCGAACCCGTAGGGTCTACACACTTAAGGTTCGGTGACGCTAGGGTTGTAGAGATATTAGTATGCGGTAACCCGAAAGTTGTTCGGAGTCCTGGATGAGATCCTGGATGTCACGAGGAGTTCCGGAATGGTCCGGAGGTAAATATTTATATATAGGAAGTCTAGTTTCGGCCATCGGGAAAGTTTTGGGGGTCATCGGTATTGTACCGGGACCACCGGAAGGGTCCCGGGGGTCCACCGGATGGGGTCACCTATCCCGGAGGGCCCCATGGGCTGAAGGGGCATGGAAACCAGCCCCTGGTGGGCTGGTGCGCCCCCCCTTGGGCTCCCATGCGCCTAGGGTTGGAAACCCTAAGGGGTGGGGCGCCTCCACTTGGCTTGAAGGCCAAGCCACCCCTAGGGCAGCCGCCCCCCTCCCTATATGGGATCTACAAGGGGCCGGCGCCCCCCCTAGGCCCCTATATATAGTGGAGGGGAGGGAGGGCAGCCGCAACTGAGTCCCTGGCGCCTCCCTCCCTCCCGTGACACCTCTTCTTCCCCGCTTGTGCTTGGCGAAGCCCTGCTGGGATCCCGCTGCTTCCACCAACATGCCGTCGTGCTGCTGGATCTCCATCAACCTCTCCTTCCCTTGCTAGAGCAAGAAGGAGGAGACATCTCTCCCAACCGTATGTGTGTTGAACGCGGAGGTGCCGTCTGTTCGGCGCTAGGATCATCGGTGATTTGGATCACGACGAGTATGACTCCATCAACCCCGTTCACTTGAACGCTTCCGCTTAGCGATCTACAAGGGTATGTAGATGCATTCCCCTTCCCCTCATTGCTAGATTACTCCATAGATTGTTCTTGGTGATGCGTAGAAAATTTTGAATTTCTGCTACGTTCTCCAACATAGGCCCCCTAATTATATCTTCGCGGAACAGGAACTTGCGACCATGAAATTTTTTCCAAAAAATGGTATAGAGGGTTTTGGGATATTTGGAATTTATAGAGCTTCAGGGGGTGGTACAACGGTGCCCACGGCCTTCGCGTGGTAGGTTGGCGCGCCCCCTAGCCGCGACACCTGGCCGCGCAAGGCCTACAGGTGGCCCCCAACAGGTTCCAGTGCTTTTGTTGGGGAACATAGTAATTTCAAAAAAATTCCTACGCACACGCAAGACCATGGTGATGCATAGAAACGAGAGGGGAGAGTGTGTGCATGTACCCTCATAGACCGAAAGCGAAAGCGTTAGCACAACCCGGTTGATGTAGTCGTACGTCTTCACGATCCGACCGATCAAGTACCAAATGCACGGCACCTCCGAGTTCAGCACATGTTCAGCTCGATGACGTCCCTCGAACTCCAATTTAGCCGGGCTTTGAGGGAGAGTTCCGTCAGCACGACGGCATGGTGACGATGATGATGTTCTACCGATGCAGGGCTTCGCCTAAGCACCGCTACGATATTATCGAGGTGGACAATGGCGGAGGGGTGCATCGCACATGGCTAAGAGATCTCAAGGATCAATTGTTGTATCTCAAGGGGGTGCCTCCCTCCCCGTATATAAAGGAGTGGAGGAGGGGGAGGGGGGCGGCCACCCTTGGCGCGCCCCATGAGGAGTCCTACTCCCACCGGGAGTAGGACTCCCCCCTTCCTAGTTGGAGTAGGAGAGGAGAGGGAAGGAGAGAGAGGGGGAAAGGAAAGGGGGGCGCCGCCCCCCTCCTTGTCCAATTCAGGCTTGGGGGGGGGTGGGGGGAGGGGCGCGCGGCTGCCCCTTGGCCGCCTCTACTCTTCCACCACTTGGGCCCATGAGGCCCATTAACCTCCGGGGGGGGGGGTTCCGGTAACCCCCGGGTACTCCGGTATATACCCGATAACCCCCGGAACCATTCCGGTGTCCGAATATAGTCGTCCAATATATCAATCTTCTTGTCTCGACCATTTCGAGACTCCTCTCATGTCCGTGATCACATCCGGGACTCCGAACTACCTTCGGTACATCAAAACACATATACTCATAATATAACCGTCCTCTAACTTTAAGCGTGCGGACCCTACGGGTTCGAGAACAATGTAGACATGACCGAGACACGTCTCAGGCTAATAACCAATAACGGAACCTGGATGCTCATATTGGCTCCCAGATATTCTACGAAGATCTTTATCGGTGAAACTGCATAACAACATACGTTGTTCCCTTTGTCATTGGTATGTTACTTGCCCGAGATTCGATCGTCGGTATCTCAATACATAGTTCAATCTCGTTACCGGCAAGTCTCTTTACTCGTTCCGTAATGCATCATCCTGCGACTAACTCATTAGTCACATTGCTTGCAAGGCTTATAGTGATGTGCATTACCGAGAGGGCCCAGAGATACCTTTCGACAATCGGAGTGACAAATCCTAACCTCGAAATATGCCAACTCAACAAGTACCTTCAGAGACACCTGTAGAGCACCTTTATAATCACCCAGTTACGTCGTGACGTTTGGTAGCACACAAAGTGTTCCTCCGGTAAACGGGAGTTGCATAATCTCATAGTCATAGGAACATGTATAAGTCATGAAGAAAGCAATAGCAACATACTAAACGATCAAGTGCTAAGCTACCGGAATGGGTCAAGTCAATCACATCATTCTCCTAATGATGTGATCCCGTTAATCAAATGACAACTCATGTCTATGGTTAGGAAACTTAACCATCTTTGATTAACGAGCTAGTCAAGTAGAGGCATACTAGTGACACTATGTTTGTCTATGTATTCACACATGTATTATGTTTCCGGTTAATACAATTCTAGCATGAATAATAAACATTTATCATGAAATAAGGAAATAAATAATAACTTTATTATTGCCTCTAGGGCATATTTCCTTAAGTCTCCCACTTGCACTAGAGTCAATAATCTAGTTCACATCACCATGTGATTTAATACCAATATTCACATCTGTATGTGATTAATACCCATAGTTCACATCGTCATGTGATCAACACCCAAAGGGTTTACTAGAGTCAATAATCTAGTTCACATTGCTATGTGATTATAACCCAAAGAGTACTAAGGTATGATCATGTTTTGCTCGTGAGAGAAGTTTAGTCAACGGGTCTGCCACATTCAGAGCCGTATGCATTTTGCAAATATTCTATGTCTACAATGCTCTACACGGAGCTACTCTAGCTAATTGCTCCCAGTTTCAATATGTATCCAGATTGAGACTTAGAGTCATCTGGATTGGTGTAAAAGCTTGCACCGATGTAACTCTTTATGACTAGCTCTTTTATCACCTCCATAATTGAGAAATATTTCCTTAGTCCTCACTAATGATATTCTTGACCGCTATCCAATGATCTACTCTTAGATCAAAATTGTACTCCCCTGCCAAACTCAGAGCAAGGTATACAATAGGTCTGGTACACAGCATAACATACTTTATAGAACCTATGACTGAGGCATAGGGAATGACTTTTTCATTCTCTTTATATTTTCTGCCATAGTCGGGTTTTGAGTCTTACTCAACTTCACACCTCGCAACAAAGGCAAGAACTCCTTCTTTGACTACTCCATTTTGAACTACTTCAAAATCTTATCAAGGTATGTACTCATTGAAAAATCTTATCAAGCGTCTTGATCTATCTCTATAGATCTTGATGCTCAATGTGTAAGCAGCTTCACCGAGGTCTTTCTTTGAAAAACTCTTATTCCAGTATCCTTTTATGCTATCTAGAATTTCTATATCATTTCGAATCAACAATATGTCATCTACATATAGTTTTAGAAATGCTACAGAGCGCCCACTCACTTTCTTGTAAATACAGGCTTCTCCAAAAGTCTGTATAAAACCATATGCTTTGATCAACTCATCAAAGCGTATATTCCAACTCAAAGATGCTTGCACCAGTCTATAGATGGATCGCTGGAGCTTGCACATTTTGTTAGCACCTTTAGGATCGACAAAACCTTCTGGTTGCATCATATACAACTCTTCTTTAATAAATCCATTAAGGAATGCAGTTTTGACATCCATTTGCCAGATATCATAAAATGTGGCAATTGCTAACATGATTCGGACAGACTTAAGCATCGACACGAGTGAGAAAATCCCATCGTATTCAACACCTTGAACTTTGTCAAAAACCTTTTTCGACAAGTCGAGCTTTGTAGATAGTAACACTACTATCAGTGTCTGTCTTCCTCTTGAAGATCCATTTATTCTTAATGGCTTGCTGATCATCTCATCAGGCAAGTCCACACTTTGTTCTCATACACGGATCCTATCTTAGATTTCATGGCCTCCAGCCATTTCGCGGAATCTGGGCTCATCATCGCTTCCTCATAGTTTGTAGGTTCATCATGGTCTAGTAATATGACTTCCATAACAGGATTACCGTACCACTCTGGTGCAAACTGTACTTTGGAAGACCTACGAGGTTCTATAGTAACTTAATCTTAAGTTTCATGATCATCATCATTAGCTTCCTCACTAATTGGTGTAGGAATCACTAGAACTGATTTCTGTGACGAACTACTTTCCAAGAAGGGAGCAGGTACAGTTACCTCATTAAGCTCTACTTTCCTCCCACTCACTTCTTTCGAGAGAAACTCTTTCTCTAGAAAGGATCCATCTTAGCAACGAATATTTTGCCTTCGGATCTATGATAGAAGGTGTACCCAATAGATTCCTTTGGGTATTCTATGAAAATGCACTTCTTCGATTTGGGTTCGAGTTTATCAGGTTGAAACTTTTTCACATAAGCATCGCAACCCCAAACTTTAAGAAATGACAACTTTGGTTTCTTGCCAAACCACAGTTCGTAAGGCGTCGTCTCAACGGGTTTTGATGATGCCCTATTTAAAGTGAATGCAGCTGTCTCTAATGCATAACCCTAAAATGATAGTGGTAAATTGGTAAGATCATAGATCGCACCATATCCAATAAAGTGCGGTTACGATGTTCGGACACACCATAACGCTGTGGTGTTCCAGGTGGCATGAGCTGTGAAACTATTCCACATTGTTTTATATGAAGGCCAAACTCGTAACTCAAATATTCATCTCCACGATCCGATCACAGAAATTTTCTTGTTACGATGATTTTCCATTTCACTCTGAAATTATTTGAACCTTTCAACTATTTCAGACTTATGTTTCATCAAGTAGATATACCCATATCCGCTAAAATCATCTATGAAGGTTAGAAAATAATGAAACCCGCCACGAGCCTTAATACTCATTGGTCTGCATACATCAGTATGTATTATTTCCAACAAGTCAGTAGCTCGTTCCGTTGTTCTGGAGAACGAAGTTTTAGTCATCTTGCCCAAAAGGCACGGTTCGCAAGCATCAAATGATTCATAACCAAGTGATTTCGAAAATCCATATTTATGGAGTTTCTTCATGCGCTTTACACCGATATGACCCAAACGGCAGTGCCACAAATAAGTTGCACTATCATTATTAACTTTGCATCTTTTGGCATCAATATTATGAATATGTGTATCACTACGATCGAGATCCAACAAACTATTTTCATTGGGTGTATGACCATTGAAGGTTTTATTCATGTAAACAGAACAACAATTATTCTCTGACTTTAAATGAATAACTGTATTGCAATAAACATGATCAAATCATATTCATGCTCATTGCAAACGCCAAATAACATTTATTTAGGTTCAACACTAATCCCGAAAGTAGGAGTGTGCGATGATGATCATATCAATCTTGGAACCACTTCCAACACACATCGTCACTTCACCCTCAACTAGTCTCTGTTTATTCTGTAACTCCTGTTTCGAGTTACTAATATTAGCAACCGAACAAGTATCAAATACCCAGGGGCTACTATAAACACTAGTAAGGTACACATCAATAACCTGTATATCAAATATACCCTTGTTCACTTTACCAGCCTTCTTATCCACCAAATATTCAGGGCATTTCCACTTCCAGTGACCATTTCCTTTTGCAGTAGAAGCACTCAGTTTCAGGCTTTGGTCCAGCTTTGGGCTTCTTCGCGGGAGTGACAACTTGATTGCCATTCTACATGAAGTTCCCTTTCTTTCCCTTTGCCCTTTTCTTGAAACTAGTGGTCTTGTCAGTCATCAACACTTGATGCTCTTTCTTGATTTCTACCTTCGTCGATGTCAACATCATGAAGAGCTCGGGAATCGTTTTCGTCATCCCTTGCATACTATAGTTCATCATGAAGTTCTAGTAACTTGGTGATGGTGACTGGAGAACTCTGTCAATCACTATCTTATCTGGAAGATTAACTCCCACTTGATTCAAGCAATTGTAGTACCCAGACAATCTGAGCACATGCTCACTAATTGAGCAATTCTCCTCCATCTTTTAGCTATAGAACTTGTTGGAGACTTCATATCTCTCAACTCAGGTATTTTATTGAAATATTAACTTCAACTCCTGGAACATCTCATATGGTCCATGACGTTCAAAACGTCTTTGAAGTCCCGATTCTAAGCCGTTAAGCATGGTGCACTAAACTATCAAGTAGTCATCATATTGAGCTAGCCAAACGTTCATAACGGCTGCATCTGCTCCTGCAATAGGTTTGTCACCTAGCGGTGCATCAAGGACATAATTCTTCTATGCAGCAATGAGGACAAACCTCAGATCACGGACCCAGTACGCATCATTGCTACTATCATTTTCAACATAGTTTTTCTCTAGGAACATATCAAAATAAACATAGGGAAGCAACAACGCGAGCTATTGATCTACAACATAATTTGCAAAATACTATCAGGACTAAGTTCATGATAAATTAAAGTTAAATTAATCATATTACTTAAGAACTCCCACTTAGATAGACATCTCTCTAATCATCTAAGTGATCACGTGATCCAAATCAACTAAACCATAACCGATCATCATGTGAAATGGAGTAGTTTTCAATGGTGAACTATCACTATGTTGATCATATCTACTATATGATTCACGCTCGACCTTTCGGTCTTAGTGTTCCGAGGCCATATCTGCATATGCTAGGCTCATCAAGTTTAACCTGAGTATTCTGCGTGTGCAAAACTGGCTTGCACTCGTTGTAGATGGACGTAGAGCTTATCACACCCGATCATCACGTGGTGTCTGGGCACGATGAACTTTGGCAACGGTGCATACTCAGGGAGAACACTTTTATCTTGAAATTTAGTGAGAGATCATCTTATAGTGCTACCGTCAATCAAAGCAAGATAAGATGCATAAAAGATAAACATCACATGCAATCAATATAAGTGATATGATATGGCCATCATCATCTTGTGCTTGTGATCTCCATCTCTGAAGCACCATCATGATCACCATCGTCACCGGTGCGACACCTTGATCTCCATCGTACCATCATTGTCGTCTCGCGAACTATTGCTTCTACGACTATCGCTACCGCTTAGTGATAAAGTAAAGCAATTACAGGGCGATTGCATTGCATACAATAAAGCGACAACCATATGGCTGCTGCCAGTTTTCCGATAACTCGATTACAAAACATGATCATCTCATACAATAAAATATACCATCATGCCTTGACCATATCACATCACAACATGCCCTGCAAAAACAAGTTAGACGTCCTCTACTTTGTTGTTGCAAGTTTTACGTGGCTGCTATGGGCTGAGCAAGAACCGTTCTTACCTACGCATCAAAACCCAACAATAGTTCGTCAAGTTAGTATTGTTTTAACCTTCTCAAGGACCAGGCATAGCCACACTCGGTTCAACTAAAGTTGGAGAAACTGACACCCGCTAGTCACCTGTGTGCAAAGCACGGCGGTAAAACCAGTCTCGCGTAAGCGTACACGTAATGTCGGTCCGGGCCGCTTCATCCAACAATACCGCCGAACCAAAGTATGACATGCTGGTAAGCAATATGACTTGTATCGCCCACAACTCACTTGTGTTTTACTCGTGCATATAACATCTACGCATAAACCTGGCTCTGATGCCACTATTGGGGAACGTAGTAATTTCAAAAAAAATCCTACGCACACGCAAGACCATGGTGATGCATAGCAACAAGAGGGGAGAGTGTGTCCACGTACCCTTGTAGACCAAATGCGGAAGCGTTAGCACAACGTGATTGATGTAGTCGTACGTCTTCACGATCCGATCGATCAAGTACCGAACGCACGACACCTCCGAGTTCAGCACACGTTCAGCTCGATGACGTCCCTCGAACTCCGATTCAGCCGAGCTTTGAGGGAGAGTTCCGTCAGCACGACGGCGTGGTGACGATGATGATGTTTTACCGATGCAGGGCTTCGCCTAAGCACCGCTACGATATTATAGAGGTGGACAATGGTGGAGGGGGGCACCGCACACGGCTAAGAGATCTCAAGGATCAATTGTTGTATCTCAAGGGGGTACCTCCCTCCCCGTATATAAAGGAGTGGAGGAGGGGGAGGGGGCCGGCCACTCTTGGAGCGCCCCATGAGGAGTCCTACTCCCACCGGGAGTAGGACTCTCCCCTTCCT
This sequence comes from Triticum aestivum, assembly GCF_018294505.1. NCBI lineage: Eukaryota > Viridiplantae > Streptophyta > Magnoliopsida > Poales > Poaceae > Triticum > Triticum aestivum. The sequence continues at coordinate 457,039,248 of NC_057798.1, read as the reverse complement.
TATTGGAGTAGGAGAGGAGAGGGAAGGAAAGAGAGGGGGAAAGGAAAGGGGGGCGCCGCCCCCCTCCTTGTCCAATTCGAACTTGGGGGGGGGGGAGGGGCGCGCGGCTGCCCCTTGGCCGCCTCTCCTCTTCCACCACTTGGGCCCATGAGGCCCATTAACCTCCGGGGGAGGGGGGGTCCGGTAACCCCCCGGTACTTCGGTATATATCCGATAACCCCCGGAACCATTCCGGTGTCCGAATATAGTCGTCCAATATATCAATATTCATGTCTCGACCGTTTAGAGACTCCTCGTCATGTCCGTGATCACATCCGAGACTCTGAACTACCTTAGGTACATCAAAACACATAAACTCATAATATAACCATCATCTAACTTTAAGCTGCGGACCCTACGGGTTCAAGAATTATGTAGACATGACCGAGACACGTCTCTGGTCAATAACCAATAGCAGAACCTGGATGCTCATATTGGCTCCCACATATTCTACGAAGATCTTTATCGGTCAAGCCTTATAACAACATACATTGTTCCCTTTGTCATCGGTATGTTACTTGCCCGACATTCGATCGTCGGTATCTCAATACCTTGTTCAATCTCGTTACCGGCAAGTCTCTTTACTCGTTCCATAATGCATCATCCCGCAACTAACTCATTAGTCACATTGCTTGCAAGGCTTATAGTGATGTGCATTACCGAGAGGGCCCAGAGGTACCTCTCCGACAATCAGAGTGACAAATCCTAATATTGAAATACGCCAACTCGACAAGTACCTTCGGAGACACCTGTAGAGAACCTTTATAATCACCCAGTTACGTTGTGATGTTTGGAAGCACACAAAGTGTTCCTTCGGTAAACGGGAGTTGCATAATCTCATAGTCATAGGAACATGTATAAGTCATGAAGAAAGCAATAGCAACATACTAAACGATCAAGTGCTAAGCTAACATAATGGGTCAAGTCAATCACATCATTCTCCTAATGATGTGATCCCATTAATCAAATGACAACTCATGTCTATGGTTAGGAAACTTAACCATCTTTGATTAACGAGCTAGTCAAGTAGAGGCATACTAGTGACACTATGTTTGTCTATGTATTGACACATGTATTATGTTTCCGGTTAATACAATTCTAGCATGAATAATAAACATTTATCATGAAATAAGGGATAAATAATAACTTTATTATTGCCTCTAGGGCATATTTCCTTCAGCTTTGTAGATTCTTCGTCCTCCTAAAAACTCGTCCAAAATCCCCGCGATGTTTGTAGGAGATAATGATTTTTTGAGAAGTAAAAGAACATGCAGAAAACAACAACTACCGAATTAATAGGTTAGTACAGAAAAACAATAATTTTTTTATAAAAAGTATCCATAATTACTATGATAATAACATGAAAAAAAATATCGATATGTTTGAGACTATCCCCCCCTAGGAGGATCTTCTTGGTGATGTGGCAATGGATCACTGTCGGTGTCAAAACCGGCGGATCTCGGGTAGGGGGTCCCGATCTGTGCGTCTAAGGCCGATGGTAACAGGAGGCAAGGGACACAATGTTTTACCCAGGTTCGGGCCCTCTCGATGGAGGTAAAACCCTACTTCCTGCTTGATTGATCTTGATGATATGAGTATTACAAGAGTTGATCTACCACGAGATCGTAGAGGCTAAATGATGACCCACAAGTGTAGGGGATCTATCGTAGTCCTTTCGATAAGTAAGAGTGTCGAACTCAACGAGGAGCGGAAGGAAATGATAAGCGGTTTTCAGTAAGGTTTTCTCTGCAAGCACTGAAATTGTAGGTAATAGATAGTTTTGTGAAAAGATAAAAAGTAACGAGCAAAAAGTAAATAAAGTAAATAAAGTGCAGCAAGGTGTCCCAATCCTTTATGTAGCAAAGGATAAGCCTGGACAAATTCTAATAATGAAGAAGGAGCTCCCGAGGACACATTGGGAATTATCGTCAAGCTAGTTTTCATCACGTTCATAAGATTCGCGTTCGGTACTTTGATAATTTGATATGTGGGTGCACCGGTACTTGGGTACTGCCCTAGCTTGGACAAGCATCCCACTTATGATTAACCCCTATTGCAAGCATCCGCAACTACAAAAAGGAGTGTTAAGGTAAACCTAACCACATCATTAAACATATGGGTCCATATCAACCCCTAACGAAGCAACACATAAACTAGGGTTTAAGCTTCTGTCACTCTAGCAACCCATCATCTACTTATTACTTCCCCATGCCTTCCTCTAGGCCCAAATAATGGTGAAGTGTCATGTAGTCGACGTTCACATGACACCACTAGAGGAAAAGACAACATACATCTCATCAAAATATCGAACGAATACCAAATTCACATGACTACTAATAGCAAGACTTCACCCATGTCCTCAGGAACAAACGTAACTACTCACAAAGCATATTCATGTTCATAATTAGAGGAGTAATAATATGCATAAGGATCTGAACATATGATCTTCCACCAAGTAAACCAATTAGCATCAACTACAAGGAGTAATCAACACTACTAGCAACCCACAGGTACCAATTTGTGGTTTGATACAAGATTGGATACAAGAGATGAACTAGGGTTTCGAGAGGAGATGGTGCTGGTGAAGATGTTGATGGAGATTGACCCCCTCCCGATGAGAGGATCGTTGGTGATGACGTTGGTGATGATTTCCCCCTCCCGGAGGGAAGTGTCCCTCGCAGAACAGCTCCGCCAGAGCCCTAGATTTGAGTTCCGCCTCGTGGCGGCGGAGTTTCGTCCCATAAGCTTACCCATGATTATTTTCAGGGTAAAAGCCTTCATATAGCAGAAGATGGACACCGGAGGGCCACTAGGGGGCCCAGGAGATAGGGGGGCACGCCCCCCACCCTCCTGGCCAGGGTGTGGGCCCCCTGAGGTGTTTCTTCCGCTCAACAATTCTTATTAATTCCAAAAATAAGTTTTGTGGAGTTTCTGGATTTTTGGAGCAGTGAAGAATAGGTTTCCAATGTTTGCTCCTTTTCCAGCCAGAATTCCAGCTGCCGGCATTCCCCCTCTTCATGGTAAACCTTATAAAATAAGAGAGAATAGCCATAAGTATTGATATATAATGTGTAATAACAGCCCATAATGCAATAAATATTGATATAAAAGCATGATGCAAAATGGACGTATCAACTCCCCCAAGCTTAGACCTCGCTTGTCCTCAAGCAGAAGCCGAAATCGAAAAATATGTCCACATGTTTAGAGATAGAGGTGTCGATAAAAATAAAATACGGACATGAGGGCATCACGATCATTTTTATAATAGCAACATAAATAGATTTTGTCATATGAATTCTTATGCTCAAGTAACAATCAATTCACAATGTCAAGTATGGTTCAAAAACTTCATTGGCAGCTAACAAACTATAATCTCAGTCATTGAAGCAATTGAAATTTATCATAATATCAAAAAGAGTCAAGAATAGAGCTTTTTAGCAAGTCCACATACTAAACTATCATGTAGTCTTCTACAATTTCTAACACTCACGCAATACTTGTGGTTATGGAGTTTCAGCCGGACACTGAGAAAGATAGGGGCTTATTGTGTTGCCTCCCAACATATTCACCTTTAGGTGATGTCAACAATAATAGTCCATGCTAACTTACACCCAATTGGATATATATATCATCATCTTTCAAACACGAGGAGCTTGCCAAAGGATAAAAATCAAAAAGGGAAAGGTGAAGATCACTTGACCTTTGCATAAAGTAAAAGACAAAAAGTTGAAGATAGGCCCTTCGCAGAGGGAAGCAGAGGTTGTCATGCGCTTTTAGGGTTGGATACACAAAATCTTAGTACGAAAGAATGTCACTTTATATTGCCACTTGTATATGGACCTTTATTATGCAGTCTGTCGCTTTTATTGCTTCCATAACAAGATCGTATAAAGCTTATTTTCTCCGCACTAATAAGTCATGCATATTTAAAGAGCAACTTTTATTGCCTGCATCGATGACAACTTACTTGAAGGATCTTACTCAATCCATAGGTAGGTATGGTGGACTCTCATGGCAAGACTGGGTTTAAGGATATTTGGAAGCACAAGTAGTATCTCTACTTGGTGCTAGGAATTTGGCTAGCATGAGGGGGAAAGTCAAGCTCAACATGTTTGGAAGGTCAATCACAATATACTTTAACTGAGATGTGAGAAAACATAAACCATTACGTTGTCTTCCTTGTCCAACGTCGACTCTTTTAGCATGTCATACTTAATGAGTGCTCCCAATCATAAACGATGCCCAAGATAATATATTTGGATGTGAAACCTCTCTTTCCTTATTACTTCCTATTAATTGCAACATTGACCAAAAGTACGTTTATCAACTCTCAACAACTTTTATGCCTCATACTTTCTATGTGTGAAGTCATTACTATCCATAAGATCAATATGAACTCTTTTATTCTTTCTATTTTCTCAAGATCATAGCAACATAGCAAAGCCCTTGACTCAACACTAATCTTTATTATAGATAGCTCATGGACTCGATTACATAAAGATATCACAAAGCAAAACTCAAAACTACTTGATTTCAAAACTTCAATCTACTAGATCAAGATACTACTAAAAGGATCGAACTAAATAAAACGGTAAAGATAAGTGTGTGATGGTGATACGATATCGGGGCACCTCCCCCAAGCTTGGCAGTTGCCAAGGGGAGTGCCCATACCCATGTAATTATGTCCTCGGAGGTGGTGAAGTACGAGTTGTTGATGATGTAGGCTTCTTTCCTCAATTTACGCTTGAGTATAGTATTTTGCTCTTTTAGGTCCTCGATCTCCTGCTCAAGACTTAATACTCTTTTGCATAGTTCCTGCTTATTTTCCTGCAAGAGACGAAAAGGGATAAACTTGATCTTTGGCTTCTTTGCTCTATCAGGTAAGCTTGACTTTTTAAACTCCACATGCATGTCCCTGGGTAGAGGTAAGGGCGCCTCGTCTTTGTCTGAACTTGTCTCCTCCTTTCCCCTAGGCTCATAGTCTTCCTCCTCTTAAGTGGTCCAGCCACCAAGCTCCAAGTCCCCATAGACCTTAGGGTCTGCAAGGTAATTAGCTACATAGATTTCCCCTTCCGGATCCTGGGACAACATATTGCTCTAAATCTGTAACAAAAACAGCTCGAAATAAAAATGGAGGATATTTGCGTGATACGGTGGTCAAAGCTTTCGGGAGATTATATAATGAATTTTTACCGACCAAAATATGTAACATACAAGAAATGGAGTCCGGGAGACACACGAGGTGCCCACGAGACAGGGGGGCGCGCCCTACAGGGGGGCGGCCCTCCTCTCTCGTGGGATCCTCGTGTCCCTTTCCGAACTACTTCTTTCTTCCTAAAATTCTTAAATAATCCAAAACTGATAAAAATTGCCATTAGAGTTGTTTTGGAGTCGGTTTACTTACCGTACCACGTACCTATACCTTTTCGGAGTCTGGAATGTTCTGGAAAGTGTCTCTTATGTATTCCTCAGGGGTTATGGTTTCAATAATATTAGTTTCAACATTGATAGGATTACCTGAAATATAATGTTTAATTCTTTGACCGTTTACCACCCTCGGATTTGTGCCTTCGAAGTTGTTGATTTTTATAGCACCAGAACGATAGACCTCCTCGATAACGTAGGGACCTTCCCATTTTGAGAGAAGTTTTCCTGCAAAAAACCTTAAACGAGAGTTGAACAATAACACATAATCTGCTACGTTAAACTCATGCTTTTGTATCCTCTTATCATGCCAGCGTTTGACTTTTTCTTTGAAAAGCTTGGCATTCTCATATGCTTGGGTTCTCCATTCATCAAGTGAGCTAATATCAAACAACCTCTTCTCACCGACAAGTTTGAAGTCATAATTGAGTTCTTTAATAGCCCAATATGCTTTATGTTCAAGTTCAAGAGGTAAATGACACGCTTTTCCATAAACCATCTTATAAGGAGACATACCCATAGGATTTTTGTATGCAGTTCTATAGGCTCATAATGCATCATCAAGTTTTTTGGACCAATTCTTTCTAGATCTATTCACAGTCTTTTGCAAAATTAATTTGAGCTCTCTATTGCTCAACTCTACTTGACCACTAGACTGCGGGTGATAAGGAGATGCGATTCTATGATTGACATCGTACTTAGCAAGCACTTACGGAAAGCACCATGAATAAAATGTGAACCACCATCAGTCATAAGATATCTAGGGACTCCAAACCTCGGAAAAATAACTTCTCTAAGCATTTTAATAGAAGTGTTATGATCAGCACTACTAGTTGGAATAGCTTCTACCCACTTAGTAAAGTAATCAACAACAACTAAAATATGTGTATAACCATTGGAGGCAGGAAAAGGTCCCATATAATCAAAGCCCCAAACATCAAATGGTTCAATAACAAGAGAATAATTCATATGCATTTCTTGACATCTACTAATGTTACCTATTTTTTGACATTCATCACAAGATATGACAAACTTACGAGCATCTTTGAAGAGAGTAGGCCAATAAAAACCAGATTGTAGTACCATGTGTGCAGTTCTATCTCCAGCGTGGTGCCCTCCATAGGATTCAGAGTGACACTTGCGTAGGATCTGTTCCTATTCATGCTCGGGCACACAATGTCTAATAACACCATCTACTCCTTCATTATAAAGGTGTGGATCATCCCAGAAGTAATGTCTTAAATCATAAAAGAACTTTTTCTTTTGCTGGTATGTGAAACTAGGCGGTATATATTTAGCAACAATGTAATTAGCATAGTCAGCATACCAAGGAGCAGTACGAGAAGCATTGACGACCGCTAATTGTTCATTCGGAAAGCTATCATTAATAGGCAGTGGGTCATCAAGAACATTCTCTAACCTAGACAAGTTGTCTGCAACAGGGTTCTCAGCTCCCTTTCTATCAATAATATGCAAGTCAAATTCTTGGAGCAAAAGAACCCATCTAATGAGTCTAGGCTTAGCATCTTTCTTTTCCATAAGATATTTAATAGCAGCATGATCAGTGTGAATAGTAACTTTGGAATCAACAATATAGGTCTAAACTTATCACATGCAAACACAACTGCTAAGAACTCTTTTTCAGTAGTAGCATAATTTCTCTGGGCAGTATCAAGAGTCTTACTAGCATACTGGATAACATTCAATTTCTTATCGACTCTTTGTCCTAAAACAACACCTACAACATAATCACTAGCATCGCACATAATTTCAAAAGGTTAATTCCAATCAGGTGGCTGAACAATAGGTGCAGTGATCAAAGCTTTCTTAAGTGTTTCAAATGCTTCTACACAATCATCATCAAAGACAAAAGGAATATCTTTTTGCAATAAATTGGTCAGAGGCCTAGAGATTTTAGAAAAGTCCTTAATGAACCTCCTATAAAAGCCGGCGTGACCAAGGAAACTTCTTATACCTTTTATGTCCTTGGGACATGACATCTTTTCAATAGCATCAAATTTGGATTTATCAACTTCAATACCTCTCTCGGAGATCTTATGCCCCAAGACAATGCCTTCATTAACAATAAAGTGACACTTTTCCCAATTCAGGACGAGACTTGTGTCTTCGCATCTTTGCAAAACTCGATCAAGGTTGCTCAAACAATCATCAAAAGAGGATCCATAGACGGAGAAGTCATCCATGAATACCTCACAAATCTTTTCACAAAAATCAGAAAATATAGCCATCATGCATCTTTGAAAGGTAGCAGGTGCATTACATAAACCAAAAGGCATACGTCTATAAGCAAAAGTACCAAAAGGGCAAGTAAAAGTAGTTTTAGATTGATCCTTCGCTGATACAGGTATCTGTGAGAAACTAGAATAACCATCCAGAAAGCAAAAATGTGTGTGTTTGTATAGTCTTTCTAGCATTTGATCAATAAAAGGTAAAGGGTAATGATCTTTCTTAGTGGCTTTATTTAATACGGAAATCAATTACCATCCCATAACCTGTAATAATTCTTTGTGGGATCAATTCATCTTTATGATTAGGAACAACGGTAATACCTCCCTTTTTAGGGACACAATGGACAAGGCTTACCCATTCACTATCAGCAATGGGATAAATAATACCTACCTCAAGGAGCTTTAGAATCTCCTTTCTTACCACATCCTTAATTTTGGGATTTAATCATCTTTGAGGATCTCTAACTGGTTTGGCATTTCTCTCCACTGAAATTTTGTGTTGACACAGTGTGGGACTAATGCCCTTAAGATCATCTAGAGTATATCCAATAGCGGCTCGGTGCTTCTTCAGAGTTTTCAATAATCTTTCTTCTTCTTTATCTGAAAGGTTAGCACTAATAATAACATGATATATTTCTTTTTCATCAAGATAAGCATACTTAAGATTATCAGGTAATGGTTTGAGTTCAGACATGGGATCACCCTTGGGTGGAGTGGGATCCCCAATAATTTCAACGGGAAGGTTATGTTTCAGCATAGGTTCCTATTTAAGGAACACTTCATCTATTTCTTCCCTTTCCTTCATAATCATATCGTTTTCATGGTCTAGCAAATATTGTTCTAACGGATCAGTTGGAGGAACAGCAATGGAAGCAAGACCAATAATTTCATCCTTACTAGATGGTTCCCTTTCACGAGGTTGTTTACTAAACTTGGCAAAATTAAACTCATGAGACATACCATCTATGCCAATAGTGACAATATTCCTTTCACAATTAATCTTAGCACTAGCTGTATTCAAGAAGGGTCTACCAAAAATAATGGGACAAAAATCATCTTGTGGGGAAGCAAGAACAAGAAAATCGGCGGGGTATTTAACCTTCCCACACAAAACTTCAACATCTCTAACAATCCCAATAGGCTCAATGGTATCCCTATTAGCAAGCTTAATAGTAACATCAATGTCTTCTAATTCAACAGGTGCAATATCGTGCATAATTTCTTTATAAAGATCATAAGGTATCGCACTAGCACTAGCACCCATATCACATAAGCCATGATAACAATGATCTCCTATTTTAACAGAAATAATAGGCATGCCTATAACAGGTCTACGTGTCTTAGTATCAGGTCTAGCAATATTAGCAGTCTCACCCAAGAAAGAAATAACATGCCCATCTAAATCCTCATCCAAGAGATCTTTAACCATAGCAATACTAGGTTCAACATTAATTTGTTCAGGAGGTGTATAGGTTCTAGTACTACTCTTACGGACAACAGTCGAAGTTTTAGCTTGATCTTTTATTCTAGGAAAAGGAGGTTGTCGGTGTCAAAACCGGCGGATCTCGGGTAGGGGGTCCCGAACTGTGCGTCTAGGCGGATGGTAACAGGAGACAAGGGACACGATGTTTTACCCAGGTTCAGGCCCTCTTGATGGAGGTAAAACCATACGTCCTGCTTGATTTATATTGATATTGTGGATGTTTACAAGAGTGGATCTACCACGAGATCAAGGAGGCTAAACCCTAGAAGCTAGCCTATGGTATGATTGTAATGGTTGTTGTTGTGTCCTACGGACTAGAGCCATACGGTTTATATAGACACCGGAGAGGTCTAGGGTTACATAGAGTCGGTTACAATGGTAGGAGATCTACGTATCCGTATCACCAAGCTTGCCTTCCACGCCAAGGAAAGTCCCATTCGGACACGGGACGAAGTCTTCAATCTTGGAGTCCGGTCGATGATGATAGTCCGGCCGATGATAGTTCGGCCGATGATGGTAGTCCGGCTATCCGGACACCCCCTAATCCGGGACTCCCTCAGTAGCCCCCGAACCAGGCTTCAATGACAATAAGTCCGGCATGTGTGTAGTCTTCGGCGTTGCAAGGCGGGTTCTCCTTCAAGTTCTACGTACCTGCCGAACAGTGTCCGGCTTCCTCATCAATGTTACGCGTCTTGGCTTCCACGCCCAATAATGGCCTTCTTCCACGCGTCGCGCGAATGTGAAAAGCCAGGGTGTCTTTTATGTTTTACCCCCTAGTTGTGCGAATAATCTGCCTATAAGGGAGGCAAGAATCCAGATCCAAATCACCATCTTCCTCCCGCAAATACTCATCGGAGCGCTTTCGACCAAGAATCCATTCCATCATGGACCGTCAACGCGGCTCCTCTTCTCGCGCTCCCAGCCCTTTGCCAGGAGATTGGAGGAGATGCTCTGTTCCGCACAACGAGCTGGTGAAGCTCCAAGCGGGGGGATATCTCCCTCCGGCCTTTATGGTTCCGGTTCGAGCCGGGCTGGCCACCTACAAAGGTGGGAAGCAAGCGGAGGTTACCCCAAGTCCCAACAAAGGGGAGCGGGTATGCTTCGTCCCCTATCTGATAAGGGGGCTCGGATTTCCTGTACATCCATTCCTCCGCGGGCTCCTGGAGTTCTACGGACTCCAGCTTCATCACCTCACGCCCGCCTCAATCCTGCATATTGCGGGTTACGTAGCTCTTTGCGAGCTATTCCTGGGCGTCGAGCCCCATTTCGCGCTGTGGAAGAGGTTGTTCTGCCTTGTACCCCGCTCTCACGAGGGGTCCATATATCAAGTGGGCGGCGCCGAAATATGGCGCATTGCCGGGACCGGATATCCATCCGGAACCCCTAAGAAGGCGTCCGAAGACTGGCCTTCGGGATGGTTTTATATAGAAGACGCTCCGCTGCCGGACCCTGTTCGGATCGGCCTCCCGGAGTTCAGCAATGCTCCTCTGAAGAAACGCCTTAGTTGGCGTCCGCGGAGCCCCCAACTGGAGGAAGACAAGAGCGTCCATTATTTGATGGACCGAATAAGGTTACTGGCCCATTCCGGGTTGACCATGATTGGAGTCATGGCAATATGCATTATGCGGGGGGTGCAGCCACTACAATACAGGGGCCGCCCCATGTGGGATTTCAACGGGGAGGACGATGCCACCCGTCATGGCCGCAAAGGGCCGGATTCAGTCGAAGACCTGGTGACGATCCTGTCCGGCCTGTATAAGGGGGATAAGGAGGATTTCCTTCAGACGAACCCGTTAAATGGGTTCTCCATGAATAATCCCCGGCCTTGGGTAAGCGAACACTCTGCGTGCCCGACCCATGCTTTTTGAAACTTAAGTTTCTTATATTGTGTTCTTCTTTCGATGCAGGAACTGCGCCGGATCGTGGAGGACATGCTAAGTCCAGCTCCACAACCCGAGGATCCAGAGAGATCCTGGGATCCGGCCTCCGAAGAGGATCCGGACATAAAGGTGGAGCTAATCGACGGGGTGTTCCACCAGCTCAGCATGGACAATGCTTTAGTCGCCATCACGGCCGACTATCCCGGACTATATCCGGCTTCCCAGGTGATTGCGACCGAAGTCCTGACACCGTCATTCCTTCCTTGCTTATTTCTGACCACCGTATATGATGGCGCTGTGCAGGAGGCGCCCCTAGGGCGAGAAGCCGAGCCCGCGGTGGCTGACCAACAAAGGCCAGTCCGGACCAGTAGGCGGAAGAGGAGCGCGGCGCGGACTGAAACGTCGCCGCAAAGGTGTAGCTCACAATTCATTATTTAGAGCAACGTTCCTAGGAAGCGTTTGAGTGCTCATGACTTTTGTAGGGAAAAAAGCGCCCGCCGGACTGCGGGCGTGGAGGTTGCCAATCCAACCTCTACCAGCCAGGCTCCAGCACCTGGTCTGGAGGGGGAGGCGAGCGCAAGGCGCGAGCCGGACGTTCCTCCGACGGAGGATGCCGACAGACTGTCCGCCACCAAGTCTGAGGTGGAGAGTGCCATGAATCACAGGCGCCGCCGGACAGTATTTCGTGACGCGTGCTTCTCCCCCGAGGCGTTGAATGCCTTTAACGCGGGGGACGCGCACCTTCGTGCTGCTCAAGATGGTTTTACCAGAGCCACGGAGCAGTATGTAAAAGACATACGGGTAAGAGAATTTAATAGTTGTATATGCCAGTAGCCCCCGAGACTTAAAGTAGTTATATTAACTGATTTAAGGATCATATGAAACGTAGGATCTTACCGAGAAGAATACCCAACTGTCTCAGGAGCTGCAAGAGTGCAAGGCCCAACTTGAGGCCGCACTCTCTGGCGCAGGAGGAAACACAGGGACCTCTCCTGGTAACGCATTATTTTAGAAAGATAAGTAGCGTTTGGCCTTTGCGCAAGTCTAAAAAATGACGTTGCAGGTGCTGCCGGACAAGATCCGGACAGGCAAGAACTTCTGCGCCAACTAAAGGCCGGCGAGAGGGTGCTGCATAAGGTGCAGCATGAAAGGAACAAGCTCCAGGATGCCCATGCCCAGCTTGGAGAAGAGCTGAAAGGCGTTCGGGCCGAGCTGTCGGGCTCCGTTAAGGAGAATCAGCGGCTTCGTCGCGGCATCTATAGTAAGTGCTTGAGCGAACTCCTTTGAAAAGAAGAGTTCGGCGAGGAAGTCAATTTGACAGAATATGTCTGCAGGTATGCTCACAGGTCGCCCTGTGGAGGAGATGCCCGTATCAACGGGTGATCAACTTCCCGAATTGTTGCAACTGATCGAACGAGTTCGGCAGGCAATGAGCGGCGTCATCCAGGCTTTATGGCCAGCCTTCTCCTTACCCGAGGGTCTTGGGGAGCTTGCGGAGAAGCTTCAGGGAGTGCGGCAGCGCTTCCATTTATGGAAGATTTCGGCCTGCCGCCAAGGTGCCAGGGAGGCCTGGGCCATGGTAAAGACGCGGTACAAGAAGGCGGATCCCAACCACATGGCCGAAGTCGGACCTGTGGGGCCCGATGGGAAGGAGATCCCTGTGAGTTTAGTATACGGCCAAGTAGAGTTGGCCGCTAAATTTTCCCAACAGGACTGTAAATTAGACAACCTGTTAGACGGGATTGAGGAAGAATACAATCAGTCGATTTGACAATGTATTATAAAATGACATATAAAATGCCTTCTAGCCGGATTGTAGATCGTTTGTCTTTGCCGACCTTTTCACTTCGACCTCGGGACCCTAGAGTCCGGAGTGTGTCCGAATACCTTCTCGGTTATGAAACAACCGGGGTATGCATGGAGACCAGGCGTAGGGGTCATTAGTGCTTTATCAGACAAGTGCCCAACTAGTTATGTTATATTACATGGGTAGTAAGAAACATCTTCTAGGGAGAATAGTTCCGTTAAGGGTTCCTTTCCTCTGGGGGTGGCATGCCCTAAAGTGCATGTCCGGAATGCGAAAAAAGCAGCAAAACATCTGGGGGCAAATAAATAAGTGGATAAAAAATCATCTTTTAAGTCACCGACCGAATATTCCCTTAAGAACGCTAGCTTTCGGCTTCACCCAGTCTGAGGTACACATCCGGCTGACCCGGCAGTAACAATCGCAGAGGTGCTCCCTTTACCTCCTAGCCGAACAATCGGGAACGTAGGGGTAAGCACAGGAGCCAGGCAACCCAGCTTGGCCAAAACTTAAGTCATATCGATGCATATAATGGTGAATAAAAGGTACATGTGGAGGCTTGACACATGTGCTGGGCATGAAGCCCTTATAATTAAGCTTCTGGTAAAGAAGCCCCCAGGTATAATGAGTGCGGATAGCACATCAATTGCGCGCGAACGATGCGCAAGTAGGCCTTTTAAGGCTTTGATGAATAGGGTTGAGAAGAAAAAGATAAACAAAAGGCAGCTGAAGTAAAAAAAATTTGGACGGGGGGAAAGGGACGAACTCTTAGTCCGGCGCTAGGCATAGAATCTTCGAGGCGGGCTGCGTTCCATGGGTTCGGCTCGAGTCGGTTATCCGACGCATTTCGTAGACGGTACGCTCCGCCGGTCAAGACTTTATCGATGATGAAGGGGCCTTCCCATTTGGGCTTGAGCTTGTCCTTTTTCTTGTCCGGCAGGCGTAGAACCAGTTCGCCAACGTTGTAAGTCTTGGCCCGTACTTCTCTGCTTTGGTATCTTCGAGCCTGCTGCTGATAGAATGCGGAACGAGCCTTGGCGACGTCGCGTTCTTCCTCCAATGCGTCCAAGCTGTCCTGCCGATCCAACTCGGCTTCTCTTTCTTCGTACATGCGCACTCGAGGTGAGTCATGAATTATGTCGCAGGGCAAAACTGCTTCTGCGCCGTATACCATAAAAAATGGTGTGAATCCGGTAGTACGGTTAGGCGTTGTCCGCAGCCCCCAGAGTACGGAGTCGAGCTCCTCTACCCAGTGCGTGTCAGATTTCGTAAGGGACCGCACTAGTCTGGGTTTGATGCCGCTCATTATTAGACCATTTGCTCGTTCCACTTGACCGTTGGTTTGAGGATGATAGACTGAAGCGTAATCGAGCTTGATGCCCATATTTTTGCACCATGATTTAACCTCATCGGCCGTGAAGTTCGTGCCGTTATCGGTGATGATGCTGTGGGGGACACCATAACGGTGTACTACCCCGGATATAAAGTCTATCACTGGTCCGGACTCTGCCGTTTTAACTGGCTTGGCCTCTATCCATTTGGTGAATTTATCCACCATGACCAATAGGTACCTTTGCTTGTGGGTTCCCCCTTTAAGTGGTCCAACCATGTCAAGCCCCCAGACCGCGAACGGCCAGGTAATGGGTATAGTTTTGAGGGCGGTGGGTGGCATGTGGCTCTGATTAGCAAAGAGCTGACAACCGACGCATCTTTGGACTAAGTCCTGAGCATCTGCCCGGGCCGTCGGCCAATAAAATCCTGTACGGAATGCCTTTCCTACAAGGGCCCGGGCTGCGGCGTGGTGTCCGCCTAGTCCGGCGTGAATTTCAGCCAGAAGGTCTCGCCCTTCCTCTTCGGAGATACACCTTTGAAGGACTCCGGTTGTGCTTTTCTTATAGAGTTCTCCCTCATGGACCTTGTAGGCTTTAGATCGCCGGACTACGCAGCGGGCCTCATTATGGTCTTCGGGGAGTTCCTGCCTAAGCAAGTAGGCTAGGAACGGCTCTGTCCATGGGGCGATTACTGCCATTATGTCGTGAGCTGAGGGTGTTGTTTCGTCGGCTGGATCGCCGGTTATGTCAGATTGCTCTGCGGCTGCCTCCGGTTTGTTATTTCCGGACTCCTCTTCCCATAGTACGGATGGCTTGAACAGCCGTTCCAGGAAGATATTTGGAGGGACAGCGTCACGTTTTGCGCCGATGCGTGCCAATACGTCGGCCGCTTGGTTATTATCTCTGGCTACGTGGTGGAATTCAAGTCCTTCGAACCGAGCTGACATTTTAAGGACGGTGTTGCGATAGGCTGCCATTTTTGGATCCTTGGCGTCAAAGTCTCCATTTACTTGGGATATTGCGAGGTTTGAGTCCCCGCGCACCTCTAGGCGTTGGATGCCCATGGAGATTGCCATCCGGAGGCCATGTAAGAGGGCCTCGTATTCGGCTGCATTGTTGGAGTCCGTGTACATTATCTGAAGTACGTATTGGACTCTGTCCCCGGTTGGGGACGTTAGTACGATGCCAGCCCCCAATCCGGCCAACATTTTGGAGCCGTCGAAATGCATAATCCAATTGGAGTATGCGCCGTACTCTTTAGGGAGTTCGGCTTCAGTCCACTCAGCGACAAAGTCAGCCAAAACTTGCGACTTTATAGCTCGCCGGGGTTTGTAAGTTATGTCGAATGGTAAGAGCTCAATGGCCCATTTTGCAATCCTGCCCGTTGCGTCGCGGTTATTTATAATGTCATTTAGGGGTACTTCGGAGGCCACTGTTATCGAACACTCTTGAAAGTAGTGTCGGAGCTTCCGGGATGCCATGAACACCGCATACGCTATCTTTTGATAGTGCGGGTAACGGGACTTGCAGGGGGTTAAAACAGTGGATACGTAGTACACTGGTTTTTGAAGAGGGAATTTATGCCCTTCTGTCTCTCGTTCTACGACGAGCACCGCGCTTACTACTTGATGTGTTGCCGCGATGTATAACAACATAGGTTCGCCCAGGTTGGGCGCAGCCAGGACCGGATTCGTTGCCAATATGGCCTTTATTTCATCGAGTCCGGCAGTGGCAGCATCCGTCCACTCGAAGTGTTCGGTGTGCCTGAGGAGGTGATAGAGGGGCAATGCCTTTTCTCCTAGGCGGGAGATAAAGCGGCTGAGAGCCGCCACGCATCCAGTCAATTTCTGGATCTGTTTGAGGTTTTTTGGAATATCCAACTGTGATAGGGCTCGGATTTTGGCCGGATTTGCTTCAATTCCTCTACCGGATACAATGAAGCCCAAGAGCTTTCCGGCTGGTACGCCGAAAATGCATTTTTCCGAATTCAGCTTGATGTCATATGCTCGGAGGTTGTCGAATGTGACCCTCAAGTCGTCTACTAGAGTTTCGACGTGTTTGGTTTTGACGACTACGTCGTCTATGTATGCCTCTACTGTTTTGCCGATCTGGGTAGCCAGACATGTCTGAATCATGCGCTGATATGTTGCGCCGGCGTTTTTAAGTCCGAAGGGCATCGTGTTGAAGCAGAATGGTCCATATGGAGTAATGAACGCCGTTGCGGCTTGATCCGCTTCTGCCATCTTGATTTGATGATAGCCGGAGTATGCGTCCAGGAAGCACAATGAATCGTGCCCTGCAGTGGCATCGATGATTTGGTCGATGCGGGGGAGGGGGAAGGGATCCTTTGGGCAGGCTTTATTTAGGTCTTTGAAATCGACACATAGGCGCCAGGATCTGTCCTTCTTTGGTACCATTACCAGGTTTGCTAGCCAATCCGGATGTTTGATGTCTCTGATGAATCCGGCTTCCAATAGTTTGGCTAGTTCTTCTCCCATTGCCTGTCTTTTGGGTTCGGAAAATCGTCGAAGAGCCTGTTTGACTGGCTTGAACCCTTTTAGGATGTTTAGGCTATGCTCTGCCAGCCTGCGAGGGATTCCTGGCATATCTGAAGGATGCCAGGCGAAAATGTCCCAATTTTCCCGAAGGAATTCTCGCAGCGCGGCGTCTACATCAGGGTTCAACTGTGCCCCGATGGAGGCCGTCTTTGTCGGGTCCGTTGGGTGGACCTGGAATTTTATAATTTCGTCCGCTGGTTTAAAGGAGGTGGACTTGGATCTCTTATCGAGTATCACGTCGTCTCTGTGCACCGTAGCGCGCAGCGCGGTGAGTTCCTCTGCCGCTAGGGCTTCGGATAGTGCCTCCAGGGCTAATGCGGCTGTTTTGTTTTCGGCGCGGAGTGCTATGTCCGGATCACTAACGAGAGTGATTATCCCGCCGGGCCCAGGCATTTTGAGCTTCATGTACCCGTAATGGGGTACGGCTTGGAAAATTGTGAACGCCTCTCGTCCTAATATAGCGTGGTATCCGCTGCTGAGCGGGGCCACTTGGAACGTGATTTCTTCGGACCTGTAATTGTCCGGCGAGCCGAACACCACATCGAGTGTGATTTTTCCGGTGCAGCGTGCTTCCCGGCTAGGGATTATTCCTCTAAAGGTTGTGCTTCTTCGCTCAATGCGGCTCTAGTCTATTTCCATTTTTTGAAGAGTTTCCTCGTAAATGAGGTTCAATCCGCTGCCGCCATCCATGAGTACCTTGGTAAGTCGAAAGCCGTCCACTATTGGACTGAGGACCAACGCGGCTGGTGCTCGGGCTGTTCGGGATTTAGGTTCGTCGCTGGCGTTGAAGGTGATGGCCGCGTCGCTCCAAGGATTTGTTGTTGCTACTTGGTAGACTTCGGCAAGGCTGTGGATTGTTCGTTTCCGCATATTGTTTGATGCGAAAGTCTCAAAGACTGTTGATACCGTACCGGTATTGTTGGTGTGGTTTCGCGGGGCTAGAAGCTCCTCGCCACTTTTGGCCACCTGCCGTAATATCCAACATGCACGAAGGCTATGTGCTGGGGTGGCGCCCTTGGTACTGTGAATTGTACAGGGTTTGCTGAGCCATCCCTCCAGTACGGTTCCGTTCCCTTTAAGGGGCTTCTGTTTTTTGGTTCTTGTACTTGGTGCCTGAGTATAATGCACCCTTTTGTTGCGGACTGGGGCTATGTTCGGGGCCGGATTATCCCAAAACCTATCTTCGATTTTCCGGAAACTTTCTATGGCACATTACTTTCGCACTATGGATGCCCAGTCGGTGAAACGTGTGATTTCACGATGGCTGACGGCGTTCAAGATTCCCCTGTCCGTGCAATTGTTGCAAAAGATCGAGATTGCGTTTTCCTCTCGGCAGTCCTTTATCTGGTCCATGACCAGGAGAAATCTGGCCCAGTAATGATGTACTGTTTCGGCTGGCTCTTGCCGGATTAGAGATAGATCGCATATATCTGGACGGGCGGGCCTAATTGAGTCCGGGACCCTGCCCATCTCGAGGCTCTAGGGCCGAGAAGTTTCCGAATTTGGAAGCTTGGGAAGTGGAACGTTGTCCAATGAGTCCGGTCCGATGCCTGACTTTATGTTCAGTGCTTGATCGGAATCCGCTCCTCCGCGGGAATCCGGCATGGAGGGTTCGGTAGCCCGGACACGACTAGTTTTCAATATGGGAGAAGGATCGTCGTGATGTTCCTCTACCACTGTGACATGGTGGGTAACCTGGGGAGAGTTAATCTCTCTCAGATCGGTGTTAAGCCCGATCTGATTGTAGTCTGTAGCGACTCCTAGGGCGGCGATCCGATCCAAGAGTTCGTTTACAGATGAGAGCTCTGCTGGATCTAACTGCTCGGCGAATTCCGAGTTGACGTGAAGATTGCTCTCGATGACACGAGAGGTCATCGTTGAAGCGGTGGCCGGACAGGCGGTCATAAGAAAACCTCCTAGCCGGATAGTTTGGCCGGCGGCCAAGGCTCCATCGGCGAAGATGCCGTCCTTGAAGACGGGAAGAGGCATCCTTCCTATCGGTGACGGCACAGAGGAACTCTCAATGAAAGCACCAATGTCGGTGTCAAAACCGGCGGATCTCGGGTAGGGGGTCCCGAACTGTGCGTCTAGGCGGATGGTAACAAGAGACAAGGGACACGATGTTTTACCCAGGTTCGGGCCCTCTTGATGGAGGTAAAACCCTACGTCCTGCTTGATTGATATTGATATTGTGGATGTTTACAAGAGTGGATCTACCACGAGATCAAGGAGGCTAAACCCTAGAAGCTAGCCTATGGTATGATTGTAATGGTTGTTGTTGTGTCCTACGGACTAGAGCCATCCGGTTTATATAGACACCGGAGAGGGCTAGGGTTACATAGAGTCGGTTACAATGGTAGGAGATCTACGTATCCGTATCGCCAAGCTTGCCTTCCACGCCAAGGAAAGTCCCATCCGGACACGAGACGAAGTCTTCAATCTTGGAGTCTGGTCGATGATGATAGTACGGCCGATGATAGTTCGGCTGATGATGGTAGTCCGGCTATCCGGACACCCCCTAATCCGGGACTCCCTCAGAGGTTTTTCAACATAAGCAGTAGGAACAATGGGATCACTATATGTAATAGTCTTTTCTTCGACTGTAATAGGTGCAACTACTTTCACTTCAACAGGAGGATTATATTTAAACCACTTCTCTTTAGGGAGATCAACGTGAGTAGAAAAAGATTCACAAAAAGTAGCTACTATCTCAGAGTCAAGTCCATACTTAGCGCTAAATCCACGAAAAGCATCGGTATCCATAAAAGATTTAAGACAATCGAACTTAGGTGTCATACCTGACTCCTTACCATCGTCGGAACCCCAATCTTCAGAGTTGCGTTTAATTCTTTCCAATAAGTCCCATTTGAAATCAATAGTCTTCAGCATATAAGAACCAGCACAGGAAGTATCGAGCAGGTTGCGATTATCAAGAGAAAGCCGAGCATAAAAATTCTGAATAATCATTTCCCGAGAGAGCTCATGATTGGGGCATGAATACAACATTGACTTAAGCCTCCCCCAAGCTTGAGCGATGCTTTCTCCTTCGCAAGGCTAGAAATTATATATGTAATTACGATCACGATGAACAAGATGCATAGGATAGAACTTCTATTGAAATTCCAACTTCAATCGCTTATAATTCCAAGATCTCGTACCATCACATAGCCTATACCATGTCATTGCATCTCCCTTCAAAGATAAAGGGAAGACCTTCCTTTTAACAGCATCATCGTCAATACCTGCAAGCTTAAATAATCCACAAACTTCATCCACAAAGATAAGGTGTAAATTAGGATGCAATGTTCCGTCTCATGCAAAACGATTAGCTAACAGTTTTTCTATCATACCCCAAGGAATCTCAAAGTGAATATTTTCAAAAAGTTCAGTAGGTTGAGGAGCATCTCTTTGCTCTTTTGGTTGGGGTGAAGATACCCCAAACAAGCCCCTCAAAGGATTAGTTTCCATAGTGACAAGTAACAGAAAATTCCAGCATGCTATATAAATGTTTCCTTACCAAGTTCCACTCACCAAAAGCGCTACACTCCCCAGCAACGGTGCCAGAAAAGAGTCTTGATGACCCAAAAGTGCAGGGGATCTATCGTAGTCCTTTCGATAAGTAAGAGTGTCGAACCCAACGAGGAGCAGAAGGAAATGATGAGCGGTTTTCAGTAAGGTTTTCTCTGCAAGCACTGAAATTGTAGGTAATAGATAGTTTTGTGATAAGATAAATAGTAACGAGCAAAAAGTAAATAAAGTAAATAAAGTGCAGCAAGGTGGCCCAATACTTTATGTAGCAAAGGATAAGCCTAGACAAATTCTAATAATGAAGAAGGAGCTCCCGAGGACACATTGGGAATTATCATCACGCTAGTTTTCATCACGTTCATAAGATTCACGTTCGGTACTTTGATAATTTGATATGTGGGTGGACCGGTACTTGGGTACTGCCCTAGCTTGAACAAGCATCCCACTTATGATTAACCCCTATTGCAAGCATCCGCAACTACAAAAAGGAGTATTAAGGTAAACCTAACCACAACATTAAACATATGGGTCCATATCAACCCCTAACGAAGCAACGCATAAACTAGGGTTTAAGCTTCTGTCACTCTAGCAACCCATCATCTACTTATTACTTCCCCATGTCTTCCTCTAGTCCCAAATAATGGTGAAGTGTCATGTAGTCGATGTTCACATGACACCACTAGAGGAAAAGACAACATACATCTCATCAAAATATCGAACGAATATCAAATTCACATGACTACTAATAGCAAGACTTCACCCATGTCCTCAGGAACAAACATAACTACTCACAAAGCATATTCATGTTCATAATCAGAGGAGTAATAATATGCATAAAGGATCTGAACATATGATCTTCCACCAAGTAAACCAATTAGCATCAACTACAAGGAGTAATCAACACTACTAGCAACCCACAGGTACCAATTTGTGGTTTTGATACAAGATTGGATACAAGAGATGAACTTGGGTTTTGAGAGGAGATGGTGCTGGTGAAGATGTTGATGGAGATTGACCCCCTCCCGATGAGAGGATCGTTGGTGATGACGTTGGTGATGATTTCCCCCTCCTGGAGGGAAGTGTCCCCGGCAGAACAGCTCTACCAGAGCCCTAGATTGATTCCGTCAAGGTTCCTCCTCGTGGCGGCGGAGTTTCGTCCCGTAAGCTTGCCCACAATTTTTTCCAGGGGAAAAGTGATGATATAGCAAAAGATGGACGCGGGAGGCCCACCAGGGGGCCCAGGAGATAGGGGGCCGCACCCTATAGGGGGCGCGCCCCCTTGTCTCCTGGACTGGGTGTGGGCCCCCTGGCCTATTTCTTTTGCTCATAAATTCTTATTAAATCCAAAAAGTTGTTTTGTGGAGTTTCAGGACTTTTGGAGTTGTGCAGAATAGGTTTCCAATGTTTGCTCCTTTTCCAGCCAGAATTCTAGCTGCTGGCATTCCCCCTCTTCATGGTAAACCTTGTAAAATAAGAGAGAATAGCCATAAGTATTGAGATATAACATGTAATAATAGCCCATAATGCAATAAATATTGATATAAAAGCATGATGCAAAATGGACGTATCACTAAACCCTAGAAGCTAGCCTATGATGATTATGACTGTTATGATCGTCCCTATACGGACCAAACCCTCCGGTTTATATAGACACTGGAGGGGGCTAAGGTTTACACAAAGTCGGTTACAAAGAAGGAAATCTAATATCCGGATCGCCAAGCTTGTCTTCCACGCAAAGGAGAGTCCCATTCGGACACGAGATGAAGTCTTGAGTCTTGTATCTTCATGGTCCAATAGTCCGGCCAAAGTATATAGTCCGGCTGCCGGATACCCCCTAATCTAGCACTCCCTCAGTAGCCCCTAAACCAGGCTTCAATGACGATGAGTCCGCGCGCAGTTTGTCTTCGGCATTGCAAGGCGGGTTCCATCTCCGAATACTCCAAAGTAATTACCGAACACTTAAATCGTGCCAGGACCTGCAAGATGATCTTCACATACCACCTGTAGAGAGAACGATATTCCATAAATCTGATCTGCTGACAATTTTTATACGACGTGCTCCTGCGCCGTGGCTTGGCCCAACATGAACCGGTTTTTCTTGGCCTGCCTCGATAAGCGTTGCGAGGCGGTTTTATTGGCACGCCTTGCCAAAGCAGAGATCGCATTCCTTTTATTGCGAGATCCTCCATCAATACAGGCGTGTGCGTCCCCACGACGTCTGTTGGTACGACTCTGTGTTTTTAGGTAAGTCCGAGCGGTTGCGTTGAGCACGCTTGATATTCACCCCCTGTATAAAGGGGCCGAGGCCTATCCCTCTTTTCCACCACTCTTGCACCTTTTTGCATCTCGAGTTCTAACACCCGAAGCCCAAGCTCAAGCACTTCGGATCCTCAACCATGTCCGGATCCAACCTTCAAGACCGGTGGATGGCCTCCTCGGTCACAGAGGAGGACATTGCAAAGCTTAGGGAGGTCGGATATCTGACTGCCGACATCAAGCACAGGCTTCCTGCTGCAAGGTAGGTCATCCCTACTCCCGAGCCCAACGAGAGCATCGTATTTGTTTCTCACTTCCTCCGCGGCTTAGGCTTCACCCTTGATCCCTTTGTGAGAGGGCTCATGTTCTATTACGGGCTAGATTTTCATGATCTAGCTCCGGAAGCCATCCTCCACATCTCATCGTTCATCGTTGTGTGTGAGGCTTTTCTCCACGTCACCCCGCACTTCGGCTTATGACTCAAGACCTTCAATGTGAAGCCGAAGATGATTGAGGGGCGACACGCGGAGTGCGGAGGCGCGGTAATAAGAAGGAACGCCGATGCCGCATGTCCAGAGGGCCTCTTCCCAGAGGTGTCCGATCTATGGCAGCGGAGGTGGTTTTATGTCACGGCTCCCAAAGGCACAAAGTGGGTGGGTTCCCCCGACTTCCGTTCGGGCCCTCCGCCTCAACTGGCGTCATGGGCCAACGTAGGACGAGAGTAGGGGCCTGCTAGTGATGTACCAACATTGCAGAGCCGTATCCGGGAGATTCTTGAGAGGGACATTAGCCTTGTTAGCATAATTCAGGTAATGCTAGTCCGACGGATGTTGCCGTGAAAATGCCGGCCTCTCCGGATGTGGGAGTTCAATCCGGAAGGTCCGCGGACTATTCTGCACTTCTTTGGCCTGACGCTCAAAGAGATGTGTAAGTTATTCTTCGGACCACAAGTAAAGTGTCCGGACACCACCGAGGATGCGGGCCTGAGCTGCAATTGCCTAGATACCCAAGTAAGTAATCCAGAAACCGAACACTTGGTTCATATTTATCATAATCATTATTCTGAAAATCTTCCGTGGCCAGGAATGGCTCAGCAAGGCGGAGAGAATCAGGTGTCCGGCGCCATTTCCCGAAGGCTCGCCTAGTCCCGCCATAGCCAGGATGCTTGATCGTGTGCTAAGTAAGGTGCCCACGGGGAAAGGCGAAGGGAAGAACAAAGAAGTAGAACTTCACACATTGCACATCCAAACCGGGGGAATTGCTACCTCCCCAAAGAAGGATAGTTGGGGAGGGGAATCTAAGGTATCCTCCCCTCGCGGGAAGAAGAGGGCCGCCTCCGAAGACTTGGAGATGGAGGTGCCCAGACAAGGGAAGAAAACTTCACCAGGGGGCCCTGCCCCGAAGGGCGTCTTGACCGCATCATGCCAGCAAACGGGCCAGCCCTCAACCAAGCTGTAAGTTAATCATAGATACAAAGCTAGTGCTTCCTCCTCCAAGAACAGTAACCAGGACCCATTCTTTGCAGTCCGTCTAGCAGCTCTTCTCGGCAGAGTTCGTCTTCGGGGGCTCTCCTTTCAGAGATGATGGAGAGTTGAACCCCACCAACCTCTTCGCCTCATGGGGCGGGCGACCCCGAAGTGTCGTCACGGAGAAGTCCGGATTTGGCGAGGCCAGAAGCTAGTACTTCGGCCGCCCTGAGCCCGAAGTGTTTGACTCCCACGGGGGGCGATAAGAAAGGTCCGGCACAGTTTGGCGACCGGCCGGATATGCTGACGAGCCTTCTGGAGCGAGCTTCTCTCTTGGAGGATCACCGTTCATTAATAAGCATGGTGTTTGGGAAGATTTCATCCGCCACAAGCGGGTTGAATGAAGATTTTATGAGCCTGCTCAGTGGCTTTGAGGTATGTAATGAAATACATAATTCTTTGATTGTGGCGCACGCGCTAGGTGTGCTCCATATGGATAGTAGCCACTGAGACTCTGGTTGCCAGCCCGAGGCGGCAAACGGAGGATCACATCGTTGATTAATGATCATACTGTGTTTATGCGTAGGTGGCTAAGGATCCGGCAGCCGACCGGTCCGTTGTAGTCGCCGAACTGAGGTGACAGATTGGAGTTATTGATGCCGATATCACGCTTGTGAACGAGCGGCTTAACGAGTCACAAGGTATGTGCTCTGCATTCCTTATTTATTATAGGAAGAACCGAGAGGGGCATAGTGTTAATGTTATATGCTTGGACTGTAGACGGAGCTGCTGCCGTGGAAGCCCTGAGGGCGGAACTTGCCCTGGCCAAGGAACAAGCCCGGGCTAGCAATGCGGCTGCCCTAAAGGTGGCCGAAGAGTTGAGAGCCGAACAGGCTGCTCATTGCCGAAGCGAAGAAAAAGTAGCCGAGATGGCTGTGGAGCTGAAAAATGCCGCCGACCGGTATGAGCTCCTTGAAAAAGATAATAAGGCTATTTCGGCTGACCTGAAGAAGGCACTTGATGCGGCCAAGGAGATGCGGTCCAAAATTAGGGATGCGCAGGAGGAGCTTCGATAGGCCGGAGAAATCGCAGCTGGAAACCCTTATTTGTTGCAGATGAAGTTTTTAGATCCAAAGTACGCTCCTCTGGATCGATGCTGGAGTCCTGCAGACGCCTATGCGGATTTGGCAAAGAGTATGGCTGATGCGGCCAAGTTTTTCGAGTATCAAAAAGATAATGAAGTGGAAAAGCTGTTCTGGTCGCAGTTCAGCGCTCCAACATGCACATTGCCGTTGAGTGATAGGATGGCTGCTATGGCCGAGCTCCATAAGTTGTCCGGTCTTGCAATGCGGTCTGTAATAGACCATCTATGGCCGAAGGGGCCTAAGCTGGACAATTATTTTGGTTTAGTGCAACAATTCCTTGGTGCCGTATCACGGATCAATGCCATGAAGAGGTCGGCATGCATAGAGGGTGCACGGATGGCTCTTTCCCGTGTTAAAGCATATTGGACAGATATGGAGGCCACCATCACTGCGACCCAGAATCCGGCGGGAGGCCAGGATCCGGCCGAGCACTATTTGGAGCAGGTAGTAGAAGGTGTCCGCCTAATAGAGGCTCAGTGCTCGAAGAATGTCATGTTCGAGTGACAAATCGTGTCATTGTAAAAACAATGTTATTTTAATTATGGAGGCTATGTTTATACTTTTCGCCCGAAAGTGTTATTGTGCCTCCTGTGCGGCCGTTTTATGTATATATGCAATTTTGAAAGTTAGCAGTCGTTGGCTTCAGCCTCCACGCATATAATGCGGGGGTGTTCACGAAAATATGCGTAATCACACTTGATCCAACATCTTGGTCCATTAAGGAGGTGATCGCAAGTCGAACTAGGCAACCGGACTATATAGCTTTAACACCTTCACTTAGCCATAGGAGTTTGACGGTGGGGCTACTATGTAGCCCCTTGTACCTTTGCGTGCATCCGAATCCGGGTGCGTGTGTACATGACCGGTAAACGGTCCTTCATTAATGCGGAGGAACCCTAAAGGTTCCGATAAGTCTTCGAGTGGTTGAACAGTCTCTCGCTATATCATGACAGTCAGTTTTCGGCTTTCTCTACTGAGGTGCTCATCCGGAATAACCAGGGCACAATCATAGTAGTTCTCCTTTGGCCGCCTTAGGCGATAAGAACGGAACGTAAGGCGGCAAACCCAGGAGCTGGGCAAACCCAACATTTGACCAAAGACATGATTCGGAGCTGATGCATATAAGGCCAAACTCGCGACGCCGAACACTCCCGAAGGTATTTGAACTTTATAACATATACGGGGCTGAGCAACACCCTTTATTATGAACCCTGTATTTCCAGGTACGTGCATTAGTCTGTCGTGGCGAAATGCCAATAACGGCAGTATCCTCTGTGGGTGTAGTACCCATGGGATATGTAAGCAACAAGAGACAATAAAGAAGGTTTACACAGGGGCTTAATCTAAAGAGAAACCTTTGAGCGGGGCCCTGCTGCATGTCTGCGCCTTTGTCCCTGTTGTGCCGTGTCCTGGAAGGGTGTCGCACGAATGGTGTCTGTAAAAAGAAAAACTCATGTAGAAGAGTATGACGTAAGCATGCGAAAAGTTGGCTATCTCTAATGGATAGTAAAAGTGTAATACATTGGCCTGTTAATAAGGTCAAGCCAAGAGTTGGGCTTTATTAAATATCTATAACCCCTGGTGTCCTCTATGGGATTACATGTGTGGCGCCCAGATCAGATTTATCTGGGCTGCCAGACTCGTCTAACCGTGTCCATGGTCTTAACGACCAATCATGCTTTCTGGTATTAGAGTCCGCTTAGAATCCGGCTGCTGGAGCCGTCGCATATTCTTCCGCACGTAAGGAATGCTTTGTGTTTCCGTTAATGATGATGACGCCACATGGACCGGGCATCTTGAGTTTAAGGTAGGCGTAGTGTGGTACTACGTTAAAGCGGGCGAAGGCCATTCTCCCAAGCAATGCATGATAACCGCTTTGGAGGGGGGCGATGGTGAAGAGTAGTTCTTCGCTTCTGGAGTTGCCTGGGGAACCGAATTTTACCTCTAGTACAAGGGAGCCCCTGCAGTGGGCTTCAATGCCTGGTATCACCCCTTCAAAGGTGGTGTTACTTTGGCTGATTCTGGATGGGTCTATCCCCATCCTACGGACGGTGTCCTGGTATATTAGATTAAGACTACTGCCGCCATCGATGAGGACCCTAGTGAGATGGTATCCGTCGATTATTGGGTCGAGCTCCAAGGCAGCTGATCCTCCATGTCGAATACTAGTTGGGTAGTCCCTGTGATCGAAGGTGATCAGGCAAGCCGACCAGTGGTTAAGTTTGGGTGCGATGGGCTCTATAGCGTATGCGTCTCTTAGTGTGCGTTCGCGCCTTCTCATGGGTATGTGAGCCGCATGGATCATGTTTACTGTTTTTACCTCTGGTGGGAATTTTTTCTGTCCCCCAGTGTTCGGCTGGCGAGGCTCATCCTCATCTTCACTTGGTGTTTCCCTTCCCTTGTGTTCAGCATTTAATTTGCCGGCCTGCTTAAATACCCAGCATTCTCTGTGAGTATGGTTCACATGTTTCTCGGGGGTGCCATGGATTTGGCACAATATGTCCAGGACTTTGTTCAGGCCGGACGGTCCTTCTTTGCTGCCTTTAAGTGGCTTCTTTTGTTGACCGGGTCAAGAGCCCCTGAATCCGGCGTTGACCGTTGTGTTGTCCGGACTTTATTCCTTGTTTTGATGTTTGTTTTTATTTCGCCATGGCTTCCCATTGCCATCCCTGATTTCGGATGTACTTGGGTCGCTGGTGCCTCTACGGGCGAACCAGTTGTCTTCACCCGCACAAAAGCGGGTCATAAGGCTTCTTAAGGCTGCCATTGTCCTTGGCTCTTCTTGGCCGAGGTGTCTGGTGAGCCACTCGTCCCGGATACTGTGCTTGAAGGCCGCTAGGGCTTCGACATCCGGAAAATCGACAATTTGATTCTTCTTAGTGAGGAATCTATTCCAAAGCTTGCGGGCGGACTCTCCGGGTTGTTAAATTATGTGACTTAAATCGTCCGCGTCCGGAGGTCGGACATAGGTCCCTTGAAAATTGGGCCTGAAAGCATCCTCGAGTTCCTCCCAACTTCCGATTGAATTTTTAGGGAGGCTTTTCAACTAGTGTCGAGCTGGTCCCTTCAATTTGAGGGGAAGGTATTTGATGGCGTGGAGGTCGTCCCCACGAGCCATGTGGATATGTAGGATAAAATCCTCAATCCAGACCCCGGGGTCCATCGTTCCGTCATATGCCTCTATGTTCACAGGTTTAAAACCCTGTTGAAATTCGTGGTCCAGTACCTCTTCAGTGAAGCACAAAGGGTCAGCAGCCCCTCTGTATTTGGACGTGTTGTGGTATGTGATACGTCTCCAACGTATCTATAATTTTTGATTGTTCCATGCTATTATATTACCCCTTTTGGATATTTATGGGCTTTATTTTACACATTTATATCATTTTTGGGACTAACCTACTAACCGGAGGCCCAGCCCATATTGCTGTTTTTTGCCTATTTCAGTATTTCGAAGAAAAGGAATATCAAACGGAGTCCAAATGGAATAAAACCTTCGGGAGCGTGATTTTTGGAACAAACGTGATCCAGAGAGCTTGGAGTGCAAGTCAAGAAGCTCCCGAGGGCACCACGAGATAGGGGGCCGCACCCCCCCTGTAGGGCACGCCCCCCTGTCTCGTGGGCCCCTCGGGCGGCCACCGACGTACTTCTTCCTCCTATATATACCTACGTACCCCGAAAACATCCAAGAGCACCACGAAACACAATTTCCACCGCTGTAACCTTCTGTATCCGCGAGATCCCATCTTGGAGCCTTCGCCGAAACTCTGTCGGAGGGGGAATCAACCACAGAGGTCCTCTACATCAACATCCTTGCCCCTCCGATGAGTTGTGAGTAGTTTACCACAGACCTATGGGTCCATAGTTATTAGCTAGATGGCTTCTTCTCTCTTTTTGGATCTCAATACAATGTTCTCCCCCTCTCTTGTGGAGATCTATTCGATGTAAACTCTTTTTGCGGTGTTTTTGTCGAGATACGATGAATTGTGGGTTTATGATCAAGTTTATCTATGAATAATATTTGAATCTTCTCTGAATTCTTTTATTTATGATTGAGTTATCTTTGCAAGTCTCTTCGAATTATCAGTTTGGTTTGGCCTACTAGATTGGTCTTTCTTGCCATGGGAGAAGTGCTTAGCTTTGGGTTCAATCTTGCGGTGTTCTTACCTAGTGACAGAAAGGGTTGCAAGACACGTATTGTATTGTTGCCATCGAGAATAACAAGATGGGGTTTATATCATATTGCATGTGTTTATCCCTCTACATCATGTCATCTTGCTTAATGCATTACTCTGTTCTTATGAACTTAATACTCTAGATGCAGGCAGGAGTCGGTCGAGGTGTGGAGTAATAGTAGTAGATGCAGGCAGGAGTCGGTCTACTTGTTATGGACGTGATGCCTATATACATGATCATGCCTAGATAATCTCATAACTATGGGCTGTTCTATCAATTGCTCGACAGTAATTTGTTCACCCACCGTAATACTTATGCTATCTTGAGAGAAGCCTCTAGTGAAACCTATGGCCCCCGGGTCTATCTCTTATCATATTTGCTTTCAATCTACCTTTATTTGCATCTTTACTTTTTGCATCTATATTATAAAATACCAAAAATATATTTATCTTATCATACTATCTTTATTAGATCTCACTTTTGCAAGTGGCCGTGAAGGGATTGACAACCCCTTTATTGTGTTGGTTGCGAATTCTCAGTTTGTTTGTGTAGGTGCGTGGGACTTTTGAGGAGCCTCCTGCTGGATTCATACCTTGGTTCTCAAAACTGAGGGAAATACTTACGCTACACTTTGCTGCATCACCCTCTCCTCTTCGAGGAAAACCAACGCAAGCTTAAGACGTAGCAAGAAGGATTTCTGGCGCCATTGCCGGGGAGGTCTTCGCTCAAGTCAAGACATACCAAGTAGCCATCTCCCTCGCATTTACATTATTTGCCATTTGCCTCTCGTTTTCCTCTCCCCCACTTCACCCTTGCCGTTTTATTCGCCCTCTCTTTCCCAATCTCCTCCTCTCTTTTCGCTTGCCTTTTTCTGTTTGCTTGTGTGTTGGATTACTTGTTGCCATGGTGCAAGATAATACCAAATTGTGTGACTTCTCAAATACCAATAACAATGATTTCCTTAGTACTCTGATTGCTCCTCTTAATGATGTTGAGTCTTGTGAAATCAATACCGCTTTGCTGAATCTTGTTATGAAAGATCAATTTGCCGGCCTTCCTAGTGAAGATGCCGCTACTCATCTAAACAATTTTGTTGATTTGTGTGATATGCAAAAGAAGAAAGATATGGATAACAATATTGTCAAATTGAAGCTAGCCTATGATGATTATGACTGTTATGATCGTCCCTATACGGACCAAACCCTCTGATTTATATAGACACCAGAGGGGGATAGGGTTTACACAGAGTCGGTTACAAAGAAGGAAATCTAATATCTGGATTGCCAAGCTTGTCTTCCATGCAAAGGAGAGTCCCATCCGGACACGAGACGAAGTCTTGAGTCTTGTATCTTCATGGTCCAATAGTCCGGCCAAAGCATATAGTCCGGCTGCCGGATACCCCCTAATCCAGGACTCCCTCAATCACACCCAGCTCCTGCTCGACTGCCGGTCCTCTGACCATCTGTTGGTCAGGGATGTGAAGATGTGGCCATTAGCACTTGGCTCTCTGTGCCTCCAGGCACTTGTCTTCGGATGCTAGTCGGTCTCGAGGCCAAGAGATCATTTCGTTATGTGCGACTGCGACCTTCAAGAAAGTAGAGAGTTGTCATATCCTATCTACGATAACACCATCACTAAGTTGCTGGATCGCATCCGCTAATCTGGTTGCAGCCTGGTTGTCAATCAGTGTGCAAAGGATGTGGAGGTCTCCTGGACCTCTAATTGCAAAGTTGCTATTGATGTCCCATCCACGCCGAACTACGGATGGAGCTGGATGACGATGTGACTGACTGCCCCTTGCCAATTCCTACTCGCGAGTAGTCAGCTCATGCTTGACCCATGCTACATGATGCTCCGCTAAGTGGTTTGACACTCGGCCACATAGGCATTATCAGCTGGTGAGCCCCCGGGATAGGAGTGTTGAGATGTGCAATGGTCAGTAACTGCTCCCGAGTGAGTTGCGGTCCTTCGTGTTGTCCCTCGTCCGCTAATGCGTTATTGAGGTATAGTAGACGGATCGACCGGTGCACATTCCTGATTTTTCATGTCCGAGGGTAGCGTGCCGGACATGAAAACCTCTTCTATAGACACTTGAGTCCTGTAGTTGTCCTCCTCCTCAGAGCACGAATCTAGAAGAGGATACAATGAGTCGGTGTCCATCATGCCAACGAGCTGGCTGTCAGAATGACAAAACTGAGGGCTAGCTTTTCCTGAGCGCTTCTGACAAGACGCCAGCCTATCTAGCTGGTGCAAAGCGGGAACATGTAAGCACAAGATGCTCGAGCCATTGGCCAAGTAATGGATGCTCCCACACTTTGGCCAGTTGCAGTTGTTCAACAGGGCATCAGGATGCCACGCCGAGCTAATGATGGTGAACTCGAGACTACTGAAGTGAATGGCACCGAAGGGGATCGAAAAGTACACCATCTTCACTAGGGCTTCGATAGACGTCGTTCCCCAGGGTGCTGTCGTGGATATAATCCAGACAATACTAGTGGGTGTATGTCAAAAGGAGGGTTATGTCTACCGAATCTACAAATGGGAGGACGCACAAGGGATTATGCAGGTTTGGGCCCTTGATGGTGGAGATAACACCCTACTCCTATGGAGGTGCTCTTGCTCTAGGCGTAGGTTACAAAATGAGAGAGTTCCACCTTCAATCTGGTGCCCTCCTCTCGGCTTATATAGAGTATGCTAGGAGGGGTACCACAACGGGCTGGCATTACTATTGATGGTTGATACATCTCCAACTTATCTATAATTTTTTATTGTTCCATGCTATTATATTATCTGTTTGGATGTTTTATGCATTAATATGCAATTTTATATTATTTTTGGGACTAACCTATTAACCTAGAGCCCAGTGCCAGTTTCTATTTTTTCCTTGTTTTTGAGTTTTACAGAAAAGGAATATCAAACGGAGTCCAAAAAAAATAAAACTTTTGCGATGAGTTTTATTTACTTTTATTTTGTTTTATGTTTTAGTAATCTTTTATATCTATCTGTACTAGATCTCATCCTTGCAAGTGATCGTGAAGGGATTGATAACCCCTTTATCGCGTTGGGTGCAAGTGTTTGATTGTTTGTGCAGGTGGATAGATTGGAGACTTGCGTGTACCTCCTATTGGATTGATACCTTGGTTCTCAAACTAAAGGAAATACTTATCTCTACTTTGATGCATCACCATTTCCTCTTCAAGGGAAGAACAAACGCAAGCTCAAGAAGTAGCATGAAGAATTTATGGCGCCGTTGCCGGGGAGGTTCTACATCAAGCCTACCAAGTACCCACCATAAACTCTCATCTCTTGCATTACATTATTCACCATTTGCCTCTCGTTTTCCTCTCCCCCACTTCTAAAATGATTTTCAGAAAAACACAAAAAGATTTGCCTTTTTATTTGCCCTACTTCCGTTCGTCTTTTCGTTTGCTTTTTGGTTGCTTGTGTGCTAGATTGCTTGCTTTGTCATGATGATTCAACAGAATACCAAGTTATGTGACTTTTCCAATACTAATAATAATGATTTTATTAGTACTCCAATTGCTCCCGCCACTAGTGCGGAATCTTGTGAAATTAATGCCGCTTTGCTGAATCTTGTTATGAAAGATGAATTTTCCGGCCTTCCTAGTGAAGATGTCGCATCCCATCTAAACACTTTGATTGAGTTGTGTGATATGCAAAAGAAAGAATATGTGGATAATGATATTGTTAAATTAAAGCTATTTCCGTTCTCTCTACGAGATCGTGCTAAAACTTGGTTTTGATCTTTGCCTAAAAATATTATTGATTCATGGAATAAGTGTAAAGATGATTTTACTTCCAAGTGTTTTCCTCCCGCTAAGATGATCTCCCTTAGGGACGACATAATAAATTTTAAGCAACTTGATCATGAAAATGTTGCAAAACCTTGGGAGAGGATGAAATTGATGATAAGAAATTGCCCTACTCATGGTTTAAGTTTATGGATGATTATACAAAAAAATTATGCGGGGTTGAATTTTGCATCTATAAATCTTTTAGATTCTGCCGTGGGTGGTACTGATACGTCCATTTTGCATCATGTTTTGCTACTGTTATTTACAATTTTTTTATGCATAATAATGCTTTTTGGAGTAATTCTACTGCCTTTTCTCTCATAATATGCAAGGTTCACACAAAGAGGGAGAATACCGGCAGCTGGAATTCCGGACCTGAAAGAGCTACGTCAGGCCACCTATTCTGCACAACTCCAAATGAGTTGAAGCTCCATGGGGATTTTTTATGGAATAAATAATAATTATGGGAGTAAATAAGTACCAGAGGGGGCCCACCAGGTGGACACAACCCACCTGGGCGTGCCAGGGAGCCCAGGCGCGCCCTGGTGGGTTGTGCCCTCATCGGCCCACACCGGTGCCCATCTTCTGGTATATAAGTCATTTTGACCTAGAAAAAAATCAGGAGAGGACTTTCGGGACGAAGCACCACCGTCTTGAGGTAGAAATTGGGCAGGAGCACTTTTGCCCTCCGGCAGAGCGATTCCACTGGGGAACTTCCCTACCAGAGAGGGAAAACATCGTCATCATCATCACCAACAACTCTCCCATCTTGGGGAGGGAAATCTTCATCAACATCTTCAACAACACCATCTCCTCTCAAACCCTAGTTCATCTCTTGTGTTCAATCTTTGTACCGAAACCTTAGATTGGTGCTCATGGGTGACTAGTAGTGTTGATGACATCTTGTAGTTGATTACTATATAGTTTATTTGGTGGAATATTATATGTTCAGATCCATTATGCTATTTAATACCCCTCTGATCTTGAGCATGATTATCATTTGTGAGTAGTTACTTTTGTTCTTGAGTTCACGGGAGAAATCTTGTTGCAAGTAATCATGCGAACTTGATATGTGTTAGATATTTTGATGATATGTATGTTGTGATTCCCTTAGTGGTGTCATGTGAACGTCGACTACATGACACATCACCTTATTAGGGCCTAAGGGAATGCATTGTGGAGTAGTTATTAGATGATGGGTTGCGAGAGTGACATAAGCTTAAACCCTAGTTTATGTGCTACTTCGTAAGGGACTGATTTGGATCCAAAAGTTTAATGCTATGGTTAGATTTTATCTTAATACTTTTCTCGTAGTTGAGGATGCTTGCAAGGGGTTAATCATAAGTAGGAGGTTTGTTCAAGTAAGAACAACACCTAAGCACCAGTCCACCCACATATCAAATTATCAAAGTTGCGAACACGAACCAAACCAACATGATGAAAGTGACTAGATGAAATTCCCGTGTACCCTTAAGAACACTTTCCTTATAATAAGAGACTATTTTGGTCTGTCCTTTGCCTCAAAAGGATTGGGCTACCTTGCTGCAGTTTTGTTACCCTTACTGTTCGCTCGTTACACATTACCTTACTATCAAACTACTCGTTACTTATAATTTCAGTGCATGCAGAGAATAACTTGCTGAAAACCACTTGTCATTTCCTTATGTTTCTCGTTGGGTTTGAAACTCTTACTTATCGGAAGGACTACGATTCACCCCCTATACTTGTGGGTCATCAAGGCTCTTTTCGGGTGCCGTTGCCGGGGTGTGAAGCGCTCTTGGTAAGTGGAAATCGCAAGGAAAAATTATTACTACATGCTGAAATTTGTTGTCACTTGCTACTATGGAGAACAATCCTTCGAGGGGTTTGTTGGGGGTATCTTCACCTCGACCGGAACCAAAATTAGTTACCCCTCAACCTACTGCACCTACTGAAAATATTGGTTATGAAATTCCTTCAGGTATGATAGAACAACTGCTAGCTAATCCTTATGCAAGAGATGGAACCGAACATCCTGATATGCACTTAATATATGTGGATGAAATTTGTGGATTATTTTAGCTTGCGTATTTACCCGGAGATGAAGCTAAGAAGAATGTTTTCCCTTTATCTTTGAAGGGAAATCATTGGCATGGTATAGGTTATGCGATGATATTGGATTTTGAAATTGGAATTTCACTAAAAAATATCCTATGCATCTAGTTCATCGTGATCGGAATTACATACATAATTTTTGGCCTCGTGAAGGAGAAATTATTGGTCTAGCTTGGGGGAGGCTTAAGTCAATGTTATATTCATGCCCCAATCATGAGCTCTCAAGAGAAATTATCATTCAAAATTTTTATGCTCGGCTTTCTCGTGATGATCAATCCATGCGCGATACTTCTTGTACTGGTTCTTTTATGAAGAAGACTATTTAATTCAGGTGGGATCTTTTAGAAAGAATTAAACGCAACTCTAAAGATTGGGAACTCGAGAAGGTAAAGAGTCAGGTATTAAGCTTAAGTATGATATGTTAAAAAATTTATGAATATCGATACTTTTCAAAAATTTAGCACTAAATATGGACTTGACTCTGAGATAGTAGCCTCTTTTTGTAAATCATTTGCTACTCATGTTGATCTTCCTAAGGAGAAATGGTTTAAATATCACCCACCTATTAAAGAGGAAAATTAAAGAACCGGTATTAGCTAAAGATGAAACTATCATTTATAATGTTGACCCAGTTGTTTCTACTGCTTATATTGAAAAACCACCTTTCCCTGTTAGGATAAAGGAACATGCTAAGGTCTCAACCGTGGTCCATAAAAGATATATTAGAGCACCTAAACCTGCTGAACAAATCAAGGTAGAACTTAGTGTTGCTATGGTTAAAGATCTCTTGGTAGAAAATATAGATGGGCATGTTATTTACTTCTGTGATGAAGCTGCTTGAATTGCCAAACCAGATGAAAAAGATAAACATAGACCTGTTGTTGGCATGCCTGTTGTCTTAGTTAAAATAGGAGATCACTATTATCATGGTTTGTGTGACTTAGGTTCTATTAATTTTACCTTATATCAAGAAATTATGAATGACATAGCACCCGCTGAAATAGAAGACATAGATGTTACCATTAAACTTGCTAATAGAGACATTATCACACCACTTGGGATTGTTAGAGATGTTGAAGTCTAGTGTGGGAAAATAAAATACCCTACTGATTTTCTAGTTCTTGGTTCCCCACAAGATGACTTTTGTCCCATTATTTTTGGTAGACCTTTCTTGAATACCATTAATGCTAAAATAGATTGTGAGAAACAAACGGTCGGTGTTAGTTTCATGAGTTTATTTTTTCTAAGTTTAGTAGAAAGCATCATAAGAAGGAATTACCTAGTAAGGATGAAATAATTGGTCTTGCTTCTATTGCTGTGCCTCCTACTGATCCACTAGAACAATATTTGCTAGACCATGAAAATGATATGCATAAGCATGAAAGAAGTGAAATAGATAAAAATTTCTTTGAACAACGATCTCTGCTTAAACACAATTTGCCTATTGAAACTCTAGGAGGTCCTCTTCCACCTAAAGGTGATCCTGTGTTTGAATTAAAACAATTGCCAGGCACTTTGAAATATGCTTATCTTGATGAGAAAAATATATATCCTATTATTATTAGTGCTAACCTTTCAGAACATGAAGAAGAAAGATTACTGAAAGTTCTGAAGAAGCACCAAGCTGCTATTGGGTATACTCTTGATGATCTTAAGGGCATTTGTCCCACTCTCAGTCAGCACAAGATTAATATGGAACCTGATGCTAAACCCGTTGTTGATCATCAATGACGATTGAATCCTAAAATGAAAGAAGTGGTAAGAACTGAAATACTGAAGCTTCTGGAAGCAGGTATAATCTATCCCATAGCTGATAGTAGATGGGTAAGTCCCGTTCATTGTGTCCCTAGGAAGGGAGGTATTACCGTTGTTCCTAATGATAAAAGTGAACTTATTCCACAAAGAATTGTTACTGGCTATAGCATGGTAATTGATTTTAGAAAATTAAATAAAGCAACTAGGAAAGATCATTACCCCTTGCCTTTTATTGATCAAATGATAGAAAGACTATCAAAGCACACACACTTTTTTTCTAGATGGATATTCTGGTTTTTCTCAAATACCTGTTTCACAACCTCATCAAGAGAAAACCACCTTTACTTGTCCTTTTGGAACTTATGCTTATAGACGTATGTTTTTTGGTTTATGCAATGCACTTGCTACCTTTCAAAGATGTATGACTACGATATTCTCTGACTTTTGTGAAAAGATTGTTGAGGTTTTCATGGATGATTTTTCCATTTATGGAACTTCTTTTGATGATTGCTTGAACAACCTTGATTGAGTTTTGCAGAGATGTGATCAAACTAATCTTGTATTGAATTGGGATAAGTACCACTTTATGGTTAATGAAGGTATTGTCTTGGGCCATAAAAGTTCTAAATGAGGTATTGAGGTGGATAAACCTAAAGTTGATGCAATTGAGAAAATGCCATGTCCTAAGGATATTAAAGGTATTTGTAGATTCCTCGGTCATGCTGGTTTTTATAGGAGATTTATTAAAGACTTGTCTAAAATTTCTAGGCCTCTTAAAAAATCTTTTATAAAAGGATGTTCCCTTTGTTTTTGATGATGACTGTGTAGAAGCATTTGAAACACTTAAGAAAGCCTTAATTTCTACACCTATTGTTCAACCACCTAATTGGAACTTGCCTTTTGAAATTATGTCTGATGCTAGTGATTATGTTGTTGGTGCTGTTTTAGGACAAAGAGTTGATAAGAAACTAAATTTATTCATTATGCTAGTAAAACTCTAGACAATGCCCAAAGAAATTATGCTACTACTGAAAAAGAATTCTTCGGAGTTGTGTTTGCTTGTGATAAAATTTGAACTTACATTGTTGATTCTAAGGTTACTATTCACACTGATCATGCTGCTATTGAATATCTTATGGAAAATAAAGATGCTAAACCTAGACTCATTAGATGGGTTATCTTGCTACAAGAATTTGATTTACATATCACTGATAGAAAAGGAGCTAAGAATCCTGTGGCTGATAACTTGTCTAGGTTAGAGA
This sequence comes from Triticum aestivum, assembly GCF_018294505.1. Classification (NCBI taxonomy): domain Eukaryota; kingdom Viridiplantae; phylum Streptophyta; class Magnoliopsida; order Poales; family Poaceae; genus Triticum; species Triticum aestivum. The sequence goes on along the minus strand of NC_057798.1, from coordinate 457,000,986 downwards.
ATATTCTTGATGACCCACCACTTATTAATGATAGTTTTCCTGATGAGCAACTGGCTGCAATAAATGTTTCTCATAACACTCCTTGGTATGTTGATTATGCTAATTACATTGTTGCTAAATATATACCACCTAGTTTCACATACCAACAAAAGAAAAATTTCTTCTATGATTTAAGACATTACTTTTGGTATGATCCACATCTTTATAAAGAAGGAGTAGATGGTATTATTAGACATTGTGTACCTGAGCATGAACATGGACAAATCCTACGAAAATGTCACTCTGAAGCTTATGGAGGGCATCACGCGGGAGATAGAACTGCTCACAAGGTATTGCAATCTGGTTTTTATTGGCCTACTCTCTTCAAGGATGCCCGTAAGTTTGTTTATCTTGTGATGAATGCCAATGAATTGGTAATATCGGTAAGCGTCAAAAATGCCTATGAATTATTCACTTGTTGTTAAACCATTTGATATTTGGGGTTTTGATTATATGGGACCTTTTCCTCCTCTAATGGGTATACACATATTTTAGTTGTTGTTGATTATGTTACTAAGTGGGTAGAAGATATTCCAACTAGTAGTGCTGCTCACAACACCTCTATTAAAATGCTCAAGGAAGTTATTTTCCCAAGGTTTGGAGTCTCTAGATATTTGATGATTAATGGTGGTTCACATTTTATTCATGGTGCTTTCCGTAAAATCTTACCAAGTATGATGTTAACCATAGAATTGCATGCAATAGAGAAATAAAATTAATATTACAAAAAACTGTCAATAGGTCCCAAAAGAATTGGTCTAAGAAATTAGATGATGCACTTTGGGCTTATAGAACAACTTATAAAAATCCTATGTGTATGTCTCCTTATAAAATGGTTTATGGAAAAGTTTGTCATTTGCCTCTTGAGTTAGAACATAAAGCATATTGGGCAATTAAAGAACTCAACTATGATTTCAAACTTGCCGGTGAAAGAGGTTATTTTATATTAGCTCACTAGATGAATGGAGAACCCAAGCTTATGAAAATGCCAAACTATTTAAAGAGAAAGTTAAAATATGGCATGATAAAAGGATCCAAAAACAAGAATTCAAAGTCGGGGAATATGTTATTCTATACAACTCTCATTTCAGATTCTTTACAGGAAAACTTCTCTCCAAATGGGAAGGACCATATGCTATCGAAGAGGTTTATCGATTTGGATCCATCAAAATAAATAATGCCAAAGGTACTAACCCGAAGGTTGTCAACGGGCAAAGAATAAAACACTATATCTCAGGTACGTTCATTAATGTTGAAAGTAATATTATCCAAACTATGACACCAGAAGAACACATAAAAGAAACCTTCCGGAACACTTCGGGATAACTGAAAAGGAGGAGGTATGTGATGCGGTAAGTAAACGAACACCGAAAAAGTCGCAAAAATATTTTTGTCAGTTTTGGAATATATCAAAAATTAGGAAAATAAGAAACAACCAGGAAGGCAACCCTGGTGGGCACAAGACACCAGGGTGCCAGGGCCACTGGGCCCTGGCGCATCCAGGTGGGTTGTGCCCACCTAAGTTACCTTCCGTACTCTGTTTTTCTTTCGTTTGCTTGTTTCACAAGATAAAAAAAATCTTTATATACCCCCCGAATGTATTGACCTCCGTATCGTGGAGAAATCTTCTATTTTCTTTTCTTGCTGTTTTCTATCAGATCCATCTAGGCTAGCATCATGCCTTCTCCCTCCTCCAACAACATAGAAGAAGATGCTTGGTTGATGAAGATGGAACTAAAGCGTGAAGAACCAAAAGAATCTCAGAAAAGGGGCAAGAGCAAGGAAGCTATTGAACATCAAGCTCCAGCAGTAAAGCAAACCTTGCCTACCAAGGAAGTAGAGGATATACTTCAACCTTACTATAATCATCTCACCCCTACTGAAATTGAAGCTTTTACGATCATCCAAATGGTGCGTGTACAAAATAAATATCTCATTCGTGAAAATATTCTATTGCAAGAGCACATCATTACCCTCTAGAACATCATCCATAGATTAGAGAAGCTGTTGGAGAGGGCTGCTACCTCATCACCGCCACCACCTTCTTCATCACCAAAGGAGACTTGAGTATTGGGTATGGGCACTCCCCTTGGCTTGTGCCAAGCTTGGGGGAGGTTCTCCAGTATCATATCACCTCCATTATCTTTTGCCTTTACTTATTTTAGTTCGATCCTTAGCTATCTTTTGATCTAAGTAAATAAAAGCTTAGTTCAATCCTTTCTTTTCGAGTGTTTGCTTAGTGATCTATCTATGCAATCATGTGCGGGCTATATAATAAAGATTGGTTCAAGTTTTGCTTTCTGCACTTTTATGTTTTAATAAAAAGAAAGGAATAATTAAATAAAAGGGGAGATCATATGCTAATCTTATGGTAAGTAATGACATCACATAAGGAAAAGTATAAGTGGTAAAATTTGTTGGAGATTCACAAACATAGCATTGGTCAATGACGCAACTCATGAAAGAATTAATAAGGGAAGAGAAGATTCACATGAAAATGCACTATCCTGGACATCTTTTATGATTGTGGGCCCCCATTAAATATTTTGCGTCAAAATAGTTAACGTTGGACAAGGAAGACAACATAATGATTTATATTTGTTCATATTCACACAGAAGTTATATTGTCATAGATCCTTTAACATGTGGTGCTTGCCCAATATCTTTTCTAGCCAAAAACTCCGCACTAAGTAGAGATACTACTTGTGCATCCAAAAACCCTTAACGCAAATCTTACTTCAAGAGTCCACCATACCTACCTATGGATTGAGTAAGATCCTTCAAGTAAGTTGTCATCGGTGCAATAAGGCAATAAAAATTGCTTTTAAATGTGTTGGATCATTTAGTGTAAGAAAAAATTGAGCGTTGTACGAACTTGTGATGGCAAAGAATAAAAGCGACAAACCGAATAAAGGTTACTATCATAAGGGGTAATACAACATGACTTTCTTTTGCATGAAGGTATTTGGCACACAAAAAAATAAGCTCATGGCAACCTCTGCCTCCCTCTGCGAAGGGCCTATCTTTTACTTTTATGCAGAGTCAAAGTTTTCTCCCCTATTCCTTTTTATTTTTCTCTTTTGGGAAGCACCATGTGGTGAGGAAAGATCTAGGCACATCTATCTAGCTGGATATGAGTAGGCATGAGTTATTATTGTTGACATCACTTTTTGTTGGGTGGCGAAACTATAAGCCCCTATCTTTCTATGTGTCTAGTTGAAACTTTTTGTTCATGGGTACGCTATGAGTGTTAGGAATCATAGAAGATTATATGATGGTTGAGTATGTCGACTTGCCTAAAGGCTCCAACACGTGACCCTTCCTGAAACTATGATGAATTGTAGTTGCAAAGTTGACTGAGAACATAGTTTGTTGGTTTTCGATAAGGTTTATGCTTTATACTTCAATTTTGTGATGAATTTTTACTTGTTCATAAGAAGTTATATGATAAAAGTTATGTAAAAAACCTATGTTTAAGTTCCATGTTGTTATAATAATGTACATGATGCTTCTATGTCTGCATTTAGTTTTTATCGACTCCTCTCTCTCTCTAAGCATGTGGACATGTTTTTCGATTTCGGTTTTTCACTTGAGGACAAGCGAGGTCTAAGCTTGGGGGATTTGATATGCCCATTTCGCATCATGTTTTTCTACTCTTATTTACAATGTCGTATGCATAATAATTCTTTTTGGAGTAATTATAATGCCTTTTCTCTCAAAATATGCAAGGTTCACACAAAGAGGCAGAATACCGCCAGCTGGAATTCTGGACCTGAAAAAGCTAGGTGAGGCCACCTATTCTGCACAACTCTAAATGAGCTGAAACTTCACGGGGATTTTTATGGATTAAATAAGAATTGTTGGAGCAAATAACTACCATATGGGGCCCACCCAGTGGCACAACCCACCTGGGCACGCTACGGAGCCCAGGCGCGCCCTGGTGGGTTGTGCCCTCCTAGGCCCACCTCCGGTGCCCATCTTCTGGTATATAAGTCATTTTGACCTAGCAAAAAAAAATCAAGAGAGGACTTTTGGGACGAAGCGCCACCGTCTCAAGGCGGAACTTGGGTAGGAGCACTTTTGCCCTCTGGCGGAGCGATTCCGCCGAGGGAACTTCCCTCCTGGAGGGGGAAATCATCGTCATTATCATCACCAAAAACTCTCCCATCTTGGGGAGGGAAATCTTCAACAGCACCATCTCCTCTCAAACCCTAGTTCATGTCTTGTGTTCAATCTTTGTACTGGAACCTTAGATTGGTGCTTGTGGGTGACTAGTAGTGTTGATTACATCTTGTAGTTGATTACTATATGGTTTATTTGGTGGAAGATTATATGTTCAGATCCATTATGCTATTTAATACCCCTCTGATCTTGAGTATGATTATCAGTTCTGAGTAGTTACTTTTGTTCTTGAGGTCACGGGAGAAATCTTGTTGCAAGTAATCATGTGAACTTTATGTGTTAGATATTTTGATGATGTGTATGTTGTGATTCCCTTAGTGGTGTCATGTAAATGTCGACTACATGACACTTCACCTTATTAGGGCCTAAGGTTATGCATTGTGGAGTAGTTATTAGATGATGGGTTGCAAGAGTGACAGAAGCTTAAACCCTAGTTTATGCGCTACTTCGTAAGGGACCGATTTGGATCCAAAAGTGCTATGGTTAGATTTTATCTTAATACTTTTCTCGTAGTTGCCGATGCTTGCGAGTGGGTTAATCATAAGTAGGAGATTTTTTCAAGTAAGAACAGAACCTAAGCACCGGTCCACCCACATATCAAATTATCAAAGTAGTGAACACGAATCAAACCAACATGATGAAAGTGATTGGATGAAATTCCTGTGTACCCTCAAGAACACTTTGCTTATCATAGGAGACTATTTTGGCATGTCCTTTGCCTCAAAAGGATTGGGATACCTTGCTGCACTTTTGTTACCGTTACCGTTACTTTCTCGTTACAAATTACCTTACTATCAAACTACTCGTTACTTATAATTTCAGTGCTTGCAGAGAGTACCTTGCTGAAAACCACTTGTCATTTCCTTTTGTTCCTCGTTGGGTTCGACACTCTTATTTATCAAAAGGACTACGATTGATCCCCTATACTTGTGGGTCATCAGGTACTTCCATGGAAATCACATTAGGAGAAGCTACTAAACTCCTAGATAATATTATGGCAAATTACTCTCAATGGCACACCGAAAGATCTTCCACTAATAAAAAAGTGCATGCGATTGAAGAAATTAATACTTTGATTGGAAAGATGGATGAATTAATGAAATTGTTTGCTAGTAAGAGTGCTCCTATTGATCCTAATGATATGCCTTTGTCTTCTTTGATTGAGAATGTTAATGAATCTATGGATGTGAATTTTGTTGGTAGGAACAATTTTGGTAATAACGCGTATAGAGGAAATTTCAATCATAGGCCATTTCCTAGTAATTCCTCTAATAATTGTGGTAATTCCTACAAAAGATCTTATGGAAAGTATAATAAGATTCCCTCTGATCTTGAGAACAATATTAAAGATTTTATAAATTCTCAAAAGAATTTCAATGCTATGGTTGAAGAAAAATTGCTTAAGATTGATGATTTGGCTAGGAACGCTGATAGAATTTCTCTTGAGGTTGATTCTTTGAAGATTAGATCTATTCCACCCAAGCATGATATTAATGAATCTCTAAAAGCTATTAAATTTTCTATTGATGAGTGTAAAGAGAGAACCACTAAGATGCGTGCTAAGCGAGATTGGTTTGTAAAAACGTGCTCTTCTATTTCTTGTGATAATAATGATGAAGATCTTAAAGTTATTGGTGTGACTCCTATTGAATCTCTGTTTTCTACTATAAATCTTGATAAATATGGGACTAGCGATGAGTCAACTTTAGCTAGAAGACGTCCCAATGATTAGGAGTTTAAAGATCTTAATGCAAAAATTGATAAAAGTGGGATTGGAGAGGTCAAAACTTTCAGTAGCGATGGACCCACTCTTTTGGATTTGAAGGACTTTAATTATGATAATTGTTCTTTGATAGATTGTATTTCCTTGTTGCAATCCATGTTGAATTCTCCTCATGCTTATAATCAAAATAAAGCTTTTACTAAACATATCGTTGATGCTATGATGAAATCTTTTGAAGAAAAACTTGAGTTGGAAGTTTCAATCCCTATAAAGCTTTATGATGAATAGGAACCTACTATTAAGATTAAAATTAAAGATTATGAGTGCCATGCTTGTGTGATTTGGGTGCTGGTGTTTCCATAATTCCAAAAACTTTATGTGATATGCTATGTTTCTGTGAGTTTGATGATTGTTCTTTAAATTTACATCTAGCAGATTTCACTATTAAGAAACCTATGGGAAGGATTAATGATGTTCTTATTGTTGCAAATAGGAATTATGTTCCCATAGATTTCATTGTGCTTGATATATATTGCAATCCTACATGTCCTATTATTCTTGGTAGACCTTTCCTTAGAACGATTGGTGCAATTATTGATATGAAAGAATGAAACATTAGATTTCAATTTCCATTAAGGAAGGGCATGGAACACTTTCCAAGAAAGAAAATGAAATTGCCTTATGAATCTATTATGAGAGCTACTTATGGATTGCATACCAAATATGATAATAGCTAGATCTATGTTTTATGCCTAGCTAGGGGCGTTAAACAATAGCGCTTGTTGGGAGGCAACCCAATTTTATTTTTGTTTCTACTTTTTTGTTCCTGTTTTCCAATAAATTTATCATCTAGCCTCTAGTTAGATGTGTTTTCATGTTTTAAGTTAGTGTTTTTTCCAAGTAAGACCTTTGGGATAGTTTGGAAGATTGTTGATTTGATCTTGCTGAGAAACAGAAACTTTTTTGCCTAGTAAAACAATTTTAAAAAACACGGAAGCATGATTTTGATCTGAATTTTCTACACAAGATTGATATACAAATTTGCCAGGTTATCCTAAATTTTCAGAATTTTTTGAGTTACAACAGTATACGAAGTTCCTTATTACTACAAACTATTCTGTTTTTAACAGTTTCTGTTTTCTATGTGTTGTGTGCTTATTTTGATCAATTTATGGGTAGTATCGGGGGTATGAACCATGGAGAAGTTGGAATACAGTAGATATTACACTAATATAAATAAATAATGAGTTCACAACAGTACCAAAAAGTGGTAATTTATTTTCTTATACTAACGGATCTCATGAGTTTTCTGTTGAGTTTAGTGTTGTGAAGTTTTCAAGTTTTGGGTAGAGATCTAATGGACTATGGAATAAGTAGTAGCAAGAGCCTAATCTTGGGGATTCCCAAGGCACCCCAAGGTAATATCAAGTACACCTAGCATCTAAGCTTGGGGATGCCCCGGATGGCATCCCCTCTTCCGTCTTCAATCCATCGGTAAATTACTTGAGGCTATATTTGTATTCACCTCATGATATGTGTTTTTCTTGGAGCGTCTTGTATGATATGAGTCTTTTCTTTTTAGTTTTCCACACTCATCCTTTCTATACACACCTTCTGAGAGGTACATGCATGAATCATGATTTATTAGAATACTCTTTGTGCTTCACTTATATCTTTTGAGCTAGGCAGTTTGCTCTAGTGATTCACTTATATCTTTTTAGCGCGCAGAGGTGGCTTTATTTTATAGAAATTGTTGAACTCTCATGCTTCACTTATATTACTTTGAGAGTCTCTAAACAACATGGTAATTTGATTAGGTTATGAATTTAGTCCTAATATGATGGGCATCCAAGAGGGATATAATAAAAACATTCATATGAAAAACGTTGAATACTATGAGAAGTTTGATTCCTTGCATTTGTTTTGAGATATAAAGCTGGTGATATTAGAGTCATGCTAGTGAGTAATTGTGGATTGCTAGAAATACTTGTGTTAAAGTTTGTCATTCCCGTAGCATGCATGTATGGTGAACCGTTATGTGATGAAGTCGGAGCATGATTTATTTATTGATTGTCTTCCTTTGTGTGGAGGTCAGGATCGCGCGATGGTTAACTCCTACCAACCCTTCCCCTAGGAGCATGCGTGTAGTACTTTGTTTCGATGACTAATAATTTTTTGTAAGTATGTGCGTTTTTTATGACTAATGTTGAGTCCATAGATTATACACACTCTCACCTTTACACCATGGCTAGCCTCTCTAGTACCGTGCAACTTTCGCCGGTGCATTACACCCACCATATACCCTTCTTCAAAACAGCCATGATACCTACCTATTATGGAATTTCCATAGCCATTCCGAGATATATTGCCATGCAACTTCCATCGTTCTGTTTATTATGACACGCACCATCATTGTCATATTGTTCTCATATGCATGAGGCATTCATATAGAGTCATATTTTGTTCTAGAATGAAGTTGTAATTCTTGAGTTGTAAGTAAATAAAAGTGTGATGATCATCATTATTAGAGCATTGCCCCATCTGAGGAAAGGATGATGGAAGCTATGACTCCCTCACAAGTTGGGATGAGTCTACGGATTTTACAAAAAAAATAGGCTAAAATAAGCCCGATAAAAGAAGAGAAAAAAGAGCCCAAAGAGACCAAAATAAAAATAATGAGAGAAAAGAGAGAAGAGACAATGCTACTATCATTTTACCACACTTGTGCTTCAAAGTAGCACCATGATCTTCATGATAGAGAGTCTCCTATTTTGTCACTTTCATATACTAGTGGGAATTTTTTGTTATAGAACTTGGCTTGTATATTCCAATGATAGGCTTCCTTAAATTGCTCTAGGTCTTCGTGAGCAAGCAAGTTGGATGCACACCCACTTAGTTTCTTTTTGAGCTTTCATACACTTATAGCTCTAGTGCATCTGTTGCATGGCAATCCCCACTCACTCACATTGATATCTATTGATGGGCATCCTCATAGCCCATTGATACGCCTAGTTGGTGTGAGACTATCTCCTTATTTTTGTCTTCTCCGCAACCACCATATTCTATTCAACCTATAGTGCTATATCCATGGCTCACACTCATGTATTGCGTGAAAGTTGAAAAAGTTTGAGAATACTAAAGTATGAAACAATTGCTTGACTAAAACCGATGGTGTGCATGATTTAATACTTTGTGTGATGAATATGGAGCATAGCCAGACTATATGGTTTTGTAGGGATAACTTTCTTTGGCCATGTTATTTTGCGAAGACATGCTTGCTTTATTAGTATGCTTGAAGTATTATTGTATTTACGTCAATATTAAACTTTTCTTTTGAATCTTATGGATCTGAATATTCATGCCACGATAAACAAAATTACATGGATAAATATGTTAGGTAGCATTCCACATCAAAAATTCTGTTTTTATCATTTACCTACTCGAGGACGAGTAGGAATTAAGATTGGGGATGCTTGATACGTCTCCAACGTATCTACAATTTTTGATTGTTCCATGCTATTATATTATCTGTTTTGGATGTTTTATATGCATTAATGTGCTATTTTATATTATTTTTGGGACTAACCTATTAACCTCGAGCCCAGTGCCAGTTTATGTTTTTTTCCTTGTTTTTGAGTTTTGCAGAAAAGGAATATCAAACAGAGTCCAAACGGAATAAAACTTTCACGATGATTTTTCTTGGATCAGAAGACACACGTAGGACTTGGAGATGAAGTCAGAGGAGTCCCGAGGAGGCCACAAGCCTCAGGGGTGCGCCCTGGGGGGCTGAGGGCTAGTGGGCCCCTTGGAGCTCCTTCAACCCTAATTCTTGGCCTATACATTCAGAAATATTCCCAAACGACCAGAAGCGTCCACCAAAATACTTTTCTGTCACCGTAACCTTGTGTACCCATGAGATCCCATCTAGGGGCCTTTTTCGGCATCCTGCTAGAGGGGGATTAGATCACAGAGGGCTTCTACATCAACTCTATTGCCCTCCTTGTTGGGGAACACAGTAATTTCAAAAAAAATCATACGATCACGCAAGATGTATCTATGTGATGCAAATCAACAAGAGGGGAGAGTGTGTCCATGTACCTTCGTAGACCGAAAGCGGAAGCGTTATGACAACGCGCTTGATGTAGTCGTACGTCTTCATGATCCGACCAGTCTTAGCACCGAACGTACGGCACCTCCGCAATCAGCACACGTTCACCTCGGGGACGTCCCTCATACTCCTGATCCAGTTGAGGCCGAGGGAGAGTTTCGTCAGCACGACGACATAGTGACGGTGATGATGAAGTTACCGGCGCAGGGCTTCGCCTAAGCACTATGACGATATGACCGAGGTGTGCAACTGTGGAGGGGAGCACCGCACACGGCTAAACAATGTCAACTTCTGTGTCTATGGGGTGCCCCCTCCCCCATATATAAAGGAGTGGAGGAGGGGGGAGGGCCGGCCCTCTATGGCGCGCCCTGGAGGAGTCCTACTCCCACCGGGAGTAGGATTCCCCCCCTTCCCTAGTTGGACTAGGAGAGAAGGAAGGGGGAAGAGGGAGGAAGGAAAGGGGGGCCGGCCCCCCACCCAATTCGGATTGGGCTTGGGGTGGGGGAGCCCTCCACCTGGCCGCCTCCTCCTCTCTCCCACTATGGCCTAATAAGGCCCATATACTTCCCGGGGGGTTCCAGTAACCTCCCGGTACTCCGGTATATGCCTGAACTCACCCGGAACCATTCGATTTCGATGTCCAAACATAGGCTTACAATATATCAATCTTCATGTCTCGACCATTTCGAGACTCCTCGTCATGTCCATGATCACATCCGGGACTCAGAACTACCTTTGGTACATCAAAACACATAAACTCATAATACCAATCGTCATCGAACGTTAAGCGTGCAGACCCTCCGGGTTCGAGAACTATGTAGACATGACCGAGACACGTCTCCGGTCAATAACCAATAGCAGAACCTATATGCTCATATTGGTTCCTACATATTCTACGAAGATCTTTATCGGTCAAACCGCATAACAACATATGTTGTTTTCTTTGTCATCGGTATGTTACTTGCCCGAGATTCGATCGTCGGTATCTCAATACCTAGTTCAATCTCATTACCAGCAAGTCTCTTTACTCGTTATGTAATACTTCATCCCGCAACTAACTCATTAATCACAATGCTTGCAAGGCTTATAGTGATGAGTATTACCGAGAGGGCCCAGAGATACATCTCCGAAACACGGAGTAACAAATACTAATATCGATCTATGCCAACCCAACAAACACCTTCGGAGACACATGTAGAGCACCTTTATAATCACCCTATTATGTTGTGACGTTTGGTAGCACATAAAGTGTTCCTCTAGTATTCGGGAGTTGCATAATCTCATAGTCTGAGGAACTTGTATAAGTCATGAAGAAAGTAGTAGCAATGAAACTAACACGATCATAATGCTAAGCTAACGGATGGGTCATGTCCATCACATCATTCTCCTAATGATGTGATCCCATTCATCAAATTACAACACATGTCTATGGTTAGGAAACTTAACCATCTTTGATTAACGAGCTAGTCAAGTAGAGGCATACTAGGGACTATAGGTTTTGTCTATGTATTCACACATGTACTAAGTTTCCGCTTAATACAATTCTAGCATGAATAATAAACATTTATCATGAATTAAGGAAATAAATAATAACTTTATTATTACCTCTAGGGCATATTTTCTTTAGTCTCCTACTTGCACTAGAGTCAATACTCTAGATTACATAGTAATGATTCTAACACCCATGGAGCTTTGGTGTTGATCATGTTTTGCTCGTGAGAGAGGCTTAGTCAACGTGTCTGCAACATTTAGATCCATGTGTATCTTGCAAATCTCTATATCCCCTTCCGACACTTGATGACGGATGTAATTGAAGCGTCTCTTGATGTGCTTGGTTCTCTTATGAAATCTGGATTCCTTTGCCAAGGCAATTGCACCAGTATTGTCACAAAAGATTTTCATTGGACCCGATTGATGACCCACAAGTGTAGGGGATCTATCGTAGTCCTTTCGATAAGTAGGAGTGTTGAACCCAACAAGGAGCATAAGGAAATGATAATCGGTTTTCAGTAAGGTTTTCTCTGCAAGCACTGAAATTGTAGGTGATAGATAGTTTTGTGATAAGATAAATTGTAACAAGTAACAAGCAATGAAAGTAAATAAAGTGAAGCAAGGTGGCCCAATCCTTTTTTTAGGAAAGGATAAGCCTGGACAATTTCTTATAATGATCAAGGAGTTCCCGAGGACACATGGGAATTATCGTCAAGCTAGTTTTCATCACGCTCATATGATTCGCGTTTGGTACTTTGATAATTTGATATGTGGGTGGACCGGTGCTTGGGTACTGCCCTTACTTGGACAAGCATCCCACTTATGATTAACCCCTATTGCAAGCATCCGCAACTACAAAAGAAGTATTAAGGTAAACCTAACCACAACATTAAACATGTGGATCCAAAATTAGCCCCTAACGAAGCAAGGCATAAACTAGGGCTTAAGCTTCTGTCACTCTAGCAACCCATCATCTACTTATTGCTTCCCTATGCCTTCCTCTAGGCCCAAATAATGGTGAAGTGTTATGTAGTCGACGTTCACATAACACCACTAGAGGAAAGACAACATACATCTCATCAAAATATCGAACGAATACCAAATTCGCAGGACTACTAATAGCAAGACTTCACCCATGTCCCCAGGAACAAATGTAACTACTCACAAAGCATATTCATGTTCATAATCTGAGGAGTAATAATATGCATTAAGGATCTGAGCATATGATCTTCCACCAAGTAAACCAATTAGAATCAACTACAAGGAGTAATCATCACTACTAGCAACCCACATGTACCAATTTGTGGTTTTGATACAAGATTGGATACAAGAGATGGACTAGGGTTTTGAGAGGAGATGGTGCTGGTGAAGATGTTGATGGAGATTGACCCCCTCCCAATGAGAGGATCGTTGGTGATGACGATGGTGATGATTTCCCCCTCCCAGAGGGAAGTGTCCCCGACAGAACAGCTCCGCCGGAGCCCTAGATTGGTTCCGCCAAGGTTCCGCCTCGTGGCGGCAGAGTTTCGTCCCGTAAGCTTGCCCATGATTTTTCCCCAGGGTAAAAGCCTTCATATAGTAGAAGATGGCCACCGGAGGGCCACCAGGGGGCGCAGGAGACAGGGGGCGCGCCCAGTAGGGGTGGGCGCGCCCCCCACCCTCCTAGCCAGGGTGTGGGCCCCTGAGTGTTTCTTCCGCTCAATAATTTTTATTAATTCCAAAAATAAGTTTCGTGGAGTTTCAGGATTTTGGGAGCAGTGCAGAATATGTTTCCAATGTTTGCTCCTTTTCCAGCCAGAATTCCAGCTGCCAGCATTCCCCCTCTTCATGGTAAATCTTGTAAAATAAGAGAGAATAGCCATAACTATTGAGATATAATGTGTAATAACAACCCATAATGCGATAAATATTGATATAAAAGCATGATGCAAAATGGACGTATCAACTCCCCAAAGCTTAGACCTTGCTTGTCCTCAAGCGGAAGCCGAAATCAAAAAATATGTCCACATGTTTAGAGATAGAGGTGTCAATAAAAGTAAAATACGGACATAAGGGCATCATGATCATTCTTATAACAACAACATAAATAGATTTATCATATGATTTCTTATGCTCAAGTAACGATCAATTCACAATGTCAAGCATGGTTCAGAAACTTCATTAGAAGCTAACAAACTATAATCTCGGTCACTGAAGCAATTGCTATTTATCATAACATCAGAAAGAGTCAACAATAGAGCTTTTCAGCAAGTCCACATACTTAACTATCAAGTAGTCTTCTACAATTGCTAACACTCACGCAATACTTGTGGTAATGGAGTTTCAGCCGGACACTGAGAAAGATATGGGCTTATTGTGTTGCCTCCCAACGTATTCTGATGTCAACAATAATAGTCCATGCTAACTTACATCCAATTGGATATATATATCATGATCTTTCAAACACGAGGAGCTTGCCAAAGGATAAAATGAAAAAGGGAAAGGTGAGGATCACCTTGACTCAAGCATAAAGTAAAAACATAAAGTAAAAGATAGGCCCTTCGCAGAGGGAAGCAGAGGTTGTCATGTGCGTTTAGGGTTGGATGCACAAAATCTTAATGCAAAAGAACGTCACTTTATATTGCCCCTTGTATGTGGACCTTTATTATGCAGTCTGTCGCTTTTATTGCTTCCACAACAAGATCGTATAAAGCTTATTTTCTCTGCACTAATAAGTCATACATATTTAGATGGCAATTTTTATTGCCTGCAGCATGACAACTTACTTGAAGGATCTTACTCAATCCATGGGTAGGTATGGTGGACTCTCATGGCAAAACCGGGTTTAAGGATATTGTAAACACAAGTAGTATCTCTACTTAGTGCAAGGAATTTGGCTAGCATGAGGGGGAAAGGCAAGCTCAACATGTTTGGAAGGTCAATGAAAATATACTTTAACTGAGATGTGAGAAAACATAAACCATTATGTTGTCTTCCTTGTCCAATGTCAACTCTTTTAGCATGTCATACTTAATGAGTGCTTCACAATCATAAAAGATGTCCAATATAATATAATTATATGTAAAACCCCTCTTTACTTATTACTTCCTATTAATTGAAACGATGACCAAAACTACGTTCATCAACTCTCAACAACTTTTATGCCTCATACTTTCTATGTGTGAAGTCATCACTAACCATAAGATCAATATGAACTCTTTTATTCTTTCTACTTTCTCAAGATCATAGCAACATAGCAAAGCCCTTGACTCAACACTAATCTTTATTATAGATAGCTCACGTACTCGATTACATAAAGAGATCGCAAAGCAAAACTCAAAACTACTTCATATCAAAACTTCAATCTACTAGATCAAGATACTACTAAAAGGATCGAACTAAATAAAACGGTAAAGATAGGAGTGTGATGGTGATACGATACCGGGGCACCTCTCCCAAGCTTGGCTGTTGCCAAGGGGAGTGCCCATACCCATGTAATTATGTCCTCGGAGGTGATGGAGGTGGTGATGATGATGGTGGATAATCACACATTGAGCATAAAAGCTCCTCCAACTTGCGGATAATGCCCTTGAGTCCGGCGATATGATCCTTCAACCAAATATTCTCCTGCGTGAGATACTTATTCTGTATGCGAGCTAACCCAATCATCTTGAAAGCTTCAATCTCTGTCGGAGTAAAGAGGTTAGGTAAAGGTTGAGGGATGTCTTCTTCTTTCACCGCCGGAGCTTGAATCTCCATGGCCTTCTTGATCCCTTCATCCTTTTTGATCTCCTCCGGTTCTTCTCTTTTCAGCTCTATCTTCAATAGCCAAGCATCCTTGTCTTCATTGTTGGAGGAGGGTGACGTCATGGCGCTCTAGATCTGAAACAGAAACAGCTCGAAACGAAAACAAAGGATATTTGCGTGATACGGTGGTCAAAACCTTCGGGAGTTTATGTAATGAATTTTTACCGACCAAAATACGTAACGTACAAGAAAACGGAGTCTGGGAGGCACACGAGGTGTCCACGAGATAGGGGGCACACCCAGTAAGGGTGGGCAAGCCCTCCACCCTCGTGGAGGCCTCGTGCCCTTCCCGGATTGCTTCTTTCTTCCTAAAATTCTTAAATATTCCAAAACTGATAAAAATTGTCATTGGAATTGTTTTGGAGTCGGTTTACTTACCGTACCACATACCTATTCCTTTTCGGAGTCTGGAACATTCGGGAAAGTGTCCCTTATGTATTCCTCCGGGGTTACGGTTTCAATAATATTAGTTTCAACATTGATAGGATTACCTGAGATATAATGTTTAATTCTTTGACCGTTCACCACCCTCGGACTTGTGCCTTCGAAGTTGTTGATTTTTATGGCACCAGAACAATAGACCTCCTCGATAACATAAGGACCTTCCCATTTGGAGAGAAGTTTTCCTACAAAAAATCTTAAACGAGAGTTGAATAATAACACATAATCACCTACGTTAAACTCACGCTTTTGTATCCTTTTATCATGCCAGCGTTTGACTTTTTCTTTGAATAGCTTGGCATTCTCATAGGCTTGGGTTCTCCATTCATCAAGTGAGCTAATATCAAACAACCTCTTCTCACCGGCAAGTTTGAAGTCATAGTTGAGATCTTTAATAGCCCAATATGCTTTATGTTCAAGTTCAAGAGGTAAATGACATGCTTTTCCATAAATCATCTTATATGGAGACATACCCATAGGATTTTTGTATGCAGTTCTATAGGCCCATAATGCATCATCAAGTTTTTTGGACCAATTATTTCTAGATCTATTGACAGTCTTTTGCAAAATTAATTTGAGCTCTCTATTGCTCAACTCTACTTGACCACTAGACTGCGGGTGATAAGGAGATGCGATTCTATGATTAACATCATACTTAGCAAGCATCTTATGGAAAGCACCATGAATAAAATGTGAACCACCATCAGTCATAAGACATCTAGGGACTCCAAACCTCGGAAAAATAACTTCTTTAAGCATTTTAATAGAAGTGTTATGATCAACACTACTAGTTGGAATAGCTTCTACCCACTTAGTAATGTAATCAACAACAACTAAAATATGTGTATAACCATTAGAGGCAGGAAAAGGTCCCATATAATCAAAGCCCCAAACATCAAATGGTTCAATAACAAGAGAATAATTCATAGGCATTTCTTGACGTCTACTAATATTACCTATTCTTTGACATTCATCACATGATAAGACAAACTTACGAGCATCTTTGAAGAGAGTAGGCCAATAGAAACCGGATTGCAATACCTTGTGTGCAGTTCTTGTTGGGGATCGTTGCAGAAATTAAAAAATTTCTACGCATCACCAAGATCAATCTATGGAGTAACTAGAAACGAGAGAGGGGGGAGTGCATCTTCATACGCTTGAAGATCGTGAGTCGGAAGCGTTGCAAGAACGTGGATGAAGGAGTCGTACTCAAAGCGATTCAGATCGCGGTGAACACCGATCTAAGTGCCGAACAACGGCACCTCGACGTTCAACACACGTGCAGCCCGGTGACGTATCCCGCGCCTTGATCCAGCAAGGAGGAGGGAGAGGTTGAGGAAGAGGGCTCCAGCAGCAGCACGACAACGTGGTGGTGATGGAGTGGCAGTACTCCGGCAGGGCTTCGCCAAGCTCTTGCGGAGGAGGAGAGGTGTTGGGGAGGGGAGGGGCTGCACCTTGGATGTGCTGCTGCAGCCCTCCCCTCGCCCCTCTATTTATAGGAGAAGGGGGAAGGGGGGCGGCCCCTCTAGATGGGATCTAGAGGGGGCGGCGGCCAAGGGGGGAGGGGGCTTGCCCCCCAAGCAAGGGAGGCGCCCCCCCTTAGGGTTCCCCCAAACCCTAGGCGCATGGGCCCTAGGGGGGTTGCACCAAGCCCTCCAAGGGGCTGGTTCCCTTCCCTCCACAGCCCATGAGGCCCTCCGGGACAGGTGGGCCCTCCCGATGGACCCCCAGAACCTCTCCGGTGGCCCCGGTACAATACTGGTATGCCCCCGAATATTTCTGGTGACTGTATGACAACTTCCCATATATAAATCTTCACCTCCGGACCATTCCGGAACTCCTCGTGACGTCCGGGATCTCATCCGGGACTCCAAACAACATTCGGTAATCACATACAAATCTTCCTAATAACCCTAGCGTCATTGAACCTTAAGTGTGTAGACCCTACGGGTTCGGGAATCACGCAGACATGACCGAGACAGCTCTCCGGCCAATAACCAACAGCGGGACCAGGATACCCATGTTGGCTCCCACATGTTCCACGATGATCTTATCGGATGAACCACGATGTCGTTGATTCAAGCAATCCCGTATACAATTCCCTTTGTCAATCGGTACGTTACTTGCTCGAGATTCGATCGTCGGTATCCCAATACCTCGTTCAATCTCATTATCGGCAAGTCACTTTACTCAATCCGTAATGCATGATCCCGTGACCAACCACTTGGTCACTTTGAGCTCATTATGATGATGCATCACCGAGTGGGCCCAGAGATACCTCTCCGTCATACGGAGTGACAAATCCCAGTCTTGATTCGTGCCAACCCAACAGACACTTTCGGAGATACCTGTAGAGCACCTTTATAGTCACCCAGTTACGTTGTGATGTTTGGTACACCCAAAGCACTCCTACGGTATCCGGGAGTTGCACAATCTCATGGTCTAAGGAAATGATACTTGACATTAGAAAAGCTCTAGCAAACGAACTACACGATCTTGTGCTATGCTTAGGATTGGGTCTTGTCCATCACATCATTCTCCTAATGATGTGATCCCGTTATCAATGACATCCAATGTCCATAGTCAGGAAACCATGACCATCTATTAATCAACGAGCTAGTCAACTAGAGGCTCACTAGGGACATGGTGTGGTCTATGTATTCACACATGTATTACGGTTTCTGATCAATACAATTATAGCATGAGAAATAGACAATTATCATGAACAAGGAAATATAATAATAACCATTTTATTATTGCCTCTAGGGCATATTTCCAACAGTCTCCCACTTGCACTAGAGTCAATAATCTAGTTACATTGTGATGAATCAAACACCCATAAAGTTCTGGTGTTGATCATGTTTTGCTCGCGGAAGAGGTTTAGTCAACGGATCTGCGACATTCAGATCCGTATGCACTTTACAAATATCTATGTCTCCATCTTGAACTTTTTCACAAATGGAGTTGAAGCGACACTTGATGTGTCTGGTTGTCAAACCTGGGCTCCTTGGCAAGGGCAATAGCTCCAGTGTTGTCACAGAAGAGAGTCATCGGGCCCGACGCATTGGGAATAACTCCTAGGTCGGTACTGAACTCCTTTATCCAGATTGCTTCATGTGCTGCCTCCGAGGCTGCCATTTACTCTGCTTCACATGTAGATCCCGCCACAACGCCTTGCTTGCAACTGCACAAGCTTACTGCCCCACCATTCAAAATATACACGTATCCGGTTTGTGACTTGGAGTCATCCAGCTAGCATCGATGTAACCCTTTACGATGAGCTCTTCGTCACCTCCATAAATGAGAAACATATCCTTAGTCCTTTTCAGGTACTTCAGGATATTCTTGACCGCTGTCCAGTGTTCCATGCCGGGATTACTTTGGTACCTTCCTACCAAACCTACAGCAAGGTTTACATCAGGTCTGGTACACAACATGGCATACATAATAGACCCTATGGCTGAGGCATAGGGGATGACACTCATCTTTTCTCTATCTTCTGCCATGGTCGGGCTTTGAGCAGAGCTCAATTTCACACCTTGCAACACAGGCAAGAACCCCTTCTTGGACTGATCTATATTGCACTTCTTTAATATCTTATCAAGGTATGTGCTTTGTGAAAGACCTATGAGGCGTCTCGATCTATCTCTATAGATCTTGATGCCTAATATATAAGCAGCTTCTCCAAGGTCCTTCATTGAAAAACACTTATTCAAGTAGGCATTTATGCTCTCCAAGAGTTCTATATCATTTGCCATCAACAGTATGTCATCTACATATAATATGAGAAATGCTACAGAGCTCCCACTCACTTTCTTGTAAACGTAGGCTTCTCCATAAGTCTGCATAAACCCAAACGCTTTGATCATCTCATCAAAGCGAATGTTCCAACTCCGAGATGCTTGCACCAGCCCATAGATGGATCGCTGGAGCTTGCATACCTTATTAGCATTCTTAGGATCGACAAAACCCTCCGGCTGCATCATATACAATTCTTCCTTAAGATAGCCGTTAAGGAATGCCGTTTTGACGTCCATTTGCCATATCTCATAATCATAGTATGCGGCAATTGCTAACACGATTCGGACGGACTTCAGCTTTGCTATGGGAGATAAAGTTTCATCGTAGTCAACCCCTTGAACTTGTCGATAACCCTCAGCGACAAGTCGAGCTTTATAGATGGTCACATTACCATCCGCATCCGTCTTCTTCTTAAAGATCCATTTATTTTCTATCGCTCGCCGATCATCGGGCAAGTCTGTCAAAGTCCATACCTTGTTTTCATACATGGATCCTATCTCGAATTGCATGGCTTCAAGCCATTTATTGGAGTCTGGGCCCGCCATCGCTTCTTCATAGTTCGAAGGTTCACCGTTGTCTAACAACATGATTTCCAGGACAAGGTTGCCATACCATTCTGGTGTGGAACGTGTCCTCATGGACCTACGAAGTTCAGTAGCAACTTGATCCGAAGTGCCTTGATCATCATCATTAACTTCCTCTCTAGTCGGTGCAGGCACCACAGGAACATCTTCCCGAGCTGCGCTACTTTCCGCTTCAAGAGGCAATACTTCATCAAGTTCTACTTTCCTCCCACTTACATCTTTCGAGAGAAACTCTTTCTCCAGAAAGGACCCGTTCTTGGCAACAAAGATCTTGCCTTCGGATCTGAGGTAGAAGGTATACCCAATGGTTTCCTTAGGGTATCCTATGAAGACACATTTTTCCGACTTGGGTTCGAGCTTTTCAGGTTGAAGTTTCTTGACATAAGCATCGCATCCCCAAACTTTTAGAAACGACGGCTTAGGTTTCTACCCAAACCATAATTCACACGGTGTCGTCTCAACGGATTTCGACAGAGCCCTATTTAAAGTGAATGCGGCAGTCTCTAAAGCATAGCCCCAAAATGAGAGCGGTAGATCGGTAAGAGACATCATAGATCGCACCATATCCAATAGAGTGCGATTACGACGTTCGGACACACCATTACGCTGAGGTGTTCCAGGCGGCGTGAGTTGTGAAACGATTCCACATTTCCTTAAGTGTGTGCCAAATTCGTGACTTAAATATTCCCCTCCACGATCTGATCATAAGAACTTTATTTTTTTGTCACGTTGATTTTCAACCTCACTCTGAAATTCCTTGAACTTTTCAAAGGTCTCAGACTTGTGCTTCATTAAGTAGACATACCCATATCTACTTAAGTCATCAGTGAGGGTGAGAACATAACGATAGCCACCGCGTGCCTCAACACTCATTGGACCTCACACATCAGTATGTATGATTTCCAATAAGTTGGTTGCTCGCTCCATTGTTCCAGAGAACGGAGTATTGGTCATTTTTCCCATGAGGCATGGTTCGCACGTGTCAAATGATTCGAAATTAAGAGACTCCAAAAGTCCATCTACATGGAGCTTCTTCATGCGTTTGACACCAATGTGACCAAGGCGGCAGTGCCACAGATATGTGGGACTATCACTATCAATCTTAAATCTTTTGTTATTCACACTATGAATATGTGTAACATCACGTTGGAGGTTCATTAAGAATAAACCATTGACCAACGGGGCATGACCATAAAACATATCTCTCATATAAATAGAACAACCATTATTCTTGGATTTAAATGAGTAGCCATCTCATATTAAACGAGATCCAGATACAATGTTCATGCTCAAAGCTGGCACTAAATAACAATTATTGAGGTTTAAAACTAATCCCGTAGGTAAATGTAGAGGTAGCGTGCCGACGACGATCACATCGACCTTGGAACCATTCCTGACGCGCATCGTCACCTCGTCCTTCGCCAGTCTCCGCTTATTCCGCAGCTCCTGTTTTGAGTTACAAATATGAGCAACCGCACCGGTATCAAATACCTAGGAGCTACTATGAGTACTGGTAAGGTACACATCAATAACATGTATATCACATATACCTTTAGTGTTGCCGGCCTTCTTGTCCGCTAATTACTTGGGGCAGTTCCACTTCTAGTGACCACTTCCTTTGCAATAGAAACACTCAGTCTTAGGCTTGGGTCCATTCTTTGGCTTCTTCCCGACAACTGGCTTACCGGGCGCGGCAACTCCCTTGCCATCCTTCTTGAAGTTTTTCTTACCCTTGCCTTTCTTGAAACTAATGGTTTTATTGACCATCAACACTTGATGTTCCTTTTTGATCTCCACCTCCGCTGATTTCAGCATTGAAAATACCTCAGAAATGGTTTTCACCATCCCCTGCATATTGTAGTTCATCACAAAGCTCTTGTAGCTAGGTGGGAGCGACTGAAGGATTCTGTCAATGACCGCCTCATCAGGGAGGTTAATGTCCAGTTGAGACAAGTGGTTGTGCAACCCAGATATTTTGAGTATGTGCTCGCTGACAGAACTATTCTCCTCCATCTTACAACTATAGAACTTGTCGGAGACTTCATATCTCTCAACCCGGGCATGAGCTTGGAAAACCATTTTTAGCTCTTGGAACATCTCATATGCTCCGTGCTGCTTGAAACGCTTTTGGAGCCCCAGTTCTAATCTGTAAAGCATGCCGCACTGAACCAGGGAGTAATCATCAACACGCGACTGCCAAGCGTTCATAACATCTTGGTTCGCTGGGGCAGGTGCTTCACCTAGCGGTGCTTCAAGGACATATGCTTTCTTGGTAGCTATGAGGATGATCCTCAAGTTTCGGACCCAGTCCGTATAGTTGCTACCATCATCTTTCAGCTTGGTTTTCTCTAGGAACACGTTGAAGTTGAGGATAACATTCACGTGGGCCATTTGATCTACAAGACATATTGTAAAGATTTTTAGACTAAGTTCATGACAATTAAGTTCATCTAATCAAATTATTTAATGAACTCCCACTCAGATAGACATCCCTCTAGTCATCTAAGTGATACATGATCCGAGTCAACTAGGCCGTGTCCGACCATCACGTGAGACGGACTAGTCATCATCGGTGAACATCTTCATGTTGATCGTATCTTCTATATGACTCGTGTTCGACCTTTCGGTCTCTTGTGTTCCGAGGCCATGTCTATACATGCTAGCCTCGTCAAGTCAACCTAAGTGTTTTTGCATGTGTAAAGTTGGCTTACACCCATTGTATGTGAACGTTAGAATCTATCACACCCGATCATCACGTGGTGCTTCAAAACAACGGACTTTCGCAACGACGCACAGTTAGGGGGAACACTTTCTTGAAATTATTATGATGGATCATCTTATTAATGCTACCGTCGTTCTAAGCAAATAAGATGCAAAAACATGATAAACATCATATGCAATCAAATAGTGACATGATATGGCCAAAATCATTTTGCTCCTTTTTGATCTCCATCTTCGGGGCGCCATGATCATCATCGTCACCGGCCATGACACCATGATCTCCATCATCGTGTCTTCATGAAGTTGTCTCGCCAACTATTACTTCTACTATTATGGCTAACGGTTTAGCAATAAAGTAAAGTAATTACATGGTGTTTTTCATTGACACGCAGGTCATACAATAAATTAAGACAACTACTATGGCTCCTGCCGGTTGTCATACTCATCGACATGCAAGTCGTGATTCCTATTACAAGAACATGATCAATCTCATACATCACATATATATCATTCATCACATCCTTTTGGCCATATCACATCACACGGCATATGCTGCAAAACAAGTTAGACGTCCTCTAATTGTTGTTGCAAGTTTTTACGTGGCTGCTATAGGTTTCTAGCAAGAACGTTTCTTACCTACGCCAAAACCACAACGTGATATGCCAATTTCTATTTACCCTTCATAAGGACCCTTTTCATCAAATCCGATCCGACTAAAGTGGGAGAGACAGACACCCTCTAGCCACCTTATGCAACTAGTGCTTGTCAGTCGGTGGAACCTGTCTCACGTAAGCGTACGTGTAAGGTCGATCCGGGCCGCTTCATCCCACGAAGCCGCCGAAACAAGATAAGACTAGTAGTGGCAAGTAAATTGACAATATCGACGCCCACAACAAACTTGTGTTCTACTCGTGCATAGAAACTACGCATAGACCTAGCTCATGATGCCACTGTTGGGGATCGTTGCAGAAATTAAAAAAATTCTACGCATCACCAAGATCAATCTATGGAGTAACTAGCAACAAGAGAGAGGGGAGTGCATCTTCATACCCTTGAAGATCGCGAGTCGGAAGTGTTGCAAGAACGTGGATGAAGGAGTCGTACTCGAAGCGATTCAGACCGCGGTGAACTCCGATCTAAGTGCCGAACAACGGCACCTCCGCATTCAACACACGTGCAGCCCGGTGACGCCTCCCACGCCTTGATCCAGCAAGGAGGGAGAGGTTGAGGAAGAGGGCTCCAGCAGCAGCACTACGGCGTGGTGGTGATGGAGTGGCAGTACTCTGGCAGGGCTTCGCCAAGCTCTTGCGGAGGAGGAGAGGTGTTGGGGAGGGGAGGGGTTGCGCCTTGGATGTGGTGCTGCAGCCCTCCCCTCGCCCCTTTATTTATAGGAGAAGGGGGAAGGGGGGACGGCCCCTCTAGATGGGATCTAGAGGGGGCGGCGGCAGAGGGGGGAGGGGGCTTGCCCCCCAAGCAAGGGAGGCGCCCCCCTTAGGGTTCCCCAAACCCTAGGAGCATGGGCCCTAGGGGGGGTTGCACCCAGCCCTCCAAGGGGCTGGTTACCTTCCCTCTACAGCCCATGAGGCCCTCCGGGACAGGTGGCCCCTCCCGGTGGACCCCCGGAACCCCTCCGGTGGCCCCGGTACAATACCGGTATGCCCCCAATATTTCCGGTGACCGTATGACAACTTCCCATATATAAATCTTCACCTCCGGACCATTCCAGAACTCCTCATGACTCCGGGATCTCATTCGGGACTCCGAACAATATTTGGTAATCACATACAAATCTTCCTAATAACCCTAGCGTCATCGAACCTTAAGTGTGTAGACCCTACGGGTTCGGGAATCACGCAGACATGACCGAGACAGCTCTCCGGCCAATAACCAACAACGGGATCTGGATACCCATGTTGGCTCCCACATGTTCCACGATGATCTTATCGGATGAACCACGATGTCGAGGATTCAAGTAATCCCGTATACAATTCCCTTTGTCAACCGGTATGTTACTTGCCCAAGATTCGATCGTCGATATCCCAATACCTCGTTCAATCTTGTTACTGGCAAGTCACTTTACTCGATCCGTAATGCATGATCCCGTGACCAACCACTTGGTCACTTTGAGCTCATTATGATGATGCATCACCGAGTGGGCCCAGAGATACCTCTCCGTCATACGGAGTGACAAATTCCAGTCTCGATTTGTGCCAACCCAACAGGCACTGTCGGAGATACCTGTAGAGCACCTTTATAGTCACCCAGTTACGTTGTGACGTTTGGTACACCCAAAGCACTCCTACGGTATCCGGGAGTTGCACAATCTCATGGTCTAAGGAAATGATACTTGACATTAGAAAAGCTCTAGCAAACGAACTACACGATCTTGTGCTATGCTTAGGATTGGGTCTTGTCCATCACATCATTCTCCTAATGATGTGATCCCGTTATCGATGACATCCAATGTCCATAGTCAGGAAACCATGACCATCTATTAATCAACGAGCTAGTCAACTAGAGGCTCACTAGGGACATGGTGTGGTCTATGTATTCACACATGTATTACAGTTTTCGATCAATACAATTATAGCATGAACAATAGACAATTATCATGAACAAGGAAATATAATAATAACCATTTTATTATTGCCTCTAGGGCATATTTCCAACAGTTCTATCTCCAGCGTGGTGTCCTCCATATGATTCAGAGTGACACTTGCGTAGGATCTGTTCTTGTTCATGCTCAGGTACACAACGTCTAATAACACCATCCACTCCTTCTTTATAAAGGTGTGGGTCATCCCAGAAGTAATGTCTTAAATCATAAAAGAACTTTTTCTTTTGCTGGTATGTGAAACTAGGAGGTATAAACTTAGCAACAATGTAATTAGCATAATCAGCATACCAAGGCGCAGTACGAGAAGCATTAACGACCGCTAATTGTTCATCAGGAAAGCTATCATCGATAGGCAGTGGGTCATCAAGAACATTCTCTAACCTAGACAAGTTTTCTGCAACGGGGTTCTCCACTCCCTTTCTATCAATAATATGCAAATCAAATTCTTGGAGCAGGAGAACCCATCTAATGAGTCTAGGCTTAGCATCTTTCTTTTCCATAAGATATTTAATAGCAGCATGATCAGTGTGAATAGTAACTTTGGAATCAACAATATAAGGTCTAAACTTATCACATGCAAACACAACTGCTAAGAACTCTTTTTCAGTAGTAGCATAATTTCTCTGGGCAGTATCAAGAGTCTTACTAGCATACTGGATAACATTCAATTTCTTATCAACTCTTTGCCCTAGAACAGCACCTATAGCATAATCAGTAGCATCACACATAATTTCAAAAGGTAAATTCCAATCATGTGGCTGAACAATAAGTGCAGTGATCAAAGCTTTCTTAAGTATTTCAAATGCTTCTACACAGTCATCATCAAAGAAAAAAGGAATATCTTTTTGCAATAAACTAGTCAGAGGCCTAGAGATTTTAGAAAAGTCCTTCATGAACCTCCTATAAAAACCGGCATGACCAAGGAAACTTCTTATACCTTTTATGTCCTTGGGACATGGCATCTTTTCAATAGCATTAACTTTGGCTTTATCAACTTCAATACCTCTCTCGAAAATCTTATGCCCCAAGACAATGCCTTCATTAACCATAAAGTGACACTTTTCCCAATTCAAGGCGAGAATAGTGTCTTCGCATCTCTGCAAAACTCGATCAAGGTTGCTCAAGCAATCATCAAAAGAGGATCCATAAACGGAGAAATCATCCATGAATACCTCACAAATCTTTTCACAAAAGTCAGAGAATATAGCCATCATACATCTTTGAAAGGTAGCAGGTGCATTACATAAAGCAAAAGGCATACGTCTATAAGCAAAAGTACCGAAAGGGCAAGTAAAAGTAGTTTTTGATTGATACCCCGCTGACATAGGTATTTGAGAGAAACCAGAATAACCATCTAGAAAGCAGAAATGTGTGTGTTTGGATAGTCTTTCTAGCGTTTGATCAATAAAAGGTAAAGGGTAATGATCTTTATTAGTAGCTTTATTTAATTTACGGAAATCAATTACCATCCTATAACCTGTAATAATTCTTTGCAGGATCAATTCATCTTTATCATTAGGAACAATGGTAATACCTCCCTTTTTAGGAACACAATGGACAGGGCTTACCCAATCACTATCAGCAACGGGATAAATTATACTTGCCTCAAGGAGCTTTAGTATCTGCTTTCTTACCACTTCTTTCATCTTGGGATTCAGTCATTGTTGAGGATCTCTAACTGGTTTGGCATCTTTCTCCACTGTAATTTTGTGTTGGCATAACATGGGACTAATGCCCTTAAGATCATCCAGAGTATATCCAATAGCAGCACGGTGCTTCTTCAGAGTGTTTAATAATCTTTCTTCTTCTTGCTCTGAAAGGTTAGCACTAATAATAACAGGATATATTTTCTTTTCATCAAGATAAGCATACTTAAGATTATCTGGTAATGGTTTGAGTTCAAACACGGGATCACCCTTGGGTGGAGGGGGATCCCCAAGAATTTCAACAGGAATGTTGTGTTTCAGCATAGGTTCCTGTTTAAGGAACAGTTCATCTATCTCCCTTCTTTCCTTCATAAACATATTATTTTCATGGTCAAGCAAATATTGTTCTAACGGATCAGTAGGAGGCACGGCAATAGAAGCAAGACCAATAATCTCATCCTTACTAGGTGATTCTCTATCACGAGGCTGTCTACGAAACTTAGCAAAATTAAACTCATGAGACATACCCTCTAAGCCAATCATATCAGTATCCTTTTCACAATCAATCTTAGCATTAACTATATTCAAGAAGGCTCTACCAAAACTAATGGGACAAAAGTCATCTTGTGGGGAACCAAGAACAAGAAAATCAGCAGGATATTTAACCTTCCCACACAAGACTTCAACATCTCTAACAATCCCAACTGGTTTAATGGTATTCCTATTAGCAAGCTTAATAGTAACATAAATGTCTTCCAATTCAATGGGTGCAATGTCGTGCATAATTTATTTATATAAGTCATAGGGTATTTCACTAGCACTAGCACCCATATCACATAAGCCATGATAACAATGATCTCCAATTTTAACAGAAATAACAGGCACGCCTACCACAGGTCTATGTATCTTAGTATCTGGTCTAGCAATATTAGCAGTCTCACCACAGAAATAAATAACATGCCCATCTAAATCATCATCCAAGATATCTTTGACCATAGCATTACTAGGTTCAACTTTGATTTTCCCAGGAGGTGTATAAGTCCTAGTATTACTCTTACGAACAACAGTCAAAGTTTTAGCATGATCCTTTATCCTAACATGAAAAGGAGGTTTTTCAACATAAGTAGTAGGAACAATAGGATCACTATAGGTGACAGTATTTTCTTCAACTATAATAGGTGCAACTACTTTTACTTCAATGGGAGGATTATATTTAAACCACCTCTCCTTAGGGAGATCAACGTGAGTAGCAAAAGATTCACAGAAAGAAGCTACTATCTCAGAGTCAAGTCCATACTTAGGTATTCATAAAAGATTTAACACAATCAAACTTAAGTGTCATACCTGACTCCTTACCATCGCCGGAACCCCAATCTTCAGAGTTGCGTTTAGTTCTTTCCAATAAGGCCCATTTGAATTCAATAGTCTTAGCATATAAGAACCAGCACAGGAAGTATCGAGCAGGTTGCGATCATTAAGAGAAAGCCGAGCATAATTTTTTTGAATAATCATTTCTCTGGAGAGCTCATGATTGGGACATGAATATAAAATTGACTTAAGCCTCCCCCAAGCTTGAGCGATGCTTTCTCCTTCCCGAGGCCAGAAATTATATATGTAATTACGATCACGATGAACAAGATGCATAGGATAGAACTTCTGGTGAAATTCCAACTTCAATCGTTTATAATTCCAAGATCTCGTATCATCACATAGCCTATACCATGTCAATGCATCTCCCGTCAAAGATAAAGGGAAGAACTTCCTTTTGACAAGATCATCAGGAATGCCTGCAAGCTTAAATAATCCACAAACTTCATCCACAAAGATAAGGTGTAAATCGGGATGCAATGTTCCATCTCCTACAAATGGATTAGCTAGCAGTTTCTCTATCATACCCGAAGGAATCTCAAAATAAATATTTTCAAAAAGTTCAGTAGGTTGAGGAGAAACTCTTTGCTCTTCTGGTCGGGTGAAGATACCCCGAAGAAGCCCCTCAAAGGATTAGTTTCCATAGTGACAACTAACAGAAAATTTCAGCACACTATATAAATGTTTCCTTACCAAGTTCCACTCACCAAAAAAGCTACACTACCCGGCAACGGCGCCAGAAAAGAGTCTTGATGACCCACAAGTGTAGGGGATCTATCGTAGTCCTTTCGATAAGTAAGAGTGTCGAACCAAACAAGGAGCAGAAGGAAATGATAAGCGGTTTTCAGTAAGGTTTTCTCTGCAAGCACTGAAATTGTACGTGATAGATAGTTTTGTGATAAGATAAATTGTAACGAGTAACAAGCAATGAAAGTAAATAAAGTGCAGCAAGGTGCCCCAATCCTTTTTGTAGGAAAGGATAAGCTTGGACAATTTCTTATAAGGAGAAAGGAGCTCCCAAGGACACATGGGAATTATTGTCAAGCTAGTTTTCATCACGCTCATATGATTCGCGTTCCGTACTTTGATAATTTGATATGTGGGTGGACCGGTGCTTGGGTACTGCCCTTACTTGGACAATCATACCACTTATGATTAACCCCTATTGCAAGCATCATCAACTACAAAAGAAGTATTAAGGTAAAGCTAACCACAACATTAAACATATGGATCCAAATCAGCCCCTAACGAAGCAACGCATAAACTAGGGCTTAAGCTTCTGTCACTCTAGCAACCCATCATCTACTTATTACTTCCCTATGCCTTCCTCTAGGCCCAAATAATGGTGAAGTGTCATGTAGTCGACGTTCACATAACACCACTAGAGGAAAGACAACATACATCTCATCAAAATATCGAATGAATACCAAATTCACAGGACTACTAATAACAAGACTTCACCCATGTCCTCAGGAACAAACGTAACTACTCACAAAGCATATTCATGTTCATAATCATAGGAGTAATAATATGCATTAAGGATCTAAACATATGATCTTCCACCAAGTAAACCAATTAGAATCAACTACAAGGAGTAATCAACACTACTAGCAACCCATAGGTACCAATTTGTGGTTTTGATACAAGATTGGATACAAGAGATGAACTAGGGTTTTGAAAGGAGATGGTGCTGGTGAAGATGTTGATGGAGATTGACCCGCTCCCGATGAGAGGATCGTTGGTGATGACAATGGTGATGATTTCCCCTTCCCGGAGGGAAGTGTCCCCGGCAGAACAGCTCCGCCGGAGCCCTAGATTGGTTCTGCCAAGGTTCCGCCTCGTGGCAGCGGAGTTTCGTCCTGTAAGCTTGCCCACAATTTTTTCCAGGGTAAAAGCCTTCATATAGCAAAAGATGGACACCAGAGGGCCACCAGGGGGCGCGGCCAGTAGGGATGGGCGCGCCCCCCACCCTCTTGGCCAGGGTGTGGGCCCCCTGAGGTGTTTCTTCCGCTCAATAATTCTTATTAATTCCAAAAATAAGTTTCATGGAGTTTCAGGATTTTTGGAGCAGTGTAGAATAGGTTTCCAATGTTTGCTCCTTTTCTAGCCAGAATTCCAGCTGTCGGCATTCCCCCTCTTCATGGTAAACCTTGTAAAATAAGAGAGAATAGCCATAAGTATTGAGATATAATGTGTAATAACTGCCCATAATGCGATAAATATTGATATAAAAGCATGATGCAAAATGGACGTATCACCGATGCACTAGGTATGACACCTAGATCGGATATGAACTCCTTCATCCAAACTCCTTCATTCACTGCTTCTGAAGCAGCAATGTACTTCGCTTCACACGTAGATCCCACCATAACGCTCTGCTTGGAACTGCACCAACTGACAGCTCCTCCATTCAATAAAAATACGTATCCGGTTTGCGACTTAGAGTCATCCGGATCAGTGTTAAATCTTGCATCGATGCAACCATTTACGACGAGCTCTTTTTCACCTCTTAAACGAGAAACATATTCTTAGTCCTTTTCAGGTATTTTAGGATGTTCTTGACCGCTGTCCAGTGTTCCACTTCGGGATTACTTTGGTACCTCCCTGCTATGCTTATAGTAAGACATACATCAGGTCTGGTACACAGCATTGCATACATGATAGAACCTATGGTTGAAGCATAGGGAATGACTTTTATTTTCTCTCTATCTTCTGCGGTGGTTGGGCTTTGAGTCTGACTCAACTTCACACCTTGTAACACAGGCAAGAACCCTTTCTTTGACTGATCCATTTTGAACTTCTTCAAAACTTTATCAAGGTATGTGCTTTGTGAAAGTCCAATTAAGAGTCTTGATCTATCTCTATAGATCTTGATGCCCAATATGTAAGCAACTTCTCTAAGGTCTTTCATAGAAAGACTCTTATTCAGGTATCCCTTTATGCTATCATGAAATTCCATATTATTTCCAATCAACAATATGTCATCTACATATAAGATCAGAAATGCTACAGATCTCCCACTCACTTTCTTGTAAATAAAGGCTTCTCCAAAAGTCTGTAGAAAACGATATGGTTTGATCACACTATCAAAGCGTTTATTCCAACTCCGAGAGGCTTGCACTAGTCCATAAATGGATCACTGGAGCTTGCTATCAAAGAGGTATTCAGATTGGGCTTGGGGGGGCAAGCTCTCCACCTGGACGCCTCCTCCTCTCTCCCACTATGGCCCAATAAGGCCCATATGCTTCTCGGGGGGGGGGGGGGTCCGGTAACCTCCCGGTACTCCGGTATATGCCCGAACTCACCCGGAACCATTCCGATGTCCAAACATAGGCTTCCAATATATCATTCTTCATGTCTCGACCATTTCGAGACTCCTCGTCATGTCCATGATCACATTCGGAAGTCTGAACTACCTTCAGTACATCAAAACACATAAACTCATAATACCAATCGTCATCGAACGTTAAGCGTGCGACCCTACAGGGTTGATAACTATGTAGACATGACCGAGACACGTCTCCGATTAATAACCAATAGCGGAACCTGGATGCTCATATTGGTTCCTACATATTCTACGAAGATCATTATCGGTCAAATCGCATAACAACATACGTTGTTCCCTTTGTCATTGATATGTTACTTGCCCGAGATTCGATCGTCGATATCTCAATACCTAGTTCAATCTTGCTACCGGCAAGTCCCTTTACTCGTTCTGTAATACTTCATCCCGCAACTAACTCATTAGTCACAATGCTTGCAAGGCTTATAGTGATGAGTATTACCGAGAGGGCCCAGAGATACCTGTCCGAAACACGGAGTAACAAATCCTAATCTCGATCTATGCCAACCCAACAAACACCTTCGGAGACACCTGTAGAGCACTTTATAATCACCCTTTTACGTTGTGACGTTTGGTAGCACACAAAGTGTTCCGCCGGTATTCGGGAGTTGCATAATCTCATAGTGTGAGGAACTTGTATAAGTCATGAAGAAAGCAGTAGCAATGAAACTAACACGATCATAATGCTAAGCTAACGGATGGGTCATGTCCATCACATCATTCTCCTAATGACGTGATTCCGTTCATAAAATGACAACACATGTCTATGGTTAGTAAACTTAACCATCTTTGATTAACGAGCTAGTCAAGTAGAGGCATACTAGGGACTATAGGTTTTGTCTATGTATTCACACATGTACTAAGTTTTCGGTTAATACAATTCTAGCATGAATAATAAACATTTATCATGAATTAAGGAAATAAATAATAACTTTATTATTGCCTCTAGGGCATATTTCCTTCACTCCCGATGAAGCTTGAGTAGTTTACCTCAGACCTACGGGTCCATAGCTAGTAGCTAGATGGCTTCTTATCTTTCTTTGATCTTCAATACAATGTTCTCCTCGATGTTCCTGGAGATCTATCCAATGTAATATTCTTTTGCGGTGTATTTGTCGAGATCCGTTGAATTGTGGATTTATGATCAAATTATTTATGGATATTATTTGAATCTTCTCTGAATTCTTATATGCATGATTATATATCTTTGTGTTTCTCTTCGAATTATCGGTTTGGTTTGGCCAACTAGATTGGTTCTTCTTGCAATGGGAGAGGTGCTTAGTTTCGGGTTCAATCTTGCGGTGTCCTCACCTAGTGACATAGTAGGGGTAGCGAGGCACGTATTGTATTATTGCCATCAAGGGTAAAAAGATGGGGTTTTCATCATATTGCTTGACTTTATCCCTCTACATCATGTCATCTTACTTAAGGCGTTACTCCGTTCTTATGAACTTAATACTCTAGATACAACTGGATAGCGGTCGATGTGTGGAGTAATAGTAGTATATGCAGAATCGTTTCGGTCTACTTGACACGGACGTGATGCCTATATTCATAATCATTGCCTTGGATATCGTTATAACTTTGCGCTTTTCTATCAAGTGCTCGACAGTAATTTGTTCACCCACCATATGCTTTCTTTCAAGAGAGAAGCCTCTCGTGAAACATAAGGCCCACGGGTCTATTTTCTACCATACATTTTCAGATCTATAAACCCAAAAACCCAAAAATACCTCGCTGAGTTTTATTTACTTTTATTTTGTTTTACATTTAGTAATCTTTTATATCTATCTCTATCAGATCTCATCCTTGTAAGTGACCGTGAAGGGATTGACAACCCCTTTATCGCGTTGGGTGCAAGTGTTTGATTGTTTGTGCATGTGCATAGATTGGATACTTGCGTGTACCTCCTACTGGATTGATACCTTGGTTCTCAAACTGGGGGAAATATTTATCTCTACTTTGCTGCATCACCCTTTCCTCTTCAAGGAAAAAACCAACGGAAGCTCAAGAAGTAGCAATAGTCTCATGCATGACCGATCGTTCATGGTCATTACTACTGGTAACTGCCATATTGAACTAGATATACCACCGTTGGGCAATGGCAACATTCAATGCATCATGGAGATCATGTGCCTCCCATAGTAGAGCCGAACACAATGCATCCGACAGCTACCTATCTTGGTGGTGACCGACCACCAGTACTTCTTCATCTCGGGGTGTAGAATCCGACTGTAGGCACACAATCCGTTGGTGAGGAACCCCCTCCTTTTATGATGTTTTGGGGTGTAACATTGATGGGCTTATTAAGTAACCCCTTGGCTCGCATCCTTGATGGGTCTGGGCCTTGGCTGGACCATACGTATACATGGCCTACCTCGTAGGTATTCCCCCATGACCTTCTTTTACTGGGTTGAATCGTGGGCCTGTACCAAAATCTATATAGATAGTAGTTGGGAAAATTTCCAATGCACCGGGCATGAGCCCTGGGTTCGCGGGGCCCAGCTCTGCTTTGAAGGAAATTTCTAATTCTTTGTCGCCTGAGAATTTTCCAATTTTTAGGTGACGTGAGAGGCGTTGGATCTTTTTGCTTATAGATCGTGCATACATCCACGAACATTGAACCATGCAATGCTGCCATTGGCTTGTGTGATTGTGGGCCTTTTTTCGGAGGAGTTCCAGTTTGTTCTATCGGGCCTTTTTCTGTTTTCTGGGCCTATTTGTGTTTTTCTTTTGATGTGGATTGTGTTCACGGGAGGAAAACGAGTCGCTGTCGCAGAGAGGGAGAGAGAGTCGGCGCATTTATGTACGTGCTTCACTCAGAGAAATGTGCAACTACTTTATTTTAGAATGTACAGTTGGGTTGCTATGTATGTATTTTCTAGCTTGAGTTTACCTCAGTTGCAGTTTTTTTTTTTGATAAATGATAATTGTACTTTTATAGAAATGTGCAACTACCATTTTTAGTAGTGCAACTGGGTTTGCTATGTATGTATTTTCTAGCTTGAATATTCATCAGTTGTGCCTTTTTGTAGATAAATACCTGTACTTTTATAGATACGTGCAACTACCATTTCTAGAAAAATGCAACTAGGTTGCTATATGTATTTTTGTAACTTGAGTATACCACGGTTGCACTGTTCTATAAACACTAGGTGGTTTCCCCGCGACGTTGCTGCTGGATTTTAAAGATTAATTTTGGATACATTTTGTATGAAGAAATGACCTAAATCAAAAGCTATTATTTTTAAAGTAATTGTGTGTGAACAAAGAGTATGCATGTAGGCTAGACCATTGGAGATGGAAAAATTAAATTGGGGTATTGATGTGACCAGCAGTGCAAAAAGAGATGAAGTTAATAATTTAAATATTTTGACAGTCGGTCAAATTACAATGCGAGTACCATCGCCAGAACCACGAGCTGAAGAAGTCAATCCTAATTTTCGTACTCCGAGTTGGACGCTGGTCGGTGCTATTCTAATTCAACTAGTGTTTTGGTAAGAAAAAGAGTCCTGGTTTGGTTTTGTGATCCTAGTGAGCGTGGTCGTATATTTAATTAGTGGAATCCTTAATTAGTTTGTTTCTTTCAACTAGGAAACCGTGGTGTTTTTTTTTTTTGAAGGGAGGAAACCGTGGTGTTAGATAAAGGAAGTACTAGTAGATTTCCTTGCCTGAGTTAAAGAGTCATAGTCGGTTTTGGTTCCGTGCCTGCGCGCACGCTTATAAATAAAGGCTTCGGCCATGTAATGAGGGGAGATTAGTTTTCACGTGAGTTGAATAAAAAGTCAGAAAACGTCCCATGTCAGGGGACATCAAATATTGTGTTTGTTTTTGCTGGTCCAGCTTGGATTTTGTCGTTGCTACGCGTGGAGTTGATTCAGTCTGCTCGACGTCAGTTTTTGATCTAAGGGTCTTGCATCTTTGCTTGGCCGGAATTTCTTGTGCTGCTGCCAGTATCGTGAAAGATCGGACCGACGAACGACTTGCATCTAGTCGGGTCTTTATCAAGTGGTATTCAGAGCTAAGGTTGTTCACGGTACTGTGTTGATTGAGATGTCGACCTCGGTCAACAAGGAAGACGAGGTTGCTGCTGATTCTTAGGAAATTGTTCGTCCAGTGTACGCGGATGATATTCCTCAAAATATTCGGGATGATTTTGACCACACATGCAACTACATCAAGCAATGTCATGATGCGTTCGGCAAAAGGATAGATGTCATGATCACTCGGTTCGATGGTTTGGCAGACATCATCAATATGCCGGCAACGAATTCTGCACCACCATAGACTGCTCCGGCTGCTCCACTGCGTTATGCACCACCGGCTCACGACGGACATGCCGGCATGCATGATCGCTGTTTGGCGGCACCTCATGTTGGAGATGATGGTCTTGATGGCGGCGTTGACCAGGCAGCGGGGTACGCTCCACGACCACGACACTATGAGCCTCGTCCTGAAACTTCCGTTCGTGGTGGAGTGCATGACCGAGTTGGTCAAGCTGTGCGTGTGCCTGCGGATGATGGAATTGGGCGCATAAAAATTTCAATCCCTTCGTTCTCCGGCAAATGCGAACCAGAAGGCTATTTAGAGTGGGAGATGCGTGTGGATCAAATTTTTGATGCCCATCATTATAGCGAGGAGAAGAAAGTTCAACTTGCCGGCATTGAGTTTACCGGTTACACGCTAATATGGTGGAACCAAATTTGTCGTTCAAGACATCGCCCGACGACTTGGCGAGGGATGAAAGAGTTCATGAGACGACGTTTTGTTCCTGAGCATTATAAAAGAGATATGTACAACAAGTTGCAGCGGCTCTCTCAAGGTAATATGAGTGTTGATGAATATTACAAGGAGATGAAATTGCTTATGATACGTACAGGGACAACGGAGGATCCGGAGGCGACCATGGCACATTTCTTTAACGGGCTAAATATCGAGATGCAGGATCGTGTTGAGATGGTGGTCTACTACAACATACAAGATCTTGTGCACCAAGTTGTGCATGCGGAACAACAGATTAAGCGGCACCAAGTCAGCACAGTTCCCAGTAACACTTTGAACACATGGCGACGCTCGCAGCATAAGAGTGAGGATGTCGTTCCTAGCTCCAGGACGACAATATCAAATCGTTCTCATGGTTCCGTGTAAAAGGATGCTTCAAAATCAGGACTGTCGAGGGTTGGTTCTAGTATGCAGTCTACCACACATACTAGTGACATCGAATGTTTCAAGTATGGAGGAAGAGAACATATGAAGCCTGAATGCCCTAATGAGAAAAGAGTGTTGCTAACGTAAGATGGCTATGCATCCGCTAGCGATGAAGAGGTTGTTTCTGACACTTCTAGTGAAAAATCTGAAGATGTTGAACAGGTGATTGCGAGTTTTGAAGCTGCTGAATCATACCCATCATTGATGGTGCAGCGAGTGCAAGAGGATCGCATTGAGGATAAGGGGCGGCGTTGGAATATTTTTCAAACTCAGTGCAAAATCAACAACACTAATTGTAAGTTGATCATAGACGGAGGAAGCTACACCAACGCTATCAGCAAAGAACTGGTGGATGTTTTAGCGCTACCTACGTGGAAACACCCGCAACCACACTGTATTAAGTGGTTATACCAGTCTGGTAGACTGAAAGTTACTCACAAGGTACGTGTAAAATTTTCAGTTGGTGACTATAAAGATACAGTAATTTGTGATGTCTTGCCAATGGATACATGTCACTTGTTGTTGGGAAGACCATGACAATATGACCATCATGCCACACACGAGGGCCGGTCCAACACTTACACTTTTTGGGACGACGGAAGAAGATATGTGCTGCGATCTATGTTTGCGGGAGAAAATAAGATAGATACAAATGTTTCACTGAAGAAGAAGGTCGTAAAATTTGGCACAAAACCGAGGACGGTTTTGTTTCAAGGAGGAGGGGATGATGTGACCAGCAGTGCAGAAAGAGATGAAGTTAATAATTCAAATATTTTGACAGTCGGTCAAATTACAATGCGAGTACCATCGCCAGAACCACGAGCCGAAGAAGTCAATCTTAATTTTCGTATACTCCGAGTTGGACGCTGGTCGGTGCTATTCCAATTCAACTAGCGTAGCTGATTCAGTCTTGTTTTGGTAAGAAAAAGAGTTCTGGTTTGGTTTATTCCAATTCAACTAGCGTAGCTGATTCGGTCTTGTTTTGGTAAGAAAAAGAGTTCTGGTTTGGTTTTGTGATCCTAGTGATCAGCGTGGCCGTATATTTAATTAGTGGAATCCTTAATTAGTTTGTTTCTTTCAACTAGGAAACCGTGTGGTGTTAAGGGCTTCACTTTTGGTGAGCCACCCTGGAGGTCCGCAAAGCTGCATATCAGCGATGGAGCCGCGTCGAGCTCGGGTGAGAAGGTGATCCATCATTCTTTTCTTCGGTGGCTGCTGTCGTGGTGCCGGAGGCAGATGATGGGCGTTGGTGTCAAGCTCAGGGATGTTTTGCTATCTTTTCGGTTTTGTCATGTCGGTCCTTACGTAACTTGTACTTTAATCTTTATGATATGAATGAAACACGTATTACCATGCAAAGATAAAGGAAATACTAGTAGATTTCCTTGCCTAACTTAAAGAGTCATAGTCGGTTTTCGTTCTGCGCGCACGCTTATAAATAAAGGCTTCGGCCATGTAATGAGGGAAGATTAGTTTTCACGTGAGTTGAATAAATAGTCAGAAAACGTCCCATGTCAGGGGACACCAAATATTGTGTTTGTTTTTGCTGATCCAGCTTGGATTTTGTCGTTGCTACGCGTGGAGTTGATTCAGTCTGCTCGACGTCAGTTTTTGATCTGACGGTCTCGCATCTTTGCTTGGCCGGAATTTCTTGTGCTGCTGCCAGTATCGTGACAGATCGGACTGGCGAACGACTTGCATCTAGTCGGGTCTTTATCACGTATGCATGTGCTACAAAATAGTTTTAGTGGATGTTGACGTGACACATTTGGAGATGTGAAGGGCTACATGTTGAATGAATTAGAGTTAGTGGGAATCAACTATTTAGATATTATAGATGAATTGGAAAAAGCTATTTGGGAATATGTCAATTTGCAAACAATGTATATTTTTATTCTAGGTGAAGTAATGTAAACTATTTTTAAAACAGACTTGTGATTTTTCTGAAATTCCGTCCTACTTTTGGTTCCATTCAAGAAATCTCAAACCAACCCTTTTGGGTCATATAGTTACCAATCTTGTCAATCTGCATCAAGTTTCACATGTTTTTAAACATTGCACTAGATCCAACACAATGTAATTGCATTTACACGAGGACAATAACAAAAAATTTGTACATCCTAAAGGAAAGATATCATGCATATTTAATATGGAGGTAATACATAGGTACTCACAAAAAAGGAGATAAATACATACCTACTTTTTTTATTGAAAATTTATCATTTTATGTTTAAAAGTTCATATAATTATAAAATTAGAAAATCAACAACTTAAAACTTGAAAAATGTTATTTGAACTTACTACATTTAATAATAATTTAGATTGTGTGATAACAATAATCTCTAGCATAAAAGTTTTAGTTATATATTTTGTATCCAATATTTAATTTTATTTGGTTGGACGCATCGGCCCGCAATAGTGGAATGCTAGAGCGATCATGAAGACCCATGTAGGCTACATATGTGGATCCTCTCCAAAAAAAATCAATATCATTTGGACATCAAATCCACATACTCAAATATTAACTGATAAGAACAAATACTAATCTTAGTCAAAAGGTCGAAAAAGGTCTGATTTGCAGTGGAGGCGTGCTCCTCCTTTATATCTTCCTGAACCGACTTATTACGCCTTAGCCAGGCAATGTGGTACTACTAATAATCAGGACGTATGCTAATACGAATCTTATCAACTGGCTAAAATCCAATTCCATGACTCGCAACGAGGCCCAAATTAATAGTCCAAGCCCAGATTGTATGAACGATTGGACCAAACCGTCTAGCTAGCTTGTACCTCCCACTGACGATGAGGCCCACCCGTCGCCCCAACCATGATACAACCAGAGCGCTCCATTATTGCCTAAAAACCAGAGTGCTCCATTTTGAGGGAGCTAATAACTTCATTGATTACTTGCACCTTTTCGAGAAATGTTCAACTTCCATTTTTAGAAAAGTCCAACTAGTTTCATAATTTTTATACTTGCAAGTTTTTCCAGAGAAGTGCAACTAGTAAGTTGATTTTTTTTCTATAAATAGTGATTTCACTTTCAATAAAAGGTGCAACTGCAATGTTTAGAAAAATGTAATTGGTTAGATATTTGTATTTTTTTAATCCCAAATAATCAGTACAAGTCACACTTAAAAATAAGTTCTATTTTTGTAAATGAAACTGGATATACTAATTTCTTTTTATCTCACAATTATCCTTCCTTTTTTAGTGGACTTTTCATCATTTTCTTTTATTTATTTATGGAAATGCTTCTTTTGGTAAATGAAACACAATGCACAAACAAATCAACATAACCCTATCGAGAAAAGGAACATAACAAAAAACTCATGTGGCGGTTCATCGGCCATGGAAAAAACATAAGCCCGGTCAAAAAAATCACGAACTCACACATAAACCACAAGCCCATTTGCACATACATAGGAGGAAGAATCCTTTCGAACAGGAAGATGAGATTAGTTGCTGGTCGACCAAGAATTCACTAATTCTCGGTCACCTGAGCCGTAGGCACTCCCATAAATTAAACAACCAAATAGTTTGGCATTTAGGGAAATAAATTAAATAGACAACAATTTAGCATTTAGGTAAATAAATTAAACAACAAAAAATTAGCATTTAGGCAAGCAAATTAAACATCCAAAAAGTTTTAGCATCTTGGAATCACTTATTTGTAGCTGGCGGCCTAATTGGCTTAACAATCCACTTTGTTGTTGTGGATGCATATGGTTTATGGTTGATCTAGTACTCACAAAGAATTGACATGGTGTGTATTGGGCAATTTCACAAGTTGTTGTGTTTTGAGAGTTTTATAGATTAAACTACATGAACATTAACCAAGTCTGGAGGAAACTTTCTCTTTCTAATGCACAATTTTAGATGTAGATGCTGCATGAAGCTTCTCACAGATTTCTCTTGGCTGTCCTGCAAACTGGGAATATCCCCCCTTTGTTGAGTCCCTCATTATGTTAATAATAATCTTCTTGGATTTCTTCCACTTGGCAATACACACATTTGCAAACATTTCTTCCAAGGCTGGCTTCTTCAAACTATTCATTTTCTAGCTAGATTAGGTACCATCTTGTCAAATATGTTAGCCATCCTCTCAAAATTAAATTGATAATTTTCTCTTTTAGGAAGGAAAGTACGCCCATTGTTGAAGCTTCCAACCTACCAACTCTCAGGCCTCGATGATCTAGTGCTTGATCTCCAATTGATCCAACCCAAACACACTTTTTTGGTGTGCACTAGCATTCCATACACTAACTGGATAAAGAACATCTTGCCCTCTTAAAGTTCCAAGACTAGAAGCCAGTACGTCGGTGATTGCATCCATGAGAACGAAAATGTTCTCAACGTACTGGCGTCCTAGACACTAGAGTACTTATCGATAAGCACATTTACACAAAGGTGTGGTTGAACATGCCACAGTCTCTCCTTGCATGAAATCTAATTGTCGAGCCAGACACGCGTGCTGGAGGATGACTCGGCCCTCAAGGATGGATGCTAAATATTTATGACCTTGAGCCTAATTTATCCTACAAAATGTTTGCACTTGCCATGTAGAATGCTTTTAATATTCATGAATGTAGAGTTTATGGAGATCGTATGATTTGTTGTGCTTGACACGCAAGCAATGCAATGTTAAAGATTCCGTGTCCCTTAATCCCAAGCCACCACAAAATTTAGGTCATGTCATTGTTTCCTACAACATCCATTAAGGTTTCCTTTTTCCATGCTTCTTCCCCACCAGAAACTCGGGTTCAATGAGACCCCCCCCCCCCCCCCCCCGCGCCCGAAAACAATGGTTGCTCAATTCATCCTTGAGCATGCTTCCACACCTGATCTTTCAGATATTTGAGAGATCCACTAATTGGCATTCCAACATGCCACATTTTACTTTCTATCAGACAAAATGCCACATACATGTTAATTTTTCCTTACCATGGTATACATGTAGGGTTATATGGGTCAAGCGTGCCAACTAAGTGCTAGGCGAGACTTGGCTTTGAAAGCAGACCGAATCTAAATGAAGCTACGATTCGTGTTGGGCTAGCAGGAGCAAAGACTATATATATGATCACGCGGGGGAGAACACATAACTGACGGTACGTATAACTAGAACTCTAGCCACCAAGTTTACCATGATCGTCTCCCAGCTCCCTCTTTCTTCCTTGCCGGTGTATTTGCCACTAAGAGGTGGGTGGAACTCCGGATCTTTACCTAAGTTTTTCATGCTTGCTTTGTGTGCCCTCGTCAATGGAGTCTCAATGCTCGAGATATGTTGTGTGGAACAAATGTCTCCTAGCTCCATTTCTGGTTTGGCGTGCCTTTGTAGCTGTTGTCTGGGGCTAGTGGTGTTTCAGCCTCTCCTACTTTATTTTATCATGATCATTGTCTTCTTCCTAAGTTCCACAACAACGTGGTGACAATTCAATTCGTCTGCATTATGTGGGGAGTGTCCTAGACACAATGTGTTCAAGGGTCTACTATTTTTAACTTTTTTGGTAGACGACTCATACAACTATTCAAACCTTTGCAGATAGTCTATCATGTGCAGGTATGTTCATTTCCGGTTCGAGGTTAGTCTAGCCTGTGCAAGACTGCAAGTACTGATCTTCTCCCTTTTTTTTTCGTTTATAAGAAGAAAAAATCTACTCTGCTTTTCTACCATATACATGGAAGAACGTTGTGATGCAATTGGTGGAATTTGAGACAACGATTCTAGATCACTTTGGTGTAGCTTTTAGTTTTTCAATGTTCTATCGCAATGATTTTGCCTATAATTCTTAAAATCGGATTGTTGGTGTACCAGCATAAATATGGAAAACCCATGGTCGAAAAATAAAAGTAAAGTAAAACAAAATACTTTAGCAAACTATATTTGTGATAATCAGCCTGAACATCGAGTTACATGGAAACCTATACCACCTAAATATCCACAATCAAATAGGAGTAGCTCTGTTCATGTCAACCTTTTTACGTTTCGATTTTTGTCCTACAACCATTCAGGTTTCTTTGCAGTCTTATCCTACCACGACCATCCTAGCTACTCCGCTAGTAATCAGCACCGCGGGGTCGCCGCTGCCTCGCCGCGCTCCTCCGATCGCTGCCGTGGACGTAGTCATCGTCGTCGAAGCTCGGCCTCTCCGCTCGGTCCTGTCGGAACGAGAAGAACCTCTGCGCACCAGCACAAACAAAATCGCAGATATGTAACATCCGAACACAGTTAGCTATCAAAGCGACAGAAAAATGGTATCCAGGGTATACCCTTGTCCTTGAGCCACTGGACGCCTGCGACTGAGCGAAGTCAAGGACCCGGAGGAAGAGCTCGTATCCCCTGTCCGTGAAGTTCTTGAGGTAGAAGACGATGAGGTCGCCGGCGTTGGCCCGCAGGTACCGCAGCCTCTCCTCGATGTTGGGCTCGTACTGCATCACCAGCGGCCGCACGAAGTTCTCGTACACGATGTCAGACCCCTGGTCAACGGGCAGAAGGTCTCTGTTCAGACATGGATCAATCAACAGACCACCAGAACTTGGCAACTTACCCTTGTCTGGGGGTACCAGAGGTAGACAAGGAAGGCGAGCTTGACTTCATAATACATCGGAATCCTGCGACCCCACGAAATGGTTTGTCAGACAACAGATTTCTTTCTTTCAAAGGAGGCGTAGAGCAGAGTACCGAGTACGGTGGCTACATTTGATGAGTCAATGAGTTGTGATTGGTGATTAGTACCTCGATATTAGGGCGCCTGCGATTTCATCGAATATGACCAGGATGACTAGTATGATCCTGCAAAGTTGCTGAAATTCGTCAAGCTCAGCAAGACCAAGATCTCTAGCCAGTTGTTCCATCCCAGTATCTCAAGAAGTCAAACTACATAGGCATTTTGGCAATTGCGTGATGCGCCCCCAAATTGCTGAAAGTGCGTCCTAAATCCTAATTCTAGCAATTGTAAGCATCGCGTACGGACGGATCCAACAAACCAAAGAATGAGGATTACTCGAGAGATAAAGGCTCGTGGATCAGTACCAATACTGGCACCAAAACCGGAGCTGATCGGTCCGGCCGGTCCGCTGCTCGACCGCCTTGAAGCACTCCAACGCCGGCATAGCATACCCGAACAGAACCCTGCAGCCCAAGCGATCAGCGATCGAGTCGACCAAGCAGAGGCATGGAAAATCCCGCCAAAATTACAGGCAACAGAGGTAGAAACGAGAGCGGAGGAACCCACTTACGTGAGGAATTTCGTGAGAAGCTCGACAGACATCGTGAAGTGGCGTCGAATTCTCGGGAAGAGGAGGCCAAGATCTGTGTAACCTATCTACCTAATTTCTTGATGAGTTCTCGGAAAGGAAGATAATGGCCGCCCCTCCCAAGTGATGTGTTTGGTGTGGCCTATGACATAGCTTAC
The DNA here is from genome assembly GCF_018294505.1 of Triticum aestivum. Taxonomy (NCBI): domain Eukaryota; kingdom Viridiplantae; phylum Streptophyta; class Magnoliopsida; order Poales; family Poaceae; genus Triticum; species Triticum aestivum. The sequence goes on along the minus strand of NC_057798.1, from coordinate 456,956,513 downwards.
CTGCCAAGTTGCTTGCGGCTGCGGGCAGGAGAAGACAGGTGGTTAGCTCAGCTCGGCCACTGCTCGAAACGGAATTTACGGTATTGCCCTTTCGGCTCCGTTGTGCAGTCAATGATTAGTGGGTCATGGGATTGATTCATTGATAGTTTGGGATTTGGGGTCCATGCTGGATATCTCCAGGGGTTGGAAGTATCTGTGAATATGAGGACGTATCCTGTGCAACGACTGAATTGATGCACCCAGTACACCAAGCGATTCTCGGCCACTGGATGGGGAATAGATGGACTGGATGTCATCATAAGCTGGCTACGGGTACATTTTACACAATGAACCTTGTCAAGTGGCTCAACTGCACAAAAGTCCTTCCGATCCCATCGTCTCATTCCCTTTGCTCTGTTCCGATCTGTACCTATCTCTCTGAGAACCCCTCTCTGTACCAAGCGATTTAGGATAGTGTGAGCTCTCTTCAGTACAACTCCTACCCCGCTGCAAATTCCTCTTCCCTCTATCTCCACAATCTATCCCTCTCCATGACAGTGCTGGCTACGGCTTGGCACAACCGACGGTGCACGCTCTTGGTTTGGCACCACCGCCGTCGTTGCAAGCTAAGATTCAACGCCGCCACAAATTTCTAACAAGCTGCGTTGCTTTCTTTATTCAGATAGTGAGTGCATATTTATTCCGTAGGAGCAGCGAAAAAAGAGCTAAGAATAATCGTTCCTGATTACTGTTTACAGTCGATATCGTTGAACTTCTCGTATTCATGAGCCAATAAATTCTTGAACGATTGCCGCAGATAAGAAAAAGTTCATAATGAGGTCAAGAAAATCTTGAACAAATAGCAGAAAATAAGAACAAGTTCTTTCTAATCAAACAAACAAATGATATTAGGATTAAGCTCCATGATCTGGTGCAAAAAATCTTAACTAACATCGCTGAAATTCTCTGCAGCATAAAGCTTAACCTTATCCAACCATATCATAAAGTTTGATCTTCTGTTGGATATGACCTGAAAATTGATATTCATGCTTTTCAGGTGTTATCTCTGCAGGTGCAGCCGCATGCTCGTCTACAGAAAAGAAAGTTGGTTGTACAAGTTAGTGTTCTACCTTCTAATTTTGCATCAACTTTGTGTATTTTGGCAACAAAAATGTCTCTTTCAGATGATCGGGAGAGCTGCATGCTGCTCAATCTGTTCCCTAAAGTGAACAGATATTGCTTTCCGGATACTTCAGTAGACAATGCTCACTAGCTGATTAATGTACGTGTGGAGGAACAATAGCAGATAAAAGAGTTGGACATACTTTTCCTTATGTACACAATGTTTGAACCGGTTTGTGTATATGCAATGTATACAAAGTTGTCTATATGACAGTAATGTACATAAAGCTAGCAGTGATCTTGTAAAAAAAATTTGGAGTTTTCTCTGTTAACATCCTAATTTGATTGAACTGCTATGAGACAGCTTTTTTTGGGGATCTACGAGACAATTGTACCTGGAATGAAACTACTTCAACACATCTTCAAGCATAAGTGCAAATTTCCGAGTGGTTCTCAAACCTGAGAGTCCCTGGTCCGGTTAGGCCACAAACGCCATAGTATCTATACTGCATAAGATTTGCATGCCACATCATGGATCTTACTCCTAAAAGCATTGGCGAGTGCTGATTACAACAACAAAAAAAGCTCTTACTTGTTGCCGTTACAAAAAAGGATTTGTGTACCAGATTACCGGATCTTGACCTTAATGCATGTTCTTTATTCCAGCAAGCTTATATGGTACATAAAATTTTAAAAGCAGAGGAGTACAGATGACCTGAAATTGTTATAGGTCAACTGAAGAATCATACTCTTGTTAGAGAAAAAGGGCACACCCCTTGGTTTCGTTTTATTAGAATGTAATAACAAGTGCACAAAGAGCGTGATTTCTCAGATGCGAGCACAGCAGAAAGCATCAGACTTAGTTCACAAACAGTTGAAAAAATAACAATAGCCAGAGGTTGGCCAGAGTACAAGCACGATCATCAATCAGCCAGAAAAATGTTGAGTGGACCTACAGCACGGCGGCGCTAAATTTACATGCTCCCGGCGGCGATGACGGTAGCTGCTGGGTGAGGTCGTTTCAGAGGATAGGAGGGCCATCGGTGCTAGAACTAGGTAGGGTGGTCTGACAGATGAGGAGAGAGTAGCGATGGAGCAAATGGTTAACCCTAGCTCACAAATTGCCTGGTACAGGTACAGAAAGGGAACAGAGAAAAGGAAGGAGACGATGGGTTCATAGGGACTGTTTTGCACAGTTAAATGATTTTGCAAGGTCCACTCTGTAAAATATACCGGCAGCCACCTGATGATAACATCCCGCCCATCAATTTTCAATCCAGTGGCGCAGAATTGCTCGGAGCATCGGGTGCACGAGTCCAGCCGTTGCACAGGATACATTCTCCTGTGAATATACTAAAAGTCAGAGGGAAAGGTGAATGGGAGTGTGAGAAAAAGGAGAGCTCAATAATGTTAAGTAGCATAATTTGGTGATATTAGATGGTGTGACACGAAACCTACCAAAACTGAATGGGAGATCAGAATTATTGAGCTAGTACAGAGCATTAGTATCGTCTCTATGCAGCCGGACACACAATTGACTGGAACTGACTCTGGACATGGGATGAATTATATAACCTCTGTCAAAAAAGCTTGTCTTATATTACCTCCGTCAAAAAAAAAACTTGGCTTATATTACCTCCGTCTGTCTTACACAAGCTTTTTGGACGAAGGGAGTACATGCATTTTGAAAAGAAAATAAATGATAGAAGATTATGCAAACATTTAACTATTTGTTCACAATATCACGGAGAAAATTTCAGTCAAGCAAACAGAAGAATATGCAAAAAAAAAGGAAAAACAGTAGCAAACTGCTTGTCTACAGCCGCTTTGTGCATCTCTGTTTTCAGCCTTTTGTTCTAGAGTTGTCCGTGCTTTCTATACAGTTTCATAAATAAAAAGAAATAAGAGCAGCTCCGACGCGTCGATCCAAACAGACACACGCCATTTCTTTGCTCTTTCTGCGTACATGTATCAAAAAAATTGCCTCAAATTCACATAATTCAAACAAATACAAATATTTTATAGTTTACAAGCAAAATAAAATTTAAATTGTCACAAATACATTTGGAAGAAAAAAAATAGCTACTATATGTATTGGTTGCCAAGGTGAGCCCACGTATGCTCAACCAAAACATTTTGTAGTTGAATGTGAGTTTCTCATTCACGCATTTGATAATGAAACTCGGTGAACTGTGCAAATGTTTCCGCTCCTCCATGCTCAGGCACAACATTTTCACTCTGAAATTGATACCCCTGATCATAGATTTCATCCTCTACGATCATGTTGTGCATGATCACACAAGAAGTCATCACCTTCCAAAACTTTTGGTGCTCCAAGTTCTAGCAGGATACGCAACGATGCCTCATCGAGATTGAAGAACACCGAAAACACGCTCCACATCGTTTCTAGCACTCTCCTATGCTTGGGCAAATCTCCGCCTCTTCTCTCCTATCAGGTTGGCGATTGTCTTGACAAGAGTAGTCCACTGAGGATAGATACCATCAGCTAGGTGGTATCATTTGTTGTAGCGGTGGCTATTGATCTCAACATTGACCTCTGGGCAGTTGCCTTTTGCAAGCCTTGCGAACACCAGTGAGCGCTGAAGCATGTTGATGTCATTGTAAGAGCAGGCCATGCCAAAGAAAGAGTGCCAAATCCAAATATCTTGTGAAGCCACGGCCTCAAGTATGATAGTGCAAGCTTTAACATGACCCTTATATTGCCCCTGTCAAGCAGAAGGGCAGTTCTTCCACTCCAAGTGCATACAATCTATACTACGAAGCATCCTCGGAAAGTCCCTACTGGCATTGATCGCCAACAACCGGGTTGTATCTGCAGCAGGCCCTCTCAAGTACTTCGGGTCAAATACTGCTACCACAGGCTTGCAGAAGTTATACATGGATTCTAGGCACATGGACTCGTGATACGTCTTCAACGTATCTATAATTTTTGATTGTTCCATGCTATTATAGCATTAACCTTGGATGTTTTTTATGCAATTATATATCTTTTTTGAACTAACCTATTAACTTAGTGTCAAGTGCCAGTTGTTGTTTTTTGCTCGTTTTTTGTTTTTCAGAATATCAATACCAAAATAAGTCCAATTGCCACGAAACTTTCTGACGATCTTTTTCTGAGACCCTGGAAGCTTCGGAAGAGGGCTAGAAGATGGAGGAGTAACCCACAAGGCACCCACCCGGGGGGGCGCCATGGTGGCTTGTGGGGCCCGCGTTCACCTATTTGACCTAATTCCAACTCTATAAATTCTCTAAAAATCAGGAAACCAACAGAGAGACACCCGAAACCCTTTTTCTGCGGTCGCAAGCTTTTGTTCTCGAGAGATACCATCCGAGGCCTTTTCTGGCACTCTACCGAAGAGGGAATCAGCCATAGAGGGGTTCTACATCAACCTTGCTGCCCCTTCGATGATGTGTGAGTAGTTTACCATAGATCTACGGGTCCATAGCTAGTAGCTAGATGGCTTCTTCTCTCTTTGATCTTCAATACAATGTTCTCCTTGATGCTCTTGGAGATCTATTCGATCTAATCACTTTTTGCGGTGTGTTTGTTGGGATCCGATGAATTGTGAGTTTATGACCAGATTATCTACAAATATTATTTGAGTCTTCTCTGAACTCTTTTATGCATGATTATTATAACTTTGTATTTCTCTCCGATCTATTATTTGGTTTGGCCAACTAGATTGATTTTTCTTGCAATGGGAAAGGTGCTTTGTGATAGGTTCAATCTTGCGGTGCTCAATCCCAGTGACAGAAGGGGACATGACACGTATTTGTATCGTTGCCATTAATGATAAAAAGATGGGGTTTATTCATATAAATTGAGTTTACTTTGTCTACATCATGTCATCTTGCTTAAGGCGTTACTCTGTTCTTTATGAACTTAATACTCTAGATGCATGTTGGATAGCGGTCGATGTGTGGAGTAATAGTAGGAGATGCAGCCAGGAGTCGGTCTAATTGTCTCGAATGTGATGCCTATATACATGATCATTGCCTTAGATATCGTCATGATTATTCCTTTTTCTACCAGTTTCCCAACAGTAATTTGTTTACCCAATGTATGCTATCTTTGGGAGAGAAGCCTCTAGTGAAAACTATGGCCCCCGAGATCTAAATCATATATTAAAATCCAAAAATATATTGCTGGACTTTTATTTACGTTATTTTATTTTGTGTTTCTATTTATCTATCTATCACTACGAGATTTGATCCTTACAATTAACCCCAAGGGATTGACAACCCCTTGTTTGCATTGGGCGCAAGTATTTATTATTTTGTGTGTAGGTGTTGCTAATGAGTTGTTGCGTGGTTCTCCTACTGGATTGATAACCTTGGTTTGTAACCGAGGGAAATATTTATCTCTACCGTATTGCATCATCCCCTCCTCTTCGGGGAAATCCCAACGTAGCTCACAAATAGCAACTCGCTCATTCGGACATACTCACCAATCAGATCATCGTATGCAACCATCCGAATAGCTGCAGTGCATTTCTGATAAGAGGAGAAGCCAGCCTTTTCCAAGGCATCCTCTTTGCACTCGATATAGTTATCGTACGCCGCCACCCCATTCCGGTTACAGTTGATACATGTTTAGCTATTCAGAAGCGGTGCTGCAATAGGTTGTGTTAGAAGAGTAGGTTAGGGGACTGGAAGTAGTCCTGCCAGAGTAGGCAATGGTCGCTCTTTCGGTTGCGATTCAAAGCGGGAGTATGCCCTGATCGAGCCCCTACACATCGGCCACTGCCTACTAATGTGGTCATGGATGACCAAAGCAGCGACCACAATCTCCTCATCATCGGACGATGAATCATCCGAATTGCAAATGAAATTGTTGAAAAAGTACTCGTCTCCACTGTCCATTTGTCCTTGCAGGCGAAATGTCGAACACCTTGCGGGCATGGTGGAAGAAGTCGGCCAGTGTAGAGCCTCGCGCCTCTCCCAGACCAGCCCGCAAACCTATCAGCATGGAGGCGACCGACGAGCAAGGTAATCGTGCTTCGTAGTGTTGCCATCGATGAATGTGAGGGGGTGGTGGTGTTAACGTTGGAATGTTGCGACAACGACGAAAACGGTGTTGGGAAACGTTGCATGAAAACAAAAAAAATCCTACGCCCACGCAAGATCTATCAAGGAGATGCATAACAACAAGAGGGGACAGTGTGTCTACGTACCCTCATAGACCGTAAGCAGAAGCGTTTGACAACGCGGTTGATCTAGTCGAACTTCCTTGCGCTCCAACCGATCAAGTACCGAACGCACGGCACCACCGCGTTCTGCACATGTTCAGCTCGGGGACGTCCTCCGCCTTCTTGATCTAGCAAGACGGCGAGGCAGTAGATGAGTTCCGATAGCACGACGACATGGTGACGGTGATGGTGATGTGATCTCTGCAGGGCTTCGCCTAAGCACTACGAAAATATGACCAAGGGAGTAAACGGTGGATGGGGCCGCCGCACATGACTGAGACAATGTTGTGTCCTTGTGTGGTGCCCCCTCCCCACATATATATAGGTGGGAGGGGGAGGAGGCAGCCAGGGCGCGCCCCAAGGGGCTAGCCGCCGGCCCTAGGGCTCCTGCCCTCATGCGCCTCCCCTTTCCTTGTATGAAGAAGGGGAAAGGAAAGAGGGGGGAGAGGGAAGGAAGGGGGAGTCCTACTCCACACTTTCCTTTCCCTCCCCTCTTTTTTTCTCCTCCTCATAGGGTCGGCCTCTATAGTGGCGCACTAGCCCCTTGTGGGCTGGTGTGTTCCCTATCTTGGCCTATAAGGCCCATATCTTTGTCGGGGGTGCCCGAAACTCCTTTCCAGTGACCCGATAAGTACCTGGTACCCTCTGAAACACTTCTAGTGTCCGAATACCATCATACTATATATATATCAATCTTTACCTCTCGACCATTTTAAGAATCCTCGTCATGTCTGAGATCTCATCTGGGACCCCTAACAACATTCGGTCACCAAATCACATAACTCATATAATACATATCGTCAACAAATGTTAAGCACGCGAACCCTATGGGTTTGAGAATAATGTAGAAATGACCGAGACACCTCTCCGGTCAATAACCAATAGAGGAACCTAGATGCCCATATTGGCTCCAACATATTCTACGAAGATCTTTATAGGTCGAACCGTTATGACAACATACGTAATTCCCTTTGTCTATCGGTATGTTACTTGCCCGAGATTCGATCGTCGATATCTTCATACCTAGTTCAATCTCGTTACTAGCAAGTCTCTTTACTCATTCCGTAATACATCACCTCGCGACTACTCCTTAGTCATTTGCTTGCAAGCTTATGATGTGTATTACCGAGAGGGCCCAGAGATACCTCTCCGATACTCGGAGTGACAAATCCTAATCTCGATCTATGCCAACTCAACAGACACCTTCGGAGATACCTATACAACATCTTTATAATCACCCAGTTACGTTGTGACATTTGATAGCACACAAGGTATTCCTCTAGTATCCGGGAGTTGCATAATCTCATAGCCGAAGGAATAAGTATTTGACATGAAGAAAGCAATAGCAATAAACTGAACAATCATTATGCTAAGCTAACGGGTGGGTCTTGTCCATCACATCATTCTCCTAATGATGTGACCCCATTATCAAATGACAACACATGTCCATGGTTAGGAAACCTTAACCATCCTTGATCAACGAACTAGTCTAGTAGAGGCTTACTAGGGCCACGGTATTTGTTTATGTATTCACACATGTATTTAAGTTTCCGATCAATACAATCTAGCATGAATAATAAACCTTTATCATGAATAAGGAAATATAAAATAACAACTTTATTATCGCCTCTAGGGCATATTTCCTTAAGTCTCCGACTTGCACTAGAGTCAATAATCTAGTTCACATCGCCATATGATTTAACACCAATAGTTTACATTGTCATGTGATTAACACCCATAGTTCACATCGCCATTGTACCCCCTAGATCTACTCCTGGATCACTATTGTACCCCCTTGCCAAACTCATGGCAAGGTACACAATAGGCCTGGTACACAGCATGACATACTTTATAGAACCTATGGTTGAGGCATATGGAATGACTTTCATTCTCTCTCTATCTTCTGTCGTGGTCGGGTTTTGAGTCTTACTCAACTTCATACTTTGGAATGCAGGTAAGAACCCTTTCTTTGACTGATCCGTTTTGAACTTCTTCAAAACTTTGTCAAGGTATGTGCTTTGTGAAAGTCCTATTAAGCGTCTCGATCTATCTCTATATATCTTGATGCCCAATACATAAGTAGCTTTACCGAGGTCTTTTATTGAAAAATTCTTATTCAAGTATCATTTTATGCTATCTAGAAATTCTATATCATTTCCAATCAACAATATGTCATCCACATATAATATCAGAAATGCTACTGAGCTCCCACTCAATTTCTTGTAAACACACGCTTCACCATAAGTTTGTATAAAACCATATGCTTTGGTCACCTCATCAAAGCGTATATTCCAACTCCGAGATGCTTGCACCAGTCCATAGATGGATCGTTGGAGCTTGAACACTTTGTTAGCACCTTTAGGATCTAAAAAACCTTCTGGTTACATCATATACAACTCTTCTTTAAGAAATCCATTAAGGATTGCACTTTTGACATCCAATTTCCAGATTTCATAAAATGCGGTAATTGCTAACATCATTCGGACAGACTTAAGCATCGCTACGTGTGAGAAAGTCTCATTGTAGTCAACCCATTGAACTTGTCAAAAACCTTTTGCGACAAGTCAAGCATTGTAGACAGTAACATTACCATCAGCGTCCGTCTTCTTCTTGAAGATCCATTTATTCTCTATGACTTGCCGATCATCGGGCAAGTCCACCAAAGTCCACACTTTGTTCTCATACATGGATCCTATCTCAGATTTCATGGCTTCAAGCCACCTGTCGGAATCTGGGCACATCATAGCTTCTTCATAGTTCGTTGGTTTGCCTTGGTCTAGTAACATGACTTCTAGGACAGGATTACCGTACCACTCTGGTGCGGAATGTGTTCTGGTTGACCTACAAAGTTCAGTAGTAACTTGATATGAAATTTTATGACCATCATCATTAGCTTCCTCTCTAGTTGGTGTAGGCATCACGAGAACGGTTTTCTGTGATGTGCTACTCTCCAATTCGAGAGAAGGTACAATTACCTCATCAAGTTCTACTTTCCTCCCACTCACTTCTTTCGAGAGAAACTCCTTCTCTAGAAAGGATCCATTCTTGGCAACAAAGATCTTGCCTTCGGATCTGTGATAGAAGGTGTACCCCAATTGTTTCCTTATGGTATCCTATGAAGACGCACTTCTCCGATTTGGGGTCGAGCTTATTTGGTTGAAGCCTTTTGACATAAGTGTCACAACCCCAAACTTTAAGAAACGACAGCTTAGGTTTCTTGACAAACCATAGTTCACACGGTGTCGTCTCAACGGATTTAGATGGTGCCCTATTTAACGTGAATGCGGTTGTCTCTAATGCATAACCTCAAAATGATAGTGGTAAATCGCTAAGAGACATCATAGAATGCACCATATCCAATAAAGTACAATTACGACGTTCGGATACACCTTTACATTGTGGTGTTCGAGGTGGTGTGAGTTGTGAAACAATTCCACATTATTTTAAATGAAGGCCAAACTCGTAACCCAAATATTTGCCTCTGCAGTCAGATCATAGAAACTTACCTTCTTATTATGATGATTCTCCACTTCACTCTAAAATTCTTTGAACTTTTCAAATGTTTCAGACTTGTGTTTCATCAAGTAGATATACGCCTACTCAAATCATCTGTGAAGGTCAGAAAATAAGGATACCCGCCGCGTGCTTCAACACTCATTGGACCACATACATCGATATGTATTATTTCCAATAAGTCATTAGCTCGCTCCATTGTTCCGGAGAACGGAGTCTTAGTCATCTTTCCCATGAGGCATGGTTCGCAAGTACCAAATGATTCATAATCAAGTAATTCCAAAAGTCCATCTGGAACCAATATGACCTAAACGGCAGTGCCACAAGTATGTTGCACTATCATTATCAAGTTTGCATATTTTGGTATCAATATTATGAATATGTGTATCACTACGATCGAGATTCAATAAACCATTCACATTGGGTGTATGACCATAGAAGGTTTTTATTCATGTAAACAGAACAACAATTATTCTTTGACTTAAATGATTAAATGTATTGCAATAAACATGATCTAATCATATTCATGCTCAACGCAAACACCAAATAACATTTATTTAGGTTCAACACTAATCCCGAAGGTAGAGTGTGCGATGGTGATCATATCAACCTTGGAATCATTTCCAACACACATCGTCACCTCGCTTTTAACTAGTCTCTACAATTCCTATTTCGAGTTACTAATCTTAGCAACTGAACCGGTATCAAATACCTAGGGGTTACTATGAACACTAGTAAAATACACATCAATAACATGTATATCAAATATACCATTGTTCACTTTGCCAACCTTCTTATCCGCCAAGTATTTGGGGTAGTTCCAGTTCCAGTGACCATTTCCTTCACAGTAGAAGCACTCAGTTTTAGGCTTGCATCCAGCTTTGGGCTTCTTCACGAGAGTGGCAACTTGGTTGCCATTATTCTTGAAGTTCCCTTTCCTTCCCTCACCCTTTTTCTTGAAACTAATTCTCTTGTTAACCATCAACACTTGATGCTCTTCTTGATTTCTACCTTCGCCGATTTCAGCATCGCAAAGAGCTTGGGAATCGTTTTTGCATCCCTTGCATATTATAGTTCATCGCGAAGTTCTAGTAGCTTGGTGATAGTTACTAGAGAACTCTGTCAATCACTATCTTATTTGGAAGATTAACTCCCACTAGATTTAAGCAATTGTAGTACCTGCTACGTCTTGAGCTTGCGTTGGTTTTCCTTGAATAGGAAAGGGTGATGCAGCAAAAGTAGCGTAAGTATTTCCCTTGGTTTTTGAGAACCAAGGTATCAATTCAGTAGGAGGCTCCTCAAAAGTCCCACGCACCTACACAAACAAACAAGACCTCGCAACCAACGCAATAAAGGGGTTGTCAATCCCTTCACGACCACTTGCAAAAGTTAGATCTGATAGAGATAATATGATAAGGTAAATATATTTTTGGTATTTTATAATATAGATAGGAAAAGTAAAGATGCAAATAAAAGTAGATTGAAAGCTTATATGATAAGAGATAGACCCGCGGGCCATAGGTTTCACTAGTGGCTTCTCTCAAGATAGCATAAGTATTACGATGGGTGAACAAATTACTGTCGAGCAATTGATAGAAAAGCGAATAATTATGAGATTATCTAGGCATGATCATGTATATAGGCATCACGTCCATGACAAGTAGACCGACTCCTGCCTGCATCTACTACTATTACTCCACACATCGACCGCTATCCAGCATGCATCTAGAGTATTAAGTTCATAAGAACTGGGTAACGCATTAAGAAAGATGACATGATGTAGAGGGATAAACTCATGCAATATGATATAAACCCCATCTTTTTATCCTCAATGGCAACAATACAATACATGCCTTTCTGCCCCTGCTGTCACTGGGAAAGGACACCACAAGATTGAACCCAAAGCTAAGCACTTCTCCCATTGCAAGCAAGATCAATCTAGTAGGCCAAACCAAACTGATAATTCGAAGAGACTTGCAAAGATAACTTAATCACACATAAAAGAATTCAGAGGAGATTCAAATATTTATCATAGATAAACTTGATCATAAACCCACAATTCGTCGGATCTTGACAAGCACACCGCAAAAAGAGTTACATCGAATAGATCTCCAAGAAGATCAAGGAGAACATGGTATTGAGATTCAAAGAGAGAGAACAAGCCATCTAGCTAATAACTATGGACCCGAAGGTCTATGGTAAACTACTCACAACTCATCGGAGAGGCTATGGTGTTGATGTAGAAGCCCTCCATGGTCGATTCCCCCTCCGGTGGAGCACCGGTGAAGGCTCCAAGATGGGATCTCATGGATACAGAAGGTTACGATGGTGGAAATAGTTTTTCGCGGTCGCCCCTGATGTTTTTAGGGTACATGGGTATATATAGGAGGAAGAAGTAGGTCGGTGGACGCCCGAGGGGCCCATGACACAAGGGGGCACGCCCAGTAGGGGGCGCGCCCTCCGCCCTCGTGGCTGACTCGTTTATTTCTTGACTTCCACTCCAAGTCCTCTGGATCACGTTCGTTCCAAAAATCACGCTCCCGAAGGTTTCATTCCGTTTGGACTTTGTTTGATATTCCTTTTCTTCGAAACAGTGAAATAGGCAAAAAACAACAATACGGGCTGGGCCTCCGGTTAGTAGGTTAGTCCCAAAAATGATATAAATGTGTAAAGTAAAGCCCATAAACATCCAAAACAGGTAATATAATAGCATGGAACAATCAAAAATTATAGATACGTTGGAGACGTATCAAGCATCCCCAAGCTTAATTCCTGCTCGTCCTCGAGTAGGTAAATGGTAAAAACAGAATTTTTGATGTGGAATGCTACCTAGCATAATTCTCAATGTAATTTTCTTTATTGTTGCATGAATGTTCAGATCCAAATGATCCAAAATAAAAGTTCACATTGACATAAGAAATAGTAATACTTCAAGCATACTAATCAAAGCAATCATGTCTTCTCAAAATAACATGGCTAAATAAAGTTCATCCCTACAAAATCATATAGTTAGGTCATGCTTCATTTTTGTCACACAAAAATGCTCCCATCTTTTACACCCCCGATGACAAGCCAAGCAATTTTTTCGCACTTAAATAATCTCAAACTTTTTCAACTTTCACGCAATACATGAGCGTGAGCCATGGATATAACACTATGGGTGGAATAGAATGTGATGATGGGGATTGTGTGGAGAGGACAACAAAGAGAAAGTCTCACATTGACGAGGATAATCAACGGGCTATGGAGATGCCCATCAATTGATGTCAACATGAGGAGTAGGGATTGCCATGCAACGGATGCACTAGAGCTATTAATGTATGAAAGCTCAACAAAAGAAACTAGTGGGTGTGCATCCAACTTGCTTGCTCACGAAGACCTAGGGCATTTTGAGGAAGCCCATCGTAGGAATATACAAGCCAAGTTCTATAATGAAAAATTCCCACTAGTATATGAAAGTGACAACATATGAGACTCTCTATATGAAGAACATGGTGCTACTTTGAAGCACAAGTGTGGAAAAGGATAGTAACATTGCCCCTTTTTTATTATTATTTTGGGCCTTTCTTTTTTTATTTGGCCTTCCTTTTTTATTTTTTATTTGGCCTTTCTTTTTTTTGGCCTTTCCGTTTTTTTATCTGGGGACAATGCTCTAATAATGATGATCATCACACTTCTATTTATTTACAACTCATGAATTACAACCCAAAACTAGAACAAGATATGACTCTATATGAATGCCTCCGGCTGTGTACCAGGATGGGCAATGAATCAAGAGCGACATGTATGAAAAATTATGCATGGTGGCTTTGCCACAAATCCGATGTCAACTACATGATCATGCAAGGCAATATGACAATGATGATGCGTGTCATAATGATGAACGGAATGATGGGAAGTTGCATGGCAATATATCTCGGAATGGCTATGGAAATGCACTAATAGGTAGTTATGGTGGCTGTTTTGAGGAAGATATAAGGAGGTTTATGTGTGATAGAGCGTATCGTATCATGGGGTTTGGATGCACTGGCGAATTTGGAACCAACTCTCAAGGTGAGAAAGGGCAATGCACGGTACCGAAGAGGCTAGCAATGATGGAAGGGTGAGAGTGCGTATAATCCATGGACTCAACATTAGTCAAAAAAGAACTCATATACTTATTGCAAAAATCTACAAGTCATCAAAAACCAAGCACTACGCGCATGCTCCTAGGGGGATAGATTGGTAGGAAAAGACCATCGCTCGTCCCAGATCGCCACTCATAAGGATGCACAATCTAAGAACACCTCATGTTTCAAATTTGTTACACAACTTTCACCATGCGTGCATGCTGCGGGACTTGCTAACTTCAACACAAGCATTCTTTAAATTCATAATCACCCAACTAGCATGACTCTAATATCACTACCTCCATATCTCAAAACAATTATCAAGCATCAAATTGATCATAGCATCCAATTCACTTCCTATGATAGTTTTTATTATACCCAACTTGGATGCTCATCATTCTAGGACCAATTTTATAACCATAGCAAATACCATGCTGTTCTAAGAGACTCTCAGAATAATATAAGTCAAGCATGATAGACTAACAATTTCTTCAAAATTAAGCCACCGCCGTGCTCTAAAAGATATAAGTGAAGCACTAGAGAAAAAACTATCTAGCTCAAAAGATATAAGTGAAGCACATAGAGTATTCTAATAAATTCCAATCAAGTGGGTTTCTCCCAAAAGGTGTGTACAGCAAGGATGATTGTGGTAAACTAAAAATCAAAGACTAATATCATACAAGATGCTCCAAGCAAAACACATATCATGTGGTGAATAAAAATATAGCTCCAAGTAAAGTTACCGACAAACTAAGACGAAAGAGGGGATGCTTTCCCGGGGCATCCCCAAGCTTAAGCTTTTGGATATTCTTGAATATCTTGGGGTGCCATGGGCATACCCAAGCTTAGGCTCTTGCCATTCCTTATTCCATAGTCCATCAAATCTTTACCCAAAACTTGAAAACTTCACAACACAAAACTCAACAGGAAATCTCATAAGCTCCGTTAGTGCAAGAAAGAAAAACCACCACATAAGGTACTGTAATGAACTCATTCTTTATTTATATTGGTGTTAAACCTACTATATTCCAACTTCTCTATGGTTCATTCCCTTACATACTAGCCATAGATGCATCAAAATAAGCAAACAACACACGAAAGGCAGAATCTGTCAAAAACAGAACAGTCTGCAGCAATCTGTAACTCTTGAATACTTATGGAACTCTAAAAAGCCTACCAAAATAGGAAGTCATGGGAAATTTGTCTATTGATCTACAGCAGAAAGAATCAATGCAAAATCACGTGTCTGTGAATTACTAAAATTATTTTTGTGTGTGCAAAGTTTCTGTTTTTCAACAGAATCAAAATAACTATTACCATAGGTTATCCTGTAGGTTCTACTTGGCACAAACACTAATTAAAACATTAAAGCACTTATAAACAGAAGGTAGAAGGAAAATTTATTACTAAACAGAAGCAAAAATACAAAACACAAATAAAATTGGGTTGCCTCCCAACTAGCGCTATCGTTTAACGCCCCTAGCTAGGCATAAAACCGAGGATAGATCTAAGTAGTGCCATAATAATAAGATAGATCACGAAAACTCATCTCATATTCTCTATGTTCAGCAGAAAGTTTTCTTTGAGGCAAGAAAAAGTAATCAAAAGGGCTAAATTTAATGGGACAAAAGTCCCCAAGATCAATCACAGGAGGAATGGGTTCCTCCTTTGGCCCTTCATATTGCACACTAATTCATCATTATAAGCATTCTTTTGGCAGAATTTCGTGAGCCTATACTCAAGAGAGTATCCTAGTTCATTGTTTCGAAGAGCAAAATCATTATTAAGTTCGGAAATTCTATCAACTAGGACATTGGTAGGAACTTTTTCCTAAGGTTTTCATTAAAAGCAACATAGTCCAAAGATTGAAAACGCCTAATTTCCTCTTGATCAAAGAGGATCACCTCTATGGGAGGATGGCCGGCGTCCACCCTATAGTGCACAAAGATTTCTTTGGCCTCTTTTATTATAAATCTAAACTCATGATCCAAAAATATAGTAGCGACGCGCTTAACAGAAGAATGCTCAATATTAGAAAATTCCAGGAAAATTCTTTGTATGCAAGGATGCATATGCATAAATTGTCTTTCAAGCTCAACTAAAAGCATAGCGATAGCATCCGCAAGACAACTAGTTCTATGAAGAATAGAAAAAACTGATAGAAGGTAAAGCACTGGCACAAGTAAAGAAGTCTTGAATAACCCCTTTTCCAATAATATTACCACTACCGATTCGAAACATTTTAGTATGCAAGATAGGGGGTTCTTTAGCAAGAGCATCAGAATTTTCTATGTTATCATTATTGTCCATATCGATGATAATCTCCCCAATTTCAGACATAACAGCAAACAAAAGCGAGGAAGAAGAAGAGGGCAAGCAAAAGAGAGAGAAGATTGGGAAAGAGAGGGCGAATAAAACGGCAAGGGTGAAGTGGGGGAGAGGAAAACGAGAGGCAAATGACAAATAATGTAAATGCGAGGGAGATGAGTTTGTGATGGTACTTGGTATGTATTGACTTGAGCAAAGACCTCCCCGACAATGGCGCCAAAAATCCTTCTTGCTACGTCTTGAGCTTGCGTTGGTTTTCCTTGAAGAGGAAAGGGTGATGCAGCAATAGTAGCGTAAGTATTTCCCTCAGTTTTTGAGAACCAAGGTATCAATCCTGTAGGAGGCTCCTCAAAAGTCCCACACACCTACACAAACAAACAAGAACTCGCAACCAATGCAATAAAGGGGTTGTCAATCCCTTCACGGCCACTTGCGAAAGTGAGATCTGATAGAGATAATATGATAAGGTAAATATATTTTTGGTATTTTATAATATAGATAGGAAAAGTAAAGATGAAAATAAAAGTAGATTGAAAGCTTATATGATAAGAGATAGACCCGGGGGCCATAGGTTTAACTAGTGGCTTCTCTCAAGATAGCATAAGTATTACGGTGGGTGAAAAAATTACTGTCGAGCAATTGATAGAAAAGCGAATAATTATGAGATTATCTAGGCATGATCATGTATATAGGCATCACGTCTGTGACAAGTAGACCGACTCCTGCCCGCATCTACTACTATTACTCCACACATCGACCGCTATCCAGCATGCATCTAGAGTATTAATTTCATAAGAACTGAATAACGCATTAAGAAAGATGACATGATGTAGAGGGATAAGCTCATGCAATATGATATAAACCCCATCTTTTTATCCTCGATGGCAACAATACAATACGTGCCTTGCTGCCCCTGCTGTCACTGGGAAAGGACACCGCAAGATTGGACCCAAAGCTAAGCACTTCTCCCATTGCAAGAAAGATCAATCTAGTAGGCCAAACCAAACTGATAATTCGAAGAGACTTGCAAAGACAACTTAATCACACATAAAAGAATTCAGAGGAGATTCAAATATTTCTCATAGATAAACTTTATCATAAACCCTCAATTCATCAGATCTCGAAAAACACACCGCAAAAAGAGTTACATCGAATAGATCTCCAAAAAGATCAAGGAGAACATGGTATTGAGATTAAAAGAAAGAGAAGAAGCCATCTAGCTAATAACTATGGACCCGAAGGTCTGTGGTAAACTACTCACAACTCATCGGAGAGGCTATGGTGTTGATGTAGAAGCCCTCCATGGTCAATTCCCCCTCCGGCGGAGCGCCGGCGAAGGCTCCAAGATGGGATCTCGCAGATACAGAAGGTTACGGTGGTGGAAATAGCTTTCCGTGGTCTCCCCTAATATTTTCGGGGTACATGGGTATATATAGGAGGAAGAAGTAAGTCGGTGGACGCTCGAGGGGCCCACGAGACAGGGGGGCGCACCCAGTAGGAGGGGCGCCCTCCACCCTCGTGGCCACCTCGTTTATTTCTTGACTTCCACTCCAAGTCCTCTGGATCACGTTTGTTCCAAAAATCACGCTCCCGAAGGTTTCATTCCGTTTGGACTCCATTTGATATTCCTTTTCTTCGAAACACTGAAATAGGCACACAAGAAAAGCAATACGGGCTGGGCCTCCGGTTAGTAGGTTAGTCCCAAAAATGATATAAATGGGTAAAGTAAAGCCCATAAACATCCAAAACAGGTAATATAATAGCATGGAACAGTCAAAAATTATAGATACGTTGGAGACGTATCAGTACCCAGACATTCTGAGTACATGCTCACTGACTGAGCTATTCTCCTCCATCTTGTAGGCAAAGTACTTGTCAGAGGTCTCATACCTTTCAACACGGGCATGAATCTGAAATACCAATTTTCAGCTCTTAGAACATCTTATATGCTCTGTGGCGTTCAAAACATTTTTGAAGTCACGGTTCTAAGCCGTAAAGCATGGCGCACTAAACTATCAAGTAGTCATCATATCGAGCTTGCAAAACGTTCATAACGTCTGCATCTGCTCCTGCAATAGGTTTGTCACCAAGCGGTGCATCAAGGACATAATTCTTCTGTGCAGAAATGAGAATAATTCTCAGATCACGGACCCAGTCCGCATCATTGCTACTATCATCTTTCAACTTAGTTTTCTCTAGGAACATATCAAAATGAGGGGAGCTATATCGCGAGCTATTGATCTACAACATAGATATGCAAAACTGTTAAGACTAAGTTCGTGATAAATTAAGTGCAACTAATCAAATTACTAATGAACTCCCTATTAAATAGAGATCCATGAAGTCATCTAAGTGATACCTGATCCAAATCAACTAACCCATGTCTGATCATTATGTGAGATGGGGTAGTCATCAATGGTGAACATCTCTATGTTGATCATATCTACTATATGACTCATGTTCGACCTTTCGGTCTCCAGTGTTCCGAGACCACGTATATACATGCTAGGCTCGTCAAGTTTAACCCAAGTATTCTGCATGTGCAAAACTGTCTTACAACCTTTATATGTGAACGTGGAGTATATCACACCCGATCATCACGTGGTGTCTCGAAAGGATGAACTTTCGCAACAATGCATACTCGGGGAGAACACTTATATCTTGAAATTTAGTGAAGGGATCATCTTATAATGCTACCATCGTTCTAAGAAAAATAAGATGCATAAAAGATAAACATCACATGCAATCAAAATATGTGACATGATATGGCCATCATCATCTTGTGCTTTTGATCTCCATATCCAAAGCATCGTCATGATCTCTATCGTCACCGGCTCCACACCTTGATCTCCATCGTTGCATCGTGGTCGTTGTCGGTGTCAAAACCGGAGGATCTCGGGTAGGGGGAACCGATCTGTGCGTCTAGGTTGATGGTAACAGGAAGCAAGGGACACAATGTTTACCCAGGTTCGGGCCCTCTCGATGAAGGTAAAACCCTACTTCCTGCTTGATTAATATTGAAGATATGAGTAGTACAAGAGTAGATCTACCACGAGATCGTAGAGGCTAAATCCTAAGAGCTAGCCTATGATGGTATGATTGTAATTGTGATCGGCCTTCTAAGGACCAACCTCTCTGGTTTATATAGACACCGGAGAGGGCTAGGGTTTACATGGAGTCGGTTACAAGGAAGGAAACATAATATCCGGATCGCCAAGCTTGCCTTCCACGCAGAGGAGAGTCCCATCCGGACACAGGCCGAAGTCTTGAGTCTTGTATCTTCACGCTTCAATAGTCCAGACAATGTATATAGTCTGGCTGTCCGGATACCCCCTAATCCAGGACTCCCTTAGTAGCCCCTAAACCAGGCTTCAATGATGATGAGTCCGGCGCGCAGTCTTGTCTTCGACATTGCAAGGTGGGTTCCTTCTCCGAATACTCCAAAGTAACTGTTGAACACTCAAACCGTGTCCGGATCTGCAAGATGATCTTCACATACCATTGTAGGGAACATAGCGTAAATCTGATCTGCCGACAATCTTCGTACGTCGTGCCCTTATATCATGGCCTGGTCCAACATGAACCGGTGCTTCTCGCCTCGCCTCGACTCGCGCTGCGAGGCGGTTTTATTGGCACGTCCTATCGAGGCAGAGATCGTGTTCCTCTTATTACGGGATATTCCATTAATGCGGGCGTGCGTAGCCCCATGACGACTGTTGGTATGACTCCGTGTGCTGTCAGGTAAACCTCAAGCGGTCACCCTAAGGACTCTTGATATTCACCCCCTTTATAAAAAGGGGCCGAGGCCTATGCTTCTTTTCCACCTTCCTCGCGCCTTCTCGCACCTCGAGTTCTAACACCCGAGATCTAAGCTCCAACACCCCAGATCCTCCAATATGTCTGGATCCAACCCTCAAGGCCGGTGGGTGGCCTCCTCGATTCAAAAGGAGGACATTGTGAAGCTTAGGGAGGTCGGATATCTGACCCCCGACATCCAGCACAGGCTTCCTGCTCTAGGGAAGGTCATCCCTACACTGGAGCCCAATGAGTGTGTCGTGTTTGTTCCTCACTTCCTCCGTGGCTTGGGCCTCACCCTCGATCCTTTTGTGAGGGGGCTTATGTTTTATTATGGGTTGGATTT
The DNA here is from genome assembly GCF_018294505.1 of Triticum aestivum. Taxonomy (NCBI): domain Eukaryota; kingdom Viridiplantae; phylum Streptophyta; class Magnoliopsida; order Poales; family Poaceae; genus Triticum; species Triticum aestivum. The sequence continues at coordinate 456,936,111 of NC_057798.1, read as the reverse complement.
TCATGATCTAGCTCCGGACGCCATCCTCCATATCTCGTCGTTCATTATAGTGTGCGAGGCCTTCCTCCATGTCACCCCACACTTCGGCTTATGGCTCAAGACCTTCAATGTGAAGCCGAGGATGATCGAGGGGCAACATGCAGAATGCGGAGGTGCCGTAATACGCAGGAACGCCAATGCCCCATGGCCAGAGGGTTCTTTCCCAGAAGTATCCAATGTATGGTAACGGAGGTGGTTTTATGTCACGGCCCCCAGAGGCACAATGTGGGTGGCCGCCCCCGAGTTCCGCTCGGGCCCTCCATCACAACTAGCGTCTTGGACCGACGTAGGACGGAATTGGGGGCCCGCTGGCGATGTACCTGTACTGCAGAGACGCATCCGAGAGCTTCTTGAGAGGGACATTAACCTTGTCAGCATAATGCAACTGATGTTAATCCGACGGATGTTGTCGTGCCAACGCCGGCCTCTCCGGATGTGGGAGTTCAACCCAGAGGGTCCGCAGACTGTCAAGCACTTCTTCGGCTTGAAGCTCGAAGGGATGTGCAAATTATTCTTCGGACCGAAAGTAGAGTGTCCGGACACCACCGAGGATGCGGGCCTAAGCTGCAATCGCCTAGATACCCAAGTAAGTAGTCTTGATACCGGACACCTTGTTTTGTATTTGTCATGATTGTTTATTCTAAAAATCATTCGTGACCAGGAATGGCTCAGCAAGGCGGAGAGAATCAGGTGTCCGGCGCCACTTCCCGAAGGCTCGCCTGGTCCCACCATGGCCAAGATGCTTGACCGGGTACTCAGCAGAATGCCCTCAGGGAGAGACAAGGGGAAGAACAAAGAAACTGAACTCCACATGCTACGCATCCGAACCGGGGGAATTGTTACCTCCCCTAAGGATGATAGTTGGGAAGGGGAGGCTAAGGCCTCCTCCCCGCGTGGGAAGAAGAGGGCCGCCTCCAAAGACTTGGAGATGGAGATGCCCAAACCAGGGAAAAAGGTATCCCCGGGGGCCCCTGCCCCGACGGGCACCCTCACCGCATCATGCCCGCCAACGGGCCAGCCCTCCACCGAGCTGTAAGTCAATCGTTAATTCGAAGGTACTATGTTTCTCCTAGATCAATAACCAGGATTCTTCTTTTGCAGTCCGGCTAGCAGCTCTTCTCAACAGAGTTCGTCTTCGGGGGATCTTCCTCCGGAGATGATGGAGAGCGAGACCCCACCCACCTCTCTGACTCAGGAAGCGGGCGAAACCGAGGTGTCGTCACGGAGGAGTCCGGATTTGCCGAAGCCGGAAGCTAATGCATCAGCCGCCCTGAGCCCGAAGCGTTTGGCTCCCACGAGGGGCGACGAGAAGGGTCCAACACAGTTCAATGTCCGGCCGGACATACTGACAGGCTTACTGGAGCGAGCTGCGCTCTCGGAGGAGCACCGCTCATTAATGAGTGCGGTGCTCAAGAAGATTTCATACGCTACAAGCGGCTTGAATGAAGCATTTACAAGCCTGCTCAAAGGCTTTGAGGTATGTAGTGAAGAATACACTATTTTTTGGCTGTGAGGCACGCGCTAGGTGTGCTCCATATAGATAGTAGCTCCTGAGACTCTGGTTGCCCGCCCTAGGCGGCAAACGGGGGATCATAAACCAATGATTGTGCTGCAAATATGTGCAGGTACTTGTGGGTCCGGCCGCCGACCAGTCCGTTGAAGTTGCCGAACTAACGAGGCAAATTGGATCGATTGATGCCAATATCATGCTGGTGAACGAGCGGCTGGACAAATCACAAGGTATGTGCTCTGCCTTCCTTTGTATAGGAAAATATGAAGGCGGCATGATATTAATGCAATATGCTTGGACTGCAGACGGTGCTGCTACCGTGGAAGCCCTGAGGGCGGAACTTGCCCAGGCCAAGGAACAAGCACGGGTTAGCAAAGCGGCTGCCCTAAAGGCGGTCGAGGAATTGAGAGCTGAACAGGCTGCTCATCGCTGAAGCGAGGAAAAGATAGCCGAAATGGCTGTGGAGTTAAAGAATGCCGCTGACCGGTATGAGCTCCTTAAAAAGGAGCATAATGATAGTTCGGCCGATCTGAACAAGGCACTTAATGCCACCAAGGAAATATGGACCGAGCTCAGGGGTGCGCGGGAGGAGCTTCAACAGGCCGGTAAAATCGTGACTGGGGGCTCCTACTTGCTGCGGACGAAGTTTTTCGATCCGAAGTACGCTCTCCTGGATGGACGCTGGAGTCCTGCGGATGCGTATGCGGATTTGGCAAAGAGTACAGCTGACGCTGCCAAGTTCTTCGATGATCAGGGTGATAAGGAAGTGGAGAAGCTTTTCTGGTCGCAATTCAATGCTCCCACTCGCCCGCTGCCGTTAAGTGACAAGATGGCTGCTGTAGCGGAGCTTCACAGGCTGTCCGGGCTTGCAATGCGGTCTGTAATAGACCATCTTTGGCCGAAGGGGCCTAAGCCGGACAGTTACTTTGGGTTGGTGCAACAATTCCTTGGGGTCGTGCCTCGGATCGACGCCATGAGGAGGTCGGCGTGTATAGAAGGTGCACGGATGGCTCTTGCCCTTAAAGCCTATTGGACGGATATGGATGCCACCATTGTAGCGACCCAGGATCCAGTGGGGGGCCAATATCCGGCCGAGCACTACTTGGCGCAGGTCACAGAAGGTTCCCGCCTAATAGAGGCGCAGTGCTCGAAGAATGTCTTGTTCGAGTGATGAATCGAATCATTGTAAAAACAATGTTTATTTTGATTATGAGGCTATATTTATATTGTTTGCCTGAAAATATGATTGTGTCCCCTGTGCGGCCGTTTATATATATATATATATATATATATATATATATATATATATATATATATATATATATATATATATATATATATATATATATATATATATATCTGTGTGTGTGTGTGTGTGTGTGTGTGTGTGTGTGTGTGTGTGTGTGTGTGTGTGTAATCTGAAACTTAGCAGTCGTTGGCTTCAGCCCCCACGCATATAATGCGGGGGTGTTCGCGAAAAATATGCTTAATCACACTTGATCCAACGTCTTGGTCCATTAAGGAGGTGATCGCATGTCGAACTAGGCAACCGGACTATATAGCTGTAACACTTTCGCTTAGCCATGGGAGTCTAACGTTGGGGCTACTATGTAGCCCTTGGTACCTTCGCGTGCATCCGAATACGGGCGCATATGTACATGACCGGGAAATGGCCCTTCGTTAATGCGGAGGAATCCTAAAGATTCCGGTGAGTTTTCGAGTGGTTGATCAGTCTCTCGCTATATCATGACAATCAGTTTTCGGCCTTCTCTACTGAGGTGCTCATCCGGAATAACCAGGGCACAATCACAGTAGTTCTCCTTTGGCCACCTTAGCCGATAATAACGGAACGTAAGGCGGCAAACCCAGGAGCCAGGCAAACCCAACATTTGACCAAAGACATGATTCGGAGCTGATGCATACAAGGACAAACTCGTGACGCCGAACACTCCCGAAGGTATTCGGACTTTATAACAGACGATGGGCTGAAGAATGCCCATTCATTATAAACCATGTGTTTCCAGGTACGTGCGTTAATCTGTCGTGGCGAAATGCCAATAATGGCATTATCCTCTGTGGGTATGGAACCCATGGGATGGTTAAACAACAAGAGGTAATAGAAAAGGTTTACACATGGGCTTAATCTAAAAAGAAACCTGTTGAACGGGGCCCCGCTACACGTCTGCACCTTTGTCTCCGTTGTGTCGTATCCTGGAAGGGTATCGCGCGGACGTTGTCTGTGGAAAAAAGAAAACTCATAGGAGAGTACAACGTAAGTATGTGATGGATAGTAAAAGTGTAAGATGTTGGCCTGCCAACAAGGTTGAGCCAAGTGTGGGGCTTTATTTAAATATTTGTAGCCCCTGGTATCCGCTATGGGATTACATATACGGTGCCCTGGTTCGATTTTATCTGGGCTACCGGACTCGTCTAACCGTGTCTGTGGTCATGTTTTTTTGATATTGGAGGCCGCTTATAGTCCGGCCGCTAGGGCCGTCGCGTGTTCCTCTACGCGTGAAGAGTGCTCTGTTATTTTGTTAATGGTGATGACGCCATGTGGACCAGGCATCTTGAGTATAAGGTAGCCATAGTGCGGTAATGCGTTCAAGCGGGCGAAGGCCGTTCTTCCAAGCAATGCATGATAGCCGCTTTGGAAGGGTGCGATGGTGAAGAGTAGTTCTTCGCTTCTGGAATTGCCTGGGGAGCCAAATGTTACCTCCAGTACGATGGAGCCCCTGCCATAGGCTTCAACGCCTGGTATCACCCCTTCAAAGGCGGTGTTGCTTTGGCTAATTCTGGATGGGTTTATCCCCATCCCGCGGAAAGTGTCCTCATATATTAAACTGAGACTACTGCCGCCGTCCATGAGGACGCGGGTGAGACGGTATCCGTCGATTATTGGGTCAAGCACCAAGCCCTTTGATCCTCCGCGCCGAATACTAGTTCGGCCATCCAAGTGATCGAAAGTGATCGGATAAGACATCCAGTAGCTAGGTGTGGGTACGATGGGCTCTATATCGCGCGCGTCTCTATGCGAGCGTTCGTGCCTTCTCATGGATGTGTGAGTCGCGTGGATCATGTTCACTGTTTTAACCTCCGGCGGGAATTTTTTTCTGTCTCCCAGTGTTTGGCTGGCGAGGTTCATCCTCGTCTTCACTTGGTGTTTCCCTTCCCTTGTGTTCGACATTTAATTTGCCGGCCTGCTTGAAGACCCAGCACTCTCTGTGCGTGTGGTTCGCAGGTTTGTCAGGGATGCCATGAATTTGGCACATTCTGTCTAGGACTCTATTCAGACCGGACGGTCCCTCTTTACTGCCTTTAAATGGCTTCTTTTGCTGATCAGGTCGAGAGCCCCTGAATCCTGCATTAACCGTTGTGTTATCCGGGCTCTCTTCCTTGTTTTGGCATTTGTTTTTATTATGCCATGGCTTCCCGTTGCCATCCCTTATTTCGGATGTGCTGGGGTCGCTGGTGCCTTTACGGGCTAACCGGCTATCTTCACCCGCGCAAAAGCGGGTCATAAGGCTTGTTAGGGCTGCCATTGTCCTTGGCTTTTCTTGGCCGAGGTGTCTAGCGAGCCACTCATCACGTAAGCTGTGTTTGAATGCTGCTAAGGCTTCGGCGTCCGGACAATCGACAATTTGATTCTTCTTAGTGAGGAATCTGTTCCAAAGCTTGCGGGCGGACTCTTCGGGTTGTTGGATTATGTGACTTAAATCGTCAGCATCCGGAGGCCGGACATAAGTCCCTTGAAAATTGTCCCTGAAAGCGTCCTCGAGTTCCTCCCAACTCCCAATTGAATTTTCGGGGAGGCTTTTCAACCAGTGTCGAGCTGGTCCCTTCAACTTTAGGGGAAGGTATTTGATGGCATGGAGGTCATCCCCACAAGCCATGTGAATATGTAGGATAAAATCCTCGATCCAGACCCCTGGGTCTGTCATTCCGTCGTATGCCTCTATGTTCACAGGTTTGAAACCTTGTGGGAATTCATGGTCCAGTACTTCTTCGGTGAAGCACAGGGGGTGAGCAGCCCCTCTGTATTTGGACGCGGTGTGGCATGCGGTCGGCTGTTGTTGTGTCCGGTGTTTATTCGAAACTGGTATTTGATTAGCATAATCATTTTGGTGACCATAGTCCCTCACCGGGGTGTGTCCTTTAGATCCATAGATGGAACTAGCTGCGCCAGCCTTCTTATCCAGGTGCTCATGTAGATCGTGCGTGGCGTCGGTGGCTGTTCCATTGCGGTTGTGGAGCGGTATGTTGCGCCTCTTGGTCGTATTAGTCTTTGGTGGAACGGCCCCGTCGTCGAATTCTGGCAGTAGCTTGCGTTTTGGACAGCTCTTTGTATGGCGATCGTCGCCATATCTTTCTTCAGTGTCTAGCACTTTATTCCATCTGCAGTTGAGCGTTTCCTGTGCGGCTTTGAGCCATTGCTTCTGCTTCTTTAGACTTCTCGCTGTGGCCATAAGCTTTCTGTTGAGGTTATCTTGTTCCACGCGTTCTTCCGGAATGATGAATGCATCATCGTCCGGACTGTGTTCTTGTCCTGGGGCGGTTTGATGAACTCGTCCCTCGGGATCATTGTCCTCGGGCGTCTGCTCCGAACTGTGTTCGGCGTGACCAGGCTCGTCCTGCTCCATCGCTGGTTTTGTATGGTCGTTGTTGCCTTCGGGGTTGACTGGAGTATCGATCCTTCTGGCGCCCTTGCTGCTATTTTTATTGTTGCTGGACTTGGAACGACGTCTGCACCGTTGCTTTGGCTTTTGCCCGGGGGTTTTATCTTCCGGATTGTCACAGTCGTCCTCCTTGGGCGTATCCACCATGTGTATGTTGTGTGACAAGGCGGAAGTCCGGCACCCCATAGATTCTGAATCTTCTCCTGCATCATCGTCCATACCGTCGATGCCTTTGGAGTCGAAGTCAAGCACGTCGGTTAAATCATCAACCGTGGCTATGAAGTGGGTGGTGGGTGGGTGACGAATTCATTCGTCGCCTGCTTCCCACTCGAGCCGGACATAGCTTGGCCCGGAATTTTCTGTCAAAGAGAAAGTTTTTAACGAATTCAGCATGTCGCCAAAGGGCGAGTGCTGGAAGATATCCGCAGCAGTGAACTCCATTATCGGAGCCCAACCTGGCTCGACTAGCTCGGGAGTACGCGGACAGGAACCAACATCCGGATGCGAATCCGGGGGTCCGAAGTCACAGGCCACCACAGAGGTGAGATCCGTGTTCGGCTCCACCGCCGATGAGTGTGCGGCCTGTGGGGCGGGGTCCATCCCTCCGTCCTCAGGCGACGCAGCCTGCTCCAGATTTAGGTCCGGGGCCGCTGCGGGGGTGATACCCTGAACTTTATCCGACAGCAGTCTAAGCCGTGCTCATCGTGACTGTTCGGTGCTCCTGGCACAGTCCTAAATCCGTCGAAGATCAAGTCTCCGCGAGTATCCATTGTGTAGGTGAAGTTTCCGAACCTGACCTGGTGGCTAGGGGCGTAGCTGTCGATCTGCTCCAGACGGCCAAGCGAATTGGCCCGCAGTGCGAAGCCGCCGAACACGAAGATTCGTCCGGGGAGAAAAGTCTCCCCCTGGACCGTGTCGTTGACGATTCAAGGCGCCATCAAGCCCCACAACGACGACACAGAGGAACTCTCAATGAAAGCACCAATGTCGGTGTCAAAACCGGCGGATCTCAGGTAGGGGGTCCCGATCTGTGCGTCTAGGCTGATGGTAACATGAAGCAAGGAACACAATGTTTACCCAGGTTCGGGCCCTCTCAATGGAGGTAAAACCCTACTTCCTGCTTGATTAATATTGAAGATATGAGTAGTACAAGAGTAGATCTACCACGAGATCATAGAGGCTAAACCCTAAGAGCTAGCCTATGATGGTATGATTGTAATTGTGATCGGCCTTCTAAGGACCAACCTCTCCGGTTTATATAGACACCGAAGAGGGCTAGGGTTTACATGGAGTCGGTTACAAGGAAGGAAACACAATATCCAGGTCGCCAAGCTTGCCTTCCACGCAAAGGAGAGTCCCATCCGGACACGGGCCGAAGTCTTGAGTCTTGTATCTTCACGCTTCAATAGTCCAGACAATGTATATAGTCCGGATGTTCGGATACCCCCTAATCCAGGACTCCCTCAGTCGTCTCTTCAACTATTGCTTCTACAACTGTTGCTAACGCATAGCGATAAAGTAAAGCAATTACATGGCGTTTGCATTTCATACAATAAAGAGACAACCATAAGGCTCCTGCTGGTTGCCGATAAATTACAAAACATGATCATCTCATACAATAACGTATATCACATCATGTCTTGACCATATCACATCACAACATTCCATGCAAAAACAAGTTAAACATCCTCTACTTTGTGTGATGGACAGCCTTTGCCATGCAGTTTCTTCTACGCACTGTGTGTGATGCATTCAATAACGCAAACGATAAAATTATTAATATTGTGTCGATGGGAACGCTCACAAATGATTTAACAGGGAAAATTGTGTGTGATGTACCTACGAACGGAAACATTTTCCTTGCAGCGATTGTGTGGATGTATATACGAATGGAAACGTTTAGCGGGGACTGACTGTGTGGATGTATATACGAACGGAAACATTTAGCGGGGACTGACTGTGTGGGATGTACATATGACCAGAAACGATTTTGCATGTATAATTGTATTTTTTAGCACTATTGTACGTATAACCGTATTTGCTCGCTCGCCGGTCGCACACGACCTCATTTTGCTGAGCGTGTGTGCCAGGAGTTCATATCCCCGACGTTTTCTGGGTTGTGTGGGAAGGACCCCCCTATCGTAGTCACTCACTAGGTGACGGTTCCGAACGCCGTCGTGGAAAGGGGTTAAAAAGCGTTTGTATAGCACCTCGCTGTACCAGTGGGGAGAGTGTGTCTACATACCCTTGTAGAACGTAAGCAGAAGCATTTGACAACGCGGTTGATGTAGTCAATATTCTTCGCGCTCCAACTGATCAAGTACCGAACACACGACACCTCCATGTTCTGCACATGTTCAGCTCAGGGACGTCCTCCGCCTTCTTGATACAACAAGACGGAGAGGTAGTAGATCAGTTCCAACAGCACGACGGCATGGTGACGGTGATGGTGATGTCATCTCCACAGGGCTTCGCCTAGGCACTACGAAAATATGACCAAGGGAGTAAACAGTGGACGGGAGCGCCGCACACTGCTGAGACAATGTTGTGTCCTTGTCTAGTGCCCCCTCCCCACATATATATAGGTGGGAGGGGGGAGGCAGCCTAGGGTAGCCAAGGTGCGGCCCAAGGGGCTGGCCACCGTCCCTAGGTCTCCTGCCCTCCTGCGCCTCCCCTTTCCTTGTATGAAGAAGGGGGAAGGAAAGAGGGGGAGAGGGAAGGAAGGGGAGTCCTACTCCACAATTTCCTTTCCCTCCCCTCTTTCCTTCTCCTCCTCCTCATAGGGCCGGCCTCCATAGGGGCGCACCAGCCCCTTGTGGGCTGGTGTGTTCCTTCTCTTGTCCCATAAGGCCCATATGTTTGCCGGGGGTGCCCGAAACTCCTTTCCGGTGACCCGATAAGTACCTGGCACCCTCCGAAACACTTCCGGTGTTCGAATACCATCATCATATATATCATTCATTGCCTCTCTACCATTTCGAGACTCATCGTCATTTCCGTGATCTCATCCGAGACTCCGAACAACATTCGGTCACCAAATCACATAACTCATATAATACTATATCGTCAACGAACATTAAGCGTGCGACCTTAGGGGTTCGAGAACTATGTAGACATGACCAAAACACCTCTATGGTTAATAACCAATAGCGGAACCTGGATGCCCATATTGGCTCCTACATATTCTACGAAGATCTTTATCGGTCGAACCGTTATGACAACATACGTAATTCCCTTTGTCTATCAGTATGTTACTTGCCCGAGATTCGATCGTCGATATCTTCATACCTAGTTCAATCTCGTTACCGGCAAGTCTATTTAATCGTTCTGTAATACATCACCTCGTGACTAACTCCTTAGTCATTTGCCTGCAAGCTTATGATGTGTACTACCAAGAGGGCCCAGAGATACCTCTCCAATACTCGGAGTGATAAATCCTAATCTCGATCTATGCCAACTCAACAAACACCTTCAAAGATACCTGTAGAGCATCTTTATGATCACCCAGTTATGTTGTGACGTTTGATAGCACACAAGGTATTCCTCTGGTATCCGGGAGTTGCATAATCTCATAGTAGAAGGAATAAGTATTTGACATGAAGAAAGCAATATCAATAAATTGAACGATCATTATGCTAAGCTAACAGGTGGGTCTTGTCCATCACATCATTCTCCTAATGATGTGATCCCATTATCAAATGACAACACATGTCCATGGTTACGAAACCTTAACCATGTTTGATCAATGAGCTAGTCTAGTATAGGCTTACTAGGGACATGATTTTTTTATGTATCCACACATGTATTTAAGTTTCCGATCAATACAATTCTAGCAAGAATAATAAAACTTTATCATGAATAAGGAAATATAAAATAACAACTTTATTATTGACTCTAGGGCATATTTCCTTCAAACGCTCCACCAACGGAGGAGTATGGGTCCGTCCAGAGGTGGCATGCTGCTGGGGGTTGTATGTGGGTGCGGGCGGCCAGCCCGGGCACCGGAACTAGGCGGCGACAGCGAGGGGGTGGCCCGGTGTGGTGGTTGTCGACGGGAGGAAGCGGAAATGGTCAATGTGTTACTGACTGGTGGGCCAGGGGGAGGACATGGGCGGGCATCATGCGTCCTTACGTGTCCGTATTGACGCAAACCAAGACCAAAATTTGGGCCTAAAATGGGTTGCACGCGCGGATGCTGGTCTATTTGCATCGGCGCCTTGGGCTGCCATTTGTGTGTGTTCTAAACCAAACTGACACACATAGACAGTTTGCATCGGCGCGTTGGAGTTGCTCTAACAACCGTTAGATTGTTATAAACCACCTCAAGGTCATACCAAGCCTATGTATCAAGAGGTTTAGGGTGCTAGAGTACCCGCCTTCCTGGGGCATCAAGGGCTGAGAACGCCTCCATGACATCCGTTTTCGACTGGCGTGCCCTGTGGCCTCTCAGGGGCTCTTCACGCCGTTCAACGGCATGCTCCTAGGTACATGACAGGTGGACCACGGGGTCGTGCTCGGGGCCACTTTCATTGGGCGGCAGTGGGCACACCACGATAGCCCTATAGCATGTTGCCCCACGCACCACCACATGCGCGATGGGCTAGCCAGATCTACCTATCAGCCTTTGGCCCCGGTCAGTTGGTCCGATTATGCTAGTCGGTGGGTCGCCCTCTGATACGTCCATTTTGCATCATGCGTTTATATCAATATTTATTGCATTATGGGCTGTTATTTCACGTTATGTCACAATACTTATGGCTATTCTCTCTTATTTTACAAGGTTTACATGAAGAGGGAGAATGCCAGCGCCGGAATTCTGGGTTGGAAAAGGAGCAAATATTAAAGGACTATTCTGCGCAACTCCAAAAGTCCTGAAACTCCACGGAATACCTTAAAATAAATAAAGAAAAATCATCACCAAAGATGAAGGCCAGGGGGCCCACACCCTGCTCACGAGGGTGGGGGGCGCGCCCCCCTACCTCATGGGCCCCCTGGTGGCTCTCCGACGTCCATCTTCTCCTATATGAAGTCTTTCGATGAGAAAAAATAGAGGAGAACCTTTCGGGACGAGACTCCAACGCCACGAGGCAGAACCTTAGCGGAACCAATCTAGGGCTCCGACAGAGCTGTTCTGCCGGGGACACTTCCCTCCGGGAGGGGGAAATCATCACCATCATCATCACCAGCGCTCCTCTCATCGGGAGAGGGCAATCTCCATCAACATCTTCACCAGCACCATCTCATATCCAAACCCTAGTTCATCTCTTGTATCCAATTCTTGTCTCCAAATTCGGGATTGGTGCTAGTAGTTTGCTAGTAGTGTTGATTACTCCTTGTAGTTGATGCTAGTTGGTTTATTTGGTGGAAGATCATATGTTCAGATCCTTTATGCACATTATTACCCCTCTGATTATGAACATGAATATGCTTTGTGAGTAGTTACGTTTGTTCCTGAGGACAAGGGAGAAGTCTTGCTATTAGTAGTCATGTGAATTTGGTATTCGTTCGATATTTTGATAAGATGTATGTTGTCTAGCCTCTAGTGGTGTTATGTGAACGTCGACTACATAACACTTCACCATTATTTGGGCCTAGAGGAAGGCATTGGGAAGTAATAAGTAGATGATGGGTTGCTAGAGTGACAGAAGCTTAAACCCTAATTTATGCGTTGCTTCGTAAGGGGCTGATTTGGATCCATATGTTTCATGCTATGGTTTGGTTTACCTTAATACTTTTGTTGTAGTTGCGGATGCTTGCAATAGAGGTTAATCATAAGTGGGATGCTTGTCCAAGTAAGGGCAGTACCCAAGCACCGGTCCACCCACATATCAAATTATCAAAGTACCGAACGCGAATTATATGAGCGTGATGAAAACTAGCTTGACGATATTCCCATGTGTCCTCGGGAGCACTTTTCATATTATAAGAGTTCGTCCAGGCTTGTCCTTTGCTACAAAAAGGATTGGGCCACCTTGCTGCACTTTATTTACTTTTGTTACTTGTTTCTCATTACAATTTATCTTATCACAAAACTATCTGTTACCACTTATTTCAGTACTTGCAAAGAATACCTTGCTGAAAACCGCTTATCATTTCCTTCTGCTCCTCGTTGGGTTCGACACTCTTACTTATCGAAAGGACTACGATAGATCCCCTATACTTGTGGGTCATCAAGACTCTTTTCTGGCGCCGTTGCCGGGGAGTGAAGCGCCTTTGGTAGGTGGAATTTGGTAAGGAAAAATTTATTTAGTGTGCTGAAATTTTCTGTCACTTGTTACTATGGAAAGTAATTGTCTGAGGGGCTTGTTCGGGGTATCTTCACCCCGTCCAGTTGAGCCAAGAGTTGCTCCTCAACCTACTGAACCTATTGAACCTACTGAAAATGAAACCCCTTTTCAGATTCCTTCGGGTATGATGGAAAAACTGCTAGCTAACACTTTTGCAGGAGATGGAACAAAGCATCCTGACGAACATCTACGCTATGTGGATGATATTTGTGGACTATTTAAGCTTGCAGGTATACCCGATGATGTTGTTAAGAAGAAGGCTTTCCCTTTATCTTTGGAGGGAGACGCATTGACATGGTATAGGCTATGTGATGATACGAGATCATGGAACTATAAAAGAGTGAAATTGGAATTTCATCAAAAGTATTACCCTATGCATCTTGTTCATCGTGATCGCAATTATATATATAGTTTTTGGCCTCACGAAGGAGAAAGCATCGCTCAAGCTTGGGAGAGGCTTAAATCAATGTTATATTCATGCCCCAATCATGAGATCTCAAGAGAAGTGATTATGCAAAAAAAATATGCTCGACTTTCTGATAACAATCGCACCATGCTCGATAATTCTTGTGCTGGCTCTTTTATGATGAAGCCTATTGAATTTAGATGGAATTTATTGGATAGAATTAAACGCAACTCTGAAGATTGGGACCTCGACGAAGGTAAGGAGTTAGGTATGACACCTAAGTTTGATTGTGTTAAATCTTTTATGGATACCGATATTTTCCGTAAGTTTAGCACTAAATATGGACTTGACTCTAAGATAGTAGCTTCTTTCTGTGAATCTTTTGCTACTTATGTTGATCTCCCCAAGGAGAAGTGGTTTAAATATCATCCTCCCATAGAAGTAAAAGTAGCTACACCTATTAAAGTTGAAGAAAAGACTGGCACTTACAATGATCCTATTGTTCCCACTTCTTATGTTGAGAAACCACCTTTCCCTGTTAGAATGAAGGATCATGCTAAAGCTTCAACTGTTGTTCGTAAAAGCAATACTAGGACTTATACACCTCCTGAGCAAGTCAAAGTAGAACCCAATATTGCTATTGTTAAAGATCTCTTGTCTGATAATATTGATGGGCATGTTATTCAATTCTCTGGTGAAACTGCTAGAATTGCTAAACCCTGTGATAGAGATAAACATAGACCTGTGGTAGGCGTGCCCGTTATTTCTATTAAAATAGGAGATCATTGTTATCATGGCTTATGTGATATGGGTGCTAGTGCTAGTGTTATACCCATTGGCTTATACAAAGAAATTATGCATGAGATTGCACCTGCTGAGTTAGAGGAAATTGATGTTACAATTAAACTTGCCAATAGAGATACTATATCTCCAATGGGAATTGTTAGAGATGTTGAAGTCTTGTGTGGGAAAACCAAATATCCTGCTGATTTTCTTGTTCTTGGTTCTCCACAAGATAGCTTTTGTCCCATTATATTTGGTAGACCCTTCTTGAATATTGTTAACGCTAAGATAGACTGCGAAAAGAATGTTGTTACTATTGGCTTGGACGATATGGTTCATGAGTTTAATTTCTCTAAATTTAGTAAACAACATCAAGAGGAAGAATTGCCTAGTAAGGATGAAATTATTGGTCTTGCTTCTATTGCTGTACCTCCTAGTGATCCTTTAGAACACTATTTGCTAGACCATGAAAATGATATGTTCATGAATGAAAGAAGGGAAATAGATGAAGTATTCTTTATACAGGAACCTATTCTGCAACACAATTTGCCTGTTGAAATCCTAGGGGATCCTCCTCCACCCAAGGGTGATCCTGTGTTTGAGCTTAAACTGTTGCCTGATAATCTTAAATATACTTATCTTGATGAAAATAAAATATATCATGTCATTATTAGTGCTAACCTTTCAGAGCATGAAGAAGAAAGATTATTGAAAACTCTGAAAAAGCACCGTGCCGCTATTGGATATACGCTGGATGATCTTAAGGGCATCAGTCCCACTCTATGTTGACATAAAATAAATTTGGAAGCTGATGCCAAACCAGTTTGTGATCCTCAACGATGTTTGAATCCTAAAATGAAATAAGTGTTAAGAAAGGAAATACTCAAGCTTCTGGAGGCAGGTATAATTTATTCCATTGCTGATAGTCAGTGGGTAAGTCCTGTCCATTGTGTCCCTAAGAAGGGAGGTATTACTGTTGTCCCTAATGACAAAGATGAATTGATTCCGCAAAGAATTATCACAGGTTATAGGATGGTAATTGATTTCCGCAAATTGAATAAGGCTACTAAGAAAGATCATTACCCCTTACCTTTTATTGATCAAATGCTAGAAAGATTATGCAAACACACACACTATTGCTTTCTAGATGGTTATTCCGGTTTTTCTCAAATACCTGTGTCGGCTAAAGATCAATCAAAGACTACTTTTACATGCCCTTTTGGTACTTTTGCTTATAGACGTATGCCTTTCGGTTTATGTAATGCACCTGCTACCTTTCAAAGATGCATGATGGCTATATTCTCTGACTTTTGCAAGAAAATTTGTGAAGTTTTCATGGACGACTTTTCCGTCTATGGTTCCTCTTTTGATGATTGCTTGAGAAATCTTGCTCGAGTTTTGCAGAGATGTGAAGAAACTATTCTTGTCTTGAATTGGGAAAAGTGCCACTTTATGGTTAATGAAGGTATTGTCTTGGGTCACAAAGTTTATGAAAGAGGTATTGAAGTTGACAAAGCCAAGGTTGATGCTATTGAAAAGATGCCATGTCCCAAGGACATCAAAGGTATAAGAAGTTTCCTTGGTCATGCCGGATTTTATAGGAAGTTCATCAAGAACTTCTCAAAAATCTCTCGGCCTCTGACCAATTTATTACGAAAAGATGTACCATTTGTCTTTGATGATGATTGTGTAGAAGCATTTGAAATACTTAAGAAAGCATTAATCTCTGCACCTGTTGTTCAGCCACCTGATTGCAATTTACCCTTTGAAATTATGTGTGATGCTAGTGATTATGCTGTAGGTGCTGTTCTAGGGCAAAGAGTTGATAAGAAATTGAATGTTATCCATTATGCTAGTAAAACTCTAGACAATGCTCAAAGAAATTATGCTACTACCGAAAAGGAACTTTTAGCAGTTGTTTTTGCTTGTGATAAATTCAGACCCTATATTGTTGATTCTAAAGTTACTATTCACACAGATCATGCTGCTATTAAATATCTTATGGAAAAGAAAGACGCAAAACCTAGACTTATTAGATGGGTTCTCCTGCTGCAAGAATTTGATTTACATATTGTTGATAGAAAAGGAGCTAAGAACCCCGTTGCAGACAACTTGTCTAGGTTAGAGAATGTTCTTGATGACCCACTACCTATTGATGATAGCTTTCCTGATGAACAATTAAATGTCATAAGCACTTCTCATAGCACTCCATGGTATGTTGATTATGCTAATTATATTGTTGCTAAATTTATACCGCCTAGCTTCACATACCAACAAAAGAAAAAGATTTTCTATGACTTGCGACATTACTTTTGGGATGACCCACATCTTTACAAAGAAGGAGTAGATGGTGTTATTAGACGTTGTGTACCTGAGCATGAACAGGAACAGATCCTACGCAAGTGTCACTCCGAAGCTTATGGAGGACACCACGCTGGAGATAGAACTGCACATAAGGTATTGCAATCCGGTTTTTATTGGCCTACTCTCTTCAAGGATGCCCGCCAGTTTGTTTTGTCTTGCGATGAATGTCAAAGAATTGGTAATATTAGTAGACATCAAGAAATGCCTATGAATTATTCACTTGTTATTGAACCATTTGATGTATGGGGCTTTGATTATATGGGACCTTTTCCTGCCTCTAATGGATATACACATATTTTAGTTGATGTTGATTACGTTACTAAGTGGGTAGAAGCTATTCCAACTAGTAGTGCTGATCATAACACTTCTATTAAAATTCTTAAGGAAGTTATTTTTCCGAGGTTTGGAGTCCCTAGATATTTAATGACTGATGGTGGTTCACATTTTATTCATGGTGCTTTTCGTAAGATGCTTGCTAAATACGACGTTAATCATAGAATTGCATCTCCATATCATCCGCAGTCTAGTGGTCAGGTAGAATTGAGCAATAGAGAGCTCAAATTAATTTTGCAAAAGACTGTCAATAGGTCTAGGAAGAATTGGTCCAAAAAACTTGATGATGCATTATGGGCCTATAGAACTGCATACAAAAATCCTATGGGTATGTCTCCGTATAAAATGGTCTATGGAAAAGCTTGTCACTTACCTCTCGAACTAGAACATAAGGCATACTGGGCTATTAAAGAGCTCAACTATGATTTCAAACTTGCCGGTGAGAAGAGGTTATTTGATATTAGCTCACTTGATGAATGGAGAACCCAAGCTTATGTAAATGCCAAGTTGTTTAAAGAAAAGGTTAAAAGATGGCATGATAAAAGAATACAAAAGCGTGAGTTTAATGTAGGTGATTATGTATTGCTATACAACTCTCGTTTAAGATTTTTTGCAGCAAAACTTCTCTCCAAATGGGAAGGTCCTTACGTTATCGAGGAGGTCTATCATTCCGGTGCCATAAAAATCAACAACTTCGCAGGCACAAATCCGAAGGTGGTAAACGGTCAAAGGATCAAACACTATATCTCAGGCAATCCTATAAATGTTGAAACTAATATTATTGAAACTGTAACCCCGAAGGAGTACATAAAGGACACTTTCCAGAACGTCCTAGACTCTGAAAAGGAATAGGTATGTGGTACGGTAAGTAAACCGACTCCAAAACAATTTTTAAGGCAATATTTCTCCGTTTTGGAATATTTAGAAAAATAGAAAAATAAGTAGCAGTCCGGGGAGGACATGAGGCCTCCACGAGGGTGGAGGGCGCGCCCTACCCCCTGGGCGCGCCCCCCTACCTCGTGAGCACCTCGTGTGCCCTCCGGACTCCGTTTTCTTGCACGATACGTATTTTGGTCGGTAAAAAATCATTATATATTCTCCCGAAGGTTTTGACTCTCGTATCATGCAAATCTCCCCTATTCTTGTTTCGAGCTGTTTTTCTGACAGGCCTAGATCATCATGACGACCCCAAGTGCTTCCAAGGACAAGTTCTTCGAGAAGGTGATCAACCCTTACCTCGCGGAGGTGCTGCGACACCCTCAAACCATTGAGATGCGTGATGGGTTGCTGCACATCCGCGATGTTGAGGGACCAAAGGGAGCCGGAAGCATGGAGTCGAGGCTCGAAGCAATGGAGCAACAAGTTTTCAAGTGCCAAGGGAGGTGGAGCGTGGAATCAACGCTACCCACAAGATGCTCGCGGAGTTCACCAACAACTACGAGCCGGATGCAAAGAAGACCGAGGAGGCCATCTTCAAGCTACATGAGAAGATCGAGCACCTCCAAGCCCAAATCTATGATCTGCAAAACCAAAACTGTGAGTATGAATATAGATTCAAAAGGATGAGTTTGGCTGCAGATTTGAGGATTCCGGAGACTCGATCATCCTTCTATGATGGTGAGCCTATGCCATGGAAGGTGGACGACAAGCTCGCATCATCAAAAACACCTCCACCGCCAACAACAAAGAAGGAGACATAATCACATGGGTATGGGCACTCCCCTTGGCAACTGCCAAGCTTGGGGGAGGTCCTATCTTTACCGTTTTTCTTAGTTTGATCCTATTAGTAGTATCTTGATTTAGTAGAATAAAGTCATGGCATGATCTAGTTTTGAGTTTTACTTTATGATCCTTCTTTTGTAATCGAGTCCGTGAGCTATATAATAAAGATTAGTGTTGAGTCAAGGGCTTGATTTTTTGCCATGATCTTGGGTGATTAGAAGAAAAAGAATAAAAAGAATCAAAGAGTTCATAATGATCTTAGTGAAAGTAATGACTTCACATAGAAAGAGTATGATGATTAAAAGTTGTTGGGAGTTGGCAAATATAGCTTTGGTCATCGTTGCAATTAATAGGAAGTAATAAGGAAAGAGAGGTTTCACATATAGATATATTATCATTGACATCTTTTATGATTGGGAGAACTCATTAAAATATGACATGCTAAAGAGTTGATGTTGGACAAGGAAGACAACATAATGAGTTATGTTTTCTTACATCTGAGATAAAGTATGTTGTCATGGATCCTCTACCGTGTTGAGCTTGCCTTTCCCCCTCATGCTAGCCAAATTCTTAGCACCAAGTAGAAATACTACTTGTGCTTCCAAATACCCTTAAACCAGTTTTGCCATGAGAGTCCACCATATCTACCTATGGATTGAGTAAGATCCTTCAAGTAAGTTGTCATCGGTGCAAGCAATAAAAATTGCTATGTCGGATTTCGGGTTCCGGCAGACCCTTGAGGTTCGAACACTGGGGTGCGTGCGGAGATCACAGCCCCAGCCTACTCATGTCTCACTGCCTCACTAGGATCTAAACTACACGAAGAACAACACTAGGGACACAAGATTTATACTGGTTCAGGCCACCATTGTGGTGTAATACCCTACTCCAGTTTGTGGTGTATGGATTGCCTCTGGGGCTGATGAGGAACAGTACAAGGGGAGAACAGCCTCGCGAGGGTCTGTTCTTGGTTGAGGCGATGAACTGCTAGGGGAGTTCAGTCGCCTCTCTCTCCTTGTATCTTGGATGCGGATCCCATCAGATCTCTCCTCTCTGTGGGTGGCTAGTCCTATTTATAGGCGAAGGCCCGGGGCCTCTTCCCAAATATTGAGCGGGAAGGGCGCCAACAATTGGCCATTTTGAAGGGGAACATCTAGTACACTTATCCTGAATAAAGTTGGTCCTCGCCTGCCAAAGACCCTGACGATGACTCTGGCTTGGGCTCCATGATGACCTCCGTTCTGCCGTCCTGTTGGTCTTGGTCTTGTTGCACCGAAATGGTTGCCTTTGCTTGATACCCTTGCCTGCACTTGCCCCCTTTGCACCAAAGGGGAAACAAGGACTCTGCGCAGGCCGGCGCCCGCCCGGCGCCCGTGTAGGACCTTGAGAAGAGGTGTCTAGAGGGGGGGTGATTAGACACTAAATACCAAAGTTGCAGTTTTTAACCTTTTTAAAGTTTAAGTGAAGTTTAGGCACAAGTTTAACATTCACAACACATATCAAGCAAGCATGCAAAGAGTGTATGAGCAGCAGAAAGTAAAGCATGCAACTTGCAAGAATGTAAAGGGAAGGGTTTTGGAGGATTCAAACGCAATTGGGGACACGAATGTTTTTGGCGTGGTTCCGATAGGTGGTGCTATCGTACATCCACGTTGATGGAGACTTCAACCCACGAAGGGTAACGGTTGCGCGAGTCCATGGAGGGCTCCACCCACGAAGGGTCCACGAAGAAGCAACCTTGTCTATCCCACCATGGCCGTCGCCCACAAAGGACTTGCCTCACTAGCGGTAGATCTTCATGAAGTAGGCGATCTCCTTGCCCTTACAAACTCCTTGGTTCAACTCCACAATCTTGTCGGAGGCTCCCAAGTGACACCTAGCCAATCTAGGAGACACCACTCTCCAAGAAGTAACAAATGGTGCGTTGATGATGAACTCCTTGCTCTTGTGCTTCAAATGATAGTCTCCCCAACACTCAACTCTCTC
The DNA here is from genome assembly GCF_018294505.1 of Triticum aestivum. NCBI lineage: Eukaryota > Viridiplantae > Streptophyta > Magnoliopsida > Poales > Poaceae > Triticum > Triticum aestivum. The sequence goes on along the minus strand of NC_057798.1, from coordinate 456,916,005 downwards.
TCATAGGTTTTGGATCTGGTGGAAAGAAGATTTGAGTGGAAAGCAACTTGGGGAAGGCTAGAGATCAAGATTCATATGGTAGGAATGGAATATCTTGGCCTCAACACATGAGTAGGTGGTTCTCTCTTAGAAATGGTAAGTTGGAAGTGTAGGTTTGTTCTGATGGCTCTCTTCACGAATGAAGAGGAGGTGGAGGGGTATATATAGCCTCCACACAAAATCTAACCATTACACACAATTTACCAGACTTGGTGGGACCGAATCATCAAACTCGGTCGGACCAATTTAGTAAACCTAGTGACCGTTAGGATTTTCGGTGGGACCGAAATGCAAATCGGTAAGACCGATATGGTTAGGGTTAGGGCATAATGTAATCTCGGTAAGACCGATTACACAAACTCGGTGGGACCGATTTTGGTAATTAGCTTTCCAGAGAGTTGGTCAGGAAAACTCGGTGGGACCGATTACTCAAACTCGGTGGGACCGATTTTGATAATAAGTTAACCAGAGAGTTTGCATTGTAATCTCGGTAGTGCCGATTGCTCAAACTCGGTGAGACCGATTTTGATAATGGACATACACCGAGAGATTACAATCCCATCTCGGTGAGACCGAGATCCCTATCGGTAGGACCAATTTGCCTAGGGTTTGTGGCAGTGTCTATGACATTAGAACTCAGTGGCGCCGAATAGGAAGAATCAGTGGGGCCGAGTTTGACTTTAGGTTTAGGACATATGTGTGGAAGTGGGAAAGTAGTTGAGGGTATTTGGAGTATATCACTAAGCACTTGAACCAAGAGGCTCATTAAGCAATACCTCATCCCTCCTTGATAGTATTGGCTTTTCCTATAGACTCAATGTGATCTTGGATCACTAAAATGTAAAATGAAGAGTCTTGAGCTTGAAGCTTGAGCCAATCCTTTGTCCTTAGCATATTGAAGGAGTTCCCACATCCTTTAGTCCATGCCACTCCATTGTTGAACTTATCTGAAACATACTAGATAAAAGTGTTAGTCCAACAAGAGATATGTTGACATTAATTACCAAAACCACCAAGGGAGCACTTGAGTCACAACATAAAGCACTGATAAAAATGTGATGCTTGTAGAGGACAAGATTCATTGAGTGGAGCTGGATCAGAAGAAACACAGAATAAGTGGCAAACTGATTTTCCTGTTGTGAAATCGGTGGCACCGAGTGGTATGCTTCGGTCGGACCGAAAGGATTCGGTTGGACCGAAAATAACAAATCGGTGTAACCGAGTTCATCGCAGAGAAAGCACTTGTCACCTCAGCTCACTAGACTAATAAGATCTCACAAAGATTTGCAAGGAATTAACTGAATGATATGCAATGAATTTGATGCAGAAAATGCAGAGAAAACAGAAAGAAATCTAGATGAAGTTTTTTTTTGAAAAGGAGAAACAAATATGCATGAGACAAATGCAAAACACATAAAAGAACACAAGAGAACTTCATCTAGAGATGGTCGGCGACAAAGTCACCTATGTTAGAGTATATTGACTTAGGAGTCAAGTGAGATCACTTGATCATAGGTCATACTCATCGTTTAAGCTCAAAATGGGGTTTCCATTTTTTGTTTAAGCATCTTGATGTATTCACATCTTGTCGAGTTGCTTTAACTCATGACTTGGAGTAAAGCTTCTCTAAGATGGAATAACATACCTTGGTTGGTGGTGTTGTCCTAGTAGTTGAACTTGTGTGGGTTGCTCAAGGTTCCTATTGCTCATCAAGAGTTGGGAGCACCACTTGGAATTTGAGTCCATCTACCTACATGGGTTAGTTCTTGCAAGGAAGATCACTTGTGTATCCAATAATGACAATCATGAAGCTCGACATAGAATTTGTCAAAGGATATGTTTGAATGGTTCCGTGCTTCCTTGGCTTCAACCTCCTTTGTGTAGAGACTTGGTGGTGTAGAGATTGCTCAAGATATGAGTAGGTTACAATCTCATGAAAATAGATTCAACCAAGTACCTACATGGGTTAGATAACATGCAAGATACAAATATATCCAAGACATAAGATTTTCATCATAAGAGAAATATCAAGGGTTAGTCATAAGCTCATGTCTTGCATGTATCCAATGGAGTTTCTACTCCAAGTTTGAAGCATCAATGATGTTGAATTCTCCTCTTAACCTGCAAAACACTTTCTCATCAAGAGGTTTAGTGAATATATCCGCTAATAGCTTTTCGGTGCGAACATGCTTAAGATCAATGTCACCCTTAGCAACATGATCTCGAATGAAATGATGACGAACTTCAATATGCTTAGTTCGAGAATGTTGCATAGGATTATGACCAATTTTGATAGCACTTTCATTGTCACAAAGCAATGGAACATGTCTCACATATATCCCATAATCTTTAAGAGTTTGGGTCATCCAAAGTAATTGAGCACAACATGAACCAGCGGCAATGTATTCTGCTTCGGCAGTGGATAAGGATACCGAGTTTTTTTCTTGGAGGACCAAGACACAAGATATCTACCAAGAAATTGACAAGTACCCGAAGTGGACTTTCCGTCAACCTTGTCTCCGGCATAGTCCGAGTCGGAGTAGCCAACAAGATCGAAAGAGGCCCTCTTAGGATACCAAATGCCAAAATTTGGTGTATGGATTAAGTATCTCACTATCCTTTTCACGGCCTTAAGATGACATTCTTTAGGAGCAGCTTGATATCGTGCACACATGCACACACTTAGCATGATATCGGGACGTGAAGCACATAGATATAACAATGAACCAATCATAGAGCGATAAACCTTTTGATCAACCGGTTCACCATCTATCGTCAAGTCAAGATGTCCACTAGTAGGCATGGGTGTAGTCATACCTTTGCATTCTTGCATATTGAACTTCTTGAATAAGTCCTTGGTGTACTTCGTTTGAGAAACAAAAGTACCTTCCTTAGTTTGCTTGATTTGAAGCCCAAGAAAGAATTTGAGTTCACTCATCATAGACATCTCAAACTTCTCTGACATTAGCTTCCCAAACTTTTCACTAAAATGAGGGTTAGTTGAACCAAATATAATATCATCAACATAAATTTGGCACACAAAGAGTTCTCCATTAACCCTTTTAGTAAAAAGTGTTGAATCAATTTTCCCAATTTCAAAGCCTTTTTCAATAAGGAACTTGGTCAAGCATTTATACCATGCTCTAGGAGCTTGTTTAAGACCATACAGAGCTTTGTGAAGTTTGTAAATATGATTGGGTTTCTTACGATTGACAAAGCCGAGAGGTTGTTTAACATAAACTTCCTCCTCTATTTCACCATTTAGAAAAGCACTTTTAATGTCCATTTGGTACAAGGTGATATCATGGTGATTAGCATAGGCAAGTAAGATGCGGATGGACTCAAGTCTAGCAACGGGAGCGTAAGTCTCACCATAGTCCATACCTTCGACTTGTGTGTAACCTTGGGCGACGAGACGTGCTTTGTTGCGAACTACTTGTCCATCTTCATCTTGCTTGTTGCGAAACACCCATTTGGTACCGATGATGTTGTGGTCGTTGTCGGGCTTCTCAACCAATGTCTAAACTTGGTTCCTCTCAAAGTTGTGTAGCTCTTCATGCATAGCATTTATCCAATCTGAATCTTCCAATGCTTCTTCGACCTTCATAGGTTCAATGCTAGAGATGAAAGAATAGTTTTCACAAAAGTTAGCTAGACGAGTTTTTGAGCGAGTGATTCTCCCGGTTTGAATATAATTGTAGATTTGCTCGACGGGATGGTCTTTAGCAATTCTTGCTCGAACTCGTGAAAGCTTTTGCTTGTTTCTTGGTTGAACTTCTTCTTCATATTGTTCTTCTTCTTGGCCTTCTTCATTGTTGGCATTGTCGTTCTCTTGTCGTGGTGGAGAAGGAGGTTGTTGACGTTCATCTTGATGCACTTCCTCGTTTTCTTCATCTTGGTGTGTCCCACTTGTGAATGCTTCCGTATCAACTCTTGGTTCACCTTGTCGTGAAGAGAAGCTTCCACTTGGACAGACGAGGTACTCTCCTTCACCTCCGTTGGACGGACCTTGCCAATAGACAAGTCTTGGATTGCTTCCGAAGGATCTTTGTCTCCTACATCAATTGGCAATTGCTCTATTTGCGAGCCGTTAGATTCATCAAACTTCACATCTACCGTCTCTTCAACCTTTCGGGTGAAATTGTTGTAGACACGGTAAGTGTGAGAGTTTGAGCCATAACCTAGTACGAAACCTTCATGAGACTTAGGAGCAAATTTAGAGCGACGATGCTTATCAAGAATGTAGCACTTTGAGCCGAATACTCAAAAGTATCCAACTTGGGGTTTGTTACCGGTGAGGAGCTCGTATGCCGTCTTGCCGAGTAGCTTGTGAAGATACAGGCGATTTGTTGCATGACAAGCTGTCTCAACCGCTTCTGCCCAAAAGTGCTTCGGCGTCTTGTACTCATCAAGCATCGTTCTCGCCATTTTGATGAGTGTCCGGTTCTTCCTCTCAACAACTCCATTTTGTTGAGGTGTGTACGTAGCCGAGAACTTGTGTGAAATCCCTTCTTCGTCAAGAAAGGTGTCCACATTTGCGTTCTTGAACTCCGTTCCGTTGTCGCTGTGAACCTTCTTGATCTTCACTTCAAATTGGTTTTGGGCCTTCCTAGCGAAGTTTTGAAGATCTTTTGGACCTGCGATTTATCATCGAGAAAGAACACCCAAGTAAATCTTGAAAAATCATCAACTATAACTAGACCAAAGGAATTTCCACCAAGACTCCTGTAGGAGTTGGGACCAAAGAGATCCATATGAAGTAGCTCAAGTGGCCTCTTTGTGGTCATGATGTTCTTCACGGGATGCCTTCCTCCAACCTGTTTACCTGCTTGACAAGCACTGCAAAGTCTATCCTTATCAAATATTACATCGTTAACACCAAGGATATGATTCCCTTTAATAAGCTTGTCAAGGTTTCTCATGCCAACATGACCTAGTCGTCTATGCCATAACCAACCTTTTGAGGATTTTGCAATGAAGCAAGTTTTAGATTGAGCCTTTTTAGTGAAATCAACAATGTAAAGATCACCTCTACGTATACCGGTAAAGACCATTTTATGATTGCCCCGACGAAACACTTGGCAATCTACTTCAGTAAATAGGACATTGAATCCAAAATCAGCAAGTCTAGATACTGAAAGTAAGTTGTAGCCAAGAGATTCAACGAGCATGACATTTTGTATGGAGCTATCATGTGATATGGCCACCTTACCGAGGCCAACCACCTTACCCTTTGAGTTGTCACCGAAAGTGACATACTTTCGAGGACCATCGTTCCCAGCAAGCTCACAAAATATGTCTTTATCTCCGGTCATGTGATCGGTACATCCACTATCAAGAACCCATTCCTTTCCTCCTGACATATATCCCCGAAGATTTGCCATAAGACCAAAGTGTCTCATTGCATCATCAAGATCGAAGTCACTATCATCATCCTCATCATAGTATCCATGTTCAACATCGTCATGTGGTGGATCAAATCCTAGAGAGGGTGATTCGTTAGAGTGAGTTTGACAATGATCTTGCTTATGAATTTTTATAGCTTCGGAAATAATATCACTAATAATTCCAACATCTCCTTTGGCACGCATAAGGTTTGTAAGCTCAAACAGACGATCACCAAACATAGGATCACTAGTATTCATCTTACTCAAAGCAATAGACTTATGGAGACTTTCATCAAGATTTTTCAAGGAATAATCTGGAAAGCGTTCCTCAAGAAATTTCCATATAGTGTAGGCACAAGAGTAGGCAAACATCCAATCAAGTTTCTAGGCAATCCTCTAATAATAAGTTCGGCAGTTCTAAAATTCCTAACCATGTCAATTGACTCATCAAGGGTAGGATGCATAGGATCAACATGAGGTGCACAAGGTATAACAATGTACTTGTTCAAATGATATTGATTGAAAATTACAAGCATCTCATTTTTCCACTCATGAAAGTACTCTCCATCAAGAATAGGCACTCTATGTCTAAGACTCCCCAAACTAGACTCATCCATCTTCCTCCAATGGTGATTAAACCAAGGTAATGGAGACCAATGCTCTGATACCACTTGTAGGACCTTGAGAATAGGTGTCTAGAGGGAGGGTGATTAGACACTAAGTACCAAAGTTGCAGTTTTTAACCTTTTTAAAGTTTAAGTGAAGTTTAGGCACAAGTTTAACATTCACAACACATATCAAGCAAGCATGCAAAGAGTATATGAGCAGCGGAAAGTAAAGCATGCAACTTGCAAGAATGTAAAGGGAAGGGTTTTGGAGGATTCAAACGCAATTGGAGACACATATGTTTTTGGCGTGGCTTCGATAGGTGGTGCTATCGTACATCCACGTTGATGGAGACTTCAACCAACAAAGGGTAACGGTTGCGCGAGTCCACGGAGGGCTCCACCCACGAAGGGTCCACAAAGAAGCAACCTTGTCTATCCCACCATGGCCGTCGCCCACGAAGGACTTGCCTCACTAGCGGTAGATCTTCACGAAGTAGGCGATCTCCTTGCCCTTACAAACTCCTTGGTTCAACTCCACAATCTTGTCGGAGGCTCCCAAGTGACACCTAGCCAATCTAGGAGACACCACTCTCCAAGAAGTAACAAATGGTGTGTTCATGATGAACTCCTTGCTCTTGTGCTTCAAATGATAGTCTCCCCAACACTCAACTCTCTCTCATAGGTTTTGGATCTGGTGGAAAGAACATTTGAGTGGAAAGCAACTTGGGGAAGGCTAGAGATCAAGATTCATATGGTAGGAATGGAATATCTTGGCCTCAACACATGAGTAGGTGGTTCTCTCTCAGAAATGGTAAGTTGAAAGTGTATGTTTGTTCTGATGGCTCTCTTCACGAATGAAGAGGAGGTGGAGGGGTATATATAGCCTCCACACAAAATCTAACCATTACACACAATTTACCAGACTCGGTGGGACCAAATCATCAAACTCGGTCGGACCGATTCAGTAAACCTAGTGACCGTTAGGATTTTCGGTGGGACCGAAATGCAACTCGGTAAGACCGATATGGTTAGGGTTAGGGCATAACGTAATCTCGGTAAGACCGATTACACAAACTCGGTGGGACCGATTTTGGTAATTAGCTTTCCAGAGAGTTGGTCAGGAAAACTCGGTGGGACCGATTACTCAAACTCGGTGGGACCAATTTTGATAATAAGTTAACCAGAGAGTTTGCATTGTAATCTCGGTAGTGCCGATTGCTCAAACTCGGTGAGACCGATTTTGATAATGGACATACACAGAGAGATTACAATCCCATCTCGGTGAGACCGAGATCCCTATCGGTAGGACCGATTTGCCTAGGGTTTGTGGCAGTGGCTATGACATTAGAACTCAGTGGCGCCGAATAGGAAGAATCAGTGGGGCCGAGTTTGACTTTAGGTTTAGGACATATGTGTGGAAGTGGGAAAGTAGTTGAGGGTATTTGGAGCATATCACTAAGCACTTGAAGCAAGAGGCTCATTAAGCAACACCTCATCCCTCCTTGATAGTATTGGCTTTTCCTATAGACTCAATGTGATCTTGGATCACTAAAATGTAAAATGAAGAGCCTTGAGCTTGAAGCTTGAGCCAATCCTTTGTCCTTAGCATCTTGAAGGAGTTCCCACATCCTTTAGTCCATGCCACTCCATTGTTGAACTTATCTGAAACATACTAGATAAAAGTGTTAGTCCAACAAGAGATATGTTGACATTAATTACCAAAACCACCTAGGGAGCACTTGTGCTTTCAGACCGTCTGGCCTTGGTCGTCATGGCTTGCGTCACGGGCACCTTGTGAGGTACCCCACCTTGATCTCTCCGCCTCCTCGCGAGCCAGCCTGATGAGGCCGTGCCTGAGGAAGCCTCCTGTCGTCCTTCCCCGTGAGGCTTGGCCCCTCGCGAGGGTCTTGAGCATGTGTTGATGAAGATGGGCCATACTGGGCCACTCCTTGAGCCACGCCGTAGGCCGCAGGTAGGCAAGTCTGGGTACCCCCGTTACCAGAACGCCGACAGTAGCCCCCGGGCCCAAGGCGCGCTTGGACTTGGCTTAGTAGAGAAGCGAAGAGGCAAGTACGAAGCGCCGCGGGCCCCAATAGCCTGCGGCCTTGGGCGCCGTGTGGCGGTTGATTGGACGTGGGCGTCCTGGTTCCCCCATGACACCTTGGTAACTGCACGAATTGACAAGTCCCTGCATGCAAAACAGGTCATGATTACCTGTGATCGTGGAGGCCGACGGTTGGCCTCCCTCGGCTATATGTACAGAACGGCGCGAGCCCCTCCGGTTCATCCCTCCTTGCTACTCTCTGTCTTCTTCTCGACCGCTCACCGTCCCCATGGCTCCGCTGAAGAGGTTCTCGGTCGCGGAGAAGGGGAAGGCTCGCGAGGAAGGGCCCGGCTCCCCTCCGACCAAGCGCGGCCGGGGCCGCCCTCGTAAGCACCCCACTGCCCCTGCTGCGGCCTCCCAGGACCGTGGAAGCAGCCCTCTATGCAGCGGTGGGCGTCCGGACGCCATCGAGAGGTACGCTGGGGCTGTGCGACCCCCAAGGCCGCGCTTCTGCTCGGCGGAGGTGCTGCCGGAGTTCGTCGTGTGGTCGGCGGACCCGATCGGCACCTGGCTCCAACTTCCCCGTTTCTTCATAGGTGAGCTTCCGGCTGGTGCCCCAGGCGGCCTTTGGCTTCAGGCAGATGGTTGCTGCAGCAGGTCCTCTTGGGCTACCCTGGAGGTCTCCACCGCCAGGGAGGCGGCCTTGACCTGTGGCTGGCAAACATTTGCCCGCGCGCGCGGCCTGCACCGACGTTGCACTCTACACTTCAAGTTCGACAGCGACGCCACCCTCTACGTGAGGGTGTTCAGGGAAGACGGCCGCCGTGCTGGGTACTGCCCCGAAGACGATGACCACGGCCGCGCGCCCGGCTTCGGCATTGGTCAGGGTGAAGGGGGCGGAGGGCGCGCGGGTAGCAGGGCCCGAGATCCACCAAGCTCCGGCGACTCCCCTTCGGGTAGCAGCTCCTCCAGTGGTGGTCGCGACCAGCCCCCTTGTCGGTGTCAAAACTAGCGGATCTCGGGTAGGGGGTCCCAAACTGTGCGTCTAGGCGGATGGTAACAGGGGACAAGGGACATGATGTTTTTACCCAGGTTCGGGCCCTCTCGATGGAGGTAAAACCCTACTCCTGCTTGATTAATACTGATGATATGGGTAGTACAAGAGTAGATCTACCACGAGATCAGAGAGGCTAAACCCTAAAAGCTAGCCTATGGTATGATTGTTGTTCGTCCTACAGACTAAAACCCTCCGGTTTATATAGGCACTGAAGAGGGTTAGGGTTACATAGAGTCGGTTACAATGGTAGGAGATCTACATATCCGTATCGCCAAGCTTGCCTTCCACGCCAAGGAAAGTCCCATCCAAACACGGGACAAAGTCTTCAATCTTGTATCTTCATAGTCCAGGAGTCCGGCCAAAGGTGATAGTTCGGCTATCCGGACACCCCCTAATCCGGGACTCCCTCAGTAGCCCCCGAACCAGGCTTCAATGGTGATGAGTCCGGCGCGTAGGTTGTCTTCGGCATTGTAAGGCGGGTTCTTCTCCAAATCATGTGTACCTGTTGAATAACGTCCGGCTTCCTGTAAATATTGCGCTCCTCGGCTTCCACACCCAATAATGGCCATCTTCCACGTGTTGAACGAATGCGAAAAGCCAGGGTATTTTTACATTTACCCCCCTAGCTGCGCAAATGAGCTGCCTATAAAAGAGACGAGGATCTAGATCCGAATCACACCATCCTCCCTTCGCGAGCATTCATCAGAGCGCATCTGACAGAAATCCATTCCATCATGGACAGTCGACGCGGCTCCTCCTCTCGCCCTCCCAGCCCTCAGCCTGGAGATTGGGAGAGATGCTCCGTCCCGCACAGCGAGTTAGTGACGCTCCAAACCAAGGGATTTCTTCCCCCAGCCTTCATGGTTCCGGTTCGAGCCGGACTCGCCACCTATAAGGGCGGAAAGCAAGCGGAGAGCGTCCCCAGCCCCTCCAAAGGAGAGCGGGTATGCCTTGTCTCTTATTTGATAAGAGGGCTCGGATTTCCAATTCATCCGTTTCTCCGGGGGCTCCTGGAGTTCTACGGCCTCCAGTTGCACAACCTTACGCCTGCCTCCATTTTGCATATTGCGGGCTTTGTGGCCCTTTGCGAGCTGTTTTTGGGCATCGAGGCTCATTTTGCACTGTGGAAGAAGCTGTTCTGCCTTGTGCCCCGTTCTCAAGAGGGGTCAATATATCAAGTGGGCGGAGCCGAACTATGGCCCATCGCCGGGACCGGATATCTATCCGGAACCCGAAGAAGGCGTCCGAAGACTGGCCTTCGGAATGGTTTTATATAGAAGATGTCCCCCTGCCGGACCCTGTTCGGATCGGCCTCCCTGAGTTCAATAACGCTCCTTTGAAGAAACGCCTAAGCTGGCGTCCACGGAGCCCTCAGAAGGAAAATGACAGGGACGTCCTTTACCTGATGAGCCGAATAAGGTTGTTAGCTCATTCCGGACTGACCATGATCGGGGTCATGGCCACATGCATTATGCGGGGGGTGCAGCCGCTCCAGTATAGAGGCCACCCCATGTGGGATTTCAACGGGGAGGATGATGCCACCCGCTGCGGCCGTAAGGGGCCGGGATCGGTCGCCGATCTGATGAAGATCTTGTCCGCATTGTACAAGGGAGAAGAGGAGGAATTTCTCCGCGTCAATCCACAGGACGGATTTTCTATGTACAATCCTCCAAGCTGGGTAAGCGGACATTTATTTTTGCCTATCCGATCCATACTCCCATAGTCAAGTATCTCATTTTGTGATTTCGGCGCAGGAACTGCGCCGGGCCGTAAAGGATATAAACAGCCCGCCTCCACAACCCGAGGATCCGGAACGGTTCCTCGATCCGACCTCCCAAGAGGATCCGGACATATCGGTGGAGCTGATCGATGGGGTATTTCACCAACTGAGCATCGATAATGCCTTGGTCGCCATTACGGCCGATTACCCCGGAATACTTCCAGCCTCGCAGGTAACTGAGACCGAAGTCCCAATACTTTGAAAATGACCCATCCGTGCTTGTTTTTATCACCGTATACCAATGGTGTTTCGCAGGGGAAGTCCTTGAGGCGGAAGGCCGAGCCTGCGACGGCTAGTCAACAAGGGACAGCAAGGCCCAACAGGCTGAAAAGAAGTGCAGTCCAGATTGAAACGCCGGTGCAACGGTATGGCGTGTCATCTTACTCCCAGGTTTTATTCCCGGGAGGCATACTAACGCTCGTGCTTTTTCAGGAAGAAGAGCGCTCGCCGGACTATATCCGGAGAGGTTGCCAATCAATCCTCCGCTCGCCAGGCTCCAAAGCCAGGTCCAGAAGCGGAGGCGAACACGAGGCGTGCGTCGGATGCTCCTCCGACAGAGGATGCCGACAGGTTATCTGCCACCAATTCCGAGGTGGAGAGTGCCATGAATCACAGGCGTCGCCGGACAGTTCTTCGTGACGCATGTTTCTCCCCAGAGGCATTGGATGCCTTCAATTCGGGAGATGCGCACCTCCGTGCCGCTCAAAATGGTCTAGCCAGAGCCAGGGAGCAGTATGTAAAAGACATACGGGTGAGAAAAATTGACAGTTATATATGCCAGTAGACCCCGAGACTTGAAATAGTTAGAATAACTGATTTAAGGATCATTTATTGTGCAGGATCTTACAGAAAAGAATACCCAACTGTCCCAGGAGCTGGAGGAGTGCAAAGCCCAACTTGAGGCCGCACTAGCCGCAGCGGGGGAAGCCAAAGAGACCCCCTCTGGTAATATATGCTTCAAAAGATAAGTAATTTGTGAAGTGCGGCGTGTGTATAAGTTAGACAATAATATTACAGATGGCGCCGGGATAGATCCGGACAAGCAACAACTCATGCGCCGGTTAAAGGTCGGCGAGAATGTGCTTACAAGGGTGAGGCAAGAGAAAATAATCTCCAAGATGCCAACACCCAGCTGGGTGAGGAACTAAAGGATGTTCGTGCCCAGCTGTCTGACTCCGTTAAGGAGAATCGGCGGCTTTGACGCGGCATTTTTAGTAAGTGCTTAAATGAACTTTGAAAAAGAGTTCGGCGAGGAAGTCGACTAACAGAGGTATGTCTGTAGGTATGCTCACAGGCCGTCCTGCAGAGGAAATGCCCAGTTCTACGGGTGACCTTCTTCCCGAGCCCTTGCAACTGCACGAACGAGTTCAACAGGTGATGAAAGGCGTCGCCCAGGCCTTATGGCCATCTCTCTCCCTGCCCGAAGGCCTTGGGGAGCTTGCAGAGAGGCTTCAGGGAGCACGGCGGCGCTTCCGATTATGGAAGATATCGTCCTGCTATCAAGGCGCCAGGGAGGCCTGGGCCATGGTGAAGACGCAGTACACGAAGGCAGACCCAAACCACATGGCCGAGGTCGGACCTGTGGGGCCTGATGGGAAGGAGATCCATGTGAGCTTAGTGTACGGCCAAGTAGAGTTGGCCGCAAAGTATTCCCAGTAGGACTGTAAACTAGACAGCCTATTAGATGGCATTGAAGAGGAATACAATCAGTCGAATTGACTGTGTAATTTAAGATAACATGTAAAATGCCTTCTAGTCGGATTGTAGATCGTTTGTCATAGCGGACCTTTTTGATTCAACCTCGGGACCCAATAGTCCGGAGTGTGTCCGAATACCCTCGCGGTTATATAAGAACCGGGGCATGCGTGGAGACCAGGCGTAGGGGTCATTAGTGCTTTATCAGACAAGTGCCCAACTAGTTATGTTATATTACATGGTTAGTAAGAAACATCTTCCAGGGAGAATAGTTCCGTTAGGGGTTCCTTTCCCTGGGAGGCATGCCCTAAAGTGCATGTCCGGACTGCGAAAAAAGCAGAAAAACATCTGGGGGCAGATAAATAAATAGGTAAGAAATCGTCTTTTAGTTCACCGACCGAATATTCCCTTAAGAACGCTAGCTTTCGGCTTCACCCAGTCTGAGGTACACATCCGGCTGACCCGGCAGTAACAATCACAGAGGTGCTCCCTTTACCACCTAGCCGAACAATCGGGAACGTAGGGGTAAGCACAGGAGCCAGGCAACCCAGCTTGGCCAAAACTTAAGTCATATCGATGCATATAATGGTGAATAAAAGGTACATGCGGAAGTGTGACACATGTGTTGGGCATGAAGCCCGTATAAATAAGCTTCTGTTAAAGAAGCCCCCAGGTATAATGAGCGCGGATAGCGCGTCAAGTGTGTGCGAACAATGCGCAAACAAGCTTTCAAAGGCTGTAATAGAAAAGGAGGGAGAAGGAGAGAAACAGAAGACAGCTAATATGTAAAATATAGACGGAGGAAGGAGACGAACTCAGAATCCGGCGCTAGGCGTAGAATCTTCGGAGACGGGCTGCGTTCCATGGGTTCGGCTCGAGTCGGTTATCCGATGCATCTCGCAGACGGTACGCTCCACCGGTCAGGACTTGGTCGATGATAAAGGGACCTTCCCATTTGGGCTTGAGTTTGTCCTTTTTCTTGTCCGGCAGGCGTAGAACTAACTCGCCAACGTTGTAAGTTTTGGCCCGTACTTCTCTGCTTTGATATCTTCGAGCTTGCTGTTGATAGAATGCGGAACGGGCTTTTGCCACGTCACGCTCCTCCTCCAATGCGTCCAAACTGTCCTGCCGATCGAGCTCGGCTTCTCTTTCTTCGTACATGCGCACGCGAGGTGAGTCATGAATTATGTCACAGGGCAGAACTGCCTCTGCGCCGTATACCATAAAGAATGGTGTAAATCCGGTGGTGCGATTCGGAGTGGTCCGCAGCCCCCAGAGTACGGAGTCGAGCTCCTCTACCCAGTGCGTGTTAGATTCCTTGAGGGACCGCACTAATCTGGGTTTGATGCCGCTCATGATTAGACCATTTGCTCGCTCGACTTGACCGTTAGTTTGAGGGTGATAGACTGAAGCATAGTCGAGCTTGATGCCCATGTTTTTGCACCAGAGTTTGACCTCGTCGGCCGTAAAGTTCGTGCCGTTATCAGTGATGATGCTATGGGGGACGCCGTAACGGTGTACGACCCCTGATATGAAGTCTATCACCGGTCCGGATTCGGCCGTCTTAACAGGTTTGGCCTCTATCCATTTGGTGAATTTATCCACCATGACCAGTAGGTATTTTTGCTTGTGGGATCCTCCTTTAAGGGGTCCAACCATGTCAAGCCCCTAGACCGCGAAGGGCCAGGTTATGGGTATAGTTTTGAGGGCGGTGGGTGGCATGTAGCTTTGATTAGCAAAGAGCTGGCAACAGACGCATCGTTGGACTAAGTCCTGAGCATCTACCCGGGCCGTCGGCCAATAAAATCCTGTACGGAAGGCCTTGCCTACAAGGGCCCGGGCTGCGGCGTGGTGCCCGCCGAGTCCAGCATGAATATATGCCAGAAGATTCCGCCCTTCCTCTTCGGAGATACACCTTTGAAGGACTCCGGTTGTGATTTTCTTGTAAAGCTCTCCCTCATGGACCTTATAGGCTTTAGATCGCCGCACTATGCAGCGGGCTTTGTTTTGGTCCTCGGGAAGTTCCTGCCTGGTTAGGTAGGCTAGGAATGGTTCCGTCCATGGGGCAATGACTGCCATTATTACGTGGGCTGAGGATGTTACTTCGTTGGCAGAACCACCGATTGTGTCAGAATGTTCGGTGTCAGGCAGTGTGGTTGGGTCCAGTTTGTTATTTCTGGATTCCCCCTCCCATATCACGGATGGCTTGAACAACCTCTCTAGGAAGATGTTGGGAGGGACGGCATCGCGCTTTGCGCTAACGCGTGCCAATACGTCTGCTGCCTGGTTGTTATCCCGGGCTATATGGTGAAATTCGAGCCCCTCAAACCGAGCTGACATTTTTAGGACGGTGTTGCGATAAGCTGCCATTTTCGGATCCTTGGCATCGAAGTCTCCATTTATTTGGGCTATCGCGAGGTTCGAATCCCCGCGCACCTCTAGGCGTTGAATGCCCATGGAGACTGCCATCCGGAGGCCATGTAGAAGGGCCTCGTATTCAGCTGCATTGTTGGAGTCCGTATACATTATCTCGAGTACGTATTGAACCGTATCTCCGGTTGGGGACGTCAGAGCGATGCCAGCCCCAAGACCAGCCAATATTTTGGAGCCATCGAAGTGCATGATCCAGTTGGAATATGCACCATACTCTTTAGGGAGTTCGGCTTCAGTCCATTCGGCGACGAAGTCGGCCAAAACTTGCGACTTAATAGCTCGCAGTGGCTTATAGGTTATGTCGAACGGGAGGAGCTCAATGGCCCATTTGGCAATCCAGCTCGTCGCGTCGCGGTTGTTTATAATGTCATTAAGAGGTAATTCGGAGGCTACTGTTATCAAACACTCTTGGAAGTAGTGTTGCATCTTCCGGGATGCCATGAACACCGCGTACGCTATCTTTTGATAATGCGGGTACCGTGACTTGCATGGAGTTAGGACAGTGGACACGTAGTAAACTGGTTTTTGAAGGGGGGACTTGTGTCCGTCTGTTTCTCGTTCGACAACGAGCACCGCGCTCACAACTTGATGAGTTGCCGCGATATATAATAGCATTGGTTCACCCGTGTTGGGCGCGACCAGGACCGGGTTTGTTGCCAATATGGCTTTTATTTCTTCGAGTCCGGCCGTGGCGGCATCCGTCCACTCGAAGTGTTCGGTGCGTCGGAGGAGGCGATAAAGGGGTAATGCCTTTTCTCCTAAACGGGAGATGAAGCGGCTTAGAGCCGCCACGCATCCCGTCAATTTTTGTATTTGTTTGAGGTCCTTCGGGATATCCAATTGTGACAGAGCTCGGATCTTGGATAGGTTTGCTTCAGTTCTTCTACCGGATACAATGAAGCCCAAGAGCTTTCCGGCTGGTACGCCGAAAACACATTTTTCCGGGTTAAGCTTAATGTCATATGTTCGAAGATTATCGAACGTGAGCCTCAAATCGTCTACTAGAGTTTCGACGTGCTTGGTTTTGACGACCACATCGTCTACGTATGCTTCCATTGTTATGCCGATCGGGTTTGCCAGACATGTCTGAATCATGCGCTGATATGTTGCGCTGGCGTTTTTGAGCCCAAAGGGCATTGTGTTGAAGCATAATGGGCCGTATGGGGTGATGAATGCCGTTGCGGCCTGGTCGGGCTCTGCCATCTTAATTTGGTGGTGGCTGAAGTATGCGTCGAGGAAACACAATGAATCGTGTCCTGCGGTAGCGTCGATAATTTGATCGATGCGGGGGAGTGGGAAGGGATCCTTTGGGCAAGCCTTGTTGAGGTCCTTAAAATCAACGCATAGGCGCCAGGATTTGTCCTTCTTTGGTACCATCACTAGGTTTGCTAGCCAGTCCGGATGTTTTATATCTCTGATGAATCCGGCCTCCAATAATTTGGCTAGCTCCTCTCCCATGGCCTGTCTCTTGGGTTCGGAGAAACGCCGAAGAGCCTGTTTGACTGGCTTGAATCCTTTTAGGATGTTTAGGCTGTGCTCGGCCAGCCGGCGTGGGATTCCTGGCATGTCTGAAGGGTGCCAGGCAAAAATGTCCCAATTTTCGCGTAGGAATTCTCGTACTGCGGCGTCTACATCAGGGTTTAATTGTGCCCCAATGGAGGCCGTTTTTGTAGGGTCCGTTGGATGGACTTGGAATTTGACTATTTCGTCCGCTGGTTTAAAGGAGGTGGACTTGGATCTCTTATCGAGTATCACATCGTCCCTATTCACCGTGGAGCGCAGCGCAGTGAGTTCCTCGGCCGCTAGGGCTTCGGATAGTGCCTCAAGGGCCAGTGCGGCTGTCTTATTTTCGGCGTGAGTGCTATGTCCGGGTCACTAGCAAGAGTGATGATTCCGTTGGGCCCGGGCATTTTGAGCTTCATGTACCCGTAATGGGGTATAGCTTGAAAAATTGTGAATGCCTCTCGCCCTAATAGAGCGTGATATCCGCTGCTGAACGGGGCCACTTGGAACGTGACCTCCTCGGACCTGTAATTATCCGGCGTGCCGAACACCACATCCAGTGTGATTTTTCCTGTGCAGCATGCTTCCCGACTGGGGATTATTCCTCTAAAGGTTGTGCTGCTTCGCTCAATGCGTCTCCAGTCTATTTCCATTTTTCGGAGGGTTTCCTCGTAAATGAGGTTCAATCCGCTGCCACCGTCCATGAGTACCTTGGTAAGGCGAAAGCTGTCCACTATTGGACTGAGGACCAATGCGGCTGGTGCTCGGGCTGTTCGGAATTTAGGTTCGTCACTGGCATTAAAGGTAATAGCCGTGTCACTCCATGGGTTTATTGTTGCTACTTGGTAGACTTCGGCAAGGCTGCGGAGTGTTCGTTTCCGCATATTATTTGATGCGAAAGTCTCGAAGACTGTTAATACCATACTGGTATCCTTGGGCTGGTGCTCTGGAGTTAGAAGCTCTTCGCCACTTTTGGCCACCTGCCGTAGTATCCAACATGCTCTAAGGCTATGAGTTGGAGTGGCACCCTCTGTACTATGAATTTTGCATGGTCCATTGAGCCATCCTTCCAGTACGGTTCCATTCCCTATAGAGGGTTTTTGCTTTTTGGTGTTTAACCCAGGTGCCCGGTGATAATGCACCCTTTTATTTCAGACTGGGGTTGTATTCAGGGCCGGATTGTCCCAAAATTTGATTTCGGTTTTCCATGCGCTTTCCATCTCACAGTACTTTCGTACTATGGACGCCAATTCAGCGAAGCGTGTAATTTCACGACGGCTTACGGCGTTGGGGATTCCCTTGTCCGTGCAATTATTGCAGAAGAATGAAATCGCGTCCTCCTCGCGGTAGTCCTTTATCCTGTTTATAACCAAGAGGAATCTGGCCCAGTAATGGTGTACTGTTTCTGCGGTCTCTTGCCGGATTTGGGATAGATCGTTTATGTTTGGGTGGGCGGGTTGAATTAAATTCGGAACCCCGTCCAATCTAAGACTCAGGGGCCAAGAAGTTTCCGAACTTGGAAGCTTGGGTTCTTGGAAGTTGTCCAATGAATCTAGCCTGCTGTCTGACTTTAGGTTCAGGGCTTGAGTGACGTCCTCCCCTCCGCGGGAATCCGGCATGGAGGGATCGGGAATCCGGACATAGCTAGTCCTTAAAATAGAGAAAGGGTCGCCGTATTGTTCCTCAACCACAGCAACATGGTGGGTAACCTGGGGAGAGTTGATCTCTCTCAGATCAGGTTTAGGCCCAATCTGATCGTAATCTGTAGCGACTCCCAGGGCGGCGATGCGATCCAAGAGCTCGTTTAAGGAAGAGAGCTCCATCGGATCTAACTGCTCGGCGAGTTTCGAGTTAACGTGAAGATTGCTTTTGATGACCCAAGAAGTCATCGTCGGCGCGGTGGCCGAACAGGCGGTCATAAGAAAACCGCCTAGCCGGAGAGTTTGGCCGATGGCCAAAGCTCCTTTATAAATAGTGCCGTCTTTAAAGACGGGATGAGGCATCCTTCCTGATGGCGACAGCACAGAGGAACTCTCAATGAAAGCACCAATGTCGGTGTCAAAACTAGCGGATCTCGGGTAGGGGTTCCCTAACTGTGCGTCTAGGCGGATGGTAACAGGAGACAAGGGATACGATGTTTTTACCCAGGTTCGGGCCCTCTCGATGGAGGTAAAACCCTACTCTTGCTTGATTAATACTGATGATATGGGTAGTACAAGAGTAGATCTACCACGAGATCAGAGAGGCTAAACCCTAGAAGCTAGGCTATGGTATGATTGTTGTTCGTCCTATGGACTAAAACCCTCCGGTTTATATAGGCACCGAAGAGGGTTAGGGTTACACAGAGTCGGTTACAATGGTAGGAGATCTACATATCCATATCGCCAAGCTTGCCTTCCACGCCAAGGAAAGTCCCATCTGGACATGGGACGAAGTCTTCAATCTTGTATCTTCATAGTCCAGGAGTCCGGCCAAAGGTGATAGTTCGGCTATCCGGACACCCCCTAATCCGAGACTCCCTCACCCCTCGTCGTCGCTCTCGTTTGGGAGAGGGCAGCGGGTCGGCCCGCCGCCGCGCTCCGGTGAAGCGGGAGACGGAATCCAGCTGAGCTCCGGAGGCAGTACGATCCTTCGCTGAGAGCTGGCACCGAGCAAGTCGTCCCCCTTTTGCTTTCCTTTCTCTCCTGCGCGAAAAGAATGTAATCCGTTGCCCCGCGGGGTGTGCTGAACTGTTGCTGTTTTAATTGGTGCGTCGTTTCTACTGCTTATGCGCTATGTTTTCATTCTGTGTGCCTATGCATGGAAATCACTTAGCTTAGGGGGCTCATCGCGGTCCTCGCCTCCCGAGGCCAGCGCCTCGTCCTGCGCCTTGTGTCCTGCCGAGTTTAGTCAGCAGGGGTAGTCTCCAGCCCTGGTAGTGAGGGGAACCAACCCAGAACCCTGCGATCGTGTCGCGATGCCCGTGGGGTCCGGACCGGGAGGGGTGCTCCCGCAGCGGACTCGAATCAGGGAAGTTCCAAATTACTGGGCAGAAAACACTCGCGAGGGTGCCCACGCTCCCCCCTCGTGAGACTTTGCGGGAGAAAATGAAACGAACAAGTGAAACGGAAGAGTCGCGAGCTCGAAATGGCAACAGCTTCAGAAAAAACTTCAAATAGGAACAAACATGCCAACTGCGGAAAGCAAATGAAAGAAGTCGCGTCCGGCACCTAGTCTAGTCTTCGACGTCTTCTCACCAGCGCGGAGCTAAGTGCTGCCACTGGGCGTGGGCGGGAACCCCCGAGGCCCGAAGGCGGCACTCCGGAGACTCCGGGGCGTGTACAGCCCCACTCATTATTACGTGAGAGTGTCACAGGCGGCGAGCTTCACAGGCGTTTGCCTTCTTCACAGGCACCGGGCCTTTTCCAAAACACAACTACTTCACATGCGTTCGCCTTCTTCACAGGCACCGGGCCTTTTCCCAAAACACAGCTTCTTCACAGGCATTTGCCTTCTTCACAGGCACCGGGCCTTTTCCCAAAACACAGCTTCTTCATAGGCATTCGCCTTCTTCACAGGCACCGGGCCTTTTCCCAAAACACAGCTTCTTCACAGGCATTCGCCTTCTTCACAGGCACCGGGCCTTTTTCAGGGGTAAAACCTTCGGAGGTGTTGGATGTTCCACGCGTTCTAGATGGGCACCCCCTCCTCGGTCTCCAAGCGTGTGGAGCCGGGCCTGGAAACATGGACAACCTTAAACGGGCCCTCCCACATGGGAGAGAGCTTGTGCAGCCCCTCCCTGGAGAGAACCTGTCTGAGCACGAGGTCCCCAACCTCGAGAGTCCTGGGGCGGATGTTGTGGCAGTGGTATCGCCGCAATGCTTGTTGGTACCTTGCTGCCCGCAGCGCGGCTTCTCGGTGATGCTCCTCCCCCAGCAAGAGATCCGTCCCCCCGCATGGCGTCCTGCTGCGCTTCGCCGAACGCCAGGACCCACGCGGAATGACGACTGACCTCGTGAGGGAGAACGGCTTCAGCCCCATAAACCAGAAAGAATGGGGTCTCGCCAGTCGGCTTGGTTGCGGTCGTGCGGATTGACCACAGCTTGGATCTCGTTGTACCAGCCCCTGCCACATGCCTCCAGCTTCTTCTTGAAGGTCCTGGTCTTGAGGCCCCTCAGGACCTCTGCGTTGGCTCGCTCGGCCTGACCGTTGATTCGCGGGTGCGCCACCGAAGCGTAGCATATCTGCATTCCAAGGTTAGCACAGTATTTTTTGAAGAGGTTACTGGTGAACTGCGAAAGTTGTCGGTGATGATACAGTTCGGCACCCCGAATCGGCTCACGAGGCCCTTGATGAACTTGACCGCGGAGCTTACGGGGATGGTGCGGACAACTTCCACCTCAGCCCACTTGGTGAACTTGTCCACGGCAACGTAGAGGTAGCGGTAGTCCCCTGGCGCCCGAGGGAACGGGCCTAGGATATCCAGTCCCCAGACTGCGAAGGGCCACGAGAGGGGTATAGTCTACAGACCTCCCGCCGGCTGATGGATCTGCTTGGCATGCAACTGGCAGGCCTCGCAAGCTTTCACCAGCTCTGCAGCGTCATTGAGCGCCGTGGGCCAATAGAACCCGCTGCGGAACGCCTTGCCGACGAGAGTTCGTGACGACGAGTGATGCCCACAGTCGCCACCGTGTATGTCCGCCAGTAGCTCCTTCCCTTGCTCCCTGGAAATGCAACGTAGAGACATGTCGTTCGGTCGTCTTCGGTAGAGTTCCCCATCCTTAAGGCAGTATGTTGTGGCCTGCCGTGCCACACGCTCCGCCTCCTCCTCCTTTTCCGGCAACGTGCCTTGGGCCAGGTAACTCCTGAGCTCCATGATCCAGCACCCCTCCTGAGGTTCCAGTGCCAGGAGCAGGCACGCTCCTGACGTCGGGCCATAGACCGGGGCTCCTGAGGCAGGCGGCTGGGGGAGCTCCCCCCGAGGTTGCGCCGTGCTTGATAGTGATGGCGTCGCCGAGGGCTAGAAGAGCCGCTCCTCGAAGACGCCAGGCTCCTGAGGTAGCCGCCTGGTGAAGGAAATATGCCCTAGAGGCAATAATAAAGTTATTATTTATTTCCTTATATCATGATAAATGTTTATTATTCATGCTAGAATTGTATTAACCGGAAACATAATACATGTGTGAATACATAGACAAACAGAGTGTCACTAGTATGCCTCTACTTGACTAGCTCGTTAATCAAAGATGGTTATGTTTCCTGACCATGAACAATGAGTTGTTATTTGATTAACGAGGTCACATCATTAGTTGAATGATCTGATTGACATGACCCATTCCATTAGCTTAGCACCTGATCGTTTAGTATCGTTTAGTATGTTGCTATTGCTTTCTTCATGACTTATACATGTTCCTATGACTATGAGATTATGCAACTCCCGTTTACCGGAGGAACACTTTGGGTACTACCAAACGTCACAATGTAACTGGGTGATTATAAAGGAGTACTACAGGTGTCTCCAATGGTCGATGTTGGGTTGGCGTATTTCAAGATTAGGATTTGTCACTCCAATTGTCGGAGAGGTATCTCTGGGCCCTCTCGGTAATACACATCACATAAGCCTTGCAAGCATTACAACTAATATGTTAGTTGTGAGATGATGTATTACGGAACGAGTAAAGAGACTTGCCAGTAACGAGATTGAACTAGGTATTGGATACCGACGATCGAATCTCGGGCAAGTAACATACCGATGACAAAGGGAACAACGTATGTTGTTATGCGGTCTGACCGATAAAGATCTTCGTAGAATATGTAGGAGCCAATATGGGCATCCAGGTCCCGCTATTGGTTATTGACTGGAGACGTGTCTCGGTCATGTCTACATTGTTCTCGAACCCGTAGGGTCCGCACGCTTAAGGTTACGATGACAGTTATATTATGAGTTTATGCATTTTGATGTACGGAAGGTTGTTCGGAGTCCCGGATGTGATCACGGACATGACGAGGAGTCTCGAAATGGTCGAGACGTAAAGATTGATATATTGGAAGCCTATATTTGGATATCGGAAGTGTTCCGGGTGAAATCGGGATTTTACCGGAATACCGGGAGGGTTACCGGAACCCCCCGGGAGCTATTTGGGCCATAGTGGGCCTTAGTGGAAAAGAGAAGGGGCTGCCCTAGTTGGGCTGCGCCCCCCCCCCCTTCCCTAGTCCTATTAGGACTAGGAGAGGTGGCCGGCCCCCTCCTCCTCTTTTCCCCTCCGAGGAATCCTAGTTGGACTAGGATTGGAGGGGGAATCCTACTCCCAGAGGGAGTAGGACTCTCCTGCGCCTCCCCCCCTTGGCCGGCCAGCCTCCCCTCCTCTCCTCCTTTATATACGGAGGCAGGGGCACCTCTAAACACACAAGTTGACACAAGTTGATCCACGTGATCGATTCCTTAGCCGTGTGCGGTGCCCCCTGCCACCATATTCCTCGATAATACTGTAGCGGAGTTTAGGCGAAGCCCTGCTGCTGTAGTTCATCAAGATCGTCACCACGCCGTCGTGCTGACGAAACTCTTCCCCGACACTTTGCTGGATCGGAGTCCGGGGATCGTCATCGAGCTGAACGTGTGCTCGAACTCGGAGGTGCCGTAGTTTCGGTGCTTGATCGGTTGGATCGAGAAGACGTACGACTACTTCCTCTACGTCGTGTCATCGCTTCCGCAGTCGGTCTGCATTGGGTACGTAGACAATACTCTCCCCTCGTTGCTATGCATCACATGATCTTGTGTGTGCGTAGGAAATTTTTTGAAATTACTACAAAACCCAACAGTGGCATCCGAGCCTAGGTTATTGATGTTGATGTTATATGCACGAGTAGAACACAAGTGAGTTGTGGATGATATAAGTCATACTGCCTACCAGCATGTCATATTTTGGTTCGGCGGTATTGTTGGACGAGACGACCCAGACCAACCTTACGCGTACGCTTACGCGAGACCGGTTCCCTCGACGTGCTTTGCACAGAGATGGCTTGCGGGCGACTGTCTCTCCAACTTTAGTTGAACCAAGTATGGCTACGCCCGGTCCTTGCGAAGGTTAAAACGGAGTCTATTTGACAAACTATCGTTGTGGTTTTGATGCGTAGGTGAGATTGGTTCTTACTTAAGCCCGTAGCAGCCACGTAAAACAAGCAACAACAAAGTAGAGGACGTCTAACTTGTTTTTGCAGGGCATGTTGTGATGTGATATGGTCAAAGCATGATGCTGAATTTTATTGTATGAGATGATCATGTTTTGTAACCGAGTTATCGGCAACTGGCAGGAGCCATATGGTTGTCGCTTTATTGTATGCAATGCAATCGC